>NC_135235.1:522886755-523508005 GCF_051348905.1 Ranitomeya variabilis | reverse complement strand
AGCTGCCAATCATCAAAATCAACTAGAAAACACACTATTAATAGAATTAGCTAGGGATAGGGTTAGGATCCCTAGGGTTAGGGGTAGCTTTTTATTAGAATGTCCTGGTCACCAGGTCACTGATAAGCCACCCCCCACCATCAAGGTGATAAAGGGATCCAAACCCTAAGCCTACCCCTAACCCTAGGGATCCAAACCCCAACCCTAACCCTAGGGATCCAAACCCTAAACCCTACCCCTAACCCTAAGGATCCAAACCCTAACCCTAGGAATCCAAACCCTAACCCTAGGGATCCAAACCCTACCCCTACCCCCAGGGATCCAAACCCTAACCCTATCCCTAACCCTAACCATAACCCTTGGGATCCTAACCCTAAGGGTTAGGATCCTAACCCTAAGGGTTAGGATCCCTAGGGTTAGGGTTAGGATCCCTAGGGTTACTAGGGATCCTAACCTTAGGGTTAGGGTTAGGTTTAGGATCCCTAGTAACCCTAGGGTTAGGGTTTTCTTGTTTTTTTCTTGTGTTTAGGGTTAGGGTTTTCTTGTTTTTTCTTGTGTTTAGGGTTTTCTTGATTTTTCTTGTGTTTTCTTGTGTTTTTCGGTAAAAACGCATGCGTTTTTAACGCAAGCAAACGCATGTGCTTAAAAACGCATGCGTTTACATAGACAGCAATGCATTTTTTTGCCGCGAAAAAACGCATGCGTTTTTTTGCGGCAAAAAAACGCCGCTAGAAATTACTACATGTTGCATTTCTGCAAATGAACGCATGCGTTGCCGAAAACGCGTCAAAACGCACGCTAAAAAACGCATGCGTTTTTTAATGTTAAGTATAGGAAAAAAAACGCATGCATTTTTTAGCGCTAAAACGCTGCAGATCAAAACACAAGTGTGAAACCAGCCTTAGAGGTGATAATTACAACCCCTGGCAAAAATTATGGAATCACCGGCCTTGGAGGATGTTCATTCAGTTGTTTAATTTTGTAGAAAAATTTGATCACAGACATGGCACAAAGCTAAAGTCATTTCAAATGGCAACTTTCTTGCTTTCAGAAACACTAAAAGAAATCAAGAACAAAAAATGTGGCAGTCAGTAATGGTTACTTTTTTTTATCCAAGCATAGGGAAAAAATTATGGAATCACTCAATTCTGAGGAAAAAAAATATGGAATCATGAAAACAAGCAAACAAAAAAACACTCCAACACATCACTAGTATTTTGTTGCACCACCTTTGGCTTTTATTACAGCTTGCAGTCTCTGAGCCATGGACTTAATGAATGTCAAACAGTACTCTTCATCAATCTGGCCCCAACTTTCTCTGATTGCTGTTGCCAGATCAGCTTTGCAGGTTGGAGCCTTGCCATGGACCATTTTCTTCAACTTCCACCAAAGATTTTCAATTGGATTGAGATCCGGACTATTTGCAGGCCATGACATTGACCTTATGTGTCTTTTCTCAAGGAATGTTTTCACAGTTTTTGCTCTATGGCAGGATGCATTATCATCTTAAAAAATTATTTCATCATCCACAAACATTCTTTCAATTGATGGGATAAGAAAAGTGTCCAAAATATCAACATAAACTTGTGCATTTATTGAAGATGTAATGACAGCCATCTCCCCAGTGCCTTTACCTGACATGCAGCCCCATATCATCAATGACTGTGGAAATTTGCATGTTCTCTTCAGCAGTCATCTTTATAAATCTCATTGGAAAGGCACCAAACAAAAGTTCCAGCATCATCACCTTGCCCAATGCAGATTTGTGATTCATCACTGAATATGACTTTCATCCAGTCATCCACAGTCCACGATTGCTTTTCCTTAGTCCATTGTAACCTTGTTTTTTTCTGTTTAGGTGGTAATGATGGCTTTCGTTTAGCTTTTCTGTATGCAAATCCCATTTTCTTTAAGCGGTTTCTTGCAGTTCGGTCACAGGCGTTTACTCCAGTTTCTACCCATTCGTTCCTCATTTGTTTTGTTGTGCATTTCCTGTTTCAGAGACATATTGCGTTAAGTGTCCGGTCTTGACTCTTTGATGTCTTCCTTGGTCTACCAGTATGTTTGCCTTTAACAACCTTCCCATGTTGTTTGTATTTGGTCCAGATTTTAGACACAGCTGACTGTGAATAACATCTTTTGCAACATTGCCTGATGATTGTCCCTCTTTTAAGAGTTTGCTAATCCTCGCCTTTGTTTCAATTGACATCTCTCGTGTTGGAGCCATGAATTATGGCAGTCCACTTGGTGCAACAGCTCTCCAAGGTGTGATCACTCCTATTTAGATGCAGAAGAGGGAGCAGATCTAATATGATGCAGGTGTTATTTTTGGGTATGAAAATTTACAGGGTGATGCCATAATTTTTTACTCAGAATTGAGTGACTCCATAATTTTTCCCCTATGCTTGGATAAAAAAAAGGTAACCATTACTGACTACCACATTTTTTGTTCTTGATTTCTTTTAGTGTTTCTTAAAGCCAGAAAGTTGCCATTTGAATTGACTTTAGTTTTGTGCCATGTCTGTGATCTGCTTTTTTTCTACAAAATTAAACAACTGAATGACCATCCTCCAAGGCCGGTGATTCCATAATTTTTGCCAGGGGTTGTAGCAGCCAGAGCCTGTGCCTGTCAGAGGTGGCAATCATCTGTGAAAGGAGAAACCATTGTTATAATTACGAGAAGTTGCATCAAAATTTGTATTCCACAATCCATCCTAATTATGTAATGGTGTGTAAATGTATGAAAATCCTTACCAATCACTGGCTTCCAGCACCTCTCCGTTCCTGTTCTGGCCCACATGACCTGAAAACAGACTGGCCGGATAACACAGGGGGTTTGTGTGTATACCGCAAGTTGCTTCCACAATGTATGGCTATGGAGTTTTGTTCTGAGCCCCAGACATAGAATAGACGCTGTCTGAGCTGTGCAAAGCTACAGAGCAGTCATGTAGGGCCAAAGCAGCGCTTGAAACCAAAGAAGACAGTGTATTTTAGTACACTTACACCATTACACACATAATTAGGATTACAAAATACAATTTTTGACGACAATTCTTTAACCTTTGCTGTGGGTAGGCTCTGAGCTCAATCAATCTCCTTCCCCCTCTGGCAGCTGACACTATACAGTCTTACTTCTCCATATAGGTGATGTGGGATCCACAGTAGTGAACATATATACTGTGTTACATCCATTTTTAATTACTTTCAAGTGTCTCCATCTGATTGACAAAGTCAAAAGTGACTACAGTATAGTCATTGCAACTGCTGCATCCGTTTTATATCATGGAGGACAATACATTTATCTTTTTGAACCTAAAAATGTTACTAATCGTCAAGACGTTATATGTCTGTATGAGGACAATCTGACCTATACCTACGTTAAATTCTTTTCAGTGGTTGATTTTCATGTCATTTTCAGATTTTTCTGCAATAGTGTAGATCCATATTGCCGCTCTTGGCAGCTGCTACTTTCTATTCTGAATATTATGTTGCATAAGTCAGATGACAACAACTACAAAACCAGAATTACCTATGTGCACTAATATATGAAGAAAACATTATCTGCAAGCCACTTACATTCGTGGGGCTAATGGAATTTTTTTTACATAAGTCTTTAAAAAGGACAGATCACTTGCCTTTTTTTTATTCAAGGTCAATCTTTCAGCAAGACTTTCACCAGAGTTAGCACAGGATGGAGTAAGCCATCTCGTCGCCCTCCAGTGCTGCGTCACACCAAAATTCAGCTTTAATTCAGGTGAAAATTAGTTTTGCAAATGCAATGGCAGACGAGTCTGAGCACTTGTAGTTCTTAGCACCTCTTCTCGCCACTGGTGCCACCATTTGATTGACAGCAGACACAGATGCTCGTCTACAAAAAGATAATTGTTCTTGACAGTATTATTTTGTGTAAACAGGCCTTATGTTGAGGAGGACAATGGCACTATGCACTAAGCGTCTAGTCCTGCCAGTTGGTCCATGTAAATGGACTCGGACTATGTTCACATGTTGCGATGGTCTTTTTTCTGCAGGTAAAACCTGCTCTCTGGGCAATAAAGAAGCTGCTTACAAAAAGCAAGTTTAGCTGCGTTTTTAAGGATCCAAAAGTTCAGCTTTGCTTCCACCACAGAAGCATGAACACAGCTCACCAATGCACGAAATATGTGAAACCATTAAACCATTTCTGGAAAAAGGGCAATTTGATAAAATTATTTAGTGGAAAAAGATTTATATGTCAGAAAAAATAGTAAATATTCTGAACAAAAAAGTTCATATAAGTTCATGAAAAAAATACACAATTACAAATGTAACAGCGGAGGGAGGGGACTTGGTCGGGATTAGTTTACCTAAGGGTACCGTCTCACAAAACGATTTACCAACGATCACGACCAGCGATACGACCTGGCCGTGAGGGTTGGTAAGTCGTTGTGTGGTCGCTGGAGAGCTGTCACACAGACAGCTCTCCAGCGACCAACGATGCCGAGGTCCCCGGGTAACCAGGGTAAACATCGGGTTACTAAGCGCAGGGCCGCGCTTAGTAACCCGATGTTTACCCTGGTTACCGTCGTAAATGTAAAAAAAAACAAACAGTACATACTCACATTCCGGTGTCCGTCAGGGTCCCTCGCCGTCTGCTTCCCGCACTGACTGAGTGCCGCCGTAAAGTGAAAGCAGATCACAGCGGTGACGTCACCGCTGTGCTCCTCTTACTTTCCGGCCGGCTGGCAGTCAGAGCGGGAAGCAGACTGCGAGGGACCCTGACGGACACCGGAATGTGAGTATGTACTGTTTTTTTTTTTTTACTTTTACGATGGTAACCAGGGTAAACATCGGGTTACTAAGCGCGGCCCTGCGCTTAGTAACCCGATGTTTACCCTGGTTACAAGCGAACGCATCGTTGGATCGGTGTCACACACACCGATCCAACGATGACAGCGGGAGATCCATCGACGAAAGAAAGTTCCAAACGATCTGCTACGACGTACGATTCTCAGCAGGGTCCCTGATCGCTGCTGCGTGTCAGACACTGCGATATCGTATGGATATCGCTGGAACGTCACGGATCGTACCGTCGTAGCGACAAAAGTGCCACTGTGAGACAGTACCCTAAGACATGGACAGAGCATTGAGTTTGTAGGACATGGTTTACTTTCACACTTTGCTTGGGCATTGTTCAATTTCACACCTTGGTCGGCCAATGTTCACTATGCACACATTACTAATTTAACTTAACTGTACTAATCCCAACCGCCATTCTCAGCTGCCAAGAAACCTAAGACATTATGGCTTAAACTTGGGAGAAAAAAATCAAAACAAATGGGTTTTACATCCTGCTGTACCTGCTCATTTCACTAAAAATGCAGCAAAACCTGATTCCTGCGTTTTTTGCACTTACTCACTGCTTTCTATGGGTGAAAAAAGCTGCAAAAACCCTAAGGGTATGTTTCCACGTTCAGGAAACGCTGCGTTTTTGACGCTGCGTTTTTCCGCAGCGTCAAAAACGCAGCGTCCAGATGTTACAGCATAGTGGAGGGGATTTCATGAAATCCAGACTCCACTATGCGTTAAAAAACGCATGCGTTTTTGCCGCGAAAACGCATGCGTGGTGCGTTTTTTCGAAACGCAGCATGTTGCTACTATGAGCAAAACACGCAGGTACACCGCAGGTGACCTGCCAGTGACCTCAGGTGCAGTTTTGGTCAGGATTTTACCTGCATAAAATCCTGACCAAAGCCTGAAGCAAAACGGAACGTGGAAACATACCCTTAAAGTGACATGCTGCTGTTCTCAAAAACACAGCAGTTTTCCAATTCAGTTAGGACAAAAAAAAAGTTTGTGTGCATGAGATTTCTGATATCTCATAGCTTTTGCTTGTACTGTAAAATGCAGCAAAAAAATAAAACTCAGCCACAATGCAACCTGTGAACATAGTCTTAGGGTCCAATTTACACTGAGGAATTATCATTCTCAGCAGCGCACAGTCCTGTGATGGTTCGCACTGCCTAGGACTATGGCAGCCTATGCGCACTGACTGATGTATTACACTGTGTTTATCTATTAGGGTAAGTTTCCACGGTCAGGAACCAGCAGCACTTTGGATGCAGCACGTGTCCGCTCCGCCCAATTTCTGCCGGGTTTTGTACGCAGGTGATTCCGCATGTGTTCATTGAACCGTGTGGAATCACCGCATCCTATACATTGGATAGTGATAGTTATCTTGCGGAGACTGAGCATCTCCGCAAGATAAATAAACATGCTGCAGTCTGGAAAGACACGCCGCATGTGCATATACGCAGGTCTGCCACCTGCGTTTTTGTACGCATAGTGGATATGGGTTTTCATACAATCCCATCCACTATGCTGTAACATCTGGACGTTGCGGACTGGACGCTACGGATGTAAGCAGTGTCAAACCCGCAGTGTTTACTGACTGTGGGAACATACCCTTACAGATAGCTCAGTGCACAGCGCTTACTTTCGTCTGCCCGTGTAAACAGGCTACTAAACGACCACCGATAGGAAAAGCTTACAGATCAGTGACCCTTTAATGCCGCCGGTTGGTCTGTGCCCCTTGCACACATTTTAAGACCAGGTCTTTTAGTGGTCATCTCCTGCTGTGATGTCACCTCCTGCCTGATGCCGTTCTCACCGGCTCCGGGTTGTGATGCAAATTCCCAGGTCCAATGTGAGCAAACAGTCCACAGGGATTGTTCTACATAAACCGCGTTACTTCCACTTATGTCACATTGCCCCCGACACTCAGACTGCAGACATTATCCGCTAGTAAAGGATAACAGCAGGCACGATACCATGAGAGGAGAGAACTACAAGTCTAAGCATGTTCAGGCTCCAAAGATCAGTTATTTTTAAGATATCAGCATTCATGATGCCATCAGAGGAGAGAACTAAAAGTCACAGCATGCCCAGGCCCCAGATATTATCCATTCTGGCATATCTGCAATCAGTACAGTCAGCTTAGTATGTGAACTACAAGTCCCAGCATGTCTGAGCTACAGATATGATCCGTTATTATGGGACATCAGCTGTCAGCACAGTTAGGATAGTATCTTCGGAGAGAACTACAATTCCCAGCAGGTCTGGGCTACAGATAATACCCAGTATTATGGTGTAGCAGCAGCCAGTATAGTATCTCCCAAGAGAACTACAGGTCTCAGCATTTCTGAGCTGCAAATATTATCAGCAGTCAGTATAGTTAGACGAGAGGACTGCTAGTCCCAGCATGTTCCAGCTGCAGCCATCATAGTAAAAGCTAAATCATCAGACACATGTGGGCTCGTGTCACCACGAGGGGTACAGGCTAATGTGAGCCCACTGGTGACAGAACAGCCCTCACTAAATATCGCGGCGGATGTGCGGACCCCCGGCCACTTCTCTCCCTCCCGGCCTCCTCTCCCCCAGCCTCCTCTTCCCTGGCCACTTCTCCCACAGCCTCCTCTTCCCTGGCCACTTCTCCCACAGCCTCCTCTTCCCTGGCCACTTCTCCCACAGCCTCCTCTTCCCTGGCCACTTCTCCCACAGCCTCTTCTTCCCTGGCCACTTCTCCCCCCGGCCTCCTCTTCCCTGGCCACTTCTCCCCCCGGCCTCCTCTTCCCTGGCTACATCTCCCCCCGGCCTCCTCTTCCCTGGCCACTTCTCCCCCCGGCCTCCTCTTCCCTGGCCACTTCTCTCCCCGGCCTCCTCTTCCCTGGCTACATCTCCCCCCGGCCTCCTCTTCCCTGGCTACTTCTCCCACAGCCTCCTCTTCCCTGGCTACTTCTCCCACAGCCTCCTCTTCCCTGGCTACTTCTCCCACAGCCTCTTCTTCCCTGGCCACTTCTCCCACAGCCTCTTCTTCCCTGGCCACTTCTCCCACAGCCTCTTCTTCCCTGGCCACTTCTCCCACAGCCTCTTCTTCCCTGGCCACTTCTCCCACAGCCTCCTCTTCCCCGGCCACTTCTCCCCCCGGCCTCCTCTTCCCCGGCCACTTCTCCCCCCGGCCTCCTCTTCCCCGGCCTCCTCTTCCCCGGCCACTTCTCCCCCCGGCCTCCTCTTCCCCGGCCACTTCTCCCCCCGGCCTCCTCTTCCCCGGCCACTTCTCCCCCCGGCCTCCTCTTCCCCGGCCACTTCTCCCCCCGGCCTCCTCTTCCCCGGCCACTTCTCCCCCCGGCCTCCTCTTCCCCGGCCACTTCTCCCCCCGGCCTCCTCTTCCCCGGCCACTTCTCCCCCCGGCCTCCTCTTCCCCGGCCACTTCTCCCTCAGGCCTCCTCTCCTCTGGCCACTTCTCCCCCCGGCCTCCTCTTCTCCCCCAGCCTCCTCTTCTCCCCCCGGCCTGTCCTGTGTGCACGGCTCATTTACCTGGCATCATTGGGAAGTTTAGTAGCGCGGCCATTCCTGTCCTTCTCCAGTGCCGTCTCAGTCCTCACGTGACAGATCACATGACCGTGACATCACGAAGGTCCTTTCGCCTGCGGGAGCCTAGCATGTTAGTGTGTCGTGGGCTCCTGGCATCTACCTGTGTGTCACTCACTATCCGGGCAGTCAGCGGCAGAGCTGGAAGTGACATCATGGATCTCGGGGCCATGCGGAAGAGTTACCGAGGCGACAAGGAGGTAAAAGGTCGTGACCTGGGCTGGTGGCATCAGCATAACATTAAGAGGTGTCTGGGGCAACCTGTGGATCTCCGGCTGTTGTGGGACTACGGGTCCCAGCAGAGCTAATACGCCGGTAACCTGGGTGAGCTGTAATGGCCACAACCAGGGAGGAACCACGAGATAACGCCTGCAAGTTATTGTCATTTTGTCCAGGATACAATAGGAATAAAGTTGTGTTATCTCAGGGCAGGATGGACAGAAAGCTGATTGGTTGTTCTGGGCAGCTGGTTGTGTGTTCCTCATGGGTGGAGCTGCGGCTCCTGTAGCTGCTCATGGGCGTCACCAGCCCCACACTCTGGAGATAAGCGGTGCCCGGCGTCTCTCCACACTATTGACTGCACATTAAAGGGGTTGTCCAGCTTTGGGAACGGTTTATTATTTCTTAGGACAGATCAAAGGAGGCCAATTTTTGCTCTTATTTCATTCCTGTTGCACCCCTGACATTTGCGGTTTTTATTTTTTGTAAATCCGCCGTACAGATATGGGCATGTCACTTCTTTCAGTGTTTTGTCACCATTTTTCACCCATTGAAAGCAATGGGTAGTGCAAAAAATGCTGAAAAAGGGCAGGTATTAGTTTTTTCTGCCAAAATCTGATGAAGTAGAATCAGGTCTTTTTTATGCACTAAACTTCATCAGCGTGCACACGAGACAGATGTACCCTGACAAAAAACGCATCAGAAATGCAAGGTGTGCACCTGGCCGTATTGTTGTAGCTGTAGCTCCTCAGTGGACCCCCAGGAGGGATTTCATAGTGATGTCATCCTGTAGTTCAGGGGAGGTTTATATTTTGCGCTATGGGGCACGTGTCTGAATTTTTTTCCCCCAGAGACTGGAAAAAAGAAGAAAAATCATTGAATTCCTGAGTTTCATCTGTTTCTTTAATCACACTCGGCGGTGCAAGGCAGCGAGTTCATTAAATATATCGGCATGACACCTCATGGACACAATGGAGAAGATGGAGACATCTTTTTCTCCATCTTCTCTTCATCCTAGAAAATCAGAGCGTGATTACAGTGTTATCTGCATAATCGGCCTGATTTTCGCAGATGAGAGAATCTCTGGTCGTCTGCAGCTGCTCTTACAGCAGCGGTCAGAGCTGTTAACCATTTATTCACCGTTGTTAATGGAACACATGCCACTTCTCCCATCAGCCCTCTGTAACACGATCATGGGGTATCAATGAGTTAGCTTGGCAGTCGGGGACCCGGTGAAGGTTCCTGACGCTGCCATCTTGGTACTTGGGTAAATCTCTGCCATGGACTGAGCTCCATATGAAACCAAGATTTACACTGTATGCCGCCATACTGTGCAATGGCAGGTTGAAGTCCTATAAGACAACTAAAAAAAGTTTTAAAAAATGTAAATATTCAAATCACCCTCTTTATCTCCTATTAAAAATAAATAAAAAATATATATTTGCCATTGCTGCATCTCTAAGGCTGTGTGCACACTGTGCCTTTTGGATGCTTTTTCACACTGAAATGGGCCAAAAACGCTATAGAATCATTATGCCAGCTAATTCAAGGAGAATCCTGAAGACCTGTGCACATGATCAGTAATTTTCCTTGAGTATTTGCAGTGTGTTTTTTTTCTGCAGCATGTCAGTTCTTTGTCCATTTCTGCAGCGTTTTTCACCCATTGACGTCAATTGAGTCAGTCAAATTGGCAGCAAAAACGCAGGTATAAAAAGGTTTGCGGATTTGCTGCAGATTTGCTGGGTTTTTGTTTGTGTTTTTACCGGCTTCCTATAGTGTTTCTCACTCTCTCACTGTGTGACAGCGTGTGAAACACCGGCGCGGAGGTTCTTATCGGCGGTAACGCTACTGCCACTAAGACCGTCGGTTAGAGCGCTGCGGGGTCATACTGTCAGATGTCAGCGTGACACCACAGCTGTGACTGAGACCCACTGCAGTGATCTGTGGTAAAAAGCTTACTGCAGGTCAGCAGGCATGGGCTGATGAGACTACTGCTCCCATCGGGCTACATCTGCTGTCACTGATAAAAGTGACAGCTGCTACCGCTGATGGGAGGTGTAGTATCATCTGCCGGCGCCTGTGCTAACAGTTAAAAAAAAAAAAAAAAGTTAAATGATTACATACATATTGAAATAAAAATAAAAAAAATTATACTTACCTAACACCAAATCCCTGATGCCCTCGTCTCCTAGAAAAACTGTAAAACAATAAACCACCATATACTCATACTTACGGCACCGCTGTGTGAGAACTCTCTCACGGCAGCTCAGTGATACACTGACAGGAGGTAATCGCTCCCGCAGTGTATCACTGAGCCACCGTGAGATAATTCACCAGAGTTCATCAGCTGATCAGCTCCGGTGCTCTCACGGCACCGCTGTGTGAGAACTCTCACGGCACCGCTGTGTGAGAACTCTCTCACGGCAGCTCAGTGATACACTACAGGAGTGATTACCTCCTGTCAGTTTATCACTGAGCCACCATGAGAGAATTCACCAGAGTTCATCAGCTGATCAGCTCCGGTGCTCTCACGGCACCGCTGTGTGAGAACTCTCACGGCACCGCTGTGTGAGAACTCTCTCACGGCAGCTCAGTGATACACTACAGGAGTGATTACCTCCTGTCAGTGTATCACTGAGCCACCATGAGAGAATTCACCAGAGTTCATCAGCTGATCAGCCCCGGTGCTCTCACTTACGGCACCGCTGAGTGAGAACTCTCTCACGGCAGCTCAGTGATAAACTGACAGGAGGTAATCGCTCCCGTAGTGTATCACTGAGCCACCGTGGGAGAATTCACCAGAGTTCAGCTGATCAGCTCCGGTGCTCTCACTTACGGCACCGCTGTGTGAGAACTCTCACGGCAGCTCTGTGATACACTGCGGGAGCGATCACCTCCTGTCAGAGTATCGCCGGCTGTCTTTGAGAGCAGTCACTGATGTGAAAAATAAAAATGTTTTGGGTTATCAGAAAATGGGGACACAAGCCAAATTTTTTTGTTTTTACATAATTTTCTATTTCTCCAATTAAATGAGAAAAGAAATCGATGCAAGTTTCGTATCACCATAATCATATTGACTTGGATAATTATGATTCAGAATAATTTTTCCACAGAATGAATGCCATAAAAACAAAACCCAAAATACCTTGGTGGAATTGCATTTTTTTTCCAAAATGTTACCACACTTGGAAATTTTTGTTCCATTTTCCAGTACACTGAATGTTAAGATGAATGGCGTCATTTGGTACTACAACCCTTCCTGCAAAAAACAAGCCCTGATACGACAGTGTTAACAGAAAAATAAGAAGGTTATGGCTCTTGGAGAAGGGGAGGAAAAACTAAAGAGCAAAAAACTAAAAATCTCCTTGTTTTTAAGTAGTTAAAACAGCATTCACACACAATTAGAGCAACAGAAATAAAAGACTGTGTGGAGGAACCTTAAGGCCATGTACAGATGATGTCTTTTTGAAAAAGCACCCCATAAAATGAACATAATGCACAGCGACATCAAAATGACATTACTGTGCACATGTTCTGTCCTGAACACGTCAAAAGATTCTGCATATAGATTCCTGGCTGCCAGCAGGGGGCGCAATATGGGAATGTAAGGCATGTGTTAGCCTACTATACTCAGGCTTCTCACCACCAGCAGGGGGCGCAGCATTTTGAAATCAAACTTTAAATCTAGGGATATGTTCACACTACAGTTCAGACATTATTTTTTGTGTTCCGTTTGAGCAGCAGATATGTCCAAAAACTGGTGCAAACAGAATAAAAGTAGTCCCAATAATTATTATGGGGTCGGTCTGAGTTCTGATATGTGTCTGTTTTTTGGCAAGAAGAAAAAGTGCATCATGCCTAACTTTTTCTTCTGTCCTAAGAACTGACAGATAACAGAACTCAGACCGACCCCATAATAACCAGTGCAGCCCCTCTGCTTCCATTTGCACCAGTTCTAGAATGGATCAGTTTTGGACATTAATTCCGTTCATCAGATGAGGCAGATTCTCTGAGCAGACGTGTGGGTGTACCCCTAGCTGCTGGGGTGGCAGTATGGGCACATTGTTATAGTATCTGCACCATAGAAGTGACCCCGCGCTCTTCCCTTGTCACTAGCTTCTAGGTTTTCTGATCTGAATTCTAGACCTGGAACAGATTATGTAGCCGTCTACATATCAGGAGAAGACATGGGGAGAGGTTTATGACCAGGGCTCCTATGGCTGCTTTTTTACAGGTTATCAATGGTATTCATTCACTTCAATAGCGCCGAGCTGCAATACCAGACACAACCTATGAACAAGTGTGGCGATGTTTTTATATTCCGGTGTATGTCAGTGAAAAGGATAAAAGCACTTTAAACATAGGCTGTGCGGATGGAAGAAAGTCTCATGTGGCAAAATGGTTAGATAAGGTTTCTCTTACTTGGACAACGCGGTTCATTGCCGTACCGGCATTTTCAAGTCGCAGAAAACCGCTGTCTGAATAGGAGAACTCTCATCAAACTCTCACATCTAGAGACTTTCTTCCATCCCGGCAGCCTATTTTGAAAGTGTTCTAAGGGTGTTTTCACCAGGGCTCTGGAGTCGGAGTCGGAGGTTTGGCTTACTGACTCCACAGCCCTGGGCTTCACACCTCACTTACCTGTCGGGGCTTACAACTGCCCCACCTCAAAACGGGATTCAGGCGTATTCTGCGATGGGGCCAGTGACTATAATGGTGCCAACCGAGTCGTGCTGTGTATCATTTTCGGGTGTATACACTTACTGGGAGTGGACACTCAAATGTAGACTACTGTGGCTGAGTGTCCGCTTCCAGTAGGCATATACCCCCGAAAACGATGCACGTCAGAGCACATGTTGACTGTCGGCTCCTTTATAGTCAATGGCCCGATCGGAGCATACGCACAAATCCCATTTTGCCGGTTGTTCGTACTTAAGCGCCAACAGGACCACAAAACTTGGTCAAAAATGCAATGTGAAAGAGGCCTTATCCTTTTCACTGAGGTTCTACCCCCAACCACGAGGCATCAGCAGTATAGTGAGGGCTCACTACTATATAAGCTATAAAACCCATGATAAACTATTATTACGTGCAGTCCTGGCTTTACATTGCTTATTCATAGCCGCTTGATACTGCAAAAACCCAAGTAAATGCATAACTTTTGTGAAAGGTTTATGACCCTTGTACTTTGATACAAGTAAACATCTGCCATTCGGTGTCCGCCCTGCGCCTTGTAGCCCAATGCCTTTTATATGTAGTCAGTTCCAGATCATTATAAAGTAAGGAAGAGATAATTGTAGTTTATGATTGTGGTTCCTTAAAGGGGTATACCATTCTCAGCCATTTCTGGCGTAGCCACATGCACACCCGGCTGCTTTCCACACTCCCACAGAAGATATGCACCGCCACCGATTTATTGACACTGCCTCGTTCTTCAGACAGATGAAGGTCCCAAAGGTGAGATCCATATCTATCATTTATGGCCTGATCTGTGAAATACCATAAAATGCCATAAATGTCTGGGATGGGAATAACTGTTTACATACTGCATGCGGCTTAGTTTTGTACTTAACAAATCATTGGGTTTTTTTTATTATTATTATTATTATTATTATTTAAACTCCGCACTTTAAAGGGCCACTGTCACCCCCTCCAGCCGTTATAAACTAAAAGAGCCACCTTGTGCAGCAGTAATGCTGCAGTCTAACAAGGTGGCTCTTTTAGTTTTTGATTCCGTTATTCCCTCAATAAAGTGTTTTAAAATTTGCCCTAACTACCTGTCTGTAGACCTGGAGGCGGTCCGAAGCCTCCTCTGTGAATCTCCCAACGGCCGTCACTCTTCTCTTCTGGGGATGTGGTCGCCGCCCCTTCGCGCTGTTTCTTCTTAAATCCGGCGCCTGCGCTGTGCGTGCCTGCCTGGTGCAGGCGCAGTCTTCATTGTCCTTCATAGGTCAGATGCAGGGTGCCTGACTGCGCCTGTGCGGGCAGTGCGGCCACCCTGTTGCTGAATCCCCGCCCCGCACTGTGTTATTCATTATGCACAGTGCGGGGCTGGTATAACTGGGCATGCGCACTGCGCTGTTCAGACGCTCCCCCTGTCCCCCGCCTTCCAGCGTTGCCGGAATATACAGGTTTCCTTGCCAGCGTTTGGAATGAAGCAGCCGCAAATAACAACGCTGGAAGGCGGGGGAGCGTCTGAGCTGGGGGAGCGTCTGAGCTGGGGGAGCGTCTGAACAGCGCAGTGCGCATGCCCAGGAACACCAGCCCCGCACTGTGCATAATGAATAACACAGTGCGGGGCGGGGATTCAGCAACAGGGTGGCCGCACTGCCCGCACAGGCGCAGTCAGGCACCCTGCATCTGAGCTATGACGGACAATGAAGACTGCGCCTGTCCCAGGCAGGCACGCACAGCGCAGGCGCTGGATTTAAGAAGAACAGCGCGAAGGGGCGGCGACCACATCCCCAGAAGAGAAAAGTGACGGCCGTTGGGAGATTCACAGAGGAGGCTTCGGACCGCCTCCAGGTCTAAGGACAGGTATTTAGGGCAAATTTTAAAACGCTTTATTGAGGGAATAACTGAATCAAAGACTAAAAGAGCCACCTTGTTAGACTGCAGCATTACTGCTGCACAAGGTGGCTCTTTTAGTTTATAACGGCTGGAGGGGGTGACAGTGGCCCTTTAAGTTATCAGAACACTTACCCTATACGTTTTCTATTGTTGAGGTTGGGTGTGTATGTATGTATATATACAGTTGTGCTCAAAAGTTTACATACCCAGGCAGAATTTTTGCTTTCTTGGCCTTTTTTCAGAGAATATAAATGATAACACCAAAACTTTTTCTTCACTCATGTTTAGTGGTTGGGTGAAGCCATTTATTGTCAAACTATGTGGTTTCTCTTTTTAAATCATAATGACAACCCAAAACATCCAAATGACCCTGATCAAAAGTTCACATACCCTGGTGATTTTGGCCTGATAACATGCACAGAAGTTGACAAAAACCCATAAATAACATCAGCTGCAGGACTCTCAGAAAACGAGCAGTGTGGCTGTTTCAAAATGCAAAATAAGGAGGCACTTGGGCTGCATGGTAGAGTCGTCAAAAGAAAGCCATTACTGCGCAAATGCCTACCACACATCTAAATATATTCCTTGAGTTTCCAAAATAGGGTCACTAGTAGTGGGGTTTCCACTGTTTAGGCATATCAGGGGCTCTCCAAACATGACATGACACCTGCTTATCATTCCATAAAAATCTGCTTTCCAAAACGTCACTTCTTTCTTTCTGAGCCCTGCCATGTGCCCAACCAGTAGTTTTCCCCCACATATGGGGTATCTGCCTACTCAGGAGAACTTGCACAACAAATTTTGGGGTCAATTTCCTCCTGTTATCCTTGTGAAAATAAAAAAATTGGGGTTAAAAGAACATTTTTGTGGGAAAAATGTTATTTTTTTTTTTCATTTTCATGATTCAACGTTATAAACCTCTGTGAATCACTTGGGGGTTGAATGTGCTCACCACACATCTAGATAAGTTCTTTGAGGGGTATAGTTTCCAAAATGGGGTCACTTGTGTGGGGATTCCATTGTTTAGGCACATCAGGGGCTCTCCAAATGCAACATGGCATCCGCAAATGTTTGCAGTAAATTTTGCATTCAAACATTCAAATGGCACTCCTTCTTTTTCAAGCCCTCCCATGCATCCAAACAGTAGTTTTCCTCAACATATGGGGTATCTGCGTGCTCAGGAGAAATTGCACAACAAATTTTGGGGTTCATTTTTTCCTGTTACCCTTGTGAAAATAAAAAAAATTGGGTCTAAAGTAACATTTTTGGGAAAAAAAGTTAAACTTCTTGAATGTAGTTTTGAGCACCTTGAGGGGTGCAGTTTTAGAATGGTATAACTTTTGGGTATTTTCTGTCATATAAACCTCTCAAAGTCACTTCAAATGTGATGTGGTCTCTAAAAAAAATGGTTTAGTTGTAAAAATGAGAAATCGCTGGTCAACTTCTAACCCTTCTAACTTCCTAACAAAAAATGTTTAAACATTTTTTGCTGATGTAAAGTAGACGTGTGTCTATGTGTCAGATGGATAATGCTATCCATTCCATGTTTCATTTCTATATAAATATAAAATCGTGATAGGAAACTTGACCAAAGTATCTCCTGCCTGGGACCTCCAGGGGCAAAGATTTCCTGAAAGTTGGGGATCTCATACTCTTCTAAAGACCAAGCATAGCCCACTACCAGCCACTCATATGAGCTTACCAGAGTTTGGGTATTTGTCTTTTGTCAGTTCTGGAAGACAAAGTGCTCTGTGGTTTTGTACATTGCTCAATGGAGTTGCTCTAATGAGGGCTTCCCTTCCCTAACCTCTGAGCCATTTCTGTGACTCAGATTTAATACTTTTCTTTTGTAATCCCTTTTATTTTATGTGATTGTATATATCATATTGTTTTGTTCTCAACTTGTTTATTTTTTTTTTATAAACACTGACTACCCTTCCAGATTGATTATCTAAAATTTTATAGCTCCGTTTCTCTTGCTCTGTAAACTGCACCCCTGAAGCAGTACACAACCTGTCGGGTGTCCAATCGGCCTGTATAAACAATTGTTGATGGCAGCTATTTTTTCGTGAGTTATTGGGAAGCTTCACAATGATTGTACTGGAATATATACAGTCATGGTTGAAAGTGTTGGCACTCTTGAAATTGTTCCAGAAAATGAAATTATTGCAATTACACATGTATAACCCCAAAAATGGGCCTGACAAAATTGTTGGCACTTTTCCAAAAATGTGGGAAAATAACTTTGTTTCAAGCATGTCATGCTCGTTCAAATTCACATGTGGCAAGTAACGTGTGGATAATATGAAAATCACACCTGAAACCGGATAAAAAGGGGAGAAGTTGACTCAATCTTTGCATTGTGTGTCTGTGTGTGCCACGCTAAGCATTGAGAATAGAAAGAGGAGAAGAGAACTGTCTAGGGGCTTGAGAACCAAAATTGTTGCAAAATATCAACAATCTCAAGGTTACAAGTCTACCTCCAGAGATCATGATGTTCCTTTGTCCATGGTGCGCAACATAATCAACAAGTTTACAACCATGTCACCATTGCTGATCTCCATGGACGTTGACAGCATGGACGTTGACAGCATGGACGTTGATGAAAGGTTGCAATGCAGGATAGTGCGAATGGTGGATAAACAACCCCAATCAAGTTCCAAAAAAATTACAGCTGTCCTGCAGGCTCAGAGTACATCAGTGTCAGTGTGAATTATCCGTTGACATTTGAATTAAATGACACTATGGAAGGAGACCCAGGGGGACCCCACTGCTATCACAGAGACATAAAAAAGCTAGGATAAGCCAAAATCTTTCTGGGAAAGCATCATGTGGACAGATGAGTCCAAGATAGAGCTTTTTGGTACCGCACATCATTCTACTGTTTAGCGAAAATGGAATGAGGCTTGCAAATAAAAGAACATAGTACCTACAGTCAAATATGGTGGAGGTTCAAATATTTTTTAGGGTTGTTTTGCTGCCTCTGGCACTGGGTTCCATGACTGTGTGCAAGGCATCATGAAATCTGAAGGTTACCAAAGGATTTTGAGGTGCAGTGTAGTGCCCAGTGTCAGAAAGTTGGGTTTTGCGTCCTAGGTCATGGGTTTTCCAGCATTTCATTGACCCCAAACATGCTTCAAGAAGCACCCAGAAATGGATGCAAACAAAGCACTGGAGAGTTCTGAAATGGCCAGCAATGAGTCCAGATATAAATGCCATTGAACATCTGTGAAGAGATCTTAAAATTGCTGTTGGGAGAAGGTCCCCTTCAAATATGAGAGACCTGGAGCAGTTTGACAAGAAAAATGGTCTAAAATTCCAGTTGACAGGTGTAAGAAGCTTGTTGATGGTTATAGCAAGCATTTGATTTCAATTAGGGTATGTGCACACGATCAGTAAACACTGAGGGTTGTACACTGCGTTCTTCTGCAGCGTTCAACTCGCAGCGTCCAGATGTTACAGTATAGTGGATGGGATTTTAAGAAATCCCATGTCCACTATGCATCCACAGACGCCCACGGCTCACCTGCGGAGATGGACATGCAACGCATCTTTCCAGACGGCAGGCAGCATGTCAATTTCTCTTGCAGAGACCAGATAAATTTCACCAATAGAATGTATTGAATGTGGTGAATCTGCACGGTTCAGTGATCACATGCGGATTCACCTGCGTTCAATAGACAGCAGCACTTTGGACACAGCGAACATATGCTGTGCCTAAAGCCCTGCCAGTTCCAGATCGTATGCACATACCCTTATTTATTCCAAAGGGTGTGCAACCAAATATTAAGTTGAAAGTGCCAACAATTTTGTCCTGCTTATTTTATGGGGTTTTGTGTGAAATTATGTCCAATTTGCCTTTTATTCTCTTTTTTTGTGTTGTTCCAATACACACAAGCAAAATAAACGTGAATAACAAAACATGTAGATTGCAAGGAAAATCCCAGTATGTAGCCTGCGCTCCCATGTAGAGATTCTCATAGATGTTATATATAAATATCTGCTTTATTGAGGTAATAAAAAATTACAGGATAACGCGTTTTGACTCCTACACCCTGGAGTCTTCATCAGGTCATTAAAAAATAAATAATACTGGGATTTTCCTTGCTATCTACTATTTTACCACAGATGTCTGAGGGCCTTTTCCGTGTGCCCAGTCGTCCAAGCTGCAGACCGTTCTCCTTGGATTCATGTCGGATCCCCTTTCAATGCTTCATTTTCACCTTTGACTAGGTGCAATTATATAAGCGTGCAATTTACACCTAGTTTCTACTGCACTTAGATCATGCGCGGCGTTGTTCCCTTTTTTCCCTATCCTCAGGGTTGTTTGGATTCATAACAAAACATGTGTAATTGCAATAATTTTCTGGGAGAAATACTTCATTTTCTGGGAACAATTTCATGGGTGCCAATACTTTCAGCCATGACTATATATATTCCATGCGTTTGAATTGGATATGTATATACAGTACTATACGTTCAATGTGAGCCTAGTAGTGAAAGCAGCCGCAGCCTCGTCCATCAATCGTCAGTCAATTGTGTAATTGTCTTGATGATTGGAGGCGGCAGAGTGCTGATTCTTGAACATCTGGCAAGAACGGGAGATATCTACGATATCCCTGATAATGGCATTCTGTGGTTCAAACTGCTGGGATAATTTTCCTATGAAGCTCTACTCAAAGTCACCTGGACACTTAAGCAAATCACTGGCAGCATGAGTCCATCCTGTGTTGAATTTGATGGGTTTGCTATTTTTTAGAGTTCTGAGCCCCTGGGGAAATCTTCCTTTTGCCTAGACAACCTCTTTAACGGGAATCTGTTACCCCAAAATCGAATATGAGCTGCGGCCACCGGCATTCGGGGCTTATCTACAGCATTCTGTAATGCTGCAGATAAGCCCCCGATATACCCTGAAAGATAACAAAAACAGGTTATATTATACTCACCCAGGGGCAGTCCCGGTTCGGTTTGGGTCCGATGGGTGTCGCGGTCCGGGTCCGGCGCCTCCCATCTTCATACGATGACGTCATCTTCTTGTCTTCCTGCTGTGGCTCCGGCGCAGGCGTACTTTATCTACAGCAAAGTACTGCAGTGCGCAGGCGCCAGGCCTCTCTGACCTCTGGCCTCTCTGAGCTGCAACAGGAAGAGAAGATGAGGTCATCGTATGAAGATGGGAGGCCCCGGATCAGACCGCGACACCCATCGGACCTGAACCGGACCGGGACCGTTCCTGGGTGAGTATATTATAACCTCTTTTTCTCATCTTTCAGGATACATCGGGGGCTTATCTACAGCATTACAGAATGCTGTAGATAAGCCCCTGATGCCGGTGGCCTTAGCTCATCTTCGATTTTGGGGGTGACAGATTCCCTTTAATGTCTCGCATATTCTGTATAAATCATTTGAAAAATAAACTGAAATATTTTCATCTGGTAAAAGCAAAGAACTAAGTAATATAGTTGCATAAGTATGCACATCCTTAAACAAATTCTTCCTTTATGTACCCTTTGAATTTATGGCAGCATTCAGTAAACTAATAGCAAAGCCACAAAAGAGGACTAAAATCATCAACAAAACAAAAAAACAGCAGAAAAACGCAGCGCCGCTTACCTGCCCAGGTCTCCGAACAAATGCACTACAGGATGCAGCCACTCACCACCTACCCATTCATGGAGGGGGTGACTGCTCAGTATACATTTGCACAATAGAGGCCTGTATAGGGAGCTGTTCAAATGTAGGTAATGCACAGTGTCTGGTTCTCAGCCTTTTAGTCACCCCCCTACTATTCGATTAAGCGGGCTGGCCAGCATACTTCCTATGCATCCCAGTGTAAATTCAGCATTCAGTCATTTTGAGTCTATCAGCATGGCACATCTAGAATTAGCAACCATTGCCCACTCTTCCTTGCAGTAGTACTCCAAATCTGTCAGATTGTGAGGATATCTCCCATGTGCAATGCTCTCTTCAGGTCACACCACAGATTTTTTATTGGATTTAGGTCTGGGCTCTGGCTGAGCCATTCCAAAACGTTGATCCTTTTTCTAGTGAAGCCATTCTTTTGTTGATTTTGATGTATGCTTAGGGTTATTGTCATGCTGAAAGGTGAAATTCCTCTTCAGTTTTTTAACAGAGGCATGAATCTTTTGTTGCAGAATGGACTGATATTTGAAACTGTTCATAATTCCCTCCACTTTGACTTTCAACTCGAGCTACCAAAAAAAACCGCTTCAGAGCATCCACCATGTTTCATTGTGGATATGCTGTTCTTTTGGTGATGCGCAGTGTTGGCTTTGTGCCAAACATACCTTTGGGAATTATGGCCAAAAAGTTCAACCCTGCTCTCATCAGATCATAACATGTTTTCCCACATGCTTTTCGCACACTTGATAGCATAGCCAGGCTTCCTTTGTAAGAAAAGGCTTCTATCTTGCCAAAGCACTGTACAGGCCAGAAATACACTACTCAAAAAAATAAAGGGAACACTTAAACAACAGAATATAACTCCAAGTAAATCAAACTTCTGTGAAATCAAACTGTCCACTTAGGAAGCAACACTGTTTGACAATCAATTTCACATGCTGTTGTGCAAATGGAATAGACAACAGATGGAAATTATTGGCAATTATCAAGACACACTCAATAATGGAGTGGTTCTGCAGGTGGGGACCACAGACCACATCTCAGTTCCAATGCTTTCTGGCTAATGTTTTGGTCACTTTTGAATGTTTTTTGTGCTTTCACACTCATGGTAGCATGAGATGGACTCTACAACCCACTCAAGTGGCTCATCCATGATGGCACATCAATGCGAGCTGTGGCAAGAAGGTTTGTTGTGTCTGTCAGCGTAGTGTCCAGAGGCTGGAGGCGCTACCAGGAGACAGGCCAGTACACCAGGAGACGTGGAGGGGGCCGTAGGAGGGCAACAACCCAGCAGCAGGCCCGCTACCTCAGCCTTTGGGCAAAGAGGAACAGGAGGAGCACTGCCAGTGCCCTGCAAAATGACCTCCAGCAGGCCACAAATGTGCATGTGTCTGCACAAACGGTTAGAAACTGACTCCATGAAGATGGTCTGTGTGCCCAACGTCCACAGATGGGGGTTGTGCTCACAGCCCAACACTGTGCAGGTCGCTTGGCATTTGCCAGAGAACACAGGATTGACAAATTCGCCACTGGCACCCTGTGCTCTTCACAGATGAAAGCAGGTTCACACTAAGCACATGTGTCAGACGTGACAGAGTCAGGAGATGCCGTGGAGAGTGATCTGCTACCTGCAACATCCTTCAGCATGACCGGTTTGGCAGTGGGTCAGTAATGGTGTGGGGTGGCATTTCTTTGGAGAGCCGCACAGCCCTTTATGTGCTTGCAAGAGGTAGCCTGACTGCCATTAGGTACCGAGATGAGATCCAAAGACCCCTTGTGATACCATGCTGGTGCGGTTGGCCCTGGGTTCCTCCTAATGCAGGATAATGCCAGACCTTATGTGGCTGGAGTGTGTCAGCAGTTCCTGCAAGATGAAGGCACTGAAGCTATGGACTGGCCGCCCGTTTCCCAAGACCTGAATCCGATTGAACACATCTGGGACATCATGTCTCGCACCATCCACCAATGTCACGTTGCACAACAGACTGACCAGGAGTTGGCGGATGCTTTAGTCCAGGTCTGGGAGGAGATCCCTTAGGAGACCATCCTCCGCCTCATCAGGAGCATGCCCAGGCATTGTAGGGAGGTCATACAGACACGTAGAGGCCACACACACTACTGAGCATCATTTCCTTGCCTTGAGGCATTTCCACTGAAGTTGGATCAGGCTGTAACTTAATTTTCCACTTTAATTTTTAGCATCATTCCAACTTCCGACCTCTGTGGGATATTAGTTGTATTTTACGTTCATAATTTTTAGGTTTTATTGTTCTCAACACATTCCACAATGTGATGAATAAAGATTTACAACTGGAATATTTAATTTAGTGATATATCTAGTATGTAGGATTTTAGTGTTCCCTTTATTTTTTTGAGCAGTGTATAAAGAATACAGAAGATTGTTTTCACATGCAGTACACAACCAGTATTGCCAGGAATTCCTGCAGAGGGTGTTCACTCTTATGCGACCACATTACTTTAGTTTTTCGTTATTTTTGTTTTCCCCCTCAAAATAATTTTAATTTGTTCCTCAATTGATTCGTACAGATTATAGGTGACATTAAAGGTGGAAACATTTCTGAGTTTATTCTTCTTGGTATGATTTTTGTAACATGACAGAAACCTGGCATTTTAAAAGGGGGGTGTAGACGTTTTATGTATTTCCTCCTCGATCCGTTTTTCTTTACCTATGTAAATACAAGCTATCAGTAACCACTTGAATGTAGCTTCTGTTTCAGTGCCAGTCTCTGCAGTGATTCACAAGGGCGAACACGCACTTTAAACCGTGCATTTACATTCATGTGAAAGATACCTTGAACTAATCTATACAAACCAGTTTTAGGTACCGTATTTTCCGGCGTATAAGATGACTGGGCGTATAAGACGACCCCCCCAACTTTTCCAGTTAAAATATAAAATCTTCTTAAAAGTCGGGGGTCTTCTTATACGCCGATACGCCGTATGTCGTCTTATAGGGCCGGTGACTAATGTGCCTTTTGGGTGAGAGTGGTCCCGATGACGACGAGGGGGCGTCTCACAGGAAAGTGTGAGCGGACTATCCCCCATTACCTCATCGTAGCGCTGAAGCGTGGGGTCTCTGCTGGGAGCGGCGGCTCCTCTTTGTGCCGCGTGGGTGCTGTGGGGCGGCGGCTCCTCTTCTGCAGTGTGGGGCCTCTGTGCTGTGGGGCGGCGGCGGCGGCGTATTTTCATGCGGTCAGTCGGGGCTCCTCCGGCATCTTCTTAAAGCCTGGAGGCCCCGCCGGCAGCTCCATTGCTATGATGCGGTGGCCTCCGGGAAAATGGCCGCTAGGGGCGGCGCATGCTCAGATTCAGATCTCGTCCCGAGATCTCGGGAGACGAGATCTGAATCTGAGCAGCGGCCATTTTCCCGGAGGCCACCGCATCATTGCAATAGAGCTGCCAGCGGGGCCTTCGGGCTTTAAGGAGATGCCGGAGGAGCCCCGACTGACTGCATGAAAATACGCCGACGCCGCCCCACAGCACAGAGGCCCCACACTGCAGAAGAGGAGCCGCCGCCCCACAGCACAGCACCCACGCGGCACAAAGAGGAGCAGCAGCCGCCGCTCCCAGCACAGAGACCACGCTGCAGCGCTACGATGAGGTAATGGGGGATACTCCACGCACTTTCCTGTGAGACGCCCCCTCGTCGTCATCAGGACCACTCTTCCCCCCCCCACCACCATATACACCCGGCGTACAAGGCGATACCCGGCGTATAAGACGACCCCCGACTTTTAAGAAGATTTTCAGGGGTTAAAAAGTCGTCTTATACGCCGGAAAATACGGTAATTCTGTATGCCAGATATAAATGTCATCATGTTGGTGCCTTTTTATGACTGGTGCTAAAGGCCATCGATATAAAATTAAGGAAGTGTAGGCCCATGTGACAAGATCAACAAGGTTGTAAAAAGTCAGAGGTTTTATCCTGGCTACGTTCATAGATGTTCGTTGCTAAGCCGAAAGTCATGGCATTCTTGGGTCGGCTGAAAAGAAAAGCTAATAAAGCAAGGCCCACTCTGTTCTGAGGGACAGATAGGTGTATTAATACTATACATTTCTCTCAAAATATATTTTCATCATTACCCTTGACGGTAACCGGCCCAAATTGCTGATTTGGTTCCAATTCATGTCTGTAAGAAATTAGAATGGTGTGTTCTCTATAGGGCCTGGCCATGAAACATATATGTAGCCTAAAAAAAGGTAATAAAAATTGATAAAGAAGAAAATGCACGGTAATTTAAGTCCCGCGCCTTACTCAACAAGTACACAATGTAAGGAATTCTGGCAATGTTTAACAGTCTTTATATGGAACGAAGGCTTAATATCATAAAGCACATGGTTCAGGTCAATGTCCCCAGGGAAGTTGGATGCATTAAAGAAAACAGATAAAATAAAGATAATGTACAGTACTTGTACATCATTTTGCATTAAAGGGCTAATAACTTTATTGTCACCAGCCTAATATATTGTGTAGTCTCCAAAACAACTCTGATCCTTAAAAGCATGGACTTCACAAGACCTCTGAAGATGTCCTCTGGTCCCTGGCACCAAGACAATAGGAGACTTATTTTCAGCACTTCCCACATATGCTTGAATGGATTGAGATATTATTATTATTATTTATTATTATAGCGCCATTTATTCCATGGCGCTTTACATGTGAGGAGGGGTATACATAATAAAAACAGGTACAATAATCTTGAGCAATACAAGTCACAACTGGTACAGGAGGAGAGAGGACCCTGCCCGCGAGGGCTCACAATCTACAAGGGATGGGTGAGGATACAGTAGGTAAGGATAGAGCTGGTCGTGCAGTGGTTTGGTCGATCGGTGGTTACTGCAGGCTGTAGGCTTGCCGGAAGAGGTGGGTCTGCAGGTTCTTTTTGAAGGTTTCGATGGTAGGTGAGAGTCTGATATGTTGTGGTAGAGAGTTCCAGAGTAGGGGTGATGCGCGAGAGAAATCTTGTATGCGATTGTTGGAAGAGGAGATAAGAGGGGAGTAGAGAAGGAGATCTTGTGAGGATCGGAGGTTGCGTGTAGGTAAGTATCGGGAGACGAGGTCACAGATGTATGGAGGAGACAGGTTGTGGATGGCTTTGTATGTCATGGTTAGGCTTTTGTACTGGAGTCTCTGGGTAATGGGGAGCTAGTGAAGGGATTGACAGAGGGGAGAGGCCTGGGAATAGCGGGGGGGCCGGTGGATTAGTCGGGCAGCTTAGTTTAGAATAGATTGGAGTGGTGTGAGAGTGTTCGAGGGGAGGCCACAGAGCAGGAGGTTACAGTAGTTGAAGGCGGGAGATGGTGAGGGCATGGACTAGGGTTTTTGCAGATTCTTGGTTTAGGAATGTACGGATCCGTGTAATATTTTTGAGTTGAAGGCGGCAGGAAGTGGAAAGGGCTTGGATATGCGGTTTGAAGGAGAGGTCAGTGTCAAGGATTACCCCGAGACAGGGAGCTTGTGGGACTGGGGAGAGTGGGCAGCAGTTTACTGTAATGGATAGGTTCGTTGGGGGGTTCGCGTGAGATGGGGGAAAGACAATGAATTCTCTTTTGTCCATGTTAAGTTTTAGAAATCTAGCGGAGAAGAAGGATGAAATAGCGGATAGACATTGAGGGATTCTGGTTAGTAGGGTGGTGATATCTGGACCAGAGATGTAGATCTGTGTGTCATCAGCATAGAGATGATACTGAAAACCGTGAGATTCTATGAGCTGTCCCAGGCCAAAAGTGTAAATGGAGAAGAGCAGGGGCCCTAGAACTGAACCTTGATGGACTCCGACAGAGAGGGGGCGAGGTGAGGAGGTGGTGTGTGAATGGGAGACGCTGAATGTTCGGTCAGTTAGGTATGATGAGATCCAGGATAGTCTGTGATGCCAAGGGATGAGAGGGTCTGTAGTAATAGGGAATGGTCCACTGTGTCAAAGGCAGAGGACAGGTCCAGGAGGAGGAGGATAGAGTAGTGTCTCTTGCTCTTGGTGGTTAATAGGTCATTGGTGACCTTAGTTAGGGCAGTTTCAGTGGAGTGGTGTGACCGGAAGCCTGATTGTAAGCGGTCGAAAAGGGAGCAGGAAGATAGATGGGAGGACAGTTCAAAATGGACGTGTTGTTCCAGTAGTTTTGAGGCATAGGGGAGAAGTGATATAGGGCGATAGCTAGATACAGAGGATGGGTCAAGAGAGGGCTTTTTAAGGATAGGTGTGATTGAGGCATGTTTACAGCTTGAGGGGAAAACACCAGTTGTTAGTGATAGGTTGAAGAGATGGGTTAGAGTTGGGATGAAGACTGTGGCGAGGTTTGGGATGAAGTGGGAAGGGATCGGGTCAAGTGCACAGGTGGTGAGATGCGATCTTGAGAGTAGAGTGGACAGTTGATCTTCTGTAATAGTGGAGAAGTTGGTTTTTGAGGTGGAGGGCTGGGTAGTTGGGAGGAAGGGCTCTGGGGGTTGTCGACTAAAACTGTCTCTGATGTTCTCAATCTTCTGCTTGAAAAATGAGGCAAAGTCTTCAGCTGAGATGAGTGGGGAGGGAGGAGGTGCTGGGGGACGGAGGAGAGAGTTGAAGGTGTTGAATAACTGTTTAGGGTTGTGAGACAGGGAGGATATGAGAGATGTGAAGTAGGTTTGTTTAGCTGTGGCGAGTGTGGTCTTGAAAGTAGTGAGGGACTCTTTGAATGCGATAAAGTGCTCGTTGGAGTGGGATCTTTTCCATCTCCGCTCTGCAGCCCTGGAAGCTCGCCTCAGTTCTTTGTTCAGGCTGGTTTGCCAGGGCTGTCTGTTGATTTTGTGAGCTTTGGTATGTGTGAGAGGGGCAAGAGATTCCAAAAGCTGCAGCTATTGTGGTGTTATATAGAGCGGTATGGGATATGGGATGTTTGGAGGCCAAGTCAATTCCTTGAAGTCTTTTTAGTTTTTCTTCGACCATTCCTGAGTAACATCTACTTGGATGCCAGGACCCTTGGTTTTCCCAGAGCATCCTCTTTTCCATGTAATCGACCTACTTGTATTCAGCTATCAATATATGGTAATATTTTATAAAGAAGACAGGATTTATTAAGCCAGGCTTCCTTCTTGTATTGGTCCATTGTCTAGGTCTGATGCTCCAAATGTTGTAGTTGTTTTCAGAGGTAGAAAGGGTCAGGATGGACCACTTTTTGTTGGCTTTCACCACCATACAGTTATATGAAAAAGTTTGGGCACCCCTATTAATCTTAAGCTTAATGTTTTATAAAAATTGTTTTTTTTTGCAACAGCTATTTCAGTTTCATATATCTAATAACTGTTGGACACAGTATTGTTTCTGCCTTGAAATGAGGTTTATTGTACTAACAGAAAATGTGCAATCTGCATTCAAACTAAATTTGACAGGTGCATAAGTATGGGCACCTCACCAGAAAAGTGACATTAATATTTAGTAGATCCTCCTTTTGCAAAAACAACAGCCTCTAGTCGCTTCCTGTAGCTTTCAATGAGTTCCTGGATCCTGGATGAAGGTATTTTTGACCATTCCTCTTTACAAAACAATTCCAGTTCAGTTAAGTTTGATGGTCGCCGAGCATGGACAGCCCTCTTCAAATGATCCCACAGATGTTCAATGATATTCAGGTCTGGGGACTGGGATGGCCATTCCAGAACAGTGTAATTGTTCCTCTGCATGAATGCCTGAGTAGATTTGGAGCAGTGTTTTGGATCATTGTCTTGCTGAAAGATCCATCCCCTGCGTAACTTCAACTTTGTCACTGATTCATGAACATTATTGTCAAGAATCTGCTGATACTGAGAGGAATCCATGCGTCCCTCAACTTTAACAAGATTCCCGGTGCCGGCATTGGCCACACAGCCCCAAAGCATGATGCAACCTCCACCAAATTTTACTGTGGATAGCAAGTGTTTTTCTTGGAATGCTGTGTTTTTTTGCTGCCATGCATAACGCCTTTTTGTATGACCAAACAACTCAATCTTGGTTTCATCAGTCCACAGGACCTTCTTCCAAAAAGAAATTGGCTTCTCCAAATGTGCTTTTGCATACCTCAGCCGTCTCTGTTTGTGGCGTGCTTGCAGAAACGGCTTCTTTCGCATCACTCTCCCATACAGCTTCTCCTTGTACAAAGTGCGTTGTATAGTTGACCGATGCACAGTGACACCATCTGCAGCAAGTTGATGCTGCAGCTCTCTGGAGGTGGTCTGAGGATTGTCCTTGACTGATCTCACCATTCTTCTCTGCCTTTCTGATGTTTTTCTTGGCCTGCCACTTCTGGCCTTAACAAGAACTGTACCTGTGTTCTTCCATTTCCTTACTATGTTCCTCACAGTGGAAATTGACAGGTTAAATCTCTGAGACAGCTTTTTGTATCCTTCCCCTGAACAACTATGTTGAATAATCTTTGTTTTCAGATCATTTGACAGTTGTTTTGAGGAGCCCATGATGCCACTCTTCAGAGGAGATTCAAACAGGAGAACAACTTGCAAGTGGCCACTTTAAGTAGCTTTTCTCATGATTGCATACAGCTGGCTATGAAGTTCAAAGCTCAATGAGGTTACAAAACCAAAAAAAGTGCTTTAGTAAGTCAGTAAAAAGTAGGTAGGAGTATTTAAAACAAGAAAATGATAAGGGTCCCCATACTTATGCACCTGTCAAATTTTGTTTGAATGCAGATTGCACATTTTCTGTTAGTACAATAAACCTCATTTCAAGGCAGAAACATTACTGTGTCCAACAGTTATTAGATATATGAAACTGAAATAAATGTTGCAAAAAAACAATTTTTATAAAACATTAAGCTTAAGATTAATAGGGGTGCCCAAACTTTTTCATATAACTGTATACTGAGCACACCCCACAATGCTCTTTTGGAGATATTCTGTGTATCAATCACAATTTGGCCATTGTAAAAGTTGTATATTTTTCATTTCATTTACCCATTTTCTGTCTTCCAATACATCACCTTTGAGAACTTACTGTTCAACTCACTACTTAGTATGTCCCACCCCTGGGCTGGTGACATTGTCAAGAGGTGGGATAATGAACATAATCGGCGTGCAATCTGGGTCCTTATAGCTCCTTCTGGTTGGTGTATAATAAAGAGGTGTCAGTCCAAAACTAATTCTCTGTGATTGACAGGGCTGTAATTAATTGGTTGTCACTACCTGTTACATAAATAGATTGCTGACATGCTGTGCTAAATGTATTACTACTCCCCTGACCTCATTCACCGCTTAATACATTTTACAACTCATATTGTGTGTTGCAATCAGGGCTGTGCAGTTTGAGCCGTTGATTCGGTGTCCATTTTGGTGGAATTGGAACTTGGTATACTGTGTACAGTAGTACAGTGCATGATGTGCTGTAAATGTTTCCATAAGAATTTGGGAAAGTTCTGAAATGTCCTATAAATGTCTGTTCTGTTCCTGATCTAAGGATCTGGGCTTTTAGGTGAGATGAATCTGTGCTGCACTTTATGCACATGCTCAGTAGTGACCAGTGCTGTGGTGTCGGAGAAAGGGAAATTGAGGAGGCTGAGGTTTGGCTTACTGACTCCACAGCCGAATACATATGTGCAATGGGGCCTATTGATGAAAAGTATTACAGGCAACAAAGAGTTCCGGATCAAGGGCTTTAGGAGAAGACCGTAAAAATAGCTTTGCTGCTCTTTGTATTGCTACAGTTCTTTTGGGGTCTGAATATTTGTATATTGTACGGTATTTAAAGAGGACCTCTCATCAGGTCAAAAGTGGGCAGTTTGAGCTATTTTATATCCACTACACCCCACAGTATTGGGTTGTTGGTTTTTTTCAAACCACCATACAGATCTAGAAATATTGGCCTTTTTTATGCATTGCTAGTTTTTGTAATCTTTACCAAGGGGGCATCGCTTGTAGGTTTATTATGCAGAGGAGCCTTCGAAGACTCCTAAACCAAGGTTAGCGCTAAATAAAAAGGCCCGTACCTCTGGAACCGTATTTAAAAAAAGCAAGAATAAAATAAAAGCTAAAATTATTCACTTTTGAACTGCTGATAGGTTGTATTTTAAGGGTAGAAAAACAAGACTATCTTTCAGAACCAGCAGGATGTCTGTCCATGAGTTAAATCTGATATGATGCGCTAATAGGGCTGAGCTGCAATACTGCTGAGAACCCATAGGCGGCTGTAGCGCTGTATTTAGAAGCTAATAGTTTATAGGAGACCAACTCGGTTATTGCAGACATGTGCGTCAGAGAAAGCATACTATTAAAATCCATCCAGGGATGATGGACGAAGATGACTAGTCTAAGATGCTGGTGCCTGGTGGCTTCTCTCTGCCCTGCTCTCCTTGACTGTGTGTTCTCTCCTTATGCACACATACAGATCTCTCAGTCAAGGGAAATGGGTCTGGACAGTAGACTGGCATCCTGCAGCAATGCCATCGCTGTGCCAGTCACGCTCAAACCAGTCATGACTTTCAGGTCAGTGAAATAACCAAACTAAAAAAAAGGATTTGTGTCACCAATATGTAATAATAATTATATTAGCAAATACCTCCAATTAGAAATTTAGTCTAGTTCTTCAGATTCGCTATGTCGCTTACCTCATGTTGGGCATTGCAGTATTCATGGTTACAACCACTAAGAGATGTCTAGCTAACTAACTGTCTCCATATGAGTGGTTGGATCAATGGATACCTAACCTACTGCATCGCATTACATGATGTAAGCAACATAGCGAATCTGAAGAACTATGCTACATTTCTAATTAGAGGTAATTGATAATATTATTAATATTACACCTACTACATATTGGGGTAGAGATCGTAATAACCCTTTCAAGAAGTTGTACCCTAGTTGGACAACTTCAGTGGACAACTCCTTCTCATACCCCCCGCTTGGTCCTCATAAAATAATAATGCTTATACTCGATTTGTCCAAAGGCGAGGACAGTGACGCCAGCGCTGATTAGGTGTTGGCGTCACGTGTCAGAACAACCTCACTAGAGCCCGGGGACCGCAAGTGCTGACACCGCGGGAGCGGCTTCGGGAGGGAAGTATAGGCTTTATTATTTTATCGGCCAAACATTTTGATCAAGAAGGGGTTGTCCTAGTAGTGGAGCTTCAGTGAGTGCATTGCTGTGCTAGCTTCTGATGTGTCCCCTATAGCTACACTCCTGATAATGGCTAATTGCACCATAAAGTAAGGAAATCCCCTAAGTCATCTAGCACTGTTCCCCCATCTCTATTAGGGAACGGGGTCAGGGATGCCAACCGTCTAGAAATTCCAGGACACTCCCTAATTGCACTTACTGTAAAACAAAACAAAAAAAGCTTCCGTGATTTTTTTGAAGCTGAACAAACGTATACAGATTATTTTGACTGTAAGTGTCAAAATCATTTTACAGTTCACAGTAACTGCAACTGATGTCTTTATATCACAGATTGCAGTCTTAGTGCTGCTGAAGGTGGCTCTTTTACTTTAATAGACCATGGGGGGGGGTGACAGGTTCCCTTTAATTGCAGCAAGCACAACTTGTGCTAAGTGCCTGACTCTTTATATGACCCTTTTAGTTAACTTTGATAAAAATAATTAGGCCTCACAGAGTACTGGGGTTGTTCTTTTCCCCAAATTAAAATTATTTCAGCCCATCAGCTTGGCCTTGCCCCTGAAGGCAGTTCCAGCTATTGTGCCCTGATGGTGGCCCATACCCCAGACAACTCATTGAAGTGCGGAACGTTGGAGGATAAGACACATGGGACAGAGAGAACGTTTTCAGGTTCTAAACTGCTGCAGAATGTAGACTTAGTGGAGATTGACCCCCCAGCTTTGCAGTGGTAGCTTTTTGTGGCCTTAATAAAAACATTGTGTGTTTAATATAGGGACTTATCCTGTTGTTGTTGAGGACATACTTAAGCCCCGAGGGTGGTTTGCACGTTAATGACCGGGCCAATTTTTACAATTCTGACCACTGTCCCTTTATGAGGTTATAACTCTGGAACGCTTCAACGGATCTTGGCGATTCTGACATTGTTTTCTCGTGACATATTGTACTTCATGATAGTGGTAAAATTTCTTTGATATTACCTGAGTTTATTTGTGAAAAAAATGGAAATTTGGCGAAAATTTAGAAAATTTCGTAATTTTCCAACTTTTAATTTTTATGCAATTAAATCACAGAGATATGTCACACAAGATACTTAATAAGTAACATTTCCCACATGTCTACTTTACATCAGCACAATTTTGGAACCAAAATCTTTTTTTCTTAGGGAGTTATAAGGGTTAAAAGTTGACCAGCAATTTCTCATTTTTACAACACCATTTTTTTTTTTAGGGACCACATCTCATTTGAAGTAATTTTGAGGGGTCTATATGATAGAAAATAACCAAGTGTGACACCATTCTAAAAACTGCACCCCTCAAGGTGCTCAAAACCACATTCAAGAAGTTTATTAACCCTTCAGGTGTTTCACAGGAATTTTTGGAATGTTTAAATAAAAATGAACATTTAACTTTTTTTCACAAAAAATTTACTTCAGCTCCAATTTGTTTTATTTTACCAAGGGTAACAGGAGAAAATGGACCCCAAAAGTTGTTGTACAATTTGTCCTGAGTACGCCGATACCCCATATGTGGGGTAAACCACTGTTTGGGCGCATGACAGAGCTCGGAAGCGAAGGAGCGCCGTTTGACTTTTCAATGCAAAATTGACTGGAATTGAGATGGGACGCCATGTTGCATTTGGAGAGCCCCTGATGTGCCTAAACATTGAAACCCCCCCACAAGTGACACCATTTTGGAAAGTAGACCCCACAAGGAACTTATCTAGATGTGTGGTGAGCACTTTGACTCATTAAAGTTTATAATGCAGAACCGTAAAAATAAAAAATCATATTTTTTCACAAAAATGATCTTTTCGCCCCCAATTTTTTATTTTCCCAAGGGTAAGAGAAGAAATTGGACTGCAAAAGTTGTTGTCCAATTTGTCCTGAGTACGCTGATTCCCCATATGTGGGGGTAAACCACTGTTTGGGCGCATGGGAGAGCTCGGAAGGGAAGGAGCGCCGTTTGACTTTTCAATGCAGAATTGACAGGAATTGAGATGGGACGCCATGTTGCGTTTGGAGAGCCACTGATGTGCCTAAACATTGAAACCCCCCACAAGTGACACAATTTTGAAAAGTAGACCCCCTAAGGAACTCATCTAGATGTGTTGTGAGAGCTTTGAACCCCCAAGTGTTTCACTACAGTTTATAACGCAGAGCCATGAAAATAAAAAATCCTTTTTTTCCACAAAAATTATTTTTTAGCCCCCAGTTTTGTATTTTCCCAAGGGTAACAGGAGAAATTGGACCCCAAAAGTTGTTGTCCAATGTGTCCTGAGTACGCTGATACCCCATATGTTGGGGTAAACCCCTGTTTGTGCGCATGGGAGAGCTCGGAAAGGAAGGAGCACTGTTTTACTTTTTCAACGCAGAATTGGCTGGAATTGAGATCGTGCGCCATGTCCCGTTTGGAGAGCCCCTGATGTGCCTAACCAGTGGAAACCCCCCAATTATAACTGAAACCCTAATCCCAGCAGTAACCCTAACCACACCCCTAACCCTAATCCCAACCTTATTCCCAACCGTAAATGTAATCCTAACCCTAACTTTAACCCTAACTTTAGCCCCAACCCTAACTGTAGCCTTAACCCTAGCCCCAACCCTAACCCTTGCCCTAACCCTTGCCCTAACTCTAGCCCTAACCCTAGCCCTAATGGGAAAATGGAAATAAATACATTTTTTTTTATTTTTCGCTAACTAAGGGGGTGATGAAGGGGGGGTTTGATTTACTTTTATAGCGTGTTTTTAGCGGATTTTTATGATTGGCAGCCATCACACACTGAAAGACGCTTTTTATTGCAAAAAATATTTTTTGCGTTACCACATTTTGAGAGCTATAATTTTTCCATATTGTGGTCCACAGAGTCATGTCAGGTCTTGTTTTTTGCGGGACGAGTTGATGTTTTTATTGGTAACATTTTCGGGCACGTTACATTTTTTGATCGCTTTTTATTCCGATTTTTGTGAGGCAGAATGACCAAAAACCCGCTATTCATGAATTTCTTTTGGGGGAGGGGGCGTTTATACGGTTCCGCGTTTGGTAAAATGGATAAAGCAGTTTTATTCTTCGGGTCAGTACGATTACAGCGATATCTCATTTATATCATCTTTTTATGTTTTGGCGCTTTTATACGATAAAAACTATTTTATAGAAAAAATAATTATTTTTGCATCGCTTTATTCTGAGGACTATAACTTTTTTATTTTTTCTTTGATGCTGTATGGCGGCTCGTTTTTTGAGGGACAAGATGACGTTTTCAGCGGTACCATGGTTATTTAGATCCGTGTTTTTGATCGCGTGTTATTCCGCTTTTTGTTTGGCGGTATGATAATAAAGCGTTGTTTTTTGCCTCGTTTTTTTTTTTTTTACGGTGTTCACTGAAGGGGTTAACTAGTGGGACAGTTTTATAGGTCGGGTCGTTACGGACGCGGCGATACTAAATATGTGTACTTTTATTGTTTGTTTTTTTTATTTAGATAAAGAAATGTATTTATAGGAACAATATTTTTTTTGGGGGGGGAATATTTTTTTCATTTTTTTTACACATGTGAATATTTTTTTTATTTTACACTATAACATTGCCCCGGGGCGGGCATCATGTTATAGTGTAAGATCGCTGATCTGACACTTTGCTGTGCACTGTCAGATCGGCGATCTGACATGCAGATGCTCCAGGCTTCCCGGCGCCTGCTCTGAGCAGGCGCTCTGAGGCCACCTCCCTGCAGGACCCGGATGCCGTGGCCATTTTGGATCCGGGCCTGCTGCAGGGAGGAGGAGGTAAGAGACCCTCGGAGCAATGCGATCACATCACGTTGCTCCGGGGGTCTCAGGGAAGCATGCAGGGAGCCCCCTCCCTGCGCGATGCTTCCCTATACTGCCGGAACTCTGCGATCATGTTTGATCGCGGTGTGCCGGGGATTAATGTGCCGGGGGCGGTCCGTGACACGTCCGTGAGCGCGGCCGATCGCATATGACGTACTATCCCGTCACTGGGAATTAAGTCCCAGGTCACCTTGACGGGATAGTACATCATATGGGATTAAGGGGTTAAATAAGTTGTCCACTACTATAACTTTTTTTTCATAAATCTTGCTATTATGTGCCACTGAAAACATCTACTGTGTTTATTTTAGCAATATTACCTTTTATCGTGTTGTAGCAGAACATCTTTAGTGCTGGATCCATCTCTCATGGGGTTAATCGACAACTTCCTTTCTCCTGAGTTATTGTGCTCTAATACTACAAGTTCCATGATGCATTGCACTCGCCTGTAACTCTGCACCTGGCACACCCACTCCAAAACACACCCCAACCCCTCCCTCCTCTCCCCCCTCTATCTTCAAAAAGACTTGTGATGTCATTTCTGTCCAACCTCCTCTTTTACATTTGTCCAACCCACACTCCATTACACACAGATAGATGGATAGATAGATAGATAACAAATAGAGAGATAGATGAATACATACAGATATATCTATATATCTATGTCTAATTCCATAGATATGTCCATATCCATGTTTCTAAACCCCTTCACCCCTGGAGCTTTTTTGTTTTCGTTTATCGCTCCCCTTCTTTCCAGAGCCATAATTTTTCCGTCAATATGGCCATGTGAGGGCTTATCTTTTGCGGGACAAGTTCTACTTTTGAACGACACCATTGGTTTTACATACCCTAACTGCTTCATGTCTATGGTGCTTTGTTTCTTCCCTTATTTTTGTGTGGAGGTGTCTAATTTACATTAGCACAAAGCTCTGTTTGGACTTAGAAGGCTGGAGTCACACTAGAGAGGAATATGGACGAGTGCTATGCGAGAAGCCTTTTATGCAGTGAGATTCCTTTAAAAATTATCTTACTGTTTGAATGAAATGTGAGATTTACCCTGTGAAGCTTCATCTTTTCACAGTATTCCCCTCCCAAAAATGTAGTCTGTAAGTGGTATTATGACAAAAAGACCGACTGGCACTTCCAAGCTAATATTAACAGGTGCCAACTAGGAGCAGCTACCTCCATATAAAAAAAAAAAAATAAAATTCAGACTTCAGTCTTAGAGAGGTATTCACATTAGACATATTAGGACCCATCAGTATTGAGACCACCTTGTTGTTGGTTGATGGGCATGCATGAATTGGCCAAATTATATGCTAAGCGTCTCATTTTTCCTAGTATCCAGAAGCAGTATTGCTTTTCATATTTCATATATTTCACATTGACGTGCTTTAGCACTACAGATTGCAACTTTTTTTGTTTATTGTGTATGGAGGTAGCTGCTCCTAGTTGGTAGCTATTCACATTGGCTTGGAAGTGCCAGTCAGTCTTTTTGTCATTGTATATTCGCTTTCTGACCTAGCGCTCCACCCTTCATCATGTGGTGGATTTTAATTGCAACAGGGTCCTACCTACCGATAAAATCAGACTTGGAAGAGAGGTATTCACATCTACCCAGGAATTCAGTCTCAGAGAGGTATTCACATTAGATACATTAGGACCCATCAGTTTTGACACCACCTTGTCGTTGGATGATGGGCATGCATGAATTGCCCAATTTATATGCTAATTTTATATGCTAATTTATATGCTCATTTTTTCCTAGAAAAATATTTAGAATTGAGAGTCCTCAGTGGTTGATACCTTTTAATTACCTTTTAATGGCTAACTGAAAAGATGGTAACAAATTGCAAGCTTTCGAGACTACTCGGGTCTCTTCATCAGGCATAGACTAATACAAAATCTGAAGAATCACATATTTATACACAGCACAGAACTGTCATTATGGGAGAGTGATAAACAGTCGTGTCCATAAATATTGGAACAGTTCCTAGATTAGGAGTGAATGTTTTGTTGTCCTCTGATTGGGGTCTGGTTCTGTTATGATGCCCCATAACGGTACCAAGATATATATCTTTCCTGTATCATTTTTTCCTAGTATCCTAAAGCAGTATTGCTATTTGTTTATTTCATACTAGCTGTACTACCCGGCTTCGCCCGGGTTAATGACTGCTGTTAGCAAAATAGAATGTGTTAACAAAAATTTATTCTGCACACAAAAACCACAAAACAAATAGATAGAAATGTAATTATTAAAAGGCAAAAACTAAGCTAATAGAAGAATTTCACAACATATATTAGCTTTGTTATACTGAGAATGTCTTTGTTGCCTATATTAACCTATCAGAGCTCAGGTTAATTAACTGTAGCAAAATAGAAGCTGAGCTGTGATTGGTTGCTATTGGCAGCCTGATAAATCCCCAGCCAACAGGAAGCCCTCCCCCCTGGCAGTATATATTAGCTCACACATACACATAATAGACTGGTCATGTGACTGACAGCTGCCGTATTTCCTATATGGTACATTTGTTGCTCTTGTAGTTTGTCAGCTTATTAATCAGATTTTTATTTTTGAAGGATAATACCAGACTTGTGTGTGTTTTAGGGCGAGTTTCATGTGTCAAGTTGTGTGTGTTGAGTTGCGTGTGGCGACATGCGTGTAGCGACTTTTGTGAGATGAGTTTTGTGTGGCGACATGCGTGTAGCAACATTTTGTGTGTCGAGTTGCATGTGACAGGTTAGTGTAGTGAAGTTGTGTGCAGCAAGATTTGTGCATGGCGAGTTTTGCGCGTGGCGAGTTTTATGTGTGGTGCGTTTTGAGTATGTGCAAGTTTTGTCTGAGGCAACTTTTGCATGTGGTGCAACTTTTGTACATGTGGCAATTTTTCTGTGTGTGCAAGTTTTGCATGAGGTGAGTTTTCCATGAGGTGAGTTTTGCACGTGTGGCGAGTTTTGCGTGAGCCTAGTTTTGCATATGGCGAGTTTTGCATGTAGCGAGTTTTGCGCGTTGCGAGTTTTGAGTGGTGACTTTTGTGTTTCGACTTTTATGTGGCGAGGTTGGTGTGTGTGTGGTGAAATGTGTGCTGAGGGTCGTATATGTGTTCAAGCACGTGGTAGTGTGTGGCGCATTTTGTGTTTGTGTTCATATCCCCGTGTGTGGTGAGCATCCCATGTCGGGGCCCCACCTCAGCAACTGTACGGTATATACTCTTTGGCGCCATCGCTCTCATTCTTTAAGTCCTCATTGTTCACATCTGGCAGCTGTCAATTTTCCTCCAACACTTTTCCCTTCACTTTTTCCCCATTATGTAGATGGGGGCAAAATTGTTTGGTGAATTGGAACGCGCGGGGTTAAAATTTCACCTCACAACATAGCCTATGACGCTCTCGGGGTCCAGACGTGTGACTGTGCAAAATTTTGTGGCTGTAGCTGCGACGGTGCAGATGCCAATCCCGGACATACACACATACATACATACACACATTCAGCTTTATATATTAGATATACCTGTATGTAATCTCCTGTATATAGTATATACCTGTGTGTCATCTTACCTATATATAGTATATATCTGTGTGTCATCTCCTCCTATACATAGCATATACCTGTATGTCATCTCCTCCTGTATATACTATATACCTGTATGTCATCTCCTCCTGTATATAGTATATACCTGTGTGTCATCTCCTCCTGTATATAGTATATACCTGTATGTCATCTCCTCCTGTATGTAGTATGTACCTGTATGTCATCTCCTCCTCTATATAGTATATACCTGTGTGTCATCTCTCCTGTATATAGTATATATCTGTGTGTCATCTCCTCCTGTATATAGTATATACCTGTGTGTCATCTCCCCTGTAAATAGTATATACCTGTGTGTCATCTCCTCCTGTATATAGTATATATCTGTATGTCATCTCCTCCTGTATTAGCCCTCGTTCACACGTTATTTGGTCAGTATTTTTACCTCAGTATTTGTAAGCTAAAATGGCAGCCTGATAAATCCCCAGCCAACAGTAAGCCCACCCCCTGGCAGTATACACTCACCGGCCACTTTATTAGGTACACCATGCTAGTAACGGGTTGGACCCCCTTTTGCCTTCAGAACTGCCTCAATTCTTCGTGGCATAGATTCAACAAGGTGCTGGAAGCATTCCTCAGAGATTTTGGTCCATATTGACATGATGGCATCACACAGTTGCCGCAGATTTGTCGGCTGCACATCCCAAAGATGCTCCATACAAGGCCGGATGGATCCATGCTTTCATGTTGTTTATGCCAAATTCTGACCCTACCATCCGAATGTCGCAGCAGAAATCGAGACTCATCAGACCAAGCAACGTTTTTCCAATCTTCTACTGTCCAATTTCGATGAGCTTGTACAAATTGTAGCCTCAGTTTCCTGTTCTTAGCTGAAAGGAGTGGTACCCGGTGTGGTCTTCTGCTGCTGTAGCCCATCTGCCTCAAAGTTCGACGCACTGTGCGTTCAGAGATGCTCTTAGGCCTACCTTGGTTGTAACGGGTGGCGATTTGAGTCACTGTTGCCTTTCTATCAGCTCGAACCAGTCTGCCCATTCTCCTCTGACCTCTGGCATCAACAAGGCATTTCCGCCCACAGAACTGCCGCTCACTGGATTTTTTTTCTTTTTCGGACCATTCTCTGTAAACCCTAGAGATGGTTGTGCGTGAAAATCCCAGTAGATCAGCAGTTTCTGAAATACTCAGACCAGCCCTTCTGGCACCAACAACCATGCCACGTTCAAAGGCACTCAAATCACCTTTCTTCCCCATACTGATGCTCGGTTTGAACTGCAGGAGATTGTCTTGACCATGTCTACATGCCTAAATGCACTGAGTTGCCGCCATGTGATTGGCTGATTAGAAATTAAGTGTTAACAAGAAGTTGGACAGGTGTACCTAATAAAGTGGCCAGTGAGTGTATATTAGCTCACACATACACATAATAGACTGGTCATGTGACTGACAGCTGCCGGATTCCTATATGGTACATTTGTTGCTCTTGTAGTTTGTCTGCTTATTAATCAGATTTTTATTTTTGAAGGATAATACCAGACTTGTGTGTGTTTTAGGGCGAGTTTCGTGTGTCAAGTTGTGTGTGCTGAGTTGCGTGTGGCGACATGCATGTAGGGACTTTTGTGAGATGAGTTTTGTGTGGCGACATGCGTGTAGCAACTTTTTGTGTGGCGAGTTGCATGTGACAGGTTAGTGTAGCAAGTTGTGTGCAGCAAGTTTTGCGCATGGCGAGTTTTGCGCGTGGCGAGTTTTATGTGTGGTGCCTTTTGAGTATGTGCAAGTTTTGTGTGAGGCAACTTTTGCATGTGTTGCAACTTTTGTGCATGTGGCAATTTTTCTGCGTGTGGCAATTTTTCTGCGTGTGCAAGTTTTGCGTGTGGCGAGTTTTCCATGAGGTGAGTTTTGCACGTGTGGCGAGTTTTGCATGTGGAGATTTTTGCGCGTGGTGAGTTTTGAGCGGCGACTTTTGTGTTTCTACTTTTATGTGGCGAGGTTGGTGTATGTGTGGTGAAATGTGTGCTGAGGGTGGTATATGTGTTCGAGCATGCGGTAGTGTGTGGCGCATTTTGTGTGTGTGTTCATATCCCCGTGGTGGTGTGGTGATTATCCCATGTTGGGGCCCCACCTTAGCAACTGTACAGTATATACTCTTTGGCGCCATCGCTCTCATTCTTCAGGTCCCCCTTGTTCATATCTGGCAGCTGTCAATTTGCCTCCAACACTTTTCCTTTCACTTTTTCCCCATTATGTAGATAGGGGCAAAATTGTTTGGTGAATTGGAAAGCGCGGGGTTAAAATTTCACCTCACAACATAGCCTATGACGCTCTCGGGGTCCAGACGTGTGACTGTGCAAAATTTTGTGGCTGTAGCTGCGACGGTTCAGATGCCAATCCCGGACACATACATACATACATACATACATACACACATTCAGCTTTATATATTAGATTGACATGCTTTAGCACTACAGAGTGCAACTTTTTTGTTTATTATAAGTGGTACTAAACACATACATAAATACATAGTAACAATGTATTACTATCGCCCGGAAGTAACTGGAAACAAGCATTTTCCACATAACTAGATCACCCAATCTACATAATACATTATAAAGCTATCGACCTTGATCACAACCCCGGTATTATTCCTTGCATTCACTGGACAGACAATCTACAAATGTAGTTTTTGTTCTGCTTGCATCAACAAGCGGGAAGACATTCTTTCGTCCGTCGTGCACTGGATCCTGCGGAATTTGATGGGCCGTCTTTTGGAAAAAACGTTCAAAGGAACATTTTTTGTCTGCAGTTGAAAAACGTGCCAGGACGCCTCCTGCGTCATACGTCATTCCACAGAATGGAAGCCTATGGACGGATCCTGTTTTTACATTTGAGCATGCCCAGAAGCATTCTCTCTCTCTCTCTCTCTCTCTCTCTCTCCCTCCCTCTCTCCCTCTCCTTTTTTCCCCTGGAAAGATTGGGACGAGGCATCCGTCAAAACACTGCACACATTGCGTCCTTTTTAGCACTATTTACTAAACGTCCGTTGGTCCGTCTCCTCGAAACATTACAACGGGACACTGCCCACGAAAGTGTGAAAGAAGCCTTAGCCGCATGTTATTTAATTACCTGCCCTATTATATATATAAGGAGGAGATGACATACAGGTATATGCTATGTATAGGAGGAGATGACACACAGATATATACTATATATAGGTAAGATGACACACAGGTATATACTATATACAGGAGATTACATACAGGTATATCTAATATATAAAGCTGAATGTGTGTATGTATGTATGTGTGTATGTCCGGGATTGGCATCTGCACCGTCGCAGCTACAGCCACAAAATTTTGCACAGTCACACGTCTGGACCCCGAGAGCGTCATAGGCTATGTTGTGAGGTGAAATTTTAACCCCGCACTTTCCAATTCACCAAACAATTTTGCCCCTATCTACATAATGGGGAAAAAGTGAAAGGAAAAGTGTTGGAGGCGTCGCAGCTACAGGCACAAAATTTTGCACAGTCACACGTCTGGACCCCGAGAGCCTTCAAAGCTATGTTGTGAGGTGAAATTTTAACCCCGCGCTTTCCAATTCACCAAACACTTTTGCCTCTATCTACATAATGGGGAAAAAGTGAAAGGAAAAGTGTTGGAGGCGTCGCAGCTACAGGCACAAAATTTTGCACAGTCACACGTCTGGACCCTGAGAGCGTCAAAGCTATGTTGTGAGGTGAAATTTTAACCCCGCGCTTTCCAATTCACCAAACAATTTTGCCCCTATCTACATAATGGGGAAAAAATGAAAGGAAAAGTGTTGGAGGCAAATTAACAGCTGCCAGATGTGAACAAGGGCTACTTAAAGAATGAGAGCGATGGCGCCAAAGAGTATATACTGTACAGTTGCTAAGGTGGGGCCCCGACATGGGATAATCACCACACCACCACGGGGATATGAACACACACACAAAATGCGCCACACACTACCATGTGCTCGAACACATATACCACCCTCAGCGCACATTTCACCACACATACACCAACCTCGCCACATAAAAGTTGAAACACAAAAGTCGCCGCTCAAAACTCGCCACGCGCAAAACTCTCCACATGCAAAACTCGCCACACGTGCAAAACTCACCTCATGGAAAACTCGCCACACGCAAAACTTGCACACGCGGAAAAATTGCCACATGCACAAAAGTTGCAACACATGCAAAAGTTGCCTCACACAAAACTTGCACATACTCAAAACGCACCACACATAAAACTCGCCACGCGCAAAACTCGCCATGCGCAAAACTTGCTGCACACAACTTGCTACACTAACCTGTCACATGCAACTCGACACACAAAAAGTTGCTACACACATGTCGCCACACAAAACTCATCTCACAAAAGTCGCTACATGCATGTCGCCACACGCAACTCAACACACACAACTTGACACACGAAACTCGCCCTAAAACACACACAAGTCTGGTATTATCCTTCAAAAATAAAAATCTGATTAACCCCTTCATGACCGTGGGATTTTTCGTTTTTCCGTTTTCGTTTTTCACTCCCCTCCTTCCCAGAGCCATAACTTTTTTATTTTTCAGTCAATTTGGCCATGTGAGGGCTTATTTTTTGCGGGACGAGTTGTACTTTTGAATGACACCATTGGTTTTACCATGGCATGTACTAGAAAACGGGAAAAAAATTCCAAGTGCGGTGAAATTGCAAAAAAAGTGCAATCCCACACTTGTTTTTTGTTGGTTTTGTTTGCTAGGTTCACTAAATGCTAAAACTGACCTGCCATTCTGATTCTCCAGGTCAGTACGAGTTCATAGACACCTAACATGACTATGTTATTTTTCACCTAAGTGGTGAAAAAAATTTCCAAACTTTGCAAAAAAAAAAATAAATAAAATTGCGCCATTTTCCGATACTCGTAGCGTCTCCATTTTTCATGATCTGGGGTCGGTTGAGGGCTTATTTTTTGCGTGCCGAGACGGCGTTTTTAATTATACCAATTCGGTGCAGATGCGTTCTTTTGATCGCCCGTTATTGCATTTTAATGCAAATTGCGGCGACCAAAAAAACGTAATTCTGGCGTTTCGATTTTTTTTCTCGTTACGCCGTTTTGCGATCAGGTTAATGCTTTTTTTTATTGATAGATCGGGCGATTCTGAATGCGGCGATACCAAATATGTGTAGGTTTGATAATTTTTTTATTGATTTATTTTGATTGGGGCGAAAGGGGGGTGATTTAAACTTTTATATTTTTTTTATTTTTTTCACATTTTTTTATACTTTTTTTTTTAACTTTTACCATGCTTCTATAGCCTCCATGGGAGGCTAGAAGCAGGCACAGCCCGATCGGCTCTGCTACATAACAGCGATCATCAGATCGCTGTTATGTAGCTAAAATGCAGGTGTGCTGTGAGCGCCGACCACAGGGTGGCGCTCACAGCCACCGGCGATCAGTAACCATAGAGGTCTCAAGGACCTCTATGGTTACAATATACAAGCATCGCCGACCCCCGATCATGTGACGGGGGTCGGCGATGCGCTCATTTCCGGCCGCCCGGCCGGATGCGGTAGTTAAATGCCGCTGCCTGCGTTTGACAGCGGCATTTAACTAGTTAATAGCGGCGGGTGATCGCGATTTCACCCGCCGCTATTGCGCGCACATGTCAGCTGTAAAAAACAGCTGACATGTCGCGACTTTGATGTGCGCTCACCGCCGGAGCGCACATCAAAGCAGGGGACCCGACATCGGACGGGATAGTACGTCCGATGTCGGGAAGGGGTTAATAAGGTGACAAACTACAAGAGCAACAAATGTACCATATAGGAATCCGGCAGCTGTCAGTCACATGACCAGTCTATTATGTGTATGTGTGAGCTAATATATACTGCCAGGGGGTGGGCTTACTGTTGGCTGGGGATTTATCAGGCTGCCAATTTAGCTTACAAATACTGAGGTAAAAATACTGACCAAATAACGTGTGAACGAGGTCTAATACAGGAGGAGATGACATACAGATATATACTATATACAGGAGGAGATGACACACAGGTATATACTATTTACAGGGGAGATGACACACAGGTATATACTATATGCAGGAGGAGATGACACACAGATATATACTATATACAGGAGAGATGACACACAGGTATATACTATATAGAGGAGGAGATGACATACAGGTACATACTACATACAGCAGGAGATGACATACAGGTATATACTATATACAGAAGGAGATAACACACAGGTATATACTATATACAGGAGCAGATTACCTACAGGTATATAGTATATACAGGAGGAGATGACATACAGGTATATGCTATGTATAGGAGGAGATGACATACAGGTATATACTATATACAGGAGGAGATGCACACACAGATATATACTATATATAGGTGAGATGACACAGGTATATACTATATACAGGAGGAGATTACATACAGGTATATACTATATATAGGAGGAGATGACATACAGGTATATACTATATACAGGGGAGATGACACACAGCAGGTATACACTATATACAGGGGAGATGACATACAGGTATATACTATATACAGGAGATGACATACAGGTGTATACTATATATAAGGGAGATGACAAACATGTATATACTGAGGTGAAAATGAGAGGTGTGAGGTGAAAATGAAAAGGTGTGAGTGCAAAATGAGAGGAGTGAGGGAAAATAGTGGAGTGATCGGAAAATGACAGATGTGAGGTCGAAATGACAAGTGTTAGGGGGGAATGAGAGGAGTGAGGGGGAAAATAAGAGGAGTGAGGGGGAAAATGACAGGTGTGAGGGAGAAAATGAGAGATGTGAGGGGGAAAATGAAAGATGTGATGGGGAAAATGAGAGGCGTGATGGGAAAATAAGAGAAGTGAGGTGCTATAACTAACCACAGATATTTACTATGCCCAGGCAACGCCGGGCTCTTCAGCTAGCTTAGATTTACAATCTCCATGCTTTTCTCATGGTCAACTTTATGTGGCCTGTTCAAGAGTTGGAACAGCCAAAAATCTGTTTGTCTTTGCACCTGAAGGAAAAACTAAGAATGTCGTTTATCAAAAGGCTCTCGAATAAGTAGTAGAAGATTACTTCACATTACTTGGCCAATTTAGTTAAATCTGTGTGGAATATCTCTGGTGTTGAAATATATGTTGTAAAATGCTTCTATTAGCTTAGTTTTTGCCTTTTAATAATTACATTTCTATCTATTTGTTTTGTGGTTTTTTTGTGCAGAATACATTTTTGTTAACATTCTATTTTGCTAACAGCAGTTATTACTCCGGGCGAAGCCGGGTAGTACAGCTAGTATATATATTTTTACCATTGTGCTAATTATGAATTTAGAATTATTTATTTTCTCAGAGGCTCACCTTATCAAAAGGAAAATAAAGACAATTGAGAAACACAGACATTTTTTTCTTACGGACATTGAGAATTTGTACATTTGTAAATGTTTGCCTGCCTTAGGTCGTGACCATAAAAACTAATACTTTAGTTATTTCTTTTTTTTTCTTAGGCATTTGAAGAAAGACATCTAGCGTCCCTTGATCCCATTACTCAGTTCAATGTATGGTTCCAGGAAATATTGCAATGCCCTTCCATTGCAGAGCCTAATGCCATGTGTCTGGCCACCGCCACCAGGTAATCACCTTCTTTCAGTATGCCGTTTATTAACATCATATCCATTCAAAGGGAATCTGTCATTAGAGTCAAACCTCCTAAGCCGTCTATATGGGCATGTAGGTTATAGGAAGCTGAAGAAAATGATACCTTCATATCTGCGATCTCATGTCTTTTTCCAGAGAAATCCACATTTTTCTCTTATATAAATGTCCATCCAGTGTCTACACTATCTCCCCGCCTCCATGTTTTAAGGAAATGAAATAAAGGATTTTTTAGGAACAGTGAATGCCACTTTTTTCTTCTTACAGGCTAAGGTTAGTAGCACCACTCCAGCTCTGAAATAAAAAGAAAATACTACAGTGGTGCTTTACATTAAGCTCTGGTCAGTGCTCGGCCCATAGTCCTAAAGAGCTCATTTACATATAAGAAAAATGTGTATTTGTCTGGAATAAGACATCAGATCGCAGAAATCAAGGTTTCATTTTATTCAGCTTCATATGGCCTACGAGGGGGTACCCCTAGAAAATGAGAATTACCTACTTACATTTTTTTTTTACTCAAGATGACCCCTTGAAAACATTAATCCCCTTCCAAATACTGTCCATTAGATTACATGCACTTGTCCCAACGGGTTTTGTCCAGCCAGTGTAAGACCGCTTAATTACCCAGACGAAAAAAAGCACGACAAGTAAAATCAAATTTGAAGTCCACGATGGTTTGTTTTTTCAACATCAAAGGAGTTGTTCACCTTGAATTTGTTCCTCAGGGCACCACAGTGAACCAACATTACTATTTGCGAGTGCGGAAGCATTTGTGTGAGGCAGTGAGACAAAAACAACCTGAATTGTGGCAATCTGTTGACTGGCTGCTTCATCATGACAACACACCTTGCCACACCGCGTTGAAAATCAACCAGTTTATGGCGAAAAATGGCACAACAACAGTTTCTCGCTCCTCTTACTCGCCCGCCCTAGCCCATTACAACTCCTTAATATCTTCAAGATGTTATCTTAATTTACATAATTCGTGTGTTTTGGGGGTACCCCCTCATACATGCCCATATAGACAGCTTAGGGGGGTTGATCCTACTGACAGATTCCTTCCTATGACCTGTCTGCTCGATCTTTTTCTTAGGCTCTGTTCACATCTGCATTTCTCGATTCCATTGTTTTGTTTAGTTGGGTTTCCGTTATGACATCTTGTAAAATGATGGAATCTGTTACTGAGCCTCCAACTCCAGTATGAACACAGCTATACCCACCCCACCTTAACTCAACATACCCTTTTCCCTTCTGCGTAGGGACGGGAAACCCTCTGCACGTATGGTTCTTCTCAAAGGGTTTGGTTCGGATGGGTTCCGATTCTACACTAACCGGGAAAGCAGAAAAGGGAAAGAGCTGGTGAGGGACATTAAGAGAATATAGCATATGTATTATATTATATATATATATCTATTAACCTGTCATTTAAAGGGAACTTGTCATGTAAAAAAAAACACTATTAACCTGCATATAATGTGGTTCATCTGCAGCTTAATAGTGTCGTAAAGCTGTGCTGCCCCTGCGCTGAAAACCCAGCTACTGGTAGGAAATCAACTTTACTTCTCTCTGCAGCCTCCAGCTTTCAGTCATAGAGGCACGGCTTCAGTCACCGTTCAGTATAGAGTGAGCAGTGACAGTAACCGCCCGGGCACTGTCTGACATCTGGCTCTAGGGTGCATCAGTGCTGAGCTGGCTGTTGGTCAATGTCGGGGTTAAGTTACAGCCACCACTCACTGTGTACTGAGCGGTGACTGAAGCTGCGCCTCTATGACTGAAAGCTGGAGGCTGCCAGAAGCAAAAAAAGTTCATTTCCCACTGGGTTTTTAGTGCGGCGTCTGACCTCCTTTAAAACACTATTAAACTGTAGATTAACCCCATATCTGCAAAGTAATAGTGTTTTTGACATGACAGGTTCTCTTTAAAGAGGACCTCTCATCTTTCCTGACATGTTTTATTGTAAATGTTTGTATTGTGAATAAAATAACAATTCTTAAAATGGTAGTGCCATTCCTCTTATACTCCTCCTGGTATAATATGCATAAATTGACAAATGGGTGTTACCATGGCCTTCTTGCATACTGCTTATGTGTATAACGGGGAGTCTGGTTATCTAGATGACAGCTGTAGATGCTCCTTTATGTATATTATTCTCTCTTTATTCTGCCCTGCTTTATCTTTGCAGGAGACTAACCCGATAGCGTCTCTGCTGTTTTTCTGGGAGCCCCTGAATCGCCAGGTGAGAGCTTTTCATGGGATGCAAGCTGTAAGTCCTTCCGGAACCCCGTCGTATGTGTATAGCGCAATGGGCACGGCGTCCCGCAAAATGCAGTACATGTATGGAGCTGCAAGACTTAGTCACACGGCGACCGAGTAATGGGGACTGCTCATCTGACAGAAGATCCCCTATTCCCTGTTCCAGTCCTCCTTTTCCATCTCCAATCTCATTCAGTTGCTTTCCCTGCTGAGCATCCATTTTTTTGCACTTTTTCTGTGTTTGTGTTCAACAACCGCTGTGCTTTGATCAGTACTGCACATTGCTGATAAGAGTCTATCTTAACATATTCCAATGGGACTTTTTTCTGTTAGTTTTTCATCTTTCCATTTGCACCACCATGCTCCATATGTCCATCATGTGACTGCACAAATCACTGACTGATGTCGAAGATCAATATTTGGTGCAGACATTGCTTTTACATTTGCACCACCTCTGTGTGCTGTGTGTTAGACTAGTTAGTAATTTTTTAGCTCCATAGGGTAGGGCATTAGGTATGCGGATATCTATATAAATTTATATACAGTATTTTTTTTTACTTTTCCCGGTTCTAAAAATTTTGTAATACATTCTTCTTTCAATTTTTTTCCTTTTATATTTTTATCTTCTACTTTTCTATTTTTGTTCATTTATTTTTATTCTGTAAAATTTATATTAAATTGCGTATTCCAAAAAGTTGAGTGCAAAAGGTCACAATTTACCATTGTGAACCTGTCCTGGGAAAACTGGCCTTTGCTTTAAAAAAGCAGTCCTAAGAAATTTTATTTGCTAAACCTATCTAAATATGTTGTTGAGTAATGTAAGTGCAATAAAATACTTACCGATCACCTTCTTCCCCAGTTTCCAGGGTAAACTGTAACGTCAGAGCGAGGCTCCATGAACTTACATTGTAAAAGCAATTTCTGGTTCACACATTAACACCAATATGATCCGGCGAATTGGAGTTTAACCCCTTTCTGAGGTCGGACGGGATAGTACATCCGACGTCAGAAGCCCCGCTTTGAGGAAGCCCCGCTTTGAGGTGAGCTCCGGCAGTGAGCCCACCTCAGAGCCACGACATGTCAGCTGTTTTCAACAGCTGACATGTGCCTGCAATAGGCGCTGGCGGATTCACGATCCGCCCGCACCTATTAACTAGTTAAATGCCGCTGTCAAACTCTGACAGTGGCATTGGGCCGGAAATACGCGCACCGCTGACCCCCGTCACGTGATCGGGGGTCAGTGGTAGGTCGGCATGACAACCACAGGTCTCCTTGAGACATCTATGGTGGTTGATGCCTGATTGCTATGAGCGCAATCCTGTGGTCAGCACTCATACCAATGCAGTAATTCTGCTACATAGGGGCGATCTGAGCATCGCCTCTGTGTAGCTGAGGTGATCGAGTTATGGCAGCTTCTAGCCTCCCATGGAGGCTATTGAAGCATGCCAAAAGTTAAAAAAAAAAAGAAAAAAAAAGTGTTTAAAAATATGAAAAAAAAAATAAATAAAAGTTCAAATCACCCCCCTTTTGCCCCATTCAAACTAAAACAATAAAAAGAAAATCAAACATAGACATATTTGGTATCGCTGCGTTCAGAATTGCCTGATCTATCAATAAAAGAAAGGATTAACCTGATTGCTAAACGGCGTAGCGAGAAAAAAAAGTAAAAACACCAGAATTACGTTTTTTGGGTTGCCACGACTTTGCATTAAAATGCAATAACGGCGATCAAAAGAACGTATCTGCACAAAAGTGGTATCATTAACCCCTTCCTGACATCAGACGTACTATCCCGTCGAGGTGGGGTGGGCCCGTATGACCACCGACGGGATAGTACGTCATACGCGATCGGCCGCGCTCACGGGGGGAGCGCGGCCGATCGCGGCCGGGTGTCAGCTGCATATCGCAGCTGACATCCGGCACTATGTGCCAGGAGCGGTCACGGACCGCCCCCGGCACGTTAACCCCCGGCACACCGCGATCAAACATGATCGCGGTGTACCGGCGGTATAGGGAAGCATCGCGCAGGGAGGGGGCTCCCTGCGGGCTTCCCTGAGACCCCCGGAGCAACGCGATGTGATCGCGTTGCTCCGAGGGTCTCCTACCTCCCTCCTCGCCGCAGGTCCCGGATCCAAGATGGCCGCGGCATCCGGGTCCTGCAGGGAGGGAGGAGGCTTACCGAGTGTCTGCTCAGAGCAGACACTTGGTAAGCCTGCAGCCCTGCACAGCAGATCGCAGATCTGGCAGAGTGCTGTGCACACTGCCAGATCAATGATCTGTGATGTCCCCCCCTGGGACAAAGTAAAAAAGTAAAAAAAAAAATTCCCCACATGTGTAAAAAAATAAATAAAAAAATATCCTAAATAAAGAAAAAAATATATATATATTATTCCCATAAATACATTTCTTTTGCTAAATAAAATAAAAAAAACAATAAAAGTACACATATTTAGTATCGCCGCGTCCGTAACGACCCAACCTATAATACTGCCCCACTAGTTAACCCCTTCAGTAAACACCGTAAGAAAAAAAAAAAAAAAACGAAGCAAAAAACAACGCTTTATTATCATACCGCCGAACAAAAAGTGGAATAACACGCGATCAAAAAGACGCATATAAATAACCATGGTACCGCTGAAAACGTCATCTTGTCCCGCAAAAAACGAGCCGCCATACAGCATCATCAGCAAAAAAATTCAAAAGTTATAGTCCTGAGAATAAAGCGATACCAAAATAATTATTTTCTATAAAATAGTTTTTATCGTATAAAAGCGCCAAAACATTAAAAAAATGATATAAATGAGATATCGCTGTAATCGTACTGACTTGACGAATAAAACTGCTTTATCAATTTTACCAAACGCGGAACGGTATAAACGCCTCCCCCAAAAGAAATTCATGAACAGCTGGTTTTTGATCACTCTGCCTCACAAAAATCGGAATAAAAAGCGATCAAAAAATGCCACGTGTCCAAAAATGTTACCAATAAAAACGTCAACTCGTCCCGCAAAAATCCGCTAAAAAACCCGCTATAAAAGTAAATCAAACCCCCCTTCATTACCCCCTTAGTTTGGGAAAAATAAAAAAAATTAAAAAATGTATTTATTTCCATTTTCCCATTAGGGTTAGGGTTAGGGCTAGAGTTAGGACTAGAGTTAGGGCAAGGGTTAGGACTAGGGTTAGGGTTAGGGCTAGGGTTGGGGCTAGGGTTAGGGTTAGGGCTAGGGCTAGAGTTGGGGCTAGGGTTAGGGCTAGGGTTAGGGCTAGGGTTAGGGCTAGGGTTGGGGCTAGGGTTAGGGCTAGTGTTACGGCTAGTGTTAGGGCTAGTGATAGGGCTAGGGTTATTGCTAGGGTTAGGGCTAGGGTTAGGGCTAGGGTTGGGGCTACAGTTAGGGTTGGGGCTAAAGATAGGGTTAGGGTTTGGATTACATTTACGGTTGGGAATAGGGTTGGGTGTGTCTGGGTTAGAGGAGTGGTTAGGGTTACTGTTGGGATTAGGGTAAGGGGTGTGTTTGGATTAGGGTTTCAGTTATAATTGGGGGGTTTCCACTGTTTAGGCACATCAGGGGCTCTCCAAACGGGACATGGCATCTGAATTCCAGCCAATTCTGCGTTGAAAAAGGAAAACAGTGCTCCTTCCCTTCAGAGCTCTCCCGTGTGCCCAAACAGGGGTTTACCCCAACATATGGGGTATCAGCGTACTCAGGACAAATTGGACATCATCTTTTGGGGTCCAATTTCTCCTGCTACCCTTGGGAAAATACAAAACTGGGGGCCAAAAAATAAGTTTTGTGGGAAAAAAAAGATTTTTTATTTTCACGGCTCTGCGTTGTAAACTGTAGTGAAACACTTGGGGGTTCAAAGTTCTCACAACACATCTAGATAAGTTCCTTGGGGGGTCTAGTTTCCGATGTGGGGTCACTTGTGGGGGGTTTGTACTGTTTGGGTACATCAGGGGCTCTGCAAATGCAACGTGACGCCTGCAGACCAATCCATTTAAGTCTGCATTCCAAATGGCGCTCCTTCCCTTCCGAGCTCTGTCATGCGCCCAAACAGTGGTTCCCCCCCACATATGGAGTATCAGCGTACTCAGGACAAATTGGACAACAACTTTTGGGGTCCAATTTATCCTGATACCCTTGTGAAAATACAAAACTGGGGGCTAAAAAATCATTTTTGTGAAAAAAAAAGGAATTTTTATTTTCACGACTCTGCGTTATAAACTGTAGTGAAACACTTGGGGGTTCAAAGCTCTCACAATACATCTAGATAAGTTCCTTGGGGGGTCTAGTTTCCAATATGGGGTCACTTGTGGGGGGTTTGTACTGTTTGGGTACATCAGGGGCTCTGCAAATGCAACGTGACGCCTGCAGACCAATCCATTTAAGTCTGCATTCCAAATGGCGCTCCTTCCCTTCCGAGCTCTGTCATGCGCCCAAACAGTGGTTCCCCCCCACATATGGAGTATCAGCGTACTCAGGACAAATTGGACAACAACTTTTGGGGTCCAATTTATCCTGATACCCTTGTGAAAATACAAAACTGGGGGCTAAAAAATCATTTTTGTGAAAAAAAAAAAGAATTTTTATTTTCACGACTCTGCGTTATAAACTGTAGTGAAACACTTGGGGGTTCAAAGCTCTCAAAACACATCTAGATAAGTTCCTTAGGGGGTCTACTTTCCAAAATGGTGTCACTTGTGGGGGTTTTTAATGTTTAGGCACATCAGGGGCTCTCCAAACGCAACATGGCATCCCATCTTAATTCCAGTCAATTTTGCATTGAAAAGTAAAATAGCGGTCCTTCCCTTCCGAGCTCTGCTATGCGCCCAAACAGTGGTTTACCCCCACATATGGGGTATCGTCGTACTCAGGACAAATTGCACAACAACTTTTGTGGTCTAATTTCTTCTCTTACCCTTGGGGAAATAAAAAAATGGGGCCGAAAAGATCATTTTTGTGAAAAAATATGATTTTTTATTTTTACGGCTCTGCATTATAAACTTCTGTGAAGCACTTGTTGGGTCAAAGTGCTCAACACACATCTAGATAAGTTCCTTAAGGGGTCTACTTTCCAAAATGGTGTCACTTGTGGGGGGTTTCAATGTTTAGGGAACATCAGGGGCTCTCCAAACGCAACATGGCGTCCCATCTCAATTCCAGTCAATTTTGCATTGAAAAGTCAAATGGCGCTCCTTCCCTTCCGAGCTCTGCCCTGCACCCAAACAATGGTTTACACCCACATATGGGGTATCAGCGTACTCAGGACAAATTGCACAACAATTTTTGGGGTCCAATTTCTTCTCTTACCCTTGGGAAAATAAAAAATTGGGGGCGAAAAGATCATTTTTGTGAAAAAATATGATTTTTTATTTTTACGGCTCTGCATTATAAACTTGTGTGAAGCACTTGTTGGGTCAAAGTGCTCACCACACATCTAGATAAGATCCTTAGGGGGTCTACTTTCCAAAATGGTGTCACTTGTGGGGGGTTTCAATGTTTAGGCACATCAGGGGCTCTCCAAATGCAACATGGCGTCCCATCTCAATTCCAGTCAGTTTTGCATTGAAAAGTCAAATGGCGCTCCTTTCCTTCCGAGCTCTGCCATGCGCCCAAACAGTGGTTTACCCCCACATATGGGGTATCAGCGTACTCAGGACAAATTGTACAACAAATTTTGGGGTCTATTTTCTCCTGTTACCCTTGGTAAAATAAAACAAATTGGAGCTGAAATAAATTTTGTGTGAAAAAAAGTTAAATGTTTATTTTTATTTAAACATTCCAAAAATTCCTGTGAAACACCTGAAGGGTTAATAAACTTCTTGAAAGTGGTTTTGAGTACCTTGAGGGGTGCAGTTTATAGAATGGTGTCACACTTGGGTATTTTCTATCATTTAGACCCCTCAAAATGACTTCAAATGAGATGTGGTCCCTAAAAAAAAATGGTGTTGTAAAAATGAGAAATTGCTGGTCAACTTTTAACCCTTATAACTCCGTCACACAAAAAAAATTATGGTTCCAAAATTGTGCTGATGTAAAGTAGACATGTGGGAAATGTTACTAATTAAGTATTTTGCATGACATATGTCTGTGATTTAAGGGCATAAAAATTCAAAGTTGGAAAATTGCAAAATTTTCAAAATTTTCGCCAAATATTCGTTTTTTTTACAAATAAACGCAAGTTATATCAAAGAAATTTTACCACTATCATGAAGTACAATATGTCACGAGAAAACAGTGTCAGAATCGCCAACATCCGTTGAAGCGTTCCAGAGTTATAACCTCATAAAGGGACAGTGGTCAGAATTGTAAAAATTGGCCCGGTCATTAACGTGCAAACCACCCTTGGGGGTGAAGGGGTTAAAAACATTCTCTCGGCGTGCAAAAAATAAGCACTCATCCAACCCGAGATCACGAATAATGGAGACGCTATGGGTAATGGAAAATTGTGCTTTTTTTTTTTTTTTTTAAGCAAACTTTGGAAATTTTTTTCACCACTTAGATAAAAAAAAGAACCTAGACATGGCGAAAAAGCCAAACAAAAAACAAGTGCAGGAGTGCACTTTTTTTTTGCAATTTTACCGCACTTGGAATTTTTTTTCCCATTTTCGAGTACACAACATGCTAAAACTAATGATGTCGTTCAAAAGTACAACTTGTCCCACAAAAAATAAGCTCTCACTTAGCCATATTGATGGAAAAATAAAAAAGTTATGGCTCTGTAAAGAAGGGGAGCGAAAACGCAAAACTGAAAAAAGGGGTTAAAAGGGTTTTCCTATCAAGAAATTTAATTTTAAAAATCAACAGATCTTTGATTAAAATTAAATTCTACAATTGAATATGTTTACAAAAAAGTTTCTGTGCATACCAGGATAAGGATGAGGAGCCATGCATACCAGAATAGGGATGAGGGGGGCCATGCATACCAGAATGGTGATGATAGGACCATGCATAACAGATTGATGATTGGGGGCCATACATACCAGAATGGGGATGGGGGTCATGCATACCAGGATAAGGATGAGGGGGCCATGCATACCAGGATAGGGATGAGGAGCCATCTATACCAGGATAGGGATGAGGAACCATGCATACCAGGATAGGGATGAGGGGGCCATGCATACCAGGATGGGGATGAGGGGGCCATGCATACCAGGATGGGGATGAGGGGCCATGCATACCAGGATAGGGATGAGGAGCCATGCATACCAGGATAGGGATGAGGGGGCCATGCATACCAGGATAGGGATGAGGAGCCATGCATACCAGGATAGGGATGAGGAGCCATGCATACCAGGATAGGGATGAGGAGCCATGCATACAGGATAGGGATGAGGGGGCCTTGCATACCAGGATAGGGATGAGGAGTCATGCATACCAGGATAGGGATGAGGAGCCATGCATACCAGGATGGGGATGAGGGGGCCATGCATACCAGGATGGAGATGAGGAGCCATGCATACCAGGATAGGGATGAGGGGGCCATGCATACCCGGATAGGGATGAGGAGCCATGCATACCAGGATAGGGATGAGGGGGCCTTGCATACCAGGATAGGGATTGGGGCCATGTATACCAGGATAGGGATGAGGAGCCATGCATACCAGGATAGGGATGAGGAGCCATGCATACCAGGATGGAGATGAGGAGCCATGCATACCAGGATAGGGATGAGGGGGCCATGCATACCCGGATAGGGATGAGGAGCCATGCATACCAGGATAGGGATGAGGGGGCCTTGCATACCAGGATAGGGATGGGGGCCATGTATACCAGGATAGGGATGAGGAGCCATGCATACCAGGATGGGGATGAGGGGGCCATGCATACCAGGATGGGGATGAGGGGGCCATGCATACCAGGATAGGGATGGGGGCCATGCATACCAGGATAGGGATGAGGAGCCATGCATACCAGGATAGGGATGAGGGGGCCATGCATACCAGGATAGGGATGAGGAGCCATGCATACCAGGATAGGGATGAGGAGCCATGCATACCAGGATAGGGATGAGGGAGCCTTGCATACCAGGATAGGGATGGGGGCCATGTATACCAGGATAGGGATGAGGAGCCATGCATACCAGGATAGGGATGAGGAGCCATGCATACCAGGATGGAGATGAGGAGCCATGCATACCAGGATAGGGATGAGGGGGCCATGCATACCCGGATAGGGATGAGGAGCCATGCATACCAGGATAGGGATGAGGGGGCCTTGCATACCAGGATAGGGATGGGGGCCATGTATACCAGGATAGGGATGAGGAACCATGCATACCAGGATGGGGATGAGGGGGCCATGCATACCAGGATGGGGATGAGGGGGCCATGCATACCAGGATAGGGATGGGGGGCCATGCATACAAGGATAGGGATGAGGAGCCATGCATACCAGGATAGGGATGAGGGGGCCATGCATACCAGGATAGGGATGAGGAGCCATGCATACCAGGATAGGGATGAGGAGCCATGCATACCAGGATAGGGATGAGGAGCCATGCATACAGGATAGGGATGAGGGGGCCTTGCATACCAGGACAGGGATGAGGAGTCATGCATACCAGGATAGGGATGAGGAGCCATGCATACCAGGATGGGGATGAGGGGGCCATGCATACCAGGATGGAGATGAGGAGCCATGCATACCAGGATAGGGATGAGGCGGACATGCATACCCGGATAGGGATGAGGAGCCATGCATACCAGGATAGGGATGAGGGGGGCCTTGCATACCAGGATAGGGATGGGGGCCATGTATACCAGGATAGGGATGAGGAGCCATGCATACCAGGATGGGGATGAGGGGGCCATGCATACCAGGATGGGGATGAGGGGGCCATGCATACCAGGATAGGGATGGGGGCCATGCATACCAGGATAGGGATGAGGAGCCATGCATACCAGGATAGGGATGAGGGGGCCATGCATACCAGGATAGGGATGAGGAGCCATGCATACCAGGATAGGGATGAGGAGCCATGCATACCAGGATAGGGATGAGGAGCCATCTATACCAGGATAGGGATGAGGAACCATGCATACCAGGATAGGGATGAGGGGGCCATGCATACCAGGATGGGGATGAGGGGGCCATGCATACCAGGATGGGGATGAGGGGGCCATGCATACCAGGATAGGGATGGGGGGCCATGCATACCAGGATAGGGATGAGGAGCCATGCATACCAGGATAGGGATGAGGGGGCCATGCATACCAGGATAGGGATGAGGAGCCATGCATACCAGGATAGGGATGAGGAGCCATGCATACCAGGATAGGGATGAGGAGCCATGCATACAGGATAGGGATGAGGGGGCCTTGCATACCAGGATAGGGATGAGGAGTCATGCATACCAGGATAGGGATGAGGAGCCATGCATACCAGGATGGGGATGAGGGGGCCATGCATACCAGGATGGAGATGAGGAGCCATGCATACCAGGATAGGGATGAGGCGGACATGCATACCCGGATAGGGATGAGGAGCCATGCATACCAGGATAGGGATGAGGGGGGCCTTGCATACCAGGATAGGGATGGGGGCCATGTATACCAGGATAGGGATGAGGAGCCATGCATACCAGGATGGGGATGAGGGGGCCATGCATACCAGGATGGGGATGAGGGGGCCATGCATACCAGGATAGGGATGGGGGCCATGCATACCAGGATAGGGATGAGGAGCCATGCATACCAGGATAGGGATGAGGGGGCCATGCATACCAGGATAGGGATGAGGAGCCATGCATACCAGGATAGGGATGAGGAGCCATGCATACCAGGATAGGGATGAGGAGCCATGCATACAGGATAGGGATGAGGGGGCCATGCATACCAGGATAGGGATGAGGGGGCCATACATGGAAGGATAGGGATGAGGAGACCATGCATGCCAGGATGGGGATGAGGAGCCATGCATACCAGGATAGGGATAAGGGGGCCATGCATACCAGGATAGGGATGAGGGGGCCATGCATACCAGGATAGGGATGAGGGGGCCATGCATACCAGGATAGGGATGAGGGGGCCATGCATACCAGGATAGGGATGAGGGGGCCATGCATACCAGGATAGGGATGAGGGGGCCATGCATACCTGGATTGGGATGAGGGGGCCATGCATGGCAGGATAGGGATGAGGAGGCCATGCATACCAGGATAGGGATGAGGAGCCATGCATACCAGGATAGAGATGAGGGGCCATGCATACCTGGATTGGCCATGCATACCAGGATGGGGATGAGGGGGGCCATGCATACCAGAATGGTGATGGTAGGACCATGCATAACAGATTGATGATGGGGGGCCATACATACCAGAATGGGGATGGGGGTCATGCATACAGGATAGGGATGAGGAGCCATCTATACCAGGATAGGGATGAGGAACCATGCATACCAAGATGGGGATGAGGGGGCCATGCATACCAGGATAGGGATGAGGAGCCATGCATACCAGGATAGGGATGAGGAGCCATGCATACCAGGATGGGGATGAGGGGGCCATGCATACCAGGATGGGGATGAGGGAGCCATGCATACCAAGATGGGGATGAGGGGGCCATGCATACCAGGATAGGGATGAGGAGCCATGCATACCAGGATAGGGATGAGGAGCCATGCATACCAGGATGGGGATGAGGGGGCCATGCATACCAGGATGGGGATGGGGGGCCATGCTTACCAGGATAGGGATGAGGGGGCCATGCATACCAGGATAGGGATGAGGAGCCATGCATACCCGGATGGGGATGAGGGGGCCATGCATACCAGGATGGGGATGAGGGGGCCATGCATGGCAGGATAGGGATGAGGAGGCCATGCATGCCAGGATAGGGATGAGGAGGCCATGCATGCCAGGATGGGGATGAAGGGGCTATACATACCAGGATAGGGATGAGGGGGCCATGCATACCAGGCTTATACTCAAGTCAATAAGTTTTCCCAGTTTTTTTGTGGTAAAATTAGGTGCCTCGGCTTATATTCAGGTCTGCTGATACTCGAGTATATACGGTAATTAAAAAATCCTTTTTTTCCGTGGGAAAAGCCCTTTAAGTCTCATGAGTGAGTAGAGCGCCGGAGCGGCGCTGGAAACTGGGGAAGATAGCATTCGGTAACACTATTATTTCACTTAAATTGTACAACACATGTATTTAGACAGGCTTAGCAAATACAACATTTCTTGGGAGTGCCTCTGTTAAGCATAAGCATCATTTAAAAAAATGTCAAAAATCCATAATACACATGAAAATAAGAAACTTTATAATATATCTTAGAGAAATCTGCATCTTTTTACTCCTCAAATGATAGTTCATTAGTTCAGGGATAAAATATGTTTTCAATGAATACAGATTTTCCCATTACTGAGATAAGAGATGACAATTGGTGCTCATAAAGTTCTATGGAGAATCATTTAATTCTATGGAGAACAGATGTTACCCAAGAATTGAGACAGAAAAATCAGTCCAGGAGGGGAAAGAAGCACATTTCTCTAATATGATATATTACATAGTGGCTTATTTTCATGTGTATTATTTATGTATAAAATTAAAGGGAACCTGTCACCCCGTTTTTTCGGTATGAGATAAAAATACTGTTAAATAGGGCCTGAGCTGTGCATTACAATAGTGTAGTTTGTGGACCCCGATTCCCCACCTATGCTGCCGAAATACGTTACCAAAGTAGTCGTTTTCGCCTGTCAATCAGGCTGGTCAGGTCAAAAGGGCGTGGTGTCTTCCCCCAGATTTTGCGTAGTTTTCCATTGGTGGCGTAGTGGTCTCCAAGACTTTACACGTGCGGCGCCGATTCTTTGGAATGCACTACCTAGGTTAATACAATTAATCCCCAATCCCCACAGTTTTAAGCGTGCACTAAAAACTCATTTGTTCAGATTGGCCTACCGCCTCAACGCATTAACCTAATTATCCCTGTGTGGCCTATTAATAAAAAACAACAACATAATCACGTTCCTCCATCATGTTCTCATACACTTTATGCAGTTAATAGCCTCTGTGTCTGTACTGTTACATACTTAGGCAGTTAACTGGTTCATGCAGCTTTACATGAACACCCGAGCCTTACACTATGGCTGGTCCAAATAACTAAAGCAATTGTTACCATCCACCTCTTGTGTCTCCCCTTTTCCTCATAGATTGTAAGCTTGCGAGCAGCAGGGCCCTCATTCCTCCTGGTATCTGTTTTGAACTGTGATTTCTGTTATGCTGTAATGTCTGTTGTCTGTATAAGTCCCCTCTATAAGTTGTAAAGCGCTGCGGAATATGTTGGCGCTATATAAATAAAATTATTATTATTATTATTATTAAGGTCCGAAATCCTCTGCCAGGGTATTTAAAAGAGCGCGCTGTTCGTTATTTCATTGGTGATCGGTGGGCGCGGCCATCTTCCTTTGGCCGCGCGTGCGCAGAAGCGGCGCTCTGCTGGCCGCGGCGCTCTGCTGGCCGCGGCTTCAGGAAAATGGCCGCGGGATGCCGCGCGTGCGCAGATGGATATCGCGGCGGCCATTTTCCTGAAGCCGCGGCCAGCAGAGCGCCGCGGCCAGCAGAGCGCCGCTTCTGCGCACGCGCGGCCAAAGGAAGATGGCCGCGCCCACCGATCACCAATGAAATAACGAACAGCGCGCTCTTTTAAATACCCTGGCAGAGGATTCCGGACCTTGGGCATGCGCACACCACTACGCCACCAACGGAAAACTACGCAAAATCTGGGGGAAGACACCACGCCCTTTTGACCTGACCAGCCTGATTGACAGGCGAAAACGACTACTTTGGTAACGTATTTCGGCAGCATAGGTGGGGAATCGGGGTCCACAAACTACACTATTGTAATGCTCAGCTCAGGCCCTATTTAACAGTATTTTTATCTCATACCGAAAAAACGGGGTGACAGGTTCCCTTTAAACTTAAAATGATAATTACTCTTTATTGGAAATCTGTCAGTAGGATCAACCCTCCTAAGCCATCTGTGTGGACATGTAGGTCATAGAAAGTTTAATAAAATGATACCTTGATATCTGAAATTCGATGTCTTGTTACAGAGAAATCATCGTTTGTCCTACATGTAAATGAGCTGTTAAGATCTTTGTCCATGGACAGTTTTCCCGGGGAATCTGCTTCCAGATCTTATTTTGAAAAGGGGCATTACCACTGTGAGATATGTAGATCAGGAGAGCAGACTGTCAGTCATTACATATTGCCCCATTTCATTTAAAATAAGCTCTGGAGGCAGATTATCAGGGAGATCTATTTCTGGCCCATAGATCTTAATTAACTTCTCATTGACATATAAGAAACTGTGGATTTCTCTAGAATAAGACATCAGATCATAGATATCAAGGTATCATTTTATTCAGCTTCCTATGACCTGTTTGCCCATGTAGATGGCTTAGGTGGGTTGAGCCCACTGACAGACTCCCTTTAAGGATAGCATCAATGCGTACCACAAGTTCATGATTGATTACATTTCTGATTTATCATGTTAAAGCAACACCCTTCTGTATCCTGATGTTCTCCACACAACTTAGGCTGGTTTCACATTTGCGTTTTTTGCCGCAGCGTTTTTCCGCAAAAAAACGCATGCGTTTTTTTTCCTATGTTTAACATTAAAAACGCATGCGTTTTTTTTGGAAATGCGTTTTGCCGCGTTTGACAACGCATGCGTTTTTTCCATGCTTGCGTTTGGTTGCAGAAATGCAACATGTAGTAATTTCTAGAGGCGTTTTTTTGCGGCAAAAAAACGTATTGCTGTCTTTGTAAACGCATGCGTTTTTAAGCACATGCGTTTGTTTGCTTTAAAAACGCATGCGTTTTTATAGAAAAAAACAAGAGTACACACTGATAAGCCACCCCCCACCATCAAGGTGATAAAGGGATCCAAACCCTAACCCTACCCCTAACCCTACAGCCGGTAATTCAATTGCCGGCTTTTCATTTCTCCTGCCTAAACCCGACATGATTTACATACAGTAAACCATGTCATATCCACCTTTTTTTTGTATATTCCACACTACTAATGTTAGTAGTGTGTATGTGCAAAATTTTGGCGCTGTAGCTATTAATTTTAAGGGTTAAATCGCGGAAAAAATTGGCGTGGGCTCCCGCGCAATTTTCTCCGCCAGAGTGGTAAAGCCAGTGACTGAGGGCAGATATTAATAGCCTAGAGAGGGTCCATGGTTATTGCCCCCCCCTCCGGCTAAAAACATCTGCCCCCAGCCACCCCAGAAAAGGCACATCTGGAAGATGCGCCTATTCTGGCACTTGGCCACTCTCTTCCCACTCCCATGTAGTGGTGGGATATGGGGTAATGAAGGGTTAATGTCACCTTGCTATTGTAAGGTGACATTAAGCCAGATTAATAATGGAGAGGCGTCAATTATGACACATCCATTATTAATCCAATTGTATGAAGTGGTTAAAAAAACACACACACAATATTGCAAAGTATTTTAATGAAATAAACACACAGGTTGTTGTAATATTTTATTGCTCTCTCAATCCACCTGAAGACCATCGTTCTGTAACAAATTAAAAATAATAAACCAACAATATACATACCTTCCGTAGATCTGTGACGTCCCACGATGTAAATCCATCTGAAGGGGTTAAAATATTTTACAGGCAGGAGCTCTGCTATAATGCAGCTGTGCTGGTGACTGTAAACCCCGGGGGAATGAAGGTAATGTAGGTCAATGACCTATAGTTACCTTCAGTCGCGGTGATGCGCCCTCTGCTGGATGTCCTCATATGACGTCAAGCGTGGAAAAAAGTTCCCAGGCTCCAGTTCATGAGGACATCCAGCAGAGGGCGCATCACCGCGACTGAAGGTAACTATAGGTCATCTTCCAGATGTGCCTTTTCTGGGGTGGCTGGGGGCAGATGTTTTTAGCCAGGGGGGGCCAATAACCATGGACCCTCTCTAGGCTATTAATATCTGCCCTCAGTCACTGGCTTTACCACTCTGGCGGAGAAAATTGCGCGGGAGCCCACGCCAATTTTTTCCGCGATTTAACCCTTAAATTTAATAGCTACAGCGCCGAAATTTTGCACATACACACTACTAACATTACTAGTGTGGAATATGCAAAAAAAAGGGGGATATGACATGGTTTACTGTATGTAAACCATGTCTCATATCATGTCGGGTTTTTAGGAAGGAGAAATGAAAAGCCGGCAATTGAATTACCGGCTTTTCACATATATCGCGCTGATGTAAATATAGCTTTTTCTATTTATATTGGGTTTTCTAGATGATTTTGATGATTGGCAGCTGTCACACACTTCTCAGCATGCGTTTCAAAAATGCAAACCCAGGAAAAAACGCATGTAAACGAGGCAAAACGCCGCGGTTTTTTTTCTGCATGCAAAAACGCATGCGTCTAAAAAACGCCGCGTTTGCACGCGTTTACATGCGTTTTTTCACCACATGCGTTTGCGTTAAAAACGCTGCGTTTTTAAGCGCAAATGTGAAACTAGCCTTACACATTCCACCATATTATAAATTAATACAGCAGTAAGACCCCAAGCATAACTCATTATGCAAAGAAAGAAAAATCCAGCTTTACAAAAATCCCAAAACTCTTCATTATTGGTGTGAATCGAAAACACTCCAGTCGGTGAATTAAAATGCCATGGTGGAAGATAAAACAACTATCTTCAGGTGAAACTACCGTATTTGTTTTATCTTCCACCATGGCATTTTAATTCACCGACTGGAGTGTTTTCTATTCACACCAATAATGAAGAGTTTTGGGATTTTTGGGGAGCTGGATTTTGATTTCTTTGCAATCATTCACATCTAAGCACGGACGCTTCCTTTGCTCCGGATCTTCAAACAGTGCGTGTGGGTGAGCTGAATTCTATCGTTCCCTGATAACTCATTATGCCCCTAGATTAATTTGTTGAGGAATGTAGTTTGTAAAATTGATTCATTCCTTGAGGGGTATAGTTTCCAATGTAGGGACACTTTTTGATTTTTGCTGTTTTGGAACCATGAGCAAATACCAAGCAGTAAGTCACTAAATAATAAGTAATAAATGTAAATTATATAGAGCATTTGGTTGACACAATTTTGATCATAAAAAGCATAAAAGCCCACCAACCACGACAAGGTGTACCCAATCAGGATGGTCCTATCTGTAGTATTTCACAGCAGGCCTCAAGAGACGGGGACAGAGCAGGACCCCGACCTGACCATTTTGCACCTGCCCATGGAAAGCTATATAGACAAGATGCACACTCCAAAAAGGGAAGCCATGCCCCTATATGTACAAAGTACTTGAGAAATGTGGGGATAAAGCAACACCTTATTTTTTTGAGGGTGTAGCATACAAAATAGAGGTACTTTGTGTGTAGTTCTCCAAATGTTTTAAAAATGTTGGAAAGTTCAAATATTTTCACAAGTAATGCAAATTTTAAGTACCGATACCTCAATTTTCCACTGCCATATAGTACAAAGTGTAATGAAAAAAAATCACTGGGGTCGGTAAAAACATTCCAGAGGTATTACCACACAAAGTTACAAATGTCAGATTGGAAAGATGGGGCTTTCTCAGAAAGGTGGAAAAATATGTTTTATGTAAAATGGAAAAAGCTTGGAAATATAAGATCCCTGTGTCTCTTTGGTCTTGTGTCTATCAGTTGTAATCAACCAGTACATTACATACTGCTTAGGACCTCTCATATTGCTCTGCCTGTGTATCGCAGCAGTTCTGACAGTCTAGTCATAAACCAGGAAGCTCAGGATGAGCAGTGATTTATGGCCTTCTCTTATGGACAGATTCAGAGCACTCAGTTGTTGGAGCTCACAAATAAATATAAATTTAAACAGTGAAATTAATTTTTTTTAGGACTTTTCCTGGAATCTGTGGGCAAAGCACTGAAACGCAGTCTTACTAGGTAATAATTGCACTTTTAACAATTTTTAACAGTGTTTCACTTTAAAGGGAACCTGACAGCTGATAAATACTGCCCAATCCACTGGCTGTATGTACAGTGAAGGAAATCATTATTTGATCCCTTGCTGATTTTGTAAGTTTGCCCACTGACAAAGACGTGAACTTTCTATAATTTTAAGGGTAGGTTATTTTTAATATTGAGAGATAGAATATCAAAAATAAAATCCAGAAAATCACATTGCATAAATTAAATACATTTATTTGCATTTTGCAGTGAGAAATAAGTATTTGATTCCTCTGGCAAACAGGACTTAATACTTGATGGCAAAACCCTTGTTGGCAAGCACAGCAGTCAGACGTTTTTTGTAGTTGATGATGAAGTTTGCGCACATGTCAGGAAAAGAATTTTGGTCCACTCTTCTTTTCAGATCATCTCTAAATCACTAAGATTTTGAGGCTGGTGCTTGGCAACTCAGAGCTTCAACTCCCTCCATAAGTTTTCTAGGGGATTAAGGTCTGGAGACTGGCTAGGCCACTCCATGACCTTAATATGCTTCTTTTTGAGCCACTCCTTTGTTGCCTTGGCTGTATGTTTTGGGTCATTGTCTTGCTGGAAGACCCAGCCACAACCCATTCTTAATGTCCTGGCGGAGGGAAGGAGGTTGTCACTCATGATTTTATGGTACATGGCTCCATCCATTCTCCCATTGATGCGGTGAAGTATTCCTGTGCCCTTAGCAGAGAAACACCCCCAAAACATAACGTTTCCACCTCCATGCTTGACAGTGGGGACGGTGTTCTTTGGGTCATAGGCAGCATTTCTCTTCCTCCAAACACGGTGAGTTGACTTAATGCCAGAGAGATCAATTTTTGTCTCATCTGACCACAGCACCTTCTCCCAATCACTCACAGAATCATCCAGATGTTCATTGGCAAACTTCAGACAGGCCTGCACGTGTGCCTTCTTGAGCAGGGGGACCTTGCGGGCACTGCAGGATTTTAAGCCTTTGTGGCGTAATGTGGTATTATTATTATTTATTTATATAGCGCCATTAATTCCATGATGCTGTACATTAGATGGGGTTACATCAACATAGAAATATCACTTACAGTAAACAAAACTAACAATGACAGACTGGTACAGAGGGAAGAGGACCCTGCCCTTGCGGGCTTACATTCTACAGGATTATGGGGAAAGAGACAGTAGGTGAGGGATTGCAGTAGCTCCGATGGTGGTGAGGTGGCCGTGTGGACATTACAGGTTGTAAGCTTTTTTTTGAAGAAAAGGGTTTTCAGGTTCCGTTTGAAGGATCCAAATATACCAGGAGTCTTTAAGACAGCTTTCTTTAATGCAGGTAACGAGTTGATTAGGAGCGTGTAACTGGTTTGTAGGAGCCAAAACTCTTAATGGTTGGTAGGGGAGCAAATACTTATTTCTTACTGCAAAATTCAAATAAATTTATGTAATTTATGCAATGTGATTTTCTGGATTTTGTTATTGATATTCTATGTCTCAATGTTAAAATTAACCTACCCTTACAATTATAGACTGTTCACATACTTATTTCCTTCACTGTATCAGACGCTGGCTGCGTTTATCAGACACTGGCTGCATGTATCAGACGCTGGCTATACAGGTGCTTCTCACAAAATTAGAATATCATCAAAAAGTTAATTTACTTCAGTTCTTCAATACAAAAACTGAAACTCGTATACAGTCACTACAAACAGAGTGATCTATTTCAAGTGTTTATTTCTGTTAATGTTGATGATTATGGCTTACAGCCAATGAAAACCCATAATTCATTATCTCAGTAAATTAGAATAACAAAAACCACCTGCAAAGGCTTCTTAAGCGTTTAAAAAGGTCCCTTAGTCCGTTTTAGTAGGCTCCACAATCATGGGGAAGACTGCTGACTTGACAGATGTCCAGAAGGCAGTTGTTGACACACTCCACAAGGAGAGTAAGCCACACAAAGTCATTGCTAAATTATTGTTCACAGAGTGCTCCATCCAAGCATATTAATGGAAAGTTGAATGGTAGGGAAAAGTGTGATAGAAAAAGGTGCACAAGCAACCGGGTTAACCGCAGCTTTGAAAGGATTGTTAAGAAAAGGCTGTTCAAAAATTTGGGGGAGATTCACAAGGAGTGGACTGCTGCTGGAGTCATTGCTTCAAGAGCCACCACACACAGACGTATACAGGACATGGGCTACAAGTGTCGCATTCCTTGTGTCAAGCCACTTATGACCAATAGACAACGCCAGAACCATCTTACCTGGGCCAAGGAGAAACAGAACTGGACTGTTGCTCAGTGGTCCAAGGTGTTGTTTTCAAATTAAAGTAAATTTAGCATTTTATTTGGAAATCAAGGTCCCAGAGTCTGGAGGAAGAGTGGAGAGGCACACAATCCAAGCTGCTTGAGGTCTAGTGTGAAGTTTCCACAATCAGTGATGGTTTGGGGAGCCATGTCGTCTGCTGATGTAGGTCGACTGTGTTTTATCAAGACCAAAATCAGCGCAGTCATCTACTCGGAAATTTTAGAGCACTTCTTGCTTCCCTCTGCCGACAAGCTTTTTGGAGATAGAAATTTCATTCTCCAGCAGGACTTGGCACCTGGCCACACTGCCAAAAGTACCAATACCTGGTTTAAAAACAAAAGTATCACTGTGCTTATTTGGCCAGCAAACTCGCCTGACCTTAATCCCATAGGGAATCTATGGGGTATTGTCAAGAGGAAGATGAGAGACACCAGATCCAACAATGCAGATGAGCTGAAGTATGCTATCAAAGCAACCTGGGCTTCCATAACACCTCAGCAGTGCCACAGGCTGATCGCCTCCATTCCATGCCGCATTGATGCAGTAATTGATGCAGAAGGAACCCTGACCAAGTATTGAGTGCATTTACTGAACATACATTTCAGTAGGCCAACATTTCGGATTTTAAAATAATTTTTCAAGCTGGTGTTCTAAAGTACCATATATACTCGAGTATAAGCCGACCCGAGTATAAGCCGAGACCCCTAATTTTGTCACAAAAAACTGGGAAAACTTATTGACTCGAGTATAAGGCTAGAGTAGAAAATGCAGCAGCTACTGCTAAATTTCAAAAATAAAAATTGATATCAATAAAAGTAAAATTGATTGAGACATCAGTAGGTTAAGTGTTTTTGAATATCCATATTGAATCAGGAGCCCCATATAATGCTCCATACAGTTCATGATGGGCCCCATAAGATGCGCCATATTAAAATATGCCCCATATAATGCTGCACAAAAGGTTAATGATGGCCCCATAAGATGCTCCATAGAATAATGTGCCCTATATGCTGCTGCTGCTGCGATAAAAAAAAAAAAAAATGACATACTCACCTCTCGTCGCTGGGGAAGAGGTGCCGGTGTCCTGAGCAGACGGGGACACCGGCGCGCTATGGGGGCCAGGTGCGGGAGTCGCCGCTGGCACAGGCCCCCGGCACTTGCGATATTCACCTGTCCCCATTCCACTGCCGCGCGCCGCTGTGTCTTCCGGCTCTCTGCAGTGACTGTTCAGGCAGAGGGCGCATACTAAACACGTCATCGCACCCTCTGACCTGAACGTCACAGCCAGAGGACGCGACAGACAGAGCCTGGCGGTGGAACGGAGACAGGTGAATATCACATGGCTCACCCTCCCCCGTCATACTCGCCCCCTCCTGACGCGGTCTCTGCTTCTCCGATGGTCTCAGCTTGTTCCTGTGTTCAGCGGTCACATGGTACCGCTCATTACAGTAATCTATATGCGCTCCACGCCTATGGGAGTGGAGACGCGTCCATATTCATTACTTTAATGAGCGGTAGCACGTGACCACTGAACACAGGAAGAGCTGTGGGCGCCAGAGACCATCGGAGAAGCAGAGACTGCGCTGGGAGCAGATTAGTATGATGTGACAGCTGCCACTCCTGCCGCTCCCCTGCCGACCCACTGGGACAATGACTCGAGTATGAGCCAAGAGGGGCACTTTTAGCCTAAAAAAATGGGCTGAAAATCTCAGCTTATACTCGAGTATATACGGTATTCTAATTTACTGAGATAATGACTTTTGGGTTTTCATTGGCTGAAAGCCATGATCATCAACATTAACAGAAATAAACACTTGAAATAGATCACTCTGTTTGTAATGACTCTATATAATATGAGTTTCACTTTTTGTATTGAAGAACTGAAATAAATTAACTTTTTGATGATATTCTAATTTTGTGAGAAGCACCTGTATGTATCAGACACTGGCTGCACATATCAGACACTGGCTGTAGGTATCAGACATATGCTGTATGATGCCAGCCAGGTATGTTTGACTCTGCGGGCTGCTGTGTCTCAGAGAAGAACACACTTTAAATGCCAGCCGGGGACTGAGCCCCACGGAAGACTAGTCGGATAATCTGGTCCCCAGTGGTTTCTCCCCACACGGGGTCCTGGGGTAACAGGCCTCTTCCTTTATGTGAGTATAGGTAAAGTCCTGTTAGTCGCTGGCAGCAGGTGGCGGGAGATCCTCCTGTCCATCTAGTCCCCCAGGGGCTTTGAAAGTATATTTTTCAAAAATCATGCAGCCGGTAGCTGATGCATTCTGCCCAATCCACAAGCAGCATGTATCAGCTGTCAGGTTCTCTTTAAAGTGAAACGAAGATAAAAAAAACTTTAGTGCAATAATTACTAACTTTTACACTCCTTAATAAATATTGGTTTTATATAAAGCGTTTGTCCCACGACGTCTTTTCAGGAGAACACTGATCCCCAACCTCCCACCCAGGATCTCATGTTTCATTGACAGTTTGGACCAGTGTTGAAGGGTCTACTCATGATGATCATATATGGGTTAGTATTAGAACAAATTACATTCTGGGAATTTATAATCAAAACTTAGTGAACATGTATCCCCTTAAAACAAGATTTTATTACAAATTTTATATAAAAAACACCACACCCAGTGTTTTTGGCAAAAAATCTGCCTAAAAAGTACAAAAAAAGACCAAGGTCTAGCACATACCCTACAATAACCTTTCCTGTGCCCTATTGTTTTCTCACCTGCATAATAGGGTGGGCTAGGGCAGTGAGGGATAGCCTACGTTGAGTGGGGGCGCCAAAAAATCGTTATCAGGGTGCCAACCTCCACAGCCAGGCAGGGGACAGGAAAGGTTATTGTAGGGTATGTGCTAGACCTTGGTCTTTTTTTGTACTTTTTAGGCAGATTTTTTGCCAAAAACACTGGGTGTGGTGTTTTTTATATAAAATTTGTAATAAAATCTTGTTTTAAGGGCATACATGTTCACTAAGTTTTGATCATATATGGGGCAGTTTTGTATGTGCTGCATCGGAGTAGCAAAGTAGCCCTATCCGCTGGCCATCATCGTAGCTAACGGCATCCTTCAGTGATCCAGCCTGCTTCAGAGCAGCGCTTACAAGCCCTATTGTATAGAGCTTGTAAGCAACGCGCATGTTCGGCCACCACTGCTAGACAACATCGGCAGTCAGGCCTTTAGGTAACGACTCCGAGCTATGAACAAGAAAAATTGTCTCGGTTCTTGAAAATGAAATGGAGTTTTAATTGCAAAGTTGCTAGTTTTTACAAGCACGTTGCAACCGCTCCTATATAAGAAGATGTAAATAACCCTTTTAATGGGAGCCTGTCACCCCCCGGTGTTTTTAACTAAAAGTGCCACCTTGTGCAGCATTAATGCTGCATTCTGTGAAGGTGGCCCTTTTTTGGGGGTCCCTTCCAACGCTGCAATATTACTTTTTATAATTTGCCCACCATACCTTTAGTCTGTTCGTGGGCATGTCTTTTTCCCCCCGGACACAGCCGCCTCCCGTACCTTCATTAACATCCTTGGCGCTTGCGCTGTAAGTTCCTTTTTCGGCCATGCGCAGTTTGCGCTGCCCTTTGACTCCCATCACATGATGGGAACTTACAGCGCAGGCACCGGGGACGTTAATGAAGGCAGAGGAGGCAGCGCCCGGGGGACCCGAGTGATGGCTGGGAGGCGTTTGTGTCCGGGGGGGGGGGGGGGGGGGGAAGACATGTCCCCCGGACAGACTAAAGGTATGGCGGGCAAATTATAAAAAGTAATATTGCAGCGTTGGAAGGGACCCCCAAAAAAAGAGCCACCTGCACAGAATGCAGCATCAGTGCTGCACAAGGTGTCTCTCTTAGTTAAAAACCCCGGGGGGGGGGTGACAGGTTCCCTTTAAATAGTTTATTTGGCCGTATAATAGATCTAGGCTTACGGTCATTGCACACTGTGTCTGCACCCTACGCTTACTGTATACACCTGGAAAAGCCCTTGTCGTTGGAGGCCAAAGGAAAGCGTCCTGTTTGGGCTATGTCAGGCTGGTATGTGTCAGCAATCTGCTTTTCCAGCTGTTCAGGAATGGGCAGCTGACTATGTCTTCATATATAGGGGGCCACAACAAACAAATACACGGCGGGCTGCTTATTGTATTATGACCCAGTGGATGGCATGTTGTTCTGTATGTTTGTACTGTGGCCTACTTTATGGGAGGTCTTTGTTGGGGCATATACCTCCGGAGGAAGGCTCGGACTCTCTATGTACCAAGCTATTTGAGACTGCTCCTGAATAGTAAGTGCGGTGCATTCACATGTGGTGCTATAGGTGGCTCCCGGGATCCAGCACTGGCACGGGATCTCAGCAGTTTTCCTTGAGTTTACAGCACCATGTAAACCTATGGAAAACAAAATCCGCAGTGCACATGCTGCAGAAAAAAGGCACAGAAACATAGTGTTGTTTATTCTGCAGCATGTTCATTCTTTGTGCGGATTCCATAGCAGTTTATACCTGCTCCATAATAGGAATCCGCACAAAAACCGCATAAAATCCGCGGTAAATCGGCAGGTAAAACGCAGCGCTTTTTACCTGCGGATTTCTCAAAATCCGCCGAGGTTCCATCTACTTGTGCACATACCCTTATGAAGCACATATTTAGATATGTTGCAATTTTAGGGAAGTCCTGGTGGACTGGCTCAGTTCCTTCTGGACATAGTTTATTCAAGCAGCTACTCTTTCATTTGTGGATCTATCTAATCCAATAAAGCAATGTATGACCTTGCTGATTGATCACAGAGGGAGTTTTGTTTTGGTAAAGTATTAAACCTGGGATAACAGTACCAACACTCGGCCAAAACGCTACCACGTGCACGAGATTCATTGCTCAGGAACTTGCCCAGTCTCCTTGTGGCTTCTGCTCCCTGTTATTTAAGTGTCTGAGTCTCAGCGAGAAAACAATGGCACAGAGAACAACACAGAAACTGGAAAGGCTGTTCTTATCACAGCAAACCTCTCCCAGTGATTCATGCAGCTCTCTGCTGATTGTCATCATGGGGTTAACAAGATTTCCATGGCAGCGGTGCTGTTAACCTGTTCAGCTCCATGCTTCCTCTCCATGAGACTAGTAATAAATATTCATGAAAGAAGATGGAAAGTTACATGTCTGCCGTCCATGTGTCTGCCACGTTTTACTTTTAGGTTAGAGTGACACCAAAAAAACTGCAAATCCTCCAATCTCCACGGTGTGCCCCACCAGTCTTGAGACATAAATAGTGGGCGGCACGGTGGCTCAGTGGTTAGCACAGCAGCCTTGCAGCACTGGGGTCCTGGCTTTAAATCCCACCAAGGACAACATCTGCAAGGAGTTTGTATGTTCTCCCCGTGTTTGGGTGGGTTTCCTCCAGGTTCTCTGACCCCCTCCAACACTCCAAATACATACTGATAGGGAATCTAGATTATGAGCCCCAATGGGGACAGTGATGATAATGTCTGTGTTATATGATAGCGCTATATACTGTAAGTAAGCCCAATAAATATTAATAAATGTCACATCGGTGATATGAAATGATGGCACAGGAGGACATAATGATGCCAGTCTGAGAGATATACTATATGTATATGTATATATGTATATATATATATATATATATATATATATATATATATATATATATATATATATATATATATATATATATATACACACATACATATATTTATTTTTCATTTATGTGTAGCTAAGGAGATACTGCCCAGTGGTGGACAACACCTTTAAGGATTGATGGGAATCCTGGCACCCAGACCTTCACCAATCTGAACTTCTGCCATGTCACTAAGACATAACAAATGTTTTGTGAAACTGTTGGTACACTTATTAAATGGTTTATGTATTTGTGTTCATTGCTGCTTAGATTTCTTTTGCTGCTGCCTAAGCTTAGTAATGGGGGCTTGTCTCACGCAGGTGCGGGTAGAGGGTCCAGTGGAGAGACTTTCAGACCAAGAATCTGAGACTTATTTCCACTCCCGTCCAAAAAGCAGTCAGATTGGTGCTGCGGTGAGCAAACAGAGCCAAGTTATTCCGGACCGAGAGGTGAGTGTGGCCTGAGAGAGATTGCATGTGCTGCTGGCAGCGCCACCTGTTTACCTGGCACACCACAGCTAGCTGCAGCTTGGCATGGGCACGCCTTCCCTTGTGACATGGGAGAATTTTCCTACCGGTCTATCAAGCGAATAATTCTTCCCATGCTATTGTTCTTATTTCTGGCAGACACTGACGCATTCCTTCAGGATTTGTCATATCTGTCAACACACTTCTATAATTATCCACTTGTACCTGCAATGTCTTATACTGGCTCCCAGGAACGATCTGCAGCCACCTTCTTGTCTATCACTAAGATCCGCCAACCTACACACTTTAAAGTTTACATGTGTCATGGCTGTCACATACGTAGATGTCAGACTAGCTGAAGTATCCTCAAACTGACTGTGATCACGGACTGGGTAGGGCTGCGGGGGGGTCACACATTCCCATTATTTTCCAATGGACTGGTAGCGAGTCTCAAAGGGTTGTTCAGCTCCGATTCTGTATTTGAAGCAGTCCTGGACATATTTGATCATAGACTGTTAGAGTTGGAAGGGACCTCCAGGGTCATCATGTCCAACCCCCTGCTCAATGCAGGATTCACTAAACCATCTCAGATAGATGTCTGAAGACTTCCATTGAAGGAGAACTCACCACCTCACGTGGCAGCCTGTTCCACTAATTGATCACCATCACTGTCAAAAAGTGTTAAACTAAGGATGGCAACCTACAGAGAATGAGAAAACTAGAGCCCACAGTACACCTTATATAAAGATTCCGCCAGTGACATAATTGTATGTGAGCTCTGTGGTCACAGTCACTTGGTATCGGGTCAAAAGTCGATAATGGTTATACAACCACATCTTCCATTGACTTTTGTGCTGGACAGATTTTTTTTATACATTTTTTTTTTATGTAGCCTGCACTTTCTCATAACAATAACCTATTTAGGAAAATTGAAAAAAAAACTGCACAGGGAAAGCTATGTCAAGTGCATCCGGTGTGTTTCAAAGGAATGTTCAAGGTGTGATTCATCTCAAAATTAAGATTGCAAATGAAAAAAAGTAAAACATTCTGCATTGATGTTCCTGTTGTGATTTATAGAGACTCTGTCACCAGGTTTTTGCCCTCTAATCTGAGAGCAGTATAATGTAGAGACAGAGACCCTGATTCCAGTGATGTGTCACCTACTGGGCTGCTTAGTGTAGTTTTGGTAAAATTACTGTTTTATCAGCACAAGATTATCATTAGTAAACTTGCTGTCACCTAGTCTTCCATATTCATGAGGTCTGTATAACTGTGTCCTCACCATTGATTGGCAGCTTTCTGCCTATGCACAGTGTACACAGAAAGCTGTCAATCAGTGGTGTGGGCAGGGTTATACAGAGCTCAGCATTCAGAGAACTGCTAGATCTGCAGCAGAAATTTCATGAGATCTGCAGCAAGCAGCCCAGTAAGTGATACATCGCTGGAATCAGAGTCTCTGCCCCTACCTCATGCTGCTTTCCTATGGGCTATCAAAAACCTGGTGACAGATTCCTTTTAATAGTCCTTAATCATACCCTATTGAATTGTACTGGATTCAAGGGAAATGGCTAACATTCTACCCTTTTCTGTAGGGTAGGAAGTGTATTGCAGACAATATTGGGGGAAAGGGATCAAAATTGATGACAAATGGACATCTAAATTTCCCAACAGCAGATTAAGATGGAAATACCAAAAATCCATTTGGGAACAGATAAACACAATTATTAGAATAGCCTTCTGATGGTTATATCTTATTAACAGTATTTGCGTAAGAAGAACGCCGAACTGGAAGAAGAGTACAAAGACAAAGAGGTGCCCAGACCACCCGAATGGTGAGTGCCAGAAAGTAGCCCTGGTGATGCCAGGATCGGTAAACGGGTTTCTATGCCAAGATTGGCCTCTATTTTGTTTTGTTTTTTATAGGGGAGGTTACATCGTACGTCCTTCTGTGATTGAGTTCTGGCAAGGACAGACTAACCGTCTACATGACCGCATTGTTTTCCGGCGACCTAAAGGAGAAGAAACCAGTCCTAACACCCATCGTGGAGAGGGTGGGTGGGTGTATGAGCGGCTTGCTCCATAACTTATAAAGATGTCATGTTTTCCATGTTGGATCAAAGCACAAGGATGTCCTCCTTTATCCATGAAGAAGAACCTACCTCCAGAGTCGCGTATTTGTGCCAAACACTGTGCTTCTCCCATCTACTGGGATAGTGTGTTCATGTTGTAGACTAGTAAGTGCATGAGCTGTGAGTAAAGGTATCCAGATAAACATGTCCTGCAGAAAACATAACAATTGTCAAAGGTGTCATCACATTAATAAACGGTGGCAACAGGTAGTTTGTGGATCACGTGGAGCAAGGATGCAGAGAAGCAGAACCTCGACTATTTTCTTCACTGCGTAGCAGAAGTATATGACTTGGCCAGATGGCGAGAGAATTCTGATGTGCCGCAAGGTGCAGTGCAGAGGTCTGAACCAACGTCATAGCGTGAACATGTCACTCACATGTACGGAGCTGAGTCACGAGGAACACCTTGTGCAAATATGGAGGAGGCAGAATATGACAACAATAAAGCTGAAGGAGTGGTGGCACCATTGACCTACAGGCAAATGTAGGATGGTGTAGGCCAAAGGCAAAAGTTCATACAATATCACGGTCTACTGCCATATGTAGCAATGGTAACAAAAATGATTATTTTAATAGACTTTGCTGTATGTCTACCATAGCAGCTCACACAGTGATTGTCAGCAGCAGAGCAGCAAATCTACGCTATTAGGCAATGATACAGTGCGTCATCCCGCTCCGCGCATCTTTTACATATGTACAGCTGATATACTGCTCAATCTCTGTGAAAGCTGAGCGGTAACTCCACCGGGCACTGAAATTATAGTCCCTGTGGTTATATATCGGCTTTCCCAGTAAGGCTTTGTTCACATTCCTCTTTGTATTTCAATCTTTCTAGTCCATTTGAGGAGCAGAAACAAAACGTTTAGTTATAAGACACATTCATTTGAATGGATATATACACACACATATACTGTATTGACATTATACATACATACATACTGCTCTGGCAAAAATTAAGAGACCGCCGCAAAATGTTCAGTTTGTCTGATTTTTCTCTTCAGAGGTATATTTTGGAGTAAAATGTAAATTTTTCTTTTATTCTATAAACCTCTGACAACATGTCTCCGAAGTTCCAAGCAATAAATTTTGTATTTTTTTTCTTGAAAAGGAGAAATGGTCAAAATAAAAAAAATAAAAAAACCACAGTGCTTTCAGACCTTAAATAATGCAAAGAAAACAAGTTCATAATCATTTAGAAACAACAATACTAATGTTTTAACTCAGGAAGAGTTCAGAAATCAATATTTTGTGGAATAACCATGATTTTTAGTCACAGCTTTCATGCGTCTTGGCATGCTTTCCACCAGTCTTTCACACTGCTTCTGGTGCAAAAATGTAAGCAGTTCTTCTTTGTTTGATGGCTTGTGAATATTAATCATCCTCTTGATTACATTTCAGAGGTTTTTAATGGGGTTCAGGTCTGGAGATTGGGCTGCCCATGACAGGGCTTTGATGTGGTGGTCTCTTAATTTTTGCCAGAGCTGTATATACATATATAAATACAGTATATACTCGAGTATAAGCCGACCCGAGTATAAGCCGAGACCCCTAATTTTGCCACAAATAACTGGGAAAACTTAATGACTCGAGTATAAGCCTAGGGTGGAAAATGCTGCAGCTACTGGTACATTTCAAAAATAAAAATAGATACCAATAAAAGTAAAATTAATTGAGACATCAGTAGGTTAAGTGTTTTTGAATATCCATATTGAATTAGGAGCCCCATATAATGCTCCATACAGTTTATGATGGGCCCATAAGATGCTCCATATTAAAAGATGCCCCATATAATGCTGCACAAATGCTGATTATGTCCCCATAAGATGCTCCATACAGACATTTGCCCCATATAATGCTCCACAAATGTGGATTATGGCCCCATAAGATGCTCCATACAGATATTTGCCCCCATATCATGCTGCACATGCCCACATACAGATGCCCCATACAGATATTTGCCCCCATATCATGCTGCACATGGCCACATAAGATGCCCCATACAGATATTTGCCCCCACATAATGCTGCACATGGCCACATAAGATGCCCCATACAGATATTTGCCCCCACATAATGCTGCACATGGCCACATAAGATGCTCCATACAGATATTTGCCCCATATGCTGTTGCTGCGATTAAAAAAATAAAAAAATTACATACTCACCTCTCCGGCCCCCGGCACTTGCTCCCCGTTCCACGGCTGACCGCCGCTGTGTCTTCCCATCCTCTGCACCGACGTTCAGGAAGAGGGCGGCGCGCACTAATCGCGTCACTGCGCCCTCTGACCTGAGTGTCACTGCGGAAGACACAGCGGCGCCGACGGAACGAGGACCACTGCCCCCCATCATACTCACCTGCTCCCGGCGAGGTCCCTTCACGTCTGTTCCCCGGCGCCGTATTTTCTTCCTGTAGTGAGCGGTCACCGTTACCGCTCATTACAGTAATGAATATGCGGCTCCACCCCTATGGGAGGTGGAGCCGCATATTCATTACTGTAATGAGCGGTACCATGTGACCGCTCACTACAGGAAGAAACTGCAGCGCCGGGAAGCAGGGACCGCGCCAGGATTAGGTGAGTATTATTAGACAGCCCCCGCTTCCTCTCCCCTGCCGACCCCTGGGTATGACTCGAGTATAAGCCGAGAGGGGCAATTTCAGCCCAAAAAAGTGGGCTGAAAATCTCGGCTTATACTCGAGTATATACGGTATATACATAGAGATGAGCGAAATTTCTAAAAAGTTCAGGTGTCATACCTGACAATGCTAAATGCTGAACACAGACTTCTCCCCGAACTCTTTTGCAAGGTTCAGAGTTACAGAGAAAGAGGGTGAGAGATTTTTTTTTTTTCCCAGATCCAAAATTCGGGTCCCCATTGTTTGCAGTGTGGTTCAAGTTCGGGTACAATTCTGGACTAAAGTTCAGGTCTGGTACCAGAACCCGAACTTCCACAGGTCCGCTCATCCCTATATATACATACACACGCATTATATATATGATATACAGCAGAGGTGTCAAACTGCATTCCTCGAGGGCCGCCAACAGGTCATGTTTTCAGGATTTCCTTGTATTGCACAGGTGATAATTTAATCACCTGCACAGAATGATTCCAGCACCTTGTGGAATGCTAAGGAAATCCTGAAAACATGACCTGCTGGCGGCCCTCGAGGAATGCAGTTTGACACCTCTGATATACAGTATATACTGTATATATACACACACAGGTGCTTCTCACAAAATTAAAATATCATCTAAAAGTTTATTTATTTCAGTTCTTCAATATAAAAAGTGAAACTCCTATATAGAATCATTACAAACAAAGTGATCAATTTCAAGTTTTTATTTCTATTAATGATGATTATGGCTTACAGCCAATGAAAACCCAAAAGTCATTATCTCAGTAAATTAGAATACTTTATAACACCAGCTTGAAAAATGATTTTAAAATCCAAAATATTGGCCTACTGAAATGTATGTTCTATAAATACACGGCTTCTTTTGCATCAATTACTGCATCAGTGCAGCGTGGCATGGAGGCCATCAGCCTGTGGCATTGCTGAGGTGTTATGGAAGCCCAGGTTGCTTTGATAGCAGCCTTCAGCTTGTCTGCATTGTTGGGTCTGGTGTCTATCATCTTCCTCTTGACAATGCCCCATAGATTATCTATAGGGTTAAGGTCAGGCGAGTTTGCTGGCCAATCAAGCACAGTGATACTGTTGTTTCTAAACCAGGTATTAGTACTTTTGGCAGTGTGGACAGGTGCCAAGTCCTGCTGGAGAATGAAATTTCCATCTCCAAAAAGCTTGTCAGCAGAGGGAAGCATGAAGTGCTCGAAAATTTCCTGGCAGACAGCTGTGCTGACTTTGGTCTTGGTAAAACACAGTGAACCTACACCAGCAGATGACATGGCTCCCCACCATTGTGGAAACTTCAGACTAGTATTCAAGCAGCTTGGATTATGTGTCTATCCACTCTTCCTATAGACTCTGGAACATTGATTTCCACATGAAGTGCAAAATTGACTTTCCTTGTGGAGTGTGTCAATGACTGCCTTCTGGACATCTGTCAAGTCAGCAGTCTTCCCCATGATTGTGGAGCCTACTGAAACAGACTAAGGGACCTTTTAAGTGCTTGGAAAGCCTTTTCAAGTGTTTTTTGTTAATTCTAATTTGGGCTACTTTCACACTAGCGTCGTGCACTGCACGTCGCTATGCGTCATTTTGTAGAAAAAAACGCTTCCTGCAAAAGTGCTTGCAGGATGCGTTTTTTCTCCATAGACTTGCATTAGTGACGCAGTGCGACGCTATGCCACACGTCGCAACCGTCGTGCGATGGTTGCGTCGTGTTGCGTCGGACCGTCGCCACCAAAAAACATTACATGTAACGTTTTTCGGTGCGTCGTGACCGTCTTTTCCGACCGCGCATGCGCGGCCGGAACTCCGCCCCCGCCTCCCCGCACATCACAGTGGGGCAGCGGATGCGTTGAAAAACAGCATCCGCTGCCCCCGTTGTGCGGCGCTTTCACTGCTTGCGTCGGTACGGCGCAACGACGCAATTCGTCGTGCGTCTATGACGCTAGTGTGAAAGTAGCCTAACTGAGATAATGACTTTTGGGTTTTCATTGGCTGTAAGCCATAATTATCAACATTAACAGAAATAAACACTTGAAATAGATCGCTCTGTTTGTAATGACTCTATATAATATGAGTTTCACTTTTTGTATTGAAGAACTAAAATAAATTAACTTTTTGATGATATTCTAATTTTGTAAGAAACACCTGTATAAATATATAAAATTACATGCATACATATTTTTTTTATAAAATGTTTTCACTTTTGCCCTGTTCCTGATACTAAACGTTTTTTGGGCGTATAAAAACCCCATAAAATCCTGAACTGAACTACACAACTTTTTTCTGATCCCAAAAAAAGGAATGGATGCTTTTTTTTGTTTTCTTTTTACATTAAAAACTATGGAAAATGAATGATAATGAATAGTCGTCCATCACAGTTTCCATTTATTGGATCTATTTCAAGGTCTGGGCATGCCTAATAAACTAGAGGTGTTCAGATGGCCATAGTAAATGTGGAGGCAGATAGCAAAGTTTCTGTTTTTAAATGGATTCATCAGATAGATTACCGTAGTTTAAAAATTCAAACTTTGGTTTCCATTTTTGTTCATTTCAATTTTGATCTTCAAATGGATCCAAAACAGACATGTGAACATACGTAGCCTCACATGTATGACAACCATTATTTGCATAGCACTGGAGCACAACTCGTAGGTTTATATCTCTAGGTGATTTTTTCATGAAAGGCGTTGTCTCATCTCGCGCAAGTCTTTTAATATGAGAGTCACGATGGTTATCCGCTCCGAATATGGCTACCAAAACAATACAGCAGAATTTCCCTGGGGAATTTCCAGTCTGTAAATATATATAATTACATGTAGACAATCACATTATTGGCCAACAGAGGGTCCGGCCAGAGCAAGAGCTGCTGCTTGTTAGTGGCTCACAGCGGGAGGAGGACCTCAGTAGAAGACCAGGCTCTATGACGTTCCTCTGCCCAATGAAGCATATGGAAAGGAATTGTCAAGATGAGACAAATCCAATGTGTCACTTAGAGGAAATAGAAGAATCAAATATAACATATGTGAAAGTTTTGGATCAACATGTTAGGTTAGGCTATGGGTTGAACTAGATGGACTTAAAGTCTTCCTTCAACCTTAATAACTATGTTACCATGATTTCTATGGAAGGGTCCTACTATGAATGGATACAGTACTAACACTTCCTAGGAATTGTGCACCATGGAAATCTGATAGGAGGGCCATAAATAAGTAATGAATCCTATATACAGCTACGATGCTCAGCCACGTTACTACAGTGGTTGGTATACTTAAGTTACACTGAAAATAGTAGCTAGACGGTGTAATTAAAGGAATTACCGTGACTTCATGACAACTGCTCTAATGTTTATATGGCCATTACCACATAGAGAAATTATAATGAGGTCAAACAGTTTATTTTGTACCATAAACCAAAATGATACAAAGGAACTGCTCTTATTCATCAGTCCCATTCTCTGTGTTACCAAGCAGGCAAATGCCAATAACACCCACTAATGCCCAGGTTACATGATGATATCAACCATACCATGCCAGACCAGCAGCAGGTCTAGTAACACCACTTTTTCACCCTTGAGTCACACTCCAATATAAGTCAGTAATAAATTCCTATAGATTTGATAATGTGACAATGACAATGCATTAAAAATCCAGTTCTGATTGGTTGCAAGTGGCAGGAAAGACATGGTCATCGGCACTAGCTTTTGCTGGACCTTTGGCTTTTTGGGCACACTATTGCATCACAGCATCAGAGCTGGATAGGACCACCTCTCTGTAGAGGCAGTCCAAACCTATTATTGTAAACTTACAAAATTAAGGTAAAATATCCAACATGTCCATGACCAGGTTGGTATCAAATCCTACCACTATTGAAGAACTAGCCTCTTCCCAACTGCATGAATGCAACACCGATCTGTAACTCTAATCCTAAGGTTTTCTACGTTCCTACCATTCATTGATTTCAGCTATGGCTTTATTTTTTGTTGATTTCACCCTTGATGAAGTGTTTAGTGGAGCTGGCTCTTCAAAGGGTCGGACATAAATTTACAGGGTAGCTACCGCTAACAGGCCGCACTAATTTTCATATTGATTCCACCTTTAAAGGAGTGTTCTCACCTTTAAATTTCAGGAGTGCACTACCCTTCTGTCTCCTGGCTTCCTTGTTGGTCGGGGCGGTGCACTCCTGAATATCGACAGGTCGGACCAGTGACATGGTCGCTCTGCTGGTCCTAACCGAGTGCACTCCCAGGCTACCGGAGCAGCATGGGAGAAGCGTACGGGGACTGATGCTGGACAGATCTAGTGAGCCAGCATCGCAGCAGTTCTCTAAAGCGTAGAGCCCTCCATACATGAGGACCATGCCGGGACTGCAGAGGCAATCATCTTAGACAACCAGCTGTTAGCTATATAATTAAAAACCCTTAGTTCTTGAGAACGGAGAGGATTTTTAATAAAGAGGTGCAAAGTTGCTTATTTTTACATGCACTTTGCAATTTTAGCTACTGGACAACTTTAGTCAACTAAATGGACCTATTAAAATACCATTAATAAAATACTATGAGTAAAGAGTAGCAAAAATTTCAAAAAAAAAAAAAATATTGATTAGTCTATATCCAGAACACATTCACTTTCAGGCGTCACAATTTGACATTGATGGCACATGTTGTGCCTTTTATTAGCACATAGAAAAATATGCCTGGCAAATGATCCAGCTCAGATTTAAAAAAAAAACACTCAAAAAGGACAAATATACATTACATTCATTATGATCTATACATCGTGTTATAGGAAATTACCGATTATAGGTGTATGCAGCATATGTTACCGCCGCACACATGCCTATGATAGTAGCACTTGGTGAATTGGTCTGGAATAATTACAACCTATGTACACGGTCACGCTGATTTGGCTTGGTGGGCTCGCGGTGTTTGTACCATTTGGATGCACATATTGGATAATGGCTGTAGCTGGGCACAGTACACATGCTATATTCTGTGTGTAGGACCCAGCACATGTATGTGGCAAACACTGTAAACCGTTGGGTCGGAATATCTCGTCCTGAGAGGCCAGTGGTTGCTTTCGCGTCCGTAGTGCTTGGTTGGTAAAGGAGGTGAATACGCATTTTTGTGAAATGGTAGGTGTACCTACATGGTCAGGAATGACTAGCACTCATACATAAGTACGAATGTGTCTGTAAACACTGGGAAGAGCCAGTCATCAAAATAAATCAATGGCATCTTTGGTCTGGACCCATCTCATCCCTTACATGGAGGTGCCTTCATTGAGATTGGTTCTAAGCTATTGCTGTCCGATGAATGAATGAAGAATTCATTTGCTTCATTGTCCATTTGAAGACTCGGGGCATAGTCCAGGGGTCTCATTAAGTGATGGCCGGACCTTCTTCCTTTCCTTAAATCGGCCAGAGTTGGACACCTTTACGTGTTTGCCTTTTGTATTTTTGTCCACAATTTTCTCTAGCCGTGCTGTGTAATTGGCATCGCCCGGGCTCTCCTCCGCTGCCTTCTCTGTGCCCGCATGCTCCACAACCGATTCATACACAACTTTTGGAGTCGATTTCTTTTTTCGGAGAAATGTGAGCTTCCACCAACTATATGATGGCTCCGCCATGGAGCTGGAAGAAAAGAAGATTGAAGTTTGTTTGGAATTACTAACATGAAATTCAGAAATATACCTGTTCTATTATCATTAACTCTTTTGATAAATATAAAGTACTGAAAACATCTAGAAAATGTAAGATAATGTCAGGAAATATTACTATCTTCTCTAGTATTGAAACCCAGAGAAAAAAGACAGAAAATTAGATTTCCCAAAAATAATAAGAGCGGCCTTACATAGAAATCAAAATCTTGCACTTATTTTCATTATTTGTTTAACTGCAGCTTTCCATTTATAGTGTACACGGAAAGCTGCCAGGCAGTGGTGGGGGAGGGGTTATACAGAGCTCAGCATTCAGAGAACTGCTAGAAAAACAATTTTATCAAAATCAGCCCAGTAAGTGATACATCACAAGAATCAGAGCCAATACCCCTAGCTTATGATGCTCTCATATGCGGTAACAAAAACCTAGTGACCGATTCACTGTGTGTGATCACTGAGGGCCCAACCACTGAGATCCCTGCTGATCACTATAACTAGGGTCCAGAAGTCCCCTGCATAAATGGAGCTGATACTGTTCCGTTCACTTATATGGATCTGTGAAAGAAGTAGTGTACATGAATGTCCTCTTCCCATCCCATGCTGGTAATAATAATGGAGGCCAACTGCACGCTCCCACTGCTATAATGCTATTTTCAACTACTATTCTTTATGGCAATGAGCTGCAAATAAAATGAAAGATTGCCTGGAGACATGGGAAAATTACTGGAACCACACATAATCGCAGCAATATAATGCTGCACTTGGTTTTCAATTAAATTTGAAAAATCATGTCAAAATATAAATATGCCACATGTCATACAGGATAAATGTCTCACTGACATTGAGGGCTGGCAGGCTATCCTCCAGAATCTTTCATGTTTACTGCTAGCAAAGCAGGATCTGTCACCAGATTTCACAATACAAACGTCATGTATTATTAAATAGATCTCAGACCTGATGATGCATGTGTACTTACTAGGCAAATACATGTCAGGATGGCTGCATAATCATGATATTTCGATGAGCATTTTATGAATTCATGTAGAGCGGAAAAGGCGATAAATATTTTAAGAAGGATTATACAACTATTCTGATATGAATTTTCAAAGTAACTACAACAGCCTCATCAGATCAAAGAGAGTTGGTGTTGTAAAATCTGTTGGCAGGTCCCCTTTAATAGTAAAGATATTTGTTGACAGATTTGAAAGTCCCTTTTGGTAAGAAAGGGTAATCAGAATAGCTTGATGCATACCTACTAGAGTTGAGCAAAATGATTGGTTGGACCCTGGTCCATTGGCCACATCAGTAGTCCAGAGCTGTGGGAATCTCCTGCTACCCAGCACCTCTTCTGATTAGTAGGCCCGGTATGACTTCATGCATGTGTCATGCCGCAACGATGAAAGGTTTCCGGACCTACTAATCAGAAATGTTGGAGGCAGGGTTGCCAACTTGACTTTTTTCTGGACAGCGTATCAAAAAAATCACAGACAGTATTTTTTACGGACACATTGGAAAACCATAATAAATCATTATGATTATCAGTGATCCATGTCTAGAGCCCATAGTTCTGTTATGAAGACATCAGCTGTAGTCACTGTACAATAATGACTTTACAATCAAAATAATCTGTATATGTTTCTTCAGCTTAAAAAATAAATCACGGATGCCTTCATTTTTTTTTATAGATAGGGCAAAAACGTGCTCTATTTTTACCGACTGTCCTTGAATTTCTGGAAGGTTGGCAACCCTGGTAGGGGAAGTTCCCTGGGCTCTGGGCCGGTAGCCACATATTACCAATATGGCCGATGGACCAGGGTCTTCCGAATCATTTTGCTCATTTCTAATCCCTATGTATGGTCCAATTGTGGCATCACCACAAAACCTTCTCATAACCAAGTCTTCTCTTCGGGGATTCACTGCCTTGTTGTCACCAGTCTTAACCCACCAAGACGTTCTTGGATCAAAGCCACCATGCACCTGTTACAGTACGCCGGACATGGGGCAATTCAAATCCTGACAGCAGGAAACAATTCGAAAAAGCAGCTTTACGATCTACACAGCATATGTTAGACCGAATTTATAGATGGCCGGTTGCTTCAAGTGAGACCTACGTGGGACATTACCTGTGTCTACAATGTCTTGTTGTCACAGCACTCTTCTTGGTTACAGGTGTATCAGTTTCTCCCACGTACAGCGCTGTCTCAGGTCTATCGTCTCCAGTGGATTGTGACGTTTCCTCTTCAGTATGGAACTATCTATAAGTCTGTCGTAACCTCCTTGGAGATAAACAGGTGCCTCTTTTCTGAAGCCAAGCTCTTGTGTCCTCCCCGGCTAGGCTATAAAGATATGGAGATATGGCCCTGGCACAGCTCTTGGAGACTTCTTCACTGGGACAGAGGTCTCGGTTGGTCTCTGGCACTGGAGTGTCGCTCAGCCTGGTACAGGTGTCTCGGTTTCTCTCTCGCTCTCTCTCTCTCTGAAGGTTAAACCTGACCCTCCCAGCTCAACAAACAGGAGAGAACAGGAACTGAGACATGAATATTTATAGGTAGGACACACCTGTCACATTGTACCAGAGTTCAGCAGGTGAGTGTGACAGAAGTGTGCAACAATAGAAATCAGGGCCGTGTACCTCCGCCCGCCCTATATACACTGGAGGTGAAAGTAAAGTTTACGCTGAGTGGGATACATGAATGGGGAAACAGTGTGGCGGCCATCAATCATGTAGGAAAGCTCACAGCTATGTGGTGTGGATGTTGAGCAGTGTCCTAGTACCAGGCCACATTGCTGTTCCACTTCTGTCAGATCCTCAGACCCAGCTCTACTTTTACTTCCTTGAAGAAAATTACTTTTAGGCCAAGATGAGTTTTTGGTGGATTTTTGACTCTGCAGATTTTTGTAGTGTAAAAAAAACATCAAATCTCCTGCCCACTGTGCTTTTTTACTCAGCGTAAACTGACCTGTGGTGCGAGTTTCAAATCCGCAGTATGTCAATTTCTCTTGTGGGTACGCTGAGTTTTCTCTGTGGCTCTTCCCCCCATAGACTTGCATTTGATGGGGAAAATTTCCAAGTAAAAAATGCACATTTATAGTGCGTTTCCACAACAGAAACTTATCAAAAACGCAGGTAATCCACACATGACTGTATTAAAATATTGTAAAAGCCAAATATCAGGAAATATCAAATACAAAGCAGCTCTATTTCAAGCATGACACCCCAACAAGAGGCAAAAAAAAGCAGCGTCAAAAACGCAATGATAAAACGCAAGTAACCTAACTTAAGCAATAAGTGCAGAAATTCTGCAACATCAAAAACTCACCAAAAGCTCATCATGGGAACGTGGCCTAAGTTTCTTGTCTGGAAATGCTGCAGTCTATGTAGACACAGATATTGTACGTGTAGATGGTCAGACATATAACAATAAGGCCTAGTTCACACGTCGAGAATTTGATCCGAAATTCAAATCCGCATTTTCACATTTAAATTGCAGATTAACAAATACATTGATATTCAAGGCAAGAATTTGTGAAAAAAATCGCAATTTGACTGCAAAATAATGAGCATGCTGTATGCAGATTGAAAATCTGCAAGGTTTGACCAAATCTACAACATCTGAATGGGGTTTTGATAACTGTATTCATTTGTATTGAACTCTACTTGATTGTCGATATGAGATGCAGAATTCACAATGTTTGAACTTGGCCCAAAGGTTACAATACAACTATAAAAGATGTTCCTTAAGGCAAATCTGTCACTTTTCACAATACAAACTGGATATAAAGTACTAGATGGTGGCCCGATTCTAACGCATCGGGTATTCTAGAATATGTATGTAGTTTATTTATGAAGATTTCAGAATAATGCAATGAATACACCGGATTCGGCCGGCTGGGCGCAACCAATTAGCGAAGTGTGGTTCAAATCCCGCGCCAATTTGAAGCCGGACTGCTTCTGTTGCTGATTGTTCGTGGCCGGCCGGGCGCGACCAATCAGTGAAGCCAGGGCGAGCTCCAAGTTTTTGAGGGCCCCAGGCGAAAGAGTCTCACAGCCCACGTAGCATATAACACAGCCCACGTAGTATATACCCCCCTGACGAAGGCTGTGCCGAAACGCGCGTCGGGGTGACGTGGAAGCTATTGGTGGGTCCCCTGATTGATATTTTGGCGGTTGTGAGTGATATAATAGGTAAGACAATGACTCCGATATTTTATACTATGTGATACTGGGAGTGATATGATAGGTCATGTATCTCTATTATATGGATATGCCAACTAATGGAATATATTTACTTCATTGCACTGTCACTTTATCATAGAAAGGGACATAGAATTTGGATAATACCGTGTTTCCCCGATAGTAAGATGCATACCTCCCAACTTTAGGGGAAGGGAAAGAGGGACAAAGTCAGCGGCGCGCTACGCGCGCCGCGGCAAATTTTAGGCCACACCCATTTCACAACTAGCCACGCCCCAACCACACCCATTTAGCACTTCTGATCACAATGTTTCGTTAACAATAATTATGAACAAAAAAATATGGCCACACACGACGCTCCATACTGTACAATGGCCATTGGCCACATTATGCTCCATACTGTATAATGGCCCCACATGATGCTGCGTACAGTATACTTGCCCCACGTGATGGTCCATACAGTATAATGGCGCCACATGATGCTTTGTACAGTATAATGGCCCCACACGATGCTGGGTATAGTATAATGGCCACACAATGCTGGGTACAGTATAATGGCCCCACACAATGCTGGGTGCAGTATAATGGCCACACATGGTTACCCCACCCCCATCATTGCCTTCTCCATCAGTACACACAAACACCTTTCACCGCGCTCCCTCGCAGCAGCCGGCAGCTTCCACTCCCACGGCGCTGAATGGTGTCATCCAGCTGCGCCGCTGACTGCTGTATCCAGCATTACAGCTCAGTCCCCATAGAATGTAATACAGCACAGCCCCATAGAATATAATGCTGCACAGCCCCCATAGAATGTAACGCAGGCAGGTGGCAGCCCCCATAGAATGTAACGCAGGCAGGTGGCAGCCCCCATAGAATGTAACGCAGGCAGGTGGCAGCCCCCATAGAATGTAAGGGGTGCTGCACCAGGTTGGTGGAGAATCCGATGGATGGGTACCAGGGGGAGAGTGGGAGCGGGGTGCGCGCACCATGGGGAGACAAAGTTTAGTTTGTCAGTCCTCCTATGCTGTCAGAGTCTCTGCTGTAACCGCAGCAGGGCAGCGCTGCATGGAGAGGGGGAGAGACACATACATTCACTTACAGTCTGGAGATCCGCTCGCTGCTCCCGCGGTCACACAGACACGGAGTGTCTCACAACTCTGCCCCCGTGCCAGAAACCAGTCCGGGTGCTGCCGCTCTGTCCTCAGAGTCCGCCCACGTCTATAGTTGAGGAGGAAGCCGGAGGCGGGCGGTGAGGCAACTCAAGGGGGCGTGGCTACAACGCAGTCCCAGGGAACGGAACGAACAGCGGGTACTAATCGGGCTCTCTCTACGTCCCGGAAGTGGGCGGGGCTTCACCGGCGGCCGCAAATTCGGGATTTTAAATGCCCGAAGCGGGACAGCGGGACCCCGGTGCCAAAGCGGGACTGTCACGCTGAAATCGGGACGGTTGGGAGGTATGTACAAGGGGGCGCTCCCCTCCACCTGGAGAAAGACAGGGGCCATCTCCAGAGGATACAAGGGGGGATCCCTCCACCTGGAGAAACACCGGTGCCATCTCCAGAGGATACAAGGGGGCGCTCCCTCCACCTGGAGAAAGACAGGGGCCATCTCCAGAGGATACAAGGGGGCGCTCCCTCCACCTGGAGAAAGACCGGTGCCATCTCCAGAGGATACAAGGGGGCGCTCCCTCCACCTGGAGAAACAAAGGGGCCATCTCTACAGGAGACGGGTTCTCTACCATGAGAAACATCAACCTGTGGAACAGATGATCTCAGAAGAAGTCACAGCAGGAACCATTGATGGTTTCATAAAGGCTGAGATGCTTTTTTAGAAGAATATAATGATGTAAATGTGAAATGTTCTTTTCTGATTATTTGGTCCAGTGGATCCACCAGTCGTAACAGTTAACGTTGTGTTCTGTGGCCGGATGATGCTTTGTGGGCTGACATGGGCCCCTTCCCTTGGTCTCGTCCCTTGGCCCCTTCCCTTGGTCTCGTCCCTTGGCCCCTTCCCTTCGTCTCGTCCCTTGGCCCCTTTCCCTTCGTCTCGTCCATTGGCCCCTTTCCCTTCGTCTCGTCCCTTGGCCCCTTCCCTTCGTCTCGTCCCTTGGCCCCTTCCCTTCGTCTCGTCCCTTGGCCCCTTCCCTTCGTCTCGTCCCTTGGCCCCTTCCCTTCGTCTCGTCCCTGCACTCGGCTGAACATGTATTTTTATTAATTCAACACAATTAACTCTGTGACCTCATGTAATCAGCTGAAAACCAGATCTGCACGACCCCCACACCAATCACTCACCGCCCTGCTCTGGGGGGTAACCGCCCTGTCCGTATGGAGGGTGCTGATACGGCTGCCCTGGATATGGGGCTCCTGGATAGGGCCCCTGGTTGTAAGCCGGTGGGTAGGGGGGCTGCCCCATAGGTGGGTGATTGGGGTATGGAACAGCATTAGGGTACGGGACCTCTGTAGGATAGGGGGCAGTAGTGGGATAGGGGGCAGTAGTAGGATAGGGGGCAGTATTGGGGTACGGTGGTTGTCCGTATCCTGGCGCTGGAACAGTATTTTGTCCAACTGGATAAGGGGGATTAGAGTAGGGGTCCCCCGTCACCAGAAAACTCTTCTCATGCGACATATCAGCACCTGAAAAAAAGAAAAAGAACTTTACTGCCCCGTCATGGCTTCCCGTAAAAAGTGATGCCCATACATCACTGCCCCCCACACATCAGCATCACTGCCCATCCCCCATAACTATACCACAACCACCCCATAATACGGTGGTCTCTTGTGTGGAACTCCCACCCTTCATAAGACCCCGCTATATACCAGTAACATCCCCCCACACCTCATAAGACCCCGCTATATACCAGTAACATCCCCCCCACACCTCATAAGACCACTCCTCCATAGTGACCGGCCTCCCCATCCTCCATAGTGACCGGCCTCCCCATCCTCCTCCTCCATAGTGACCGGCCTCCCCATCCTCCTCCTCCATAGTGACCGGCCTCCCCATCCTCCTCCTCCATAGTGACCGGCCTCCCCATTCTCCTCCTCTATAGTGACCGGCCTCCCCATCCTCCTCCTCTATAGTGACCGGCCTCCCCATCCTCCTCCTCTATAGTGACTGGCCTCCTCATCCTCCTCCTCCATAGTGACCGCTCTCCCCATCCTCCTCCTCCATAGTGACCGCTCTCCCCATCCTCCATAGTGACCGCTCTCCCCATCCTCCTCCTCCTCCATAGTGACCGGCCTCCCCATCCTTCTCCTCCATAGTGACCGGCCTCCCCATCCTCCTCCTCCTCCATAGTGACCGGCCTCCCCATCCTCCTCCTCCTCCATAGTGACCGCTCTCCCCATCTTCCTCCTCCATAGTGACCGGCCTCCCCATCCTCCTCCTCCATAGTGACCGGCCTCCCCATCCTCCTCCTATGACGTCGCCGGTTCCCTCCGCCCTGACCGTTATATTCCCCGGTTACACTGCACAGGAGCCCGGGGCCGCACACAGGACACTGAGGTGACGGGGCCGCTGCCGCCCCTCTCCATGCACCGAGCTCTGCCCGCGGCACCGCTGCTGTGTGACCCGCGTCTTCCCAATCCCGCACTCACCGGAGCAGCGCAGACACCGGGAGCGAGGCCGCAGCTGAGAGCCGGATCAGTGACGTCACAACGCCGCGCCCCCTGCGTCATCCACAGGCGCCGCCTCCTGCCTCATTTTCAGACGTCCAGCCCCGCCCACACCAAAGCTGGAGAGAAAGCACCATGGCAACAAGCTGTCCATAACAACCAGGTGGTGCGCGACATCCCACTCCTCCTGTACACACGTGACCCCCTCACCCTACACCACACGTACTAATCGGGCTCTCTCTACGTCCCGGAAGTGGGCGGGGCTTCACCGGCGGCCGCAAATTCGGGATTTTAAATGCCTGAAGCGGGACAGCGGGACCCCGGTGCCAAAGCGGGACTGTCACGCTGAAATCGGGACGGTTGGGAGGTATGAAGATGTAGTGGGGGTTTTAGCGGGGTCGGCTAATGTAAGACGCACCCCGAAAGTAAGACATAGTAAACTGTACGTTGGAAAAATATAAGCCATAGTACCGGTACCTTTTGCTGCATTACTGTATTTTTCTGCTGCCCGGAATCAGAGCTGGGAAACCACGTGGTCCCGATGATTAAGTGCAGTGAATATTCATTAGCGGCTCCCCGCCCACTGATCAGCTGAGCAGTGAGCCGGGAGCAGCAAATGAATGCTGCACTTAAGCAGGGACACACATGGCTTCCTCAGCGCTGATTCCTGCAGCAGCTGAGGAAATTTGTGTGTCCGGGGGAGGAGGAGGCAGCACCAGCAGGGGCCAGGAGATCGCTGTATACCTGCCTGCCATGCTTGGAGGCCGAGTGTTGTGCACAAACAGGACCTGTGATGATGTCAGAAGTGGGCGGGCTGGAGTGTCACATGGCAGCTCAGAGCCCTCCCTCTTCTGACATCATCACAGGTCCTTCAGGCTCCCCACTAGAATCTGCAGCTTCCTCATAACCTGTGCTGTGGAAAGGCAACAGAGAGAGGTGAGTATATCCATATTTTTTATTTTAATTCTTTATTTTACACATTAATATGGATCCCAGGGCCTGAAGGAGAGTTTCCTCTCCTTCAGACCCTGGGAACCATCCAGGATACCTTCCGATACTTGTGTCCCATTGACTTGCATTGGTATCGGGTATCGGTATCGGCGATATCCGATACTTTTTGGATATCGGCCGATACCATCCGATACTGATACCTTTGAGTATCGGAAGGTATCGCTCAACACTACTTACGGCGCAATCGCAATATACGGCGCAATTTTCCAATATAAGACATACCCCGAAAGTAAGACATAGTGGGACTTTTGAGTGGTAAAAGAATGTAGGACACTGTCTTACTTTCGGGGAAACACGGTATTTGAGCCATGTGTATAGGCTCCTTATATTAATATCTGTATTATCACCATACTGTCCATGTCCCGTTTTTGCTGTTTAAATCAACACATATGTTTGGTGGGAGTACCCACTGTTTCACCTGTTTTATTGTATTTATGTAATAAAAATTGTTATATTTTTTCGATATATTCTGGCCTATAGATTGTTGTTTTCTTTGGTGTGTTGTTCCACGTAGTATATAGCACAGCCACGTAGTAAATTGCACACCCACGTAGTATATTGCACAGCCACGTAGTATATAGCACAGCCACGTAGTATATAGCACAGCCCACGCAGTATATAGCACAGCCCACGTAGTATATAGCACAGCCCACACAGTATATAACAGCCCACGCAGTATATAACAGCCCACGTAGTATATAGCACAGCCCACACAGTATATAACAGCCCACGCAGTATATAACAGCCCACGTAGTATATAGCACAGCCACGTAGTATATTGCACAGCCACGTAGTGTATAACAGCCACGTAGTATATAGCACAGCCCATGTAGTATATAGCACAGCCCACGCAGTATATAACAGCCCACGCTGTATATAACAGCCCACGTAGTATATAGCACAGCCCACACAGTATATAACAGCCTACGCAGTATATAACACAGCCACGTAGTATATTGCACAGCCACATAGTATAAAACAGCCACGTAGTATATAGCACAGCGACGTAGTATATAGCACAGCAATGTAGTATATAGCACAGCCACATAGTATGTTGCACAGCCACGTAGTATATAACACAGCCATGTAGTATATAGCACAGCCACGTAATATATTGCACAGCCACGTAGTATATAGCACAGCCACGTAGTATGTTGCACAGCCACGTAGTATATTGCACAGCCACGTAGTATATAGCACAGCCCACGCAGTATATAGCACAGCCCACGCAGTATATAATAGCCCACACAGTATATAACAGCCCACGCAGTATATAACAGCCCACGTAGTATATAGCACAGCCCACACAGTATATAACACAGCCCACGTAGTACATAGCACAGCCATGTAGTATATAGCACAGCCCACGTATATAGCACAGCGACATAGTATATAACAGCCACGTAGTATATAGCACAGCCACGTAGTATATAACAGCCCACACAGTATATAACACAGCCCACGTAGGATATAGCAGGGCCCACGCAGTATATAACAGCCCACGCAGTATATAACAGCCCATGTAGTATATAACAGCCCACGTAGTATATAACAGCCCACGTAGTATATAGCAATGTGGGCACCATATCCCTGTTAAAAAAAAAGAATTAAAATAAAAAATAGTTATATACTCACCTTCCGGCGGCCCCTGGATCCAGCCCAGGCCTTTAGCGATGCTCCTCACGATGCTCCGTTCCCAGTAATGCGTTGCGGCAATAACCCGTGATGATGTAGCAATGTCATCTGGCATCATTGCCGCTATGCATTATTGGGACCGGAGCGTTGCGAGGAGCGGGAAACGCCACGGACGCCGGAAGGTGAGAATATAATGATTTTTTTATTATTATTTTTAACATTATATGTTTTTACTATTGATGCTGCATAGGCAGCATCAATAGTAAAAAGTTGGTCACACCTACAGGTTTAATGGCAGCGTTAACGGACTGCATTACACCGCGTTATGCCACGGTGAAACGCAGTCCGTTTAACGGACTGCTAAAACGCTATGTGGGCGCTGACTGGAGGGGAGTATGGAGGGGGCACTGACTGAAAGGGAGTAGGGAGGGGCCAATTCACGGCCGGAGTGTGCCTGTCACTGACTGGTCGCGCCCAGCCAGCCATGACCAATCAGCGATGCGGGATTTCCATGACAAACAGACGGAAGTGGACCTTAGACAATTATATATATAGATTATTAAACAGATCTCTTAAGACTTGATGAGGCTGCTGTGTTTACTATGAAAACCCCTGTGAGAATGGCTGTATATAAGCTGTATAATGTTTAACTCAATCTCCAACCACCTTGCCTGATTGACAGCTCCTCAGTGTCCCTCCTCCCTGCTGCTGAGATCTCACTCTGCTCTGTACACGCTGCAGCGGTCACTCAGGCTAGGTTGGCTGAGACTGAATACAGTTGAACTCATGAGATATTTTATTCTATAGCTGCAGGAAAGATATATATGTGTACAGTGTACGCAAGTAGATTGAAAAATATTAAAATTTCAGAATCCTAAGTAGCTGATACCTTTAAATGGCTAACTGAAATGATGGTAACAAATAGCAAACTTTCGAGACTACTCTTGAGATTTTTTTGTTACTCTGAACCTGATGAAGAAACCTGAGTAGTCTGAAAAGCTTGCTATTTGTTACCATCTTTTCAGTTAGCCACGAAAAGGTATCAACCACTGAGAACTCAAATTTTAATTCTATATTTGGATCCATAAATTGCTCATCTTAATATCAGGATTATACAGCAAATCTGACATGGATTTTCATAGTAAATACACCATTCTCATCAGGTCTAAGAGTTCTATTTAATAATGCATGCGGTTTGTGTTTTGAATCTGGTAACAGATTATTATTTATTTATATAGCACCATTGATTCCATGGTGCTGTACATGAGAAGGGGGCACATACAAAATACAAATATAAATTACAGTGAACAAACTAATAATGAGAGACTGGTACAGAAGGAAGAGGACCCTGCCCTTGTGGGCTTACATTGTACCAGATAATGGGGAAGGAGACAGTAGGTCGGGGGTTGTAGCATCTTTGGTAGTGGGGAGGAGGCAGAGGGGTAAGTGCAGGCTGTAGGCTTTCTTGAAGAGATGGGTTTTCAGGTTCCGTCTGAAGGATCCGAATGTGGTGGATAATCGGACGTGTTGGGGCACAGAATTCCAGAGAATAGGGGATGCTCGGGAAAAGTCTTTGGGGTGATTGGCTGAGGAAGGTATAAGTGTAGAGGAGAGAAGGAGGTCTTGAGAGGACCTGAGATTATGTGTTAGAATGGAACGGGAGATTAGTTCGGAAATATGCAGAGGAGACGGATTATGGACAGCTTTGTAGGTCAATGGTAATAGTTTGAACTGGATACACTGGGGAATTTGAAGCCAATGAAGGGATTTACAAAGGAGAGAAGCTCTCTTCTCTTATTTCTATTATATTAAAACGTTCGGATTTTTCTGTCTCCTCAGTTGGCCCTGCTCTCGTTAAATGCAGATCAATTGACTCCACCTTTTAGGAAACTTGTTATACATCCGCTTTTAGTTTCTAAGAATGCTATTGCTTTTTTTGGAAATCTTCTAAAGTACCCTCTTCACAAGAAATTATTGACAAACTGGCTTTGCATAAATCCTATGAACAAAAATTGGCGTTACTGAATGGCTGCTTTCCTTGCTTTTTTAAAAAAAATGGTCTTGCTGGAAATATTTCCATAAGAATTTACTGTATTTATTGTTTTGCTATTTTATTTTATTCTATTTTTACTTTTATGCTTCATGAATGTTTCATGTCATTGCATTTATGTTAACCTTGCTCTCTCTATGTCTTGTTTTTTATTGAAAATGTTAATAAAGTTGTTTGGAAAAACAAAGGAGAGAAGCTGAGGAATAGTGAGAAAAGAGGTGGGTTAGTCATGTAGCAGAGTTAAGGAACTACTGGAGAAGTGCGAGAGTGTTAGCATGGAGGCCACAATGGAGGATATTGCAATAGTCGAGGCGGGAGATGATGAGGGCATGCACTAACATTTTAGCAGATTAATGGTTGAGCAAGGGACAGATTCTGGAAATATTTTTGATGAGTTCTGTTTTGTCCACATTTGAGCTTTAGGAAGCGAGATGAGAAGGAGGATATGGCTGATAGACACTCTGCGATATTGGACAGCAGAGAGGTGATGCCTGGGTCTGAAAGGTAGATCTGAATATAATCAGTGTATAGCTGGTTCTGGAAGCTATGGGACTTTGCATTGTCCCAGGCTAAAGGTATAGCTTGAAAAGAGTAGGGGTCTCAGACAGAGCCTTGAGTGACACCAACAGACAGAGTGTGGGAGCTGGAGACGCTAAAAGCGCAGTTGGAGAAGTATGAGGAGAAGGCAAGGTCTTTGACACCAAGAGAAGAGAGGATCTGTAGTAGGAGGGAGTGGTCCACTATGTCAAAGGCAGAAGACAGGTGACAGGTCCAGAATGAGGAGTATAGAGAATTGTCTGTTCGCTTTGGCTGTAAGTCGTTAGTAATTTTGGTCAGAGCAGTTTCCGTGGAGTGGTGGGGCCGGAAGCCAGATTATAGGTTGTCAAACAAGGAGTTAGATGAAAGATAGGAGGAAAGTTCAGCATTGACATGCTGTTTGAGGAGTTTGGAGGCAAACAAGAGCAGTGACATGGAGACATAGAGGATGGCTTCATCAGGATAGGTGTGATTGTGACATGTTTGGAAGCAGAAGGAGAGGTACCAGAGGTTTAAAAGATGAGTTAGGGCTGGGATAAGGATGGTAGTAAGTGTAGGGAGGATGTAGGATGGGGTCCAGTGCACAAGTGGTGACATGATTTGGGGATGAGTGAGCTCTCCTTCAGTGATGGTGGGGAGGAAGGTTATGGCGGAGGGGAAGTGGTCTTTTATACATAAGGGATGGACAGTAAGGATTTGATTTGTTTGATTGATCTTTTTTAAATGTGTGGAAAAGTCTGCTGCAGAGATGAGGAAAGTCGGAAAGAACAGTGGAGTGCAGAGGAGGGAGTTAAAACTGTTTGGGGTTGTGCGATACAGAAGATACACAGGTTGTGAAATAAACCTGTTTAGCAGAGCTGAGGGCTGATTTAAATATGAAAGTTGCTGTTTTGAATGCTGTGAAGTCTTCTTGCGGGTGCATTTTCCTCCAGTGCCGCTCTTCATCCCTGGACACTTGCGGAAGGTTTTAAGTGAGGTTATTGTCCAGGGTTGTCTATTGACTTGTCACGCTCTGCGATGCATGTGTGGGGCGAACGAGTCATTAGCTGATGCCAGTGTGATGTTCTAAAAAAATGGTCGCACTGTCTGTGTTGTGGAGTGAAGATATGGAGGACAGCAGATTAGAGTCGGAGAACCTGTGAATGTCTAAAGGTACCGTCACATTAAGCGACGCTGCAGCGATATAGACAACGATGCCGATCGCTGCAGCGTCGCTGTTTCGTCGTTGTGTGGTCGCTGGAGAGCTGTCACACAGACAGCTCTCCAGCGACCAACGATGCCGAAGTCCCCGGGTAACCAGGGTAAACATCGGGTTACTAAGCGCAGGGCCGCGCTTAGTAACCCGATGTTTACCCTGGTTACCAGTGTAAATGTAAAAAAAACCAAACACTACATACTTACATTCCGGTGTCTGTCGCGTTCCCCGGCGTCCGCTTCCCTGCACTGTGTCAGCGCCGGCCGTAAAGCAGAGCGGTGACGTCACCGCTGTGCTCTGCTTTACGGCCGGCCGGCGCTGACACAGTGCAGGGAAGCGGACGCCGGGGGACGCGACAGACATCAGAAGGTGAGTATGTAGTGTTTGGTTTTTTTTACATTTACAATGGTAACCAGGGTAAACATCGGGTTACTAAGCGCAGCTTGTCAAACACAACGATATCGCTATCCAGGACGCTGCAACGTCACGGATCGCTATCGTTATTAAGTTGTTCAGTGTGAAGGTACCTTAAGTGTGTCTAAGGTTTCTGCAGGGGGTGTGCTAATTTCTGAACATGAGGGGCAGGTGAGGAGGACTGGGATGAGAAAGTGAGTAGATGGTGGTCAGATAGGGGTAGAGGGGTGGTTGTGAGGATAGATAGGGAGCTGAGGCAGGTGAAGATAAGGTCTAATGTATGTCCGTCTGTGTGGGGAGCTGCGCAGGACCACAGAGATGTAAGATGACAGAATGAAGCAAAGGACATGAGTTTGGAGACTACAGGCTGGTGGATGTCAAAGGGGAATGTCAGCAGGGAGAAAGTGTAGCAGGCTGGTGAGGGAAGGTGAGATACACATTTGTTTGGAGATTACTGGGGTTTGGGGATAGCAAAGTAGAGCAAGGATTATTGGAGCAAAAATTGTAGGGGCATAATTAAGCATGATGAAAAACAAGGAGGTAGCGGCACACCACTAATGAAAAAATTGAAAAACTTTATTCAGGCATGACAAGCCATATTAAAACACATATGCACCTGAAATGTGCCAGGTTTTTCATGTTTTTAAAATTGCTTGTCATTCCTGAATAAAGTTTTTCCATTTTTTAATCAGTGGTGTGCCGCTACCTCCTTGTTTTTCCTGTGTGGCTGTGCTCACCAGCTCTACGAGCACCCACCTACTTTTTGATTCAACTCTACTGATTTGGCTTTGCACATGGATCCCGTTGAAGCTCCCTGATCGCCTTCTCCTGCAATTACGCGTGATGGTGAATGTGTAAAAGTGGGAAGTTAAAGACTTAAGCACAGACCTTCTGGTCACTTCTGGGAAATTTCTATTATATTTCTAATGTGCTCATAAAAGCTGCACTTGAAGGTGCACGCAAAAGACAAGTCCGCTTAAAGGGAACCTGTCACCCCCAAAATTGATGGTCAGGTAAGCTCACCGTCATCAGGGGCTTATCTACAGCATTCTGTAATGCTGTAGATAAGCCGCCGATGTTACCTGAAAGAGGAGAAAAAGATGTTAGATTATACTCACCCAGGGGCGGTCCCGCTCCCATGGGCGTCTCAGGTCCGGTCCGGGGCCTCCCATCTTCATTCCATGACGTCCTCTTCTGGTCTTCACACCGTGGCTCCGGCGCAGGCGTACTTTGACCTGTTGAGGGCAGAGCAAAGTACTGCAGTGCGCAGGCGCCGAAAAGGTCAGAGAGACCCAGCGCCTGCGCACAGCAGTACTTTGCTCTGCCCTCAACAGGTCAAAGTACGCCTGCGCCTGAGCCGCGGCGTGAAGACCAGAAGAGGATGTCATGGAATGAAGCTAAGAGGCGCCGGAGCGGACCTGAGACATCCATTTGACTGGACCAGCAGCGGGACCGCCCAGGTGAGTATAATATAACCTCTTTTTCTCCTCTTTCAGGTAACATCGGGGGCTTATCTACAGCATTACAGAATGCTGTAGATAAGCCCCTGATGACGGTGAGCTTTCCTCACCATCGATTTTGGGGGTGACATGTTCCCTTTAAACAATTACTATTATGTGTGTCAGAGCCAACCTTTGGAAGATGCACCACATTTAGAGTACACCCATGAGGGAGAAATTGGCTGTGTAAATATTTGCATTAAATCTGCAGTGATATACAGGGAAATTTGGCAAATTCAGGAAAAAAAGAACAAAAATGGTCAATGGATTTGAAATCTAGAGTTACAGATTTATGGATTTGAAATCTAGAGTTACAGATTTTGAAGCAGATGCAACTCAGTTGGGACTTATTACTTTTGACTTCCTTATTGCAGTCAATGGGGAAAATCTATTAAAAAGTGGAAGAGAAAAGAAGCATGTATGACACAGGGATCACCGAGAATAAATTACAACATATCTTTATTAACATATACAACACTACAAAGCTAAAATCATGAAAAACAAACAAAATTATGGAAGCCCATAATAGGGCTATGCCCTGTCTCACCACCAATATATCCTCAATAGATGAAGACCCTACTAATAGGGTCAAGTAGAAAACACCACTCCAACCAGCAGAATGGATACATACTTTGCATAGTCAATAATAGTACACACAAAGGGGGAATAATGCATAAGTTAATAAAGTGCTACTGTGCTGACCAAATCAAAACTGCCAGGAAGCGGGAAAATCTGCAACACGGTCAATGTCTGGGTGGAAAAATTCAGCAGCATGTGGATAAGATTTGTTAAAATCTTATCCACGAGGCTGGTACTTCATCGGCTGTGGTTATTTTGTGCCCAATTCTGCATGGAAATCCTGCAGCATTTCTGTATAGACATTCCTGTAAGGTTTTAAACTACAACTCCACAATGATCGGTTGTGATAACCAGGTGAAGTTACCTAAAAGTCTCCATGATGTCAATGAGGGACTATGTTACTCCTGGATAGTGGAGGACAGCTGGAAATCGGTGATCCTCTTCAGGCATTCTCGTGCTTTGCAGGCGTAAGTATGAGGGCTGACCTGTATGACATGTAGTCAATGACCATGGGTTACATACAAACAATATATGCAACAGTAGGAGCCATTTTACATAGTGTTGTGGAACTCTTGCAGTGCGTGCACTTAATATTTAGCACCTCATCATCAGAAAATGAGTTAGGTCAGAAAAAAATTGACATGTGTTAGTGTTAATTTTGGGCACATGTGTACAGTCTTGAACTGGGCTACTAAGAGTCCGCCAGTAACCTTGACGTTGAGGGCCCACTGTTCAGCTACATGTAAATACTACATTACCGTCATTCACACATTTATCTAGGCTTCTATCCATAATAATAATATGATTGATGAGATGCTGACATTGCTTGTACCCAGTGAATCAAGTGTTTTGTGCCAACTACTGCTCATCCGGGGCAAGAGGCTCACTCCTCCGAAGGGGCCCATCAGGGGATTCACCTGTTCCCGTTGGCCAATCCAAGCCTGCATACGTAATAAATTATACACCAACACCACCAACAATATGGCTTCCATTACATCACCTGCTAGTGGTCATTAAAATATCCCAAGTTCGAGTACAGCAAATCTGGCTATTTCTATAACAATAGGGGATTTTTCATTTATTGTCATCCGTCCTACCCAGAAACAGATTTAAAAGGAACCGGTCATCAGATTTAGCATAAATCAGACACTGGCTTCGAGATTGCAGCGAGATATGTTTTCCATAGTTTAAAGAGCTGACCGGGTCTATGTGGGGATAGCTGACTAGTCCGGCATCCACCCGGCTCCTCTCCGCCCCACTCCAACTCATGGACAGATCTCTCACTATGTGAATACATAGGGGGAGATCTACAGTGTAGAGTAGACATTCAAAGGGATTATGCAGCCAGGCTCGGACTCATATGCCATGGTTCAGGCAGCATGAATCTGAGGACAGGTTCCCTTTAAAGCACCCTTAAAAGCATTTTTATCCATACATGCATGCATTACTTATTTATTAGTTGTGTTTATGATGGGATATGGCCGTAATAGTGCATGAAATATAGTTGTGACTCTCACTATGTGTATTTGCTTGGGTTTGACAATTTCAGCAGTCTAGGGCACTGTTAGATTCTTCAGCGCATATAAACTAAATTGCAGGGTGGCAGTATGGTTGGCATTGTTCTCTGTGTCTTTTTGTTAGAATCTGACCAAGGGCAACATCTGCATGGATCTTGTATGTTCTCCCCTTGTTTTCTCCATACATTCCAGTTTTCTTCCATACTAAAATCTTAAAGGGTTAGTCCTAAAATAACGGTATTCCCTATCTGTACCGTCTGGCACCTCAGCTCCATTGAAGAATGGGGTCTGTTGAGCTCGGTTCCCAGGCTCCAATCGCGAGAGGTCCCAGGGGTAGAAGCACAAGTGATCAGTAAGTCATTTCTTATCCTATGGATAGGGGATTACTTCACATTTTGGAAATGACTCGCTAAGTTTAGACGCATTTGTGGACGTGACTGGGCAGCTCCATGTGCTCACCATATTGTGGACGGTGGCATACGCTGCCTACCATTTACATGCATTAGTCCAGGCCGTACACAGTGTATGCATTGGACCAGACTAGCACGTCGTGTGCTAACCACTGAGCCATCTTGCTGCCCATAATTAATGGGTTTCCTCTATTGGTCCTGTGTTGTTTTAGATGGGGAATTTAAATTTTGAGATTAATTGTGATGGCACTGATGTCAATGATGGCACTTTTTGTACAAAGGTTAGCACAGTGACGGACTGGGGTCTAAAGGCTCACTAGTAACAAACTCCAGGGCCCCACTTTTCAGCTACATGAAATGTGACATTATTGTCAATCACAAATTTATATAACCATGAACTGGGTAGATGAATAAGACGCCGCCTTTGTCTGTACATAATGATTCATGTATATAGTGCCAAGAACTGCTCATATATGAGAGTGGGGGCCCACCGGAGGATTCTCCTGTTCTCCTGTGGGCCAGTCCGGGCCCGCACCATATAGGCAATAAGCAGGCGTGATTTGCAGCGGACAGAGTAGGGCATGGTTAAGATGTGCAGGTTTTCCCAGTAACATCTGTTGCAGTTTTCACATTTGTCGATGTAAATCACTGCTGACCCTCGTGGCCAGGGCATGACATGGTTCTGAAACACGCAGCATGGACACAAAATGAATGGGGCTAATCTGCCTGCGGATCCGTATCAGTGTGAACTGCACAGCTGCTGCAGCGGAGTCTGGTATATGACAGAATTCTGTGTATTCACCTGTGTCAATACAAACGAAACAAAGAAAAAGTAGTAAAAAATGTCAGGATACAAGAAACAGCCCCCAGAGCATTGTGACTATCGCCCCGACCCCTCTTTCCCACCCAAAAGAAAAAAATACCCAAAAAGTGTAAGGAAGCTGTGATGGTTATCTGCTCGCCCTGTCTGTCACAGCAACCAACTCACTGCGACATATAATAGCCCCATCTCATGGGCTACATAGGAAGTGGCGCGTCTAGGATGTTTGTGCTGCCCCCTAGTGCTACTTCCTGCACCTACAGCTTAGCCATGACAACGTTTTCCCTTCCTCGCGTTATCAGCCCTTCTGTCATTGGTGGAAACCATGTATGGGCGGAGACTATTCGCGGCAAGCTAACCTGTGATTGGTGGAGAGCAGTGTGTCCGGTACACGTGTCCTAAGAGTCACCGGAGCCGGGATGCAGGTCTGTCCGGGAGCGCTGTGTGTTCGCAGATCGTCGGTTTACGGTGCAGAGTCATTAACCGTGCAGCGTCTTGTGAATCAGGGTGTAGGCAAACCCCTGGCGCTGCATCTATTCTAGAACTACAAGTCCCAGCATGCACTGGTGGCTGTCACCTGCAGCTCCAGTACAGCTGCGATCCTAGACTTCTGTTAGGACGGATATAGATGTGAGGATAATGCATGGGATATGACCTAAACATGCTGCTGCCAGGATACACTGGGGGATTGCTGAATGTGTGGCCCCCGTTATTGCCATACATCCAGGGAATCATAGAGGTATCCAAACGACGACAAGTCCGTGGCCATTATCAAGGTCCCAGTGGTCACAAGGCCCCTCTGCTGGCACTCATCACTAGGGGGGACAAAGAGATGGTGCAAGTCGATTTGCAGGACCTGGTCCATCGAGGTCAGTAGCCTGTGGCCGGTATACGGGAGCCTGGAGGACCGCCGCCTCTTACCTGATGGCATCCGTAGCTCCTCTTTTAATTAAAGACGTTGTCCACTACTTTATCACTGATTACCTATCCTCAGGACAGGTCATCATCAATGTCTGATCGCTCGGGGTCTGACACCTGGCACCCCCGCCAATCTGCAGTTATTGATGTCGGCGACAGGCCGGAAGTACTTGCAGAGCTTCTCTGTCTTCCGATAGTGGCCGAGGCTTGGTACTGCACATCCTCCAATTGACCAAGCCTCGGCCACTATCGGAAGATGGCCAGCTACGCAAGTGAGAACTCTTGGCTGGCAGGCGCCATCCCCGATAACAGCTGATTGGCTGGGGTGTCAGGTGTCAGACCCCAATCGATCAGACATTGATGACCTAGCCTGAGGATAGGCCGTCAATGCTAAAGTAGTGGACAACCTCTGTATTCACCGTTGCGATGTAACACTGTGTGATGTCACACCAGGCTGGCTAATCAAAAGAAGAGCTGGGATGTAAGAGCGGCATTCTCCGGACTCCCGTCCAGTAGCCATGCATTACTCACCTGACTGATGGACTGGGTCCTGCAAGTGGATTTACACCACCTCTGTCCCAAGTCCTCCGTTGATCATTACCAGCATACTGCTGAGAATAGTCATCGCAGAAAATCAATGTCTATGGACTGATGGATACAGCTGTGTTCTATTACCCAGCTGTCCTTAACCCCTGAATGGCTTCTCTACCTAATTAGACTAGGCTCACAAGTATCACCTGTGCCTGGCCAGATATTTTATGTTCATGACTAGTTGTACACTGGTCCAGGGTCCATTTCTGTATTTAAAAAAAGCAGAAGAAAACCTAAAACAAATATACTGGTGACCCCATATATTATATAGATCTTATCCAATGATACAAGGAGGAGGAAGACAGTAATGGCAGCCACTTCCATTATGTAATAGTCCTAGAAGTAGATTGTCAGCTATCAGAGACAGGTTCCTCACGTCTGGCACTTGGCCGTGGTTAGTCCTCGCTTCTGTCTGGCACTTGGCCGTCGTTAGTCCTCGCTCCTGTCTGGCACTTGGCTGTCGTTAGTCCTTGCTCCTGTCTGGCACTTGGCCGTGGTTAGTCCTCGCTCCTGTCTGGCACTTGGCCGTGGTTAGTCCTCGCTCCTGTCTGGCACTTGGCCGTGGTTAGTCCTCGCTCCTGTCTGGCACTTGGCCGTGGTTAGTCCTCGCTCCTGTCTGGCACTTGGCCGTGGTTAGTCCTCGCTCCTGTCTGGCACTTGGCTGTCGTTAGTCCTCGCTCCTGTCTGGCACTTGGCCGTGGTTAGTCCTCGCTCCTGTCTGGCACTTGGCTGTCGTTAGTCCTCGCTTCTGTCTGGCACTTGGCTGTCGTTAGTCCTCGCTTCTGTCTGGCACTTGGCTGTCGTTAGTCCTCGCTTCTGTCTGGCACTTGGCTGTCGTTAGTCCTCGCTTCTGTCTGGCACTTGGCTGTCGTTAGTCCTCGCTTCTGTCTGTCACTTGGCTGTCATTAGTCCTCCCTTCTGTCTGGCACTTGGCCGTGGTTAGTCCTCGCTCCTGACTGGCACTTGGCCGTGGTTAGTCCTCGCTCCTGTCTGGCACTTGGCCGTGGTTAGTCCTCGCTCCTGTCTGGCACTTGGCCGTGGTTAGTCCTCGCTCCTGTCTGGCACTTGGCCGTGGTTAGTCCTCGCTCCTGTCTGGCACTTGGCCGTGGTTAGTCCTCGCTCCTGTCTGGCACTTGGCCGTGGTTAGTCCTCGCTCCTGTCTGGCACTTGGCCGTGGTTAGTTATACTTGACTGTGTGCTAGCTTGCTACACATTGATAAATGATTGTATGTTCAGCAAACTATTTTTGTATATTCTGCACCCTGGAAGTAAGACTGTTATAAAGTAATAATTAAAAAGGCTGTGTGTATAAAAGAGACGCCATGGTTCCTTGCCACAGTTACGGTAATTACTTCTATCGAATCTGGGCTATTTTGTGGTTCTAAAAATCCTAATTTACTGCAATTTTGTCTGATTTTAATATAGCTAGTACAGGCATTTTCCTATCCAGTTGTCACAGTTGGGTCAGGGTCAGACACCATATTTCATGGTCTGTATACAGACTACAATGCCAGGAGTGACTGCAGGTCTCCTGATCTGAATGTACATCTATGTGGGCATGTAAGTTCTGGTCATTGCGTTTACGGACTGTGATATGGGGATTAACTCGGAGAGGGATTGTCCAGAATATAAAAGCGTACTAAAATGAAAAAATTACTTTGTCACCTGGTAATTTCCCTGCCACTGATCACTAACACTGTTATGTACATACAGTTGAAACCAGAAGTTTACATGCTCTATATGAAAAGATATGTCAGACATTGAGAAAAACATGCATGTGTGTCTTTTTATATAATGTATGGTATGTAAGCTTCTTTTTTCAACTATACATGACACATGGTGTACATACTGGAATCACCGCGGAGGCTCCTCATTCCTGCAGGACAGGTGAAAGACCAGCAAGGACCACTCCTGCGACTGGGTATTTAGCAGGTGAGTATGTCATTTTTTTATTTTTGCATATGTCCTGCTATTATAATATTTTTTTATGTCCTGGATAATATTGTCTAATGTTGGAGATCTTAACTGGGTAAAAGTGACAATATGCATTAGAATTACATTGGCTAGGCGGGACGGGCCCACCATCTAATGTAAATTTAATTCTTGAAGTTGTTCATGAAAACACGAGTGTCCTGGCCCCTGTGTGTGGGCAGCAAGTGGGTGTCAGGGTATCTTCTACTGAATGACTTTACTGAGGGTAACTTTATATGGCCCACATATTAAGAAGCTACTTTATTTTATGTTATTCTTTTTTTATTGCTTTATAGGACCTACAAAATGTTCCCATTGACATCCAGACCAGCAAATTGCTGGGTGAGTACTTGTTTGTTAGGGTATTTGCCAGAAATCAAGTCAAACATGGAATATGTCTAGAAATAATGTATGCCCATGTCAACGAGTAGGACTAGTGTTGGTGTGAAACCATCTGCAGGACCTGGTCCATTAGTCTCATCAGTAATCTGCGGCTGCTGGACAGGAGTCCTGTGATCCTCCTCCTACCTTCCGGCATCTGCGGCTCCTCTTTTTGATTAGTCCGCCTGTCATCGTTGTGGCTAGACGCACCTGTAACATCACGCCTGGTCACCTAATCAAAGGAAGAGTCTCTGTTTCTGGGAGGTAAGAGGTGATTCTCAGGGCTAACCTTGCAGCGGCCACCGATTACTGACATTGATGCTGATCCGGATCAACAAATCGATTTGCACCAATTCTTAGTAAAATGTAAAATAAGAGGCTTATATATCTTTATACATAATGCTCCATACTGATGGCCAGATTTTACAGATGAGCAAATCAGTTTGCAGGACCCAAGTCCAGCAGCCAAGTTTATAGTCAGTGGCCACCAGAAAAGAGCCACCTGTTGCCTTCGGGTCTTTGTAGATTATACCGATGCTGTGTGACGCATGTATGATGTCTCACTGGGCCTACTAATCAGAATGGGTAGTCTGATAGGTAGGAGGTGACATTCAGCGCGGCCACGGACTCCTGACATGGCTGCCGGACCAGGGTCCTGCTCGCCCCCAGATTCCGTATGTGTGCGGGGGAGCGAAGGCTGCAACATCTTGGACAAAATGTTACATTTTTGCAAAATGGTGGTAAAATTGTGCAATTTTGTCAGAATTCTGGGTAGTTGTGGAGGGGAAAAGACACTACATACCCATTATAAGCTATGTGTCCAGTCCATGAAATTCACAGTTAAAATATGTACGCCAATCTGAATTGAGGTCTCAGGTGAGGCTGCATACTCAGGTTTTCTGAAGCAATTTTGAGACCAAAACCAGGTATGTATGAAGCATAATATGAGGTAAAGTATGAAGGATGGATCCTATTTCTACTTTTTTCTAAATCCAAACTTTTTATCTACAACCAAAGACCTGAAAAAACCCTGACTGTGTGGCCTCACCCTAAAGCCGTGTTCACGCTGTCACTGACTGTTTGCTAGGAGATGCTTGAGAACCAAAAACAGATGAAACTGGAACATAGTTACTTAGGTTGAAGAAAGGCCAAGGCCTATCAAAATTTTTTGCAGATGTGAAATAAAAAAAAGTCACTGACCTTCAGTGATCGCTGCTTGTCATTTTGTCCCCTCACAGATTGGTTGGTCGATCGCAGACACTGCGTCCTGAAATGGCAGGGCAAGGTACTGCAGATTAGAGAGAAGGTGAATCAAGCACTTCAGGACATGCCAGAACATGAGGATATCCGGAATCTCCTTTCAGGAACATGTGAGATGCTGGGAATGCTGCCATATGCCGAGATAATGAATCATAATGAACAACACGGAGCTGATCATGAAACGGGTTTTCCACTGGTTTCACACGACCGTCCTGAGTACAGATTGCACTGTCCGGGCCGGCTGAGGGTCTCCTGTCTCTATCCTCATATATCCCTCCTAGGCTGTTGACTTTGGGTCAGGGGAGCCGTTGGCGGTTCCAACATGGCAGTCTGTACTCAGTCCGTGAATATCGGATATGTGAAACTGACCTAAGGGTGATACTGCATGCTGCCGAATCGCCACCCATGATGATGCCCAAGGCCAAACTATTTAGTTCCAAGTTCTTGTGGCCTGTAAGAATCACAGATTGCAACGTTTCAGACATATGCAGACGCAACGTGGTATCACCCTGAGAGTGATAAAGAAAAATTAATAAATCTCAAATTAGTGGCAGGTAAACTTAGCTTAGTTATTAAACAATGGCAGCTGCTTATTTAAAAAAAAGTCATCATTTGCTTTATATTTAAAGCCTTCTTTTTTTTTTTGCCTTTTGATATTCGATAACATTTTTTGCACCAAATTTTTTAAAATGCCACACCTTTTATCATTTTTTTTTCTACTTTTTAGCCTAAAAAGCCGCATGTTCCACCAAAAGTCACAACATTAAAAAAATCAGGCGTATATAAAATCACTTCAGAGACAGACTGCAGTATATTTGCCCAAAAAAATTGCAATTGTTGAATCAGCTGAAAACGCCAAACGCCACCCACCAAGAGGAATCTAGAAAAAAAACAGGTGAACAAATAGGGTGAAAATAGACTTTAAAAACAAAAAGAAGATTATGGTGCTATTGAAAACCGACAAAAAGACACAAATGCGATAGTAAATCTGCTCCTAAGTCTGCTCATGTGCCCGGTGTGATCAGTGGCAGTTGTGCCCAGTGCTATTTACTGGCTGGGAGATATAGTGATGATGAGAAGGCTTGTCGTCAGCCAGGGCTTCTCTAAGAGAATGCAGAATGTAGATTTATAGATGGTATTATTACATTTTTCAATCGTTCCAGATATTAACTACTTCCACTGCTTAAAGATTGTTGAGATATTAAAGGGAACAGAAGCTGCGACCAGAAACCTGTTTGGAAGATATTCATCTCAGAGAATGAAGGTAGGAAACTATAGATGTGTACGAATAAGACATATAGTGGGAAACGTTCCTTTGTAGAAATAAAGGGGTTCATTTGGTGCCATTCATTTCGTTACCACCAAGCACCTCCTGAGACTTAATCATCATCAACAGGTATCATGAACGTGTCCTGTTTAAATAGGTCGTATGCATGATGGCTGCAAATCGTGCACGTGTCTTTGCGGGTGTGTGGGGTCATAATGTCATTGACTCTGCTCACTTGATGCAGAGACAGACTACCCCTTTATGCCATAAAGCCATTGTCATCTTGGTTCTTCAAATGAACAAAACAGAACTTGGTCTTTCTCATTTAAAAGGGTTGTCCACTTAGGCCTAACATTATAGATGTAATACACTAGTTTGTATGTCCTCGGTCTGTGATGCTTTTAAGCCATGCCCCCCCTAACTCAACAAGCCACCGTCCTCACGGCACTTTTTCCTGTAAGGTGGCAGCAGATGGAGGGGTTTGTGTCCAGATGCGCCAATGTGCACATCTTCAGTGAAGAGCACTTTTCTACTGCCCTTGTGCAAGATTCTCAACACTTGTTTTAAGAGTGTGTATGAATGCCAGTGAAGGCTTGCCGAGTGAGAGGCTGTCACTTAGCACACCGCAGGCCTAGTCACAGCAGTATATTAGTAAGGGCATACATATTGCTATATTATGTATTTATTTTTTGTATCGAAGCTTCCATCCCCATAAATATTCACCAGTCGGTGATTATTTAATAGCCTGTATAGATAGACGGACCGCTCTTCAGAAGCACATTGAACAATGTGTAGTAGATTGCTCAGTGCTAATAGGATGCTATTGTTCTGGCAGCGTGAGTCCTGTTTACGCAGATGCGTTGCCGATAATTGTGCAGCAAAAAAACATCATTTCGCTGGTGAACAAGTTGTTTCCTCGTTCGTCGGGTGATCAGCAGCCTGCTAAGACTGCACGGTTATTTTGAAATGAACGCTCCTAGAAACACTTATTCACAATAATGTTGCTGTGTAAATAGCTCTCCGCCTGAGGTCAAGGTCTATCTCCTCTGAAACCAACAGGACTGAACATATAGCAATCTAATTGCCTGATTATTCTCTTGTCTGCCCTCAGGAGGCCCTTATACACATTAAAGTGCTTTCACATTGCGTCTAGGCACTCGTTAGGTGGCCCCATCGTGGTTTACATCCGAACCACCTGCAAAACGGGATTCGGATGTATACGCCGACAGGGCTATAGACTATAATGGTGTCGGTACAGCGAATGTGCACTCTGCTCTGCATCATTTTAGGGCGTATACGCCTACTGGAGACCGACACCCAGACACAGTCTACTATGTATGAGTGTCCACCTCAGGCACCTGAACATGATGCACGGCAGAGTGCACATGGCCTCATAGAACCCATTCATACAATAAAAACACAAAACGCTTTAATTGTGGATAAAAATGGCCGTGTAGTTTATTTAGGGTTACATAAATTAATTAATCACCAATAAATAAACTCCATAGATTATAAAACCAAAGTACCAAACTTTTCCAATAAACCAATCCACCCAGACATGGGTGATTTTCCCACAATTAAACTACACGACAGTAACATTACAAGAATTCAGGGGAGGGAGGGTGGGGTCTTCTTTATCTTCTTCCGCTGACAGAATGACCAGATACCACAAAACAGGTGTTTATATATTCAAAAAAAGAGCGGCAAAGCTGCTAACAGCCAATAGAAAACCGTAACAATAGCTGCCAAACATACCAGAAAAAACTGGATAAAACCAGTGTCACACTTTCAGAGATGACTGACCTGACCTTTATTTGACCTTTCTTCTGACAGAAAGTCATATTAAATGACAGGGTCCATGAGGCCATGAGACCCCCGCTATATTTCTTTCAGGTTTACGCGGGGGGGCTAACATTCTCACTATCGACACCGTTATAGTCTGTGACCCAACTGCACATATGTTGAGGTCCCGTTTTGTGGATGTAAGCCCTGATGGAGCCACCGAACGAGTGCCTAAACGCAATGTGAAAACACCCTTAGATGGTTGGCTGCCATCAGTAGGTTGTAATGTGTGTTGCAAGATGTAGGCCTCCTTGCGTTATATGGTCGCCTAGAAGATTACTGAATCTCCATATTAAAAGCAACTTGCAGGTTTGGGCTGGGGTAATCTGCTGTGCTTATCCGATGGAATAAGGAAAAGAGCTTCTGATGTGTGTGTGGATAATGACTTGCTATTAACTGATTAATATAATGCTACGTAAACTTTCGCATCATTTGACGTCCCACGCTGAGCGCCCTGCAGCCCTAACCCAGAGTCCTGATAGAAACGGCTTATGTTATGTATTATATATTAGTCGGTACCTAAAACTGTTTCTAACCTATTGGCAGAGTGCAGTGATTTACCACAGCATAGATAATGGGGGTCTGTGGTAGTCTGAATCCACCTCCTGCCTGATCACTGGTTATGGCAGCTCCTCTCTCCCTCCCCACTACAGTGTCTTCACAATGACTGTGTTTTGTAAGCCCACCGCAAGCCCACCAGAACGTCTGTGCAAGGATAGCTGATTTCCATCACGGCAAGGCTAGAACGGCCCGCCTTGTGTATGTAGTCACCGTCTGGTGTTATTTCTAGTCTGCAGCTAATCTGCATCGGCCACACTGTGCTGTATTTGCATGTGGTTTCCATGTAGCCAAATCACTGTCTGCCACTTGTTTCTCGGCTTCTGGGGCTTTATCGCTCACCTTACACATCCAGGGAAGAAATTCTATACATGTTAGTCATTGTACAATGCTTTGCTAGCATCCCTGTGTGCTATGTTACACGTAGGTGAACAGGGATCTCAGTTACATTACATGGAGAACACTTTACATGGGGGCTGCACTGCAGTATAAATGGGGTCTCAGAAATAAACTAAAGTGTTAAATGAGTATCATTTCATTAATAAGATTTTCCCATCTTACACATATGACATGACACCTATAAGAGATGGAATATAACCCTAATCAAAAATACAAAGCATATAAAGGTGCAATTAAGCACTAATTCAAGCAGGCAAACTACTATAAAACCTAGAGGACTGCCTTGAATAATCAATAAATACCCCCAAAATACAAACTCTTTACTTTTATTGTTGGAACACCAATTGTCAAGCTAAAAAGCATGTTCAGGACAAACATTGTAAAGGGCGATATTAAAATCTAGACGCAGAAGAACATGAACACCATGAACCATATTTATCATCAGTATTATACAAGTTAGTGCACTTGCATCTTATATACAAATATATTACAAAGGGGTATGTACAGATAGGAATGGTAACTAAAAAACCGTGATAGAGAAATATCTCAAACATAAGTGTGAGGCATTAAGAATAAGTGATGAAACAGTTACGGACCCCGGTTCGTGGTGGAGATGCTGCCGCTGCCCCAGGCTCCAATGTGCGTTTCACACGAGCTTCCTCAGGAGTGACCAGTATAAATGAGATCTCAGAAATTAGCCTTAATGTGTTAAATGAACAGCATTTCATTAATAAGATATTCCCATCTGCCACATCTACGACATTCCTATATATCTTTTTATTTTCAGGATTGGCAAGAAGTGATCTCTCTATACCAGGCTGATAATTCCTATCTGGGTGAGTGTTACAAATATAGGACACATATTGAAAACCATGGCTATATCATAAAACTCTCGCTGAAGACTGCACATAGTGGGTGATACTAAGTATAGGAAGTGGCTATTTTTGAAGGCCCCTGTACACATTAGATAACTGTCAAATGATCATTCAGCTGACCGCTATGTGTCCTAAGTCCTTCACACAGGAATATTTGTCCAAACGTTATTTTGTTCTGTATGAGAGAGCCTCCACCGGACAGAAGGATCAGCCTTGAGATTTGACATTTTCACTGTTCCTGTATTTTGTTTTTGTTAAAATAACTGGTTTAAATACATAATAATAATAATTAAGGTTTATAGTGATGCCCAAATTCTGACCCGCTGTGGTCTTCCTGTGCTTGATGGGCTGCTCCTAGGCATGGGCATAGTCATAGGGTGCAGCTAGCGTAATAAGGAGCTGTAAAGATGAACTGCTGTGCTTCCATCTTTGTTATGGGGCACTGTGGTGTAGTCTTCATATTCAGCTATTGTGTACATTTATGTATCTATATATGGATCTTAAATTCCCATCAGTGGAACTGATCTGCAGTAGCAGCCGTACAGAAAAGTTGCTGTTCTTGTGTTAACATTAATGGAGCCCTTTTATTCTGCTGATCTGCAGGGCCCTTTGGGGTCAGGGCTGATTGATCACTGTCTGACTCCTGAATAAGCTCCAGTACCACACGGTAACTTGAACTGAACAAAATTGTAAATTGGAAAATGTGACACAATATCTGTATTAAATTACACGATGAAAGCCGGCATTGTGCGTCCGCCTAATCAATGTGCAGCTTTCATACATAAACGGTGTAGAGTTTGCCATACACTTGGAATGACTTTTGGACAAAACAGTGTTTTGGCCGATCATTTGGCTGTCAGCCATATTGACCAGCCCTCCCAATCACATACTCATAGAGCGCTCCTGTGTTCTCTATGAGAAAACCACCACCAGATATGTCTGACGGCAGCTTGTCCTTGGGAGAACAAAGCAATCGGCAATCCAACATTTGACAAGGCGGATTGATATCTTCCCCGACAATAATTTGGTCTCCTAAACATATTGGTGTGTCGGCTGAATCCGTCAGTATCGGCCGGTTCGTCCGACATTGGTCCAGGGTGTATGGGTATGGGGGGTGTTAGAATGTACAAGAAGCCAGCAGTGAAGTGGGCAAACACATGCTCGAGCTATAACTTTGGGAATCATTAATCATTACTTATCATTATAAATTTTCACATGGAGGGAGGCACTATATATATATATATATATATATATATATATATATATATATATATATATATATATATATATATATATATATATATATATATATATATATATATATATATATATATATATATTGATTTATCCCTGCGGTATATATAATCGTGAGGCTTGTGATTAATGTGTTTCCTGTCCTTTTTAGCGGAGAGTGGCAGCCTGCTGATGCGCAATGTGAGCTATGAGATCCCTGGGTTAAAGAAGCAGATAACCCGGTGTCAGCAGCTTGTTGTGGAGTGTGAGCGTCGGGCCGAGGAGTGTGTGCAGGGGGCCACGGAACAGCGAGAACAGTATTACAGCAGCTGCAAGCGCTATGGAATCACTGTAAGTGCACAAAAGAATTACTTCTAGGATTGATGCACATGCTGAATCTGCACCTAAATCCGCATTTATAACTAGAAGATTTACTGTGGATTTCATCCTTTTACATTAAGACTATGTGCACACGTTGCTGATTGTATGCGTTTTTGCCTCGTTTTTTTTCGCCACGAAAAGGCATACACAACCCATTGAATTCAATGGGATTCTGCAATGCTGTGCTAATGTTGCGTACTTTTCCGCCGCGGAATTGCATCGCGGAAAAATACGCAGCATGCTCATTCTTTGTGCGGAATCGCGGCGATTCCATACACATAGGAATGCATTGATCCGCTTACTTCCCGCATGGGGCTATGCCCACCATGCGCAAAGTAAGCGGATCACGTGCGGATGGTACCCAGGGTGAAGGAGAGGAGACTCTCCTCAGGCCCTATAAAAAGAATTAAAATAAAAAATAGTTATATACTCACCTTCTGGCGGCCCCCGGATCCAGCCCAGGCCTTAGCGATGCTCCCGGCAGCTCCCGTTCCCAGTGACTCTTTGCGGCAATGACCTGTGATGACGTAGTGGTCTCACGTGATGCTACGTCATCTGGGGTCATTGTCGCGAGGCATCGCTGGGGAACGGGAGCTGCCGGGAGCATCGCGAGGATCAGGAAGGCTGCGGAAGTGTGACATTTGCCGAAGTTTTTTTTTTTTTTTTTTAAATGTACTTTAATAAGCTTCCAGTTCCGAGCACTGACTAATGATAGAATAGGTCGATCGGTGCTTTTTTAATGACATTTATTTGTTACGAATAGGGTGCAGTCAGACAGCCGTATAGATGCATGGACTGGCCGGCGTCTCTCCCGACCTGAGCGTGACGGCTTCTTATATTTCTATTCAGCTGTCACGTTTGGGTCGGGAGAGCCGCCGGCCAGTCCGTGCACTGATTTATATGGCCATTTGACTGCACCCTTGCTAGGAGGGTTGTGGACAAATACTTTTTTTTTCTGTATTTGTACAGAACACTTTCCATTATTATCAGCATGTTTATTATAAGTGAGGCCGTGTGCCAACCAATGGTAATTTGTGTTTAAGCCTAATGATGTGGTCACAGGTGAGTGTAATATCAGTAGTCATTAGATTGCGTGGCCCAATTACATTTTGTATAAACATTCTCTGATTATTTGGAAAATCCATATTTGCATTCAGAGAGATATGTGGCAGAATAACAGCGCTCTTATCTCTATGTCTGGCATGATGTCACCTTAGATTGTGGTCGGCTTGATTTTCCTGCAGGGAGGCAAATTGCATCTAATGGCAGAATCGTACACATACCTGCTCAGCCGACAAGGAGAGTGGAGTAAAGCATTGACCTACATTGTACCTGTACTTTTCCATTTTTGCCCTTGTAGGGAGACAATGTTCGTAAGGAACTTCAGATGTTGGTCCAGGATGTCCCAGCAGCCCTGAGACAGGTCGGATCAGATGCTTCTGGACTTCTACCTGCAATCGAATTGTACCAGGCCTGTGTGTCTTTTGTCTGTGATAGGTAAGTGGTGTCTCATTTTCTTCTACCTGTTTTTAAAGGGAATCTGTCACCTCATTTTTCGCATATAAGCTTCGGCCACCACCATCAGGGGCTTATCTACAGCATTCTGTAATGTTCTAGATAAGACCCTGATGTAACCTGAAAGAGAAGAAAAACAAGTTAGATTATAACCACCCAGGGGCGGTCCCAGTTCAGTTCAGGTCCGATGGGCGTCCCGGGTCTGGGTCCGGCGCCTCCCATCTTCATGCAATGTCATCATCCTCCTTCTGTCGTGGCTCCTGCGCAGGCGTAATTCTCTGTCCTGTTAAGGGCAGAGCAAAGTACTGCAGTGCGCAGGCGCCGGGAAGAGTCAGAGAGACCCGGTGCCTGCGCACCGCCCCTGGGTGAGTATAATCTAACTTGTTTTTCTAATCTTTCAGGTAACATCGGGGGCTTATCTACAGCATTATAGAATGGTGTAGATAAGCCCCTAATGGCAGTGACCGCAGCTTATATGCGAAAAATGAGGTGACAAGATTCCATTTAAAGTTAATCTGTCACCAGGTTTTTGCTACTTCATTTAAGAGTAGCATGATGTAGGGACAGAGACCCTGATTCCAGCAATGTATCACTTACTGAGCTGTTTGCTGCAGTTTTGATAAAATCACTGTTTTATCTAGCAGTTCTCTGAATATTGAGCTCTATATAACCCTGCCACACCACTTATTGGTAGCTTTCTGCTTATGAACAGTGTACACAGAAAGTTGCCAATCAGTGATGTTGTCGGGGTTATACAGAACATAGACGACTACCTGGCAGCAGGTTTACTGAGCCTTTACTAATCTCCTTTTGATAAAAGACCGATTTCATCAAAACAACACTAAGCAGCCCAGGAAGAGACATTGTTGGAATCAGGGTCTCTATTTCTATATTATGCTGCTCTCAGATTAGGTGGCAAAAACCTGGTGACAGATTCCCTTTAACAAAGCTGCACAGAAATCAAGTGACTAAATATTGAAGAATTATCGTAATTCTTTTCTCTCCGTTAGCTCCTCTGAACATGCTCTTCCTCTAATCTGCTATGTGCAGAAACATGGAGACACCTTGGTATACGAGTGGCGAACTGGAGAAGTCCCTGTAACTGTAGAACGGACAGAAGTCAAAGTGGTTGAGGAGGTTTCCCTCTGTACAGAAGAAGGAGAGGTAAGAGTAGCCTATATTCCATAGAAGTCTATGGTCACTGCCACTGCAATCCTTTATATATTATATTTTTGTCAGATCGACTGGGGAAATTTAGGATTAACTACAGAGACTCCAGCGCTGCAGACATCAGAGGGAATAGACTGGGGCATTGTCTCAGGAACAGAGGTAAGACACCTATGTAGAGGTAACGTTGCAGGGGGGAGTTCTTTTTGGCCTTAGGTGACCACTTCTGTGTTTCTCTTATCCGTGCAGTCACTTGGGGGTTGTTTAGCATGGGCTGTACCTAAGAACAGCAGGATTCCACAGTCATGAGCCGATTACAGAGGGTCCCTAATTCTTCTCTATTCTTAGGTCTATTGTGATTAAAAACTGACTAGCCGAATTCTTCTAAGCTCTATGTAGAAACAGGAGGTCAATTTTCTCTGCACAATCAAGAGTCGCTGCAAAAGTTTATTTCAGCGGGGAGGAGCGGAGCAGCTGAGTCAGGAGTTAGAGGGGATGAGTCATACAGGTACAGGAAACTTCCTGTTTCTACCTAGCACAGAGAAAAGAGAAGAATTAGCTGAGTGGAAAGGTAAAATGAGCAATTGTAAGTACACAGTGCTATATAATATGATGATTGTAATATATTAAATATATTAAGAAAATAAAAACTTTGATGGCATTTCTTCCTTAAATATCTGCTTACATATTTTGGGGCACATTTATGAATGTTGTCTGACTTTTAGGCAGTACAAACTTAGACTAGACAGTCAAAAATTCATCAGAGTGATCTCAGCGGCTTATTTGGATGACAAATTTGGTGCAATTTTAGACTGTCAGGTGGTGTAAAGTCAGACTAATTAGCTTAGTTTGTGGTGCTCATTTGCCCCCAAATTTTGGTGCATTTTTTGGAGCACAGAATCCCATCTAGGCCACACTCAAATTCTCGCCCCTTGGCCAGATGATGAACCTCCGAAAATATCTAAAGCACATGATAAAAAAAGCTACGGTTTTGTGGTGAAAATTGCAGCAGCATTCGGCATATATCATGGGAAGTCTTCCCCCCTGGTTTAGATCTGCTTCTCTGGAAGAGCCCAAAATTAATTTAGTCACCAAAAAAATCTTAATGAAACAATCTTTTTTTTCTTTTTTTTTTTTTAATCATTTATTGTACATTGTGATTTTTTCTTTTTTTTTTGCAGGTTGCAGATGCTATAGTCTGGGACACTGAAGAATCTGTGCCTGGGGAGATCATCACTGTGCTGGAAGATGGACACAATGGTGAGGCCTAAAACCAACATGTATCATTGCTGTATCAGTATTAGTTGCAGCATCCTGCATCAGGCAGCTCATGATGTGCGGGTGAAAGTGCCATATACTTTGAGTTTTATAGGAATATTTCCTTGAATTTTTCATATTTTGCTGCCTTTCTAGATGATTCATTGTACTAGTTCATGCTTCCATCTCCTATTAAGAACTTGCATTTGGTTCTGTCTTGTTGTGCATTGAAGGTTATAAAAATTAAAGGACTATTTCACCTTCTATTTATTTTTTTTACTCAACAAGCATGTTCTGTTAAATGACAAATTCAGCCTTGCTTATCCCCAGCTACTGCAGCGATGCCTCTATACTATTGCCCCTAGTCTTTGTTGACATGGCTGCAGTGGTTTTGACACATTGGTACGTTTAAAAAAGAATTGAAATGGACAAATTCTATTATTTCTTCAGGATAATTGGATTGACTCCTTCCTCTCAGTTATAATACATTATTGAATAAGAGAAAACAATATAGGAGGAGAAAGGGATGGAAGGAGGGAAAGGGGGTAGAACAACATACACAGTCGTCACCTTACTGATAAATGCTAACGAAGCAACCTCTTTCTTTGGGTGTCTTTATAATATATACAAACTTATTCCACCTGACAAATGCATACCACCAATACCTCAAACTAAAGTAATTGTGATACTTTACAATGCTCAGTAAATGTAGCCATTTCAAGCTGTCGTGACTTGTCTTTTTCTCCTAGTGCCTCCAGGTGTAGCTCGAGGATCCGATGCCCTCACCGTGCTCGAGAACACAGAGACTCGCAACCAGTTTGTTGATGAATTAATGGAGGTGAATGTCTGATCTATTAATGTTCCTAGCCGTCTTCATAGTCGTGCTATCTTTCTGTATATCTTCCTCTTATTTTGTCTCTTCCTCTCTTCTTACTCCCTCTGTTTTCTTTGTTCTCGGCTTTGTCCCTCTGTCTCTCTTATTTCCTTCCTTATTGTTCTTTTCTGTGTTCCTCCATTGTTCTTTCATTTTTCTTCTTTTCTAGCCTTGACCTCTGTCTTAGCGATTAATCTTTTTTTTCTTACATCCTCTTTCATGTTCGCTCATGCTTTCTTTCTGCATATCATTTTGTGTCACGCTCTTGCCCCCGCATTTTTTTTCCCATGCTTCCCCTACACAATCATCCTTTTTCTTGTCTTCTCCTTTAACTTGATTCCAGTTTATGAACTGATGACTTATTTGTCCTTTTTCTGTCTCCAACTCTTGATTTTTGACTTAAGGTACCGTCACACTAAACGATATCGCTAGCGATCCGTGACGTTGCAGCGTCCTCGCTAGCGATATCGTTTAGTTTGACACGCAGCAGCGATCAGGATCCTGCTGTGATGTCGCTGGTCGCTGAATAAAGTCCAGAACTTTATTCGGTCGTCCGATCGCCGTGTATCGTTGTGTTTGACACCAAAAGCAACGATACCAGCGATGTTTTACACTGGTAACCAGGGTAAACATCGGGTTACTAAGCGCAGGGCCGCGCTTAGTAACCCGATGTTTACCCTGGTTACCAGCGTAAAAGTAAAAAAAACAAACAGTACATGCTCACCTGCGCGTCCCCCAGCGTCTGCTTCCTGCTCTGACTGAGATCCGGCCCTAAAGTGAAAGTGAAAGCACAGCGGTGACGTCACCGCTCTGCTGTTAGGGCCGGAGCTCAGTCAGTGTCAGGAAGCAGACGGCAGGGGACGCGCAGGTGAGCATGTACTGTTTGTTTTTTTTACTTTTACGCTGGTAACCAGGGTAAACATCGGGTTACTAAGCGCGGCCCTGCGCTTAGCAACCCGATGTTTACCCTGGTTACCCGGGGACCTCGGCATCGTTGGTCGCTGGAGAGCGGTCTGTGTGACAGCTCTCCAGCGATCAAACAGCGACGCTGCAGCGATCGGCATCGTTGTCGCTATCGCTGCAGCGTCGCTTAATGTGACGGTACCTTTACACTGGCAGATTTCTGGCCGCAATCATCAGTAACAAGACAATCAACGCTCAGTTAAAGGGAATCTGTCAGCAGGTTTTTGCTATGTAATCTGAAGATGGCAGAAGATAGCAGCTGAAACACAGATTTCAGCGATGTCACTTATCAAGCTGTGTGCTGTTGTTTACTTATAATTAATGTTTTATCACTAGCTTATCATTGCTAAGTCTGATGCTCACGCGACTCCGTCCCTTCCTATGATAAGCGGTTCAGGGTCGATAGGCCATCTACATATAGAAACTGGTGTGGGCGGCGCTAGCTTTCTCAGCTCTGCTGCATTGCTAAATCTAAAAACTGTGATTGGTCAGAACTGCTGCACCCAGAGATCTAAGTGATACATCGTTGGATTTAGGGTCTCATTGCCTACATCATGCTGCACTCAGAAGAGGTGGCATAAACCAGGAGGCAGATTCCCTTTAAGGCCATTTTACATGGGCCGAAGCTAACTGTTTGGGCAAGAAGAATGCTTAATATAACAGTTCTGCCCACATACATTTAGCATAATATCAGCAGCACATCTATCTACATGAACATGCTTTTGCACATTCACTGGCTGATCGCAGCCATTCAATCATCAAGCTTCCATGTTTTCTCACACCTATTTTCCCATTTAAGAGTGCCTCCATACCCTTCGCACTTTCTTTTCCTTTCTGCTAACCTTTTTATTTCTCCCTGCCAGTTGGAGCTCTTCCTCTCTCAGTGGCTTCAGGGTATTGATGGCGACACTGACGTTGTCACCGTCACACAGTTCCAGACGGCCCCACCCATTCTGCAGGGACAGACCAGGAATAAAGTTGAAGCCATGTTGTCCCATGTTAAAGATTTAATTGGACGCTTAACGGATGTCAAAATGCGCCATCTTTTCCTCATCCTAGCCTCTCCACGGTTAGTGTGATCTGATTTTCTTCTATTGTTCCTGCTTTCTAGATACATTGACAGATTTGACACTTTGTGTTTCGGAGATCCCCTGATCTACTAATTCAGGGGGTCCACTTTTTGGGGTCAGGTGATATCATCATGTTTGTTACAGGTATGTTGATCGCGTAACGGACCTACTACGACAGCGGCTGAAGCAAGCAGAGCTCTTAGAGAGGAAAAGAGAGGCATGGCTGGAGAGAGGGAAATCTGTGCAGGAGGAGAGGGAGAGCCTGGAGCCTAAGCTTGTGCTTTTACAAGAGAGGAGTCGTGAACTGCAGAAGCAGGTGAGCGCTGGGAGCTAGTGGGAGCGGCAGGTGCAGCTGGATGGGTATATGTACAAATGGCGGGTCGCTTGCTTATGGAGCAAGAAGCTGCTGCCAATGGATGATTTCACTTTTTGTAATATGGCAGCAGTTTCCAGTCCGACTGTGGGATTTGTGATCTGATTCATAACAGCACCATACATGACTATAATTCCGACAGTATTCACCAATCCACAGGATAATGCTAACTTGCTGATTGGTGGGTGTCTCTCTGTTCGGACGCGGACAGATCTGCAGAACGGGGAACTTTTATCTGTGTGACAAGATGGAGCGACATTCGGATACTTAGGGCTCCTGGAAAAGGTTGACCACAGCTGCCGACTTTTCTGGGGCTGCTGGAAAAAGTTGAGCGCAGCTTACGACAGCCCCATGGGGAATGAATGGAGCAGTTGTCGGGAATGCGCACTGCCACTGTCATTCTAATTGAGATATAAAGGTTCCCTGTTTTACCAGTTGGTGTGGGTCTTGGCGTCATTTTCCCAACAAGTTATCACCTATCCAGTGTGCAGTAACAATTGCAATTGGCAGTATAAGAAAGAAGGGTTGCTTTGTGGACTGTGCCTGTTATTTGCTGGGACAAGTAAGCTAACCCTATATAAGTCCCTGTATAATTGCCGGACAGAGCAGTCCCATTATGTTTCACTAGTTTTACAGACTTCTTCGGGCCCCTAGAGCTACTAGAAGTATTTGTAATGAGACTAAACTTCTGCAACACTTCTATTCCCTCCCACACTGACTGCTAGAAATGAGAGCTGTCAGTGAATCACACACGGGTCTGCTGTACTCCAGCACTAAAGTGACACTGGCATTATGTCTCTAGCTTAGCCTGCTCTAAGCTACTGTGATGGCGTGTTCTTTCTCCAGTGTGTTGCTGCCTACTTATGATTGGTCAGCATCAGAAAACAGAAGTACATGCCCCCAGTGAAATCTCTCTGGTGATGTCACTTAGACTTTAAAGAAACATATATATTAACTCTTCAGTTCCCAAATACGTTGATTGCTAATATCTCTGCAATGGAAGGCCAAAAAACAGTTTTATTCTGCTCTGCAGCGCCTAGTACATTGTGTGTCCTGATCAACATGAAAAATTTTGTGAAAAGTCTTCTTTAAGTCATGAGACTTGCAGTCAGGCTGAAAGTTAATATGGAATACAGTTCAATTGCATAAGCCTTTCTAATAAACCAGACTTTTGGACCTGTTCATAATAGGCCAACAACTTATCTCTTCATTTTTCTTGCAGATTGAAACAGATATATCTCGGCGATATAATAACCGCCCGGTGAAACTTATCGGCACTGGACTTTGAAAGTCATCATTTGACCTCCGACTCCAGTTTATACATTAAAACATCATCTTTATAAAGTGTTCTAACGGCGTCCTGTCCTTTCACGTAATATTTGGCAATGACAATGACACACTTCACCTTATCTCTAACCTGTCTGCTTCCTGACCATTCTGCGGATGACACATTCCATTTCCCTCCTTGCTTCTTTCTCAGTACCACACTGCTCCATGCGAGCCTTTCTCCTCTTTCTGGCTCCCTAATTACATCCCATCAGAATGACGAGTGACCTGTCACTGCTCATTATTCTGGCTGCTCGTTATCTCGGTTCCTGGGGGGGGAGCTGCACCCTCCAGCTGGACACTGAGTGATGGCATCTATTAATCAGCAGGCTCACGGAGCCATACCTGTAAGCACATCATGCACCTCTGCCAGTGGGCTCGCGCCATGGATTGTCGGGTTCTTACTGGATGGCTTTACAAATGACGCTGCGGGATTTGGCTGTGAAGGAGGTATGGGAGCCTGGACTTGGATCTCTGGATTGAACGTGGTCCATGAGCGGGTTGCTTTGTAGGTTATGCCATTTTAACAATATGTTTACATACGGCAAGTTTCTTGCAGAAATTTGTGTACAAAAAAAAATCCCATATATCTGAGGTTTGTAAAAAATCAGATGCCCTTGTTTCCAAAAATAATTTGTTAGATGGAAAGAACAGATTTTAAGCAGTAGTTTTTACAACAAATCTTTGTGCGAACATACGTGTGATATCCATATTTATACAGCAACATTGTAATATACAGTCTCCTATGATAACAATGGCAATGTATATATAAAAATTGGGTGCAAAACAGATGGTCTGTATGGGATTCATTTTTCTTTCTCTTTTTTGGGGGGGGGCACCCATAGACTTGATTAATGAGTGAGCCTCTTCCAACATATACAAAAAAGAACTGTGTATGTTGCAAAAACATATATATATATATATATATATATATATATATATATATATATATATATATATATATAGTTTTCTTTTTTTTTTTTGCATTCACACTCAGTCCATGTGAAAAAAAAACAACCTGCCATTTAAACATCCCTATTGAATTACATTGGTCGGTGTGCTGTCCCATTTTTACTCGTCAGCCCATTTCTGTATAATACGCTCCTCCTAACAAGTCCTGAGGGTGAAAAGGTTGACTGGTCTAAAGTCGATGCCATGAAAGAAATCTAAGCTGATCCTTATATTACTGGAGATTGGCCTGAATTATTTTATTACACTTCTCTAGGTGAACATCCACAGTACATTGGAAACACACGTATTGTATTTTGCTTAATATATTTCTTAAGCTAACTGCATATAGAGTTGTATAGCGTCTATATTTATTAATACATGGTTTATATAAGGACTTATAAGTGTCTGATCATGGGGTTTCAGCAGTAAGAATCCATCATGTTAGTCACTTTATAGAATTGGTGACCATAAAAAGTCAAATTAAGATTTCCAAATTTCCCAAAAATATGCTATAGAATAGATTTAGTGGTGACTAGTGATGAGCGAATGTGCTGGGATAAGGTGTTATCTGGGCATGCTCGGGTGCTAACTGAGTGTCTTTGGGGTGCTGGAAAAATATGTTTGAGTCCCTGCGGCTGTTTGACAGCCCAACACATGCAGAGATTGCCTAACAAACAAGAAATCCCTGCATGTGTTGTGAGTCTCGAACAGCTGTGGGGACTTAAACATATTATTTGAGCACCCCAAAGACACTCGGTTAGCACCTGAGCATGCTCAGATAACACCGTATCCCAGCACGTTCGCTCATCACTAGTGCTGACATCAGAGTAAAGTACAGTCTGAAGGCATACATCTATGGTAACTGAATCCATTGTATAATTTGTAATCCCCATCTTCCTATTTGTAATGCCAGGAAATATTCCCAACATTCCTGATAATGGTGTTCCCAAGGTTTCCAGCTTGCTTTGTAAATGACCCCTAACCTATGTAGGATCCACCAATGTAGTAATAGGGTCCCTTGTGGCAGAAGATGACTACATGCATGCACATATCTAATGGCAGCCTGCGCACAGGAGATGTATCCTCATCTTAATAAGTCTTAGGATCTCAAGTTCTGTAAGTGGTCCATATAGAGAAGCCCAATTAAATAGTGACCTCCAAGATCAGCGTTCTGGGAATATTAACGGAGCATATCAGAAATAAAAATATGGCCGCATTTTGTGCATACTCTGCTTTTCTTTTATTTGTTACCTGTCTTGTAAAGAATCAGATAGTTGGGGTCTAGGTGATTAAATGCCGCCATCTCCATACATTATTCCCAATACTTGGCCAAGAGGTGCAGTGTAATTGGCGTTATGCAGGCGGATGTTAGACGCTGTCTTCATTGTTACATATCTGAGGCTTTCTGCTGCCATAGATGACGTCATGGGCTCTCGGCTGGTGTGCACGGTGACTACTATTAGCCATCATTACGTACGCTGTCCTAAAGACATGATTTCAGGCTTTAGTATGCACGCTCACGGGTGCACTGTAAATCACCAGCCTTTTTTGCACATTAGTTTCCCAGGGTAATTGTTGTCTTTACTGTTTGTGATCCCACTCTGGGTGTGTTCCCTGCTTTGCATTGTATCCCATCCCCCACAGACAGGCTGCAGTCTCTTCCCTGTGGCTGCCGTGTACCCAGCCTCCCTGGTTCCTGGACTTTGTCACCTGTCAGTGGTGACAGTCTGTGTCCCCTCTGCACGGGCTGCGGTGCCTTCTCAGCTGGCACACACAAGATAATTACCAATTAGGGCTCAGTCCATCTGCTCCTGTGTGACACTGGGTTTCCCTTCCCTTTAATTAAACGTCTGCTGTGCTGCTCAATCAATTAGCGGAACAGCAGCACACACACAAGAGACCCCCAGCCTGTGTATGTCTTTATGGACTGCGTAGAGCGTCTTTGTGCTGATATGCGTCATGTCCGCCTGTCGTCACATTGCTAATACTGTATATTCTTGCCCCCTTTTTTTTCTTCTCTACATGCCCTATATGGATGAGCGTATTGGCACAAACCTCTTAATCACTGAGTCCAGGTTTATTATTCGTTCCCATTGTCACAGATCTATAATATCCAACCCCGCAGTATGCCAACGTTTTTGAAAGAATGGGTGGTTGTGACGAGTTCACGAATACCAGCGTGATCCATGTCCTTGTATTATCAGTTCATGAAATGTCTTCCCTCCTAAATATTCTACCTTCACTGGTGAGTGATAGTATTGAAATGTAGACCCTTAGAAAGCACCACAGCTCAGCCACGAAGCGCTGATCACGTAAAGTTACAAAGAGGGGGCCCCCAAGTGCTGAGGAGCATCATGCATAAAAGTCACCAATGTTCTGCTCACTCCACGTGCACAAGAGAAGAAGCCGAGGCCACTAAACGGGTGATCACCACACAGTAAATAAATAATCTAAATTTTATTGAGTGCAAAAACGTAAGATCAACACAGTTAAAAACATTTAAAAAGTCACACATGTGACTAAACACAGTTATTGCCCATAATAGGGTAATACCCATAACACAGTGACACTGATAGTAAAGACCTAAATAGGTCAAAGGTACAAGATACAAACAGCACATCACACCAATAAGTATGTATGGACAATCATAACGCTTGAGGCTATACAAATATATAAACCATGCACTATATGGTCAAAAATGACACAATTGTTATCAAATCAAGCACCAATGAAAAAAATATGATAAATAATTATGTCCACATGAGATGAGCCTGTCTGCCTAAAAAGTTGCAGGATAACGGAGCGTAGTAACCCTCCAAATACCAAAACCACATGGGATCAGCACCTTAAAGCCATCCGATAGGCGCCACATATCAGTGTCCCCATAACTGAGGCTGAGACATGCCCAGGGAGTTAAAGCCTAGTAAGGATGCAAATAGTATGAGTGGCATAAATATATAAATTGAAACTGGTCAAGAGTATAGTAACAAAGATGGTATACAGAGCAGAAGCCACTAAAGAAGTTGGTGCCGTGGGATCCCAGGAGGTAAATAAGATACGTCAATGCATGTGTATCAAGTCCTGCAGGATAAGTGCCACAAGGATGGGTCTGGAGGCCCAACTTGGGTGGGTGAGTTTGACGTGGAAGAACATGATGGCTGCACAGAGCCCCAACATTGTTGTGTGACCCCACAAATGTAGTAAGTCTTAACTGAAGAAGGGAAGCTGTTGTAGTTGCAAATGCAGAACAACTCTATATTTATGCTCACTCCATAACTGCAGAGTCCAAAACTCCTCTGGCACTAACGTCAACACAAAAGCTGTGTATCGGGGGCGTCATGGCATGGATTTCAATGTCTGAGGAGCAGCATCCCAGCCTTGCATCACCAAGCATAACGTCAGGTTTCAGATGGAGTGGTCTAAAGCACCTGACTGTGGAGCAAAGAAATTCGCTTATCTATTTGACAGTCTGATGGGTCAGTCTGGGTTTGGCGAATGACAGAACATTACCTAGCAACTGTAAAGTTTGGTGGAGGAGGGATAATGCTATGAGATTGTTTTCAAGGATCTGCCCCTTGGCTCCAGTCAAGCGAAATCTTAATGCTTCAGCATACCAAGGCATTTTGGACGCCTGTAGCTTCCAATATTGCGCAGTTTGTGGAAGTCCCCTTTCGGTAAAACATGACCGTGCGCAAAGTGAGGTCCCCAACAGCTTGGGTGGGTGAGTTTGGCATGGAAGAACATGATGGCTGCACAGAGCCCCAACATTGTTGTCTGACCCCACAAATGCTTTTCTGGATGAATGTGCAAAAGCTCCCACAGACTTTCCCCAAAATCTTGTAGTAAGTCTTAACTGAAGAAGGGAAGCTGTTGTAGTTGCAAATGCAGAACAACTCCATATTTATGTCTAGATATAGAGCAGGAGTTCATTAAAAAGCGACGCATCTAAATGGGGTGCAGGGAGGGCATGTGACCTGGGTGCAGCCTCCAGGGTGGCATCTTTGGGCTGCCTTATGTGGCAGTCCAATGTGTCTCCCAGGTGTCATTTTGCATGAAGTGGGGGGGTGGGTGGGAGGGAATGTTTAGGTACAGTATGAGGAGGGGGAATCTTGTGAGGGGACAGTATGGGGGAGGTCAGTGTGAGGGCACAGTATGGAAGGAATATTATGCAGGGGTTGTGTGTGAGAAGGGGGCACAGTGTGTAGAGGTTGGGAAGTATATGGAGGGACATAGTGTGAAGAGGCCATGTGCCATAAGAGGGATAGAGTGGGGTCATATTTTGTGCAGAGACAATGCAGTGAGGGGCAATTATTCATGGGGAAAACGCGGATATATTTTTATTCAGGAGCATTATAATGACACATTTTTAAAGGCAACAAAGAAGTCTGCAGAGGCGAGTTGTGAATGTGAAAAGTCCTCATGACATCTGGACAAGTTGTAGAAGAAAAGAAAGAGAACGACTCCAAACAGAGAAGATGTTGTCAATAATGTTTCTGGATGTAAATCAGGCACTATTTTTAATTGCAATTTATTCACTCCAATAATTGTGTATAGACACATTTTTATGTTACAGTTTCACTGACTTTCATCAAATATATTACTAAAACAGATACATACATACATTTATGAACAAAAAAAGCCAGCTACATCAAAAAAAAATTTGTGAAAAAATATTAAAAACATCATTTGAATGCTCTAAAAAAACATAGTATTAGGACTAGATGTTTCGATCTCTACCGCGCTATGATAAAGAGTGTTGTAGCTCTTGAAACGTGTTGGCATAATGCTATGGGTTTCTTTGTTTTCAGAGCAGTCAAATAAATAGTGTTTTTAAAATATTTTCACCTTTTTTTTTTCTAAAAAAAATAAATAAATTTTGCGGTAGCTGGACTTTTCTTTTTCTTCATGTCTACTTACTTGAAATCGGAGTCAGGATTTGTCCGTGCACCACACACCTTGTGGACTGATTTTGCAATTTTCAAACTTTTAGTTTTTGTGCACTTAAAGCAGAGAGTGGTGTCACACAAAATAGTTAATAAATAGCATTTCCCACATGTCTACATCAGCACAATTGTTGAAACATAATTTTTTTTGTTAGGACGTTATAAGGGTTAAAAGTTGACCAGCGATTTCAAATTTTTCCAACAAAATTTACAAATCATTTTTAGGGACCACCTCACATTTGAAATGAGTTTGGGGATCAAGCAGAAAATACCCAAAAGTGACATCATTCTAAAAACTGCACCCCTCAAGGTGCGCAAAATCACATTCAAGAAGTTTATTAACCCTTTAGGTGCTTCACGAGAGCTAAAGCAATGAGGAAGGAAAAAATGAACATTTTACTTTTTTCACATAAAATTTACTTTGGATTCATTTTTTTTTCACAAGGGTATCCAGAGAAAATGGACCACAAAATTTGTTGTGCAATTTCTCCTGAGTAAGCCAATAACCCCATATGTGGGGGAAAGCCACTGTTTGGGCGCATGGCAGGGTTCAGAAGGGAGGGAGCAATGTTTGACGTTTTGAACGCTAAATTGGCTGGAATCAATGGTGGTGCCATGTCGCGTTTGGAGACCCCCTGATGTACCTAAGCAGTGGAACCCCCAATTCTAACTCTAACCCAAACACACACCTAACCCTAATCCCAACCATAACCCTAAGCACAAACCTAACCCTAACACACCCCTAACCGTAATCCCAACCTTAACACTAGCCCAACCCTAACCCTAGCCCCAACATTAGCCCAACCCTAACCCTAGCCCCAACTCTAACCCTATCCCAACCCCAACCCGAACTTTAGCCCAACAATAACCCTAATGCAAAAATGGAAATAAATAAAAAATTTTTGTTATTTTATTATTTTTATCTAACTAAGGGGGTGATAAAGGAGGGTTTGAGTTACTTTTTTTTTTTTTATCAAAATGAACCAATAGGAAAAATTTCTTATTGTGGCTGGGTGCCGGCTGGCAGATATCGGTGGGCGCACTGCGCATGCACCTGCCATTTTTCCCGGGAAGAAGACTTCAGCGGTCCGGGGAACTTCACAGGGGGTTGCAGGGACACCAGAGGTACCGATGTGCGATCACATCAGAGGAGAGAGAAATAAAATCGGAAATTGTACTTTTTTTTTTTTTGCAGTAGCCGTTATTCCATTAATTACGGAGATCGCAACACTGGGGTGGGTAAAAACTCACCCGAATCATGTTCTCTGGGGTTTCAGCTACCCCCGGTATGTGAGACCCCAAAGAAATTCTGACTCTGGGGGGTGCTCTATACTTATTTCTTTTTAACGGCGCTGAGGCATAATTACCCTTAACTGCCGCCGTTAAAAGATGTATCGGCGGTCATTAAGGGGTTAAGAAGCACCCAGAAATGGATGGAAACAAAGAGTTGGAGAGTTCTGAAGTGGCCAGCAATGAGTCTGTATCTGAATCCTATTGAACACCTGTGGAGAGATCTTAAAATTGCTGTTGGGAGAAGGCACCCTTCAAATATGAGAGACCTGGAGCGATTTGCAAAAGAAGAGTGGTTCAGTTGAGAGGTGTAAGAAGTTTGTTGCTGGTTATAGGAAGCGATTGATTGCAGTTATTTATTCCAAAGGGTGTGCAGCCAAATATTAAGATGAGGTTGCCAACAATTTTGTCCGGCCCATTTTTAGTGTTTTGTATAAAATTATATCCAGTTTGCCTTTCTTCTAATTTTTGTTTGCATTGTTCCAATACACACAAAGGAAATAAATGTGTATAACAAAACATGTAATTACAATAATTTTCTGGAACAATTTCAAGGGTACCAACACTTTCGGCCATAACTGTAAACCAAAAAACAGACACATACGTTTATACCTTCATCAGATGTACATCATTTATGTATGTATCTGTTTTTTAGTGTATGTCTGATGAAGGTCAGTGAGACCGAAACATCAAAATTTGTCTAATGCACAATTCTGGAGTGAATAAATTGCAATTGAGTACCGGATTCCATTTTTTTTTCAACTTTTTAAGGGTTTGGACCATAACTGCACGGAATGCCGTACTCCTCTCTATTTTTACATCTGTATTTATGTTCGGACCATTAATTATAACATTAGGCCCTTTAGCATTCCAAATCCAAACATTGCGTAATATACTTGCTGTTAGGATTCGGTTCTGCTTGTCAGTTCCCGCGGTCATCACATGACCACTTATGTGATCTTCATATGGGTCATGTGGTGACGAGCTTCTATTCCTACGTTACTCAATGAATCAGGGGCTGTAGTTTTGCACGAAATATTGAGAATATTTTGGGGAGAAGCTAGTCGGCACGTGATTGTAATTGTGCAAACCGCATATGAGTGAACACATGGCGACTACTCGAAGCACGTAAGCTGTGTGTAGTAGGGGGCACCAAACTGAATATTTGCCCCAGGTGCAGGAAAATCTAGATTCTCCTCTTCATCCTGTGGATGTAATGTGTAGGTGTCCCTATTGTCAATATAGCGTAGGTAAGATATAAAATCTAAAATATCTATATCCCATTTTGTATATTGTTGAATTCATTTATTATTATTTATTATAGCACCATTTATTCCATGGCGCTCTACATGTGAGGAGGGGTATACATTAAAAAACAAGTACAATAATCTTAAGCAATACAAGTCACGCCGGTTACAGTAGAAGAGAGGACCCTGCCCGCGAGGGCTCATGTCACCATCTACAAGGGATGGGTGAGGATACAGTATTAGGATGCCGTCACACTATCAGTATCTGGTCAGTATTTTACCTCAGTATTTGTAAGCCAAAACCAGGAGTGGAACAATTAGAGGAAAAGTATAATAGAAACACATCACCACTTCTGTATTTATCACCCACTCCTGGTTTTGGCTTACAAATACTGATGTAAAATACTGACCAAATACTGCTAGTGTGACGGCAGCCTTAATGTTTATAGTATCCTGCAGTATAAAGTCTCCTGGAGAACACTAGTATTTTCAAACTAGCACAAACATTAGGGGTGATATTATGGGGTTGACACGTCTCCACTGTAATCTGAATTCCGTGTGCTAATGAAGGATTATCAGGATGGCATATAAATTGAAGTTATAACATTATATCTTACATCTATATCATTCAATCCAATCTCAATGAAATCGAATTTACAGGTGTGAGGATTTTAAAAAAACAAAAGCAGTAGATTATTAATATTTTTTCCATATTATTTAGCCTCTCAGTGGCTAGTGGATCCTGAGTATGTAGGTAATTCCATGTTTTGTTGCCATTCGTTGGTTAAAAACATTTTCTCTGAATCCTGTAGAATTAAATAGAGCAATGGCATTCCCAAGTTTAAGAAGATGTTAATAATATTATCATTATTATTATTATTATTTATATTACTCACTTATGTAGCCTCATTAATTCCACAGCACTTTACCGACCTTATCGGCACTGTCCCCATTGGGGCTCACAATTAGAATTGAGCAAATATGTTCAGTATCAGTCGCCAAATCTGAATTTGCCTTATTGGTAACCTATTTGTGCCGAATTTATGTTTGTTGATCAGTTCCGAACATATTCGATAATTTCTATGCAGCGCCCCAGAGTCCTGGTCGTTGCAGTACTGTGGCTCCGCCGCTAAGGGGGGCTATGGTACGTCTGATGGCACTGAAGGAGTTCATCTGACCAGGTATCACAGACACCAATACATTTCACAGTCTGGCCTCCAGGGGGAGCTAAGGGTTCTATTTAGTAGGCCACTCCTCACAATCTGGTAAAACTGGGGGTTAGGCAGGAAGTGAGAGAGAAAGCTGACTTGGTTGGAACCAGGCAACACCTTGTGGCAGAGGGTGTTGTGGGGGAAGATTCAGAGAGGTCCCTGTCAGGGGTGGGATCCTGACAGAGGCCTAGCAACCAGAGTGAACGTTACGGGACCGCGCCTGCACGATATAGCGGCGGTGCCCCAAGAAAGGACAAGAAGCGAGGTTTATTGTGCTGAGTGAGAAACGAGATCAACGCAACAAGGAGAATACCAGTAGGAGTCGTGCTGTAAGACGAGGCAACATCCTATTGAGGCGCATAACCGGTGGCCGGAACGCCGAGGAAGTATAGAGCTCCAAGCCAAACTTCAAACCTACGGCAGGACAGTCAGTTACAGGCGGGCTGTCTCACCCAGACCCAGGAAGACACAGGGGGGTAACAACAGGAGTGGGGCGACGCTGGAGTCCCGGAAGAGCTCCGAGCCTCCCCGTCATACGGGTGCGTCCTAACCGTAAGATCAGGGGGACGTAGAGGGAGAACATCAGGAACGAGTTGTGAGGGAACGTGAGAAACAGACACAACAGTTGTGGGGTACTATCCCGTAAGCACAGCAGGGGAGGACCACAGCACAAGCGCAGGAAGGTAGGCACAGATTTCCACCTGCAAAGGGAACTCTGGAGGTGCCATCGGACCGGCCGGACTTGCGCAGCCCGGTTAACCGTATTCCGGATTGAGGACTCAGAAGCCTTCAGTAAAGAGGTAAAGAGACTGCAACCTGGTGTCCTCGTTATTGACCGCGACCGGCACTACACCGCACCATAACATCAGCACCATACCATCACCTTTTCATTGTGCGCCCCTCAGCAGGGTCACGGACCGGGTCTAGCCACCGTGACAACCCCAGAGCAGAGACTCAGAGGCCCGGTACCGGGTACCCCTCGGCCCTGCGGCAGAGGGGGCGCTACATCTACTCCCATTGACTCCAATGACGTTATGCTGTGTTTGGCAAATATTGCAAACACAATATTCGCTGCCGATCGTAATCGGAACCAAATTTTGAAAAATTCGCTCAACTCTACTCACAATCTAAATTCCCTATCAGTATGTCTTTGGAGTGTGGGAGGAAACCGGAGAACCAGGAGGAAACCCACGCAAACACAGGGAGAACTTACAAACTCCATGCAGATGTTGCCCTTGGTGGGATTTGAATCCCGGACTCCGGTGCTGCAAAGCAACAGTGCTAACCCCTGAGCCGCCGTGCAAGAAAGCTATGACATTCTCTCACTTCAGCTGACCCTTAGGTGTAATGCATGGTTAATTAGCCTTTATAGCCATGATGGAGACCAGAATACCACTGTACATAGAAGGGTGTAATATGTCATTAGGTTCTCAAGCTCAGATATGCGTACCTCAGGTTACTTCTCATATGTTCTTGTGGGTATATGCTTGTGGTCCTGCAGTGCTTTAAAAGTACATCCACATGGGCCAGATATGCTGCAGAATTTGCAGCATAATTGTCTCTTTCAGACAAGTGTATTGAAGGTCCAAGTACTGTCCACATGTGAAACGGGTAGCAGGCCCACAGCACAAGGACCAATGCGGTAGTTCACATGGACATTTTTACGAAATGACCAGTGGTGCACACATAAAAAAAATTAAAAAAACCCAGCATAATTACTTTTATCTGTTTTTCTGATCAGACTCACCCGTTATAAGTCAAGGGGTGTGCAAAAAAAAATCACATATGACTTAACATTAGAATTTAATGCATTTTTCATGGATCCATTGCTATTACTAACAAAAGGGAGTGTATGTGGCCTTTATTTATTAAATTATGGATGACAATTAAGATGAAAAAATCACATGTTTTTACCATATGTAAAACGGATGATCTTCCATACACCCATGTGAACCCAGGTTACGGCCTCATTTAGACATGCGTTTCCACAGCCAGAACTCGTACCCATGATATTCTTCTGGAGCAGTTAACATTTCTGTGCTTTTTGTAGATCGCATGTCTGTAAAAAATAAATCAGAGGCATGTCCGTTTTGTATCCAAGTTACAGATTCAAATCACCCACACAAGTCTATCACAGATGGCACATAAATGCCATTCTTGTGCTGCCGATTTTTAACATTGTAATGAGATGGAGAAGTTTCTATTTCTCTTTTTTTATTTGCATACGAGAAGGTCACTGATCAAACATTGATGATTAAAAAAAACAAATATAAAGAGAATCCAGAAGTTTTTGGATAAACAGTACAAAAAATTTGTTGTATTTTCACATAAAACAGGACATTCCTAGTACTCTGGTATTCTGTGATTAAGGACTTTAACTTAGTCCGAAATGTGTAGGGAAAGCTCATATATTTTTTATTATTGTACTAGGAATATTCTATTTTATCTGAAATTACTCGCATCGCAACGCTCGGACTGGCCGGAGGCTCTGCTTACCCAAGCATGACAGCTACATAGAAATACATGCTGCCACGCTCAGCTGAGGAAAGCCGCTGGCCAGTCCGAGCTTTGTGATGCGAGTGTCGGCTGTGTTATACGAACGTCTGACTGCACCCGACCATGTTCCCACCTTCAGTATTTGTCAGTATTTTACCTCAGTATTTGTAAGCCAAAACCCAGAGTGGATCAAAAATACAAAAGTGGTGACATGTTTCTATTATACTTTTCCTCTGATTGTTCCACTCCTGGTTTTGGCTTACAAATACTGAGGTAAAATACTGACCAAATACTGAAGGTGGGAACGTGGCATAAATCTCATCCACATGCTGCCTAAAAAATCTGCAATGTAAATGGACATGTAGAGCAGACTTTCTATCTGCAGCATGTCTGTTTGGGCTCATTTCCACATGCGAGGCACACGTCCGTATCTCGCATGTGGAAACCAAGCTATGGAGCCGGCACTCCAGAGCGGAGCGTGCAGCTCCATGTGTTCCTATGCGGCCGCACGCTCCGCTCCCAAGTGCCGGCACCAGAGCTTGGTTTCCACATGCGAGATACGGACGTGTGCCTCGCATGTGGAAATGAGCCCTTTGCAGTATTCACTCAGTTTATTGTAACAGAAGTTGTTTTCCATCATCACTCTGTGCCAGAGTATGCAGGATTATTGACTACAAAATATATTCCATTGTTTTACTTGTGAAAAACTGTGTTGTCGTTCATACATCTGCTTTTCCAAAATCACTTTAAGGCCAGTCTCACACGTCCAGATAATTCCGGTACTGGAAAAATCGGTACCGGAGTTATCCGTGTCCGTGTGTCCGTGTGCTCATGTGGCACATCAGTGTGGCACACATGCGGCAGCCGTGTGCCGACTGAGGACCACACAGACCGTGCAGGAGATAGTGCTAGAGTTAAGCGCTGTCCCCTGCTTTGGGTGCTGAAGCCGGCATTCATTCCTTCTCCCCAGCAGCGTTCGCTGGAGAGAAGGAATGAAAAATCAAGGTTTTTGGGTTTTTTTGTGTTTAAAATAAAGTTCGTGGTCACCTCCCGCCTCCCACCCCCTGTGCGCCCGCCCGCTTGCATTAAAATACTCACCCAGCTCCCGCGATGCTTCCTCTCAGCGCCGGCAGCTTGTCCTGTGGAGGTGGAGCCACATATTCATCACTGTAATGAGCGGCACCACGTGACCGCTCACACAGGACAAGCTGCCGGCACTGAGAGGAAGCATCGCGGGAGCTGGGTGAGTATTTTAATGCAAGCGGGCGGGCGCACAGGGGGTGGGAGGCGGGAGGTGACCATGAACTTTATTTTAAACACACAAAAAAAAAAACCTTGATTTTTAATTTCTTCTCTCCAGCGAACGCTGCTGGGGAGATGGAATGATTGCCGGCTTCAGCACCACATGCAGGGGGGACAGCGCTTAGTGTAGCGCTGTTTCTCCTGCGGCGGTATGTGCACACGGAGGAGAGTGCACACTGTTCTCAGTGTGCATTTGTGCGGGACGCTTTGCGGACCGTGCTGCTGGAGAAAAACAGACATGTCTCCGTGTTTTGCACACGGACACACGGTCCGTGAAAACACGGAGACATGTGCATAGACCCATTCATTTGAATGGGTCTACGTGTGTCAGTGTCTCCGGTACGTGAGGAAACTGTCACCACACGTACCGGAGCCACTGACGTGTGAAACAGGCCTAACAAAATGCTTTCCAGACAGATTCCACTGAAAAATGTAATGAGTAACTGAATGCAAATTAACCCCATTAAGGCGATGTTCCAAAAATGAGAATTTGGTGATTTTTTTATGTTGCAATTACTTAGGGTTTTTTTACATGCATTTTTATTGGTTGTTTTTTTGTCTCATTTTGATATGTCATGTTTTAAATAAAGCTGCTTTGTTTTCAACACTTCCTGGTTTTTGGCTTTTACGAAACTTTATTGATGCAGTCACATGAAGATTACATGCGTTTTTAGTGTGTTTCTACACCTAATTGAATTATAAGAGGAAAATCCGAACGTAAAACTCTGCGTACTCGCAAGAGAAATTAAAATGTGAATTTCAAACATGCGCCACAGATCAGCTTACACGGCATGAAAAAGCACAGTGGGCATGAGATTTCGATTAATCTCATTCACTTTGCCTGAACTGTAAGATTCTGCTTTTTTGGCAGTAAAAAGACAAAGCATAAAAAATGCAAGAAATACTCTTTGTGGGAACTTAACCCAAGTGAGGGAAATCCTATCTGAAACTCGAGGTTCTGCCTCAGATTTATGAGGGGCATCCTGGAGCAAAACTCTGTTGGATTGGAATTTTACAGTGTATTTACTCTGTGTTGAAAAAAAAAACATTATACCGTGGATTTCCTCTACAGATTTCACCTGGGCATTGCTGTAACAAATCTGCAACCTTTCCATTCCAAAATCTGAGCTGTTTTGTTCTGGACTTTGCTGCAGATTTCATTGCTGATTTTTTTTTTTATATCATATTAATTATGCTGTTGCAAAATACAGTCATAAAAGTGACTCTAAACCAGATCTTTTTTATAATGCAAAGAATGGGAGCTACCATTAATGAATTGGCATTTCTACCAGTCCTGAGGACAGAAGATTGGATGATGTAGCCTATCCTTTTAGATATTAATAAATTTGGTGGGATTAGGGGGTGGGCAGAGGGACTTGTCACTTGAGCATCTCCAACCCTTTGCCTGCAAACAAGTAATCTGCATCTGTCGGGCATGGGCATTGCATTTCTTATTAATCACAATCATCTTGGGCCACTAATGGACACCTGTGGACAGTACAGATACAGAGTGGTCATGTAGTGGGGTGTTTAAATGAGGGGGGGAAAGGGCAGCAGACAGTTTGGGTTGTAAGATTTAAAAATAAAGAACAAAACTTTTTTTTTTTTTTTTTACATTTTTCTACTTCATTCAGTTCCACCCTTGTTCACATGTGTTGTATCTGATATTGCCGCTCGGCCCATGAACAAAAATGACCGAATGTTTATTTTTGGAGAAGAAGTAGAACTTAAAACCATTCAAGTTTCCCAATCGTGCATCAAAGCTCACTGATTAGACTGCAGATGGCGTCGTTTTCAGAGGCACTATGGATGTCATGTAAGTTTGGAAACTGAGCTTTATTGACAAATTATTACATGTGTAAAATAGAAACCTTGAAAACAGATATATTAAAATTACTAATACAAGAAGATGGAGCCCCATAAGTATTGCTACATATATTGATGACCCCCCATATGAAAATACCAAAGTGCTTGGGGACGCTAAGCATGGAAGGTCCAGAAGAGAAATCCAATGTATCACACCTACAGACCAAGTAGACATAGATATCATGCTTTCTGTTAATCTCAGAGGTCTCATTGCCATCACAGGCCCCTTATGGAATCTCTGTCCATGTTCCTGGTATTTGATGACAAGAATAAAGCGGCATGCTGGTTTATTCTTCCCATCAATATGACAGAACCATTGTAAGTCACTAGGGTCCATGGGGCGCCATTGGCATTCTTTTTGAAAAACACAAACTATAACACATGTGAACATAGCCTTAGCAACCCTCATGTTTTAGTGCCAGCACATTTTTCTGAATATTGTTGCAATAGGTGATTTTATGGATGGTTTCTTAGTCCTCTGCTGTATGACCGCTCTACTGTTGTATGCACTTGTGTTCAGTTCTCACGTTGATCATTTGCAGTCTCTATGAAACCAAAGCAGCATCTGAATCTGTGACATGGCTGTCACCAGTGCCTCCTGACCCGGGCTGACAGCTGGCACCTCTCCTATTGGGAGATTGTTGGCACGTCAATCACTTCGATGTGTAGAGAACAATGAAAGTGACAAAGAACAAAACCGAGCTGCAGACAGAATGCGAAACCTCTCTGTCCCCTCCACCCCCCTCTATTGACTCAGTCTGCTCATCTGTCCATCTTATGTTCATGTATGTGATATTAGTACAATCTACAGAGATATAGCGGGGACATGGTAACTTACCAAGCAGATAGATGACATAATAGACACTGAAGGAGCAAGCAAAGTCTAAAAATATATACATGGTGCATGGAGATACAGGGATAATGTCAGCATCAATACGATCAATTGTCTTTTGTAATGATTATATAAAGAAACATCCTTAATTAATTTCTAGCACTACTCCCTATTAAGGTATAAGTGTGTTTTAGAGAGGAGCGGTCTCTCTATTTGCTTGGAGAGCTGTGTTAGACATTTCAATGATTGCCATCAAATGCCATATTTCAAAAAAGTGTCCCTGTTACTGCTGGGAGGTTCAGGAGCTGGATTTGAAGCAATCTGCTGATCACCAGGGGGTTAAAACAGAGTTGTTTCACTGAGAGGAGTTCAGAGCGTATTAAATCTATGGCATGGAGGGGGGAGGTAAGTGGCTGCCAGAAACCTGTGGGAGTCAATGAGATTGGACAGGAAAACTTGAACCTGTCAAATTCATTTCTCCACTAATCTGTGACCTCCAATGATGATTTATCGGCACACACCAAGTGGCTGTCCAGTCACAGCAACCCCAGCCCGTAATCCCATAACTCTTTGTCATCTTCCTCAAACCACTTCTGAACAGTTTTTGCAGCATAGCAAAACACATTATCCTTCTGCTATTATGCTCTTACCAATACCAAAATGGGCAAAATCAGGAATGTAAGCTCTGCCCCTGTGAATGCCCGATACCACCAGGAACACCCGTTCTACGGCAGGTTTTTTTTAGAGCAGTCCCTTTTGTGTTCAGATTCCTGCGATTGTTCCAGTAATAATCGGGATTATTGGCAACTATGTATTATGATGGGTGTGCTTGGTCATGGAGTGGTAAGATAAGTAGTACATGTCAAAGTGATAATCACACGAATGTCGGGTTACCCAAAACTTTGTCCAAAACTTAACACCGCTTCCACCAGCAAGTCTTTTCTAGTAGGACATCCTGATAATGCCATCAGCCCCAGTAAGTGATGCACACACACACCTGGCCACCTAAAGGATGTAAAAGAAAATGTGAGTCGTCAGACCAGACCTCCTGCTATTGCAATGTCCTGTTCTCACATGCTCATTGTAGACAAGGCAGACAAGGCATCGTGTACGGGTCGCAACTCCATACACCGTCAGCTGCAGTGCATTGTGTGTTCTGACACTTTCCTATAAGAGACAGAGTTACTTTATCTCCTGTTTGTGCTAATCACTTATTTCGGATTGGTTCAGAAAAGCTAGCTTTTATTCTCAATGTGCATCAGTGAGCCTTGGGGGTCCATGACAAGGCCTGTACATAGAAATCATGGGGTCCCATAGCAAAATTGCTAATGTATGTCTCCTCACCCACAAAATAAATAAAAAATATGATATATATGTAAATATATAGTCAGATTTATGGCCCACAGGTGCAGTCACAGATGGTCATATCTTCCAACTTTTAAAGTCCTAGAAGAACACATATCGTGGAACTTAGGCCTGATTCACATGTTCATGTTACACATATGTATTCTCTCAAATTTTTTTCACAGATACATCACATATCCATCATAACCAACCTTTCATATCATTTTCTCACACACGTGTTTAAACATAGACATGTGAATGAGGCCTTACACAGTAATCTTGCATTTATTTAATGGACTCTGTCATCCGATTCTCGCTGCCCAACCAATCACAGCATGAAGCAGATCCTGACTGTCCAATTGCAGCAAAGTATATTTTCTTTGAAATGACTTGAAAATGAACAAATACTCTGCAGTATTTAAATACACTGCTCAAAAATAAAGGGAACACTTAAACAACACAATGTAACTCCAAGTCAATCACACTTTTGTGAAAACAACCTGTCCAGTTATGAAGCAACACTGATTGTCTGTCAATTTCTCCTGCTGTTGTGCAAATGGAACAGACAACAGGTAGAAATTGTAGGCAATTAGCAAGACAACCCCTATAAAGGAGTGGTTATGCAGGTGGTGACCACAGACCATTTCTCTATTCTCATCCTTTTTGGCTGTTGTTTTGGTTACTTTTGCATTCTGTAATTGCTCTCATCCCTTAGAGGTACTGTACAGTAGCATGAGGCTGTGTCTACAACCCACAGAAGTTGCTCAGTTAATGCAGCTCATCCAGGATGGCACATCAATGCGAGCTGTGGCAAGAAGGATAGCTGTGTCAGCATAGTATCCAGAGCATGGAGCAGATACCAGGAGACAGGCCAGTACCACTACCTCCTTTGTGCATGAGGAGCAGTGCCAGAGCTCTGCAAACTGACCTCCTGCAGGCCACTAACAACTATGTGTCTGCTCAAACTGTCAGAAACAGACTCCTTGAGGTTTGTATGAGGCCCCGACATCCACAATTGGGTGTTGTGTGCTTACAGACCAACACCATGCAGGGCAATTTGCATTTGCCAGAGAACACCAAGATTGAAAGATTCAACATTGGTGCCATGTGCTCTTCACGGATAAGAGCAGGTTCACACTGAGCACATTTGACAGATGTGACAGAGTGACCATATGCAGGTGCACTAGGCCCTGGGTTCCTTCTAACGCATGACAATGCTATGCCTCATGTGGCTGAAGTTCCTGCATGATGAAGGCATTATGTCAGGGGGTTCTGTTTTTAAGATGGTATCATGTTTGGGGGTTTCCCACTATATGGGACCCCTTAAGTCACTTTAAACATGGATAAATCCCTAAAAAAATACATTTTGTTAATTTCCTTTAAAAAATGAAAAATTGCTGCTACATTTTTAACCCCTTAGTGACAGAGCCAAATTTTTGAAATCTGACCAGTGTAATAACTCTGCACCGCTTCAACAAATCTCAGTGATTTTGAGATTGTTTTTTCGTGACACATTATACTTTATGATAATGGTAAATTTAGGTCAATATGTTTTGTGTTTATTTATAAAAAATATCAAAAAATTGAGAAAAATGTTAAAAAATTAGCAATTTTCAAAATTTGAATGATTATCCCTCTAATCCAGATTGTCATACCACAGCAAACCATTAATAAATAACATTTCCCACATGTCTGCTTTACATCAGCACCATTTGTAAAATGTTATTTTATTTTGTTAGCATTTTAGGAGGTTTAAAAATGTAGCAGCAATTTTTCATTTTTTTCAAGGAAATTTACAACATTTATTTTTTTTAGGGAACTATACATGTTTGAAGTGACTTTAAGGGTATGTTTCCACGTGCAGGAAACGCTGCGTGTTTGACGCTGCGCAGAGCCGCAGCGTCAAACACGCAGCGTCCAGATGTTACAGCATAGTGGAGGGGATTTTATCAAATCCCGTCTCCACTATGGGTGGTAACACGCACCCGGCGGCCCTGCGATTCCGGACATGCTGCGCGTCTTTTTAGATCGCAGCATGTCCGTATACCTTGCACCTCAAGGTATATCACAGGGCCCTATGTGTGGGGCACGATGATGCCGGATGTGTACAATGAACACATCATCGTGTCACAGAAGGGGGCGGGGCTTAGGGCGGGGCGGGTTTGCCGCTCCGTCCAAACCGCCGGCCATCCTGAAAGTGGACACATACCCTAAGGGTCTGATATATTGGGAAACCCCCAAACGTGATACCATTTTAAAAACAGCACCCCCTGACATATTGAAAACTGGTGTCAAGTAGTTTATTAACCCTTCAGGTGCTTTGCAGGAATTAATGCAAAGTGGTATGACAGAAATGAAAATGTGTATTTTTACCACCTAAATGTCACTATCTTCTGAACAGATTACTACATCCGTCAGACTCTAAGGCTATGTGCACACTTTGCAGGTGACCTCTGCGGGTTCTCCCGCAGCGGATTTGATAAATCTGCAGGGCAAAACCGCTGCGGTTATCCCTGCAGATTTATCGCGGTTTGTTCCGCGGTTTTCGCTGCGGGTTTCCGCCTATACTATTGATGCTGCATATGCAGCAATATGCAGCATCAATAGTAATGTTAAAGTAAAAAAAAAAGTTTATATACTCACCCTCTGACGTCCCGATCTCCTCGGCACTGCACCCGGCGGTCCGGTTCCAAAGATGATGTGCGAGAAGGACCCTTCGTGACGTCACGGTCATGTGACCGCGACGTCACGGTCATGTGACCGCGACGTCACCGCAGGTCCTGTTCGCACAGCAACTCTGACCGGCCGGCCGCGTGCAGCGCTGAGAGGTGAGTATAACATGATTTTTTATTTTAATTCTTTTTTTTACGCACAAATATGGTTCCCTCTCCTCCACCCCGGGTACCACCCGCACATTATCCGCTTACTTCCCGCAACGTGGGCACAGCCCCATGCGAGAAGTAAGCGGTTCAATGCATTCCTATGGGTGCAGAATCGCAGCGATTCTGCACAAACAAGTGACATGCTGCGGAATGTAAACCGCTGCGTTTCTGCGCGGTTTTCCCCGCAGCATGTGCACAGAGGTTTGCGGTTTCCATAGGTTTACATGTAAATGTAAACGCAATGGAAACTGCAGCAGACCCGCAGCGGCAAAATCGCGGCGGTTTCGCGGTAAAAACCGCAAAGTGTGAACATGGCCTAAGGCCGCTATTTGGTAGTGAATTGCCATGGCAAACATCAGGACCACACAATCATGATCTGAGGGCACCAATTGGGATAAAGAGGAAGCCCCCACACTCTGTTAACCATTTATAATGAAGTAGTCACTATTGACAGCAGCATCTAAGGGGTTAAAGAAATTTGGATGGTGACAACACTGATCGTGGCTGATGCAGCAAGTTGTCAGCTATAGTGGACAGCCGACAGTTGCTGGATTGTCACCAGTATGGGGAGGCTATTCTCTTATATCTCAGGTCAGTTAAAAGACGTATTGGCGGTCATTAAGGGGTTAAACCTCCTAAAATGCTAACAAAATAAAATAACATTTTACAAATGGTACTGATGTAAAGCAGACATGTGGGAAATGTTATTTATTAATGGTTTGCTGTGGTGTGACTATCTGGATTAAAGGGATAAAACATTTTGACCTAAATTTACCATTATCATAAAGTATAATGTGTCATGAAAAAACAATCTCAAAATCACTGGGATTTTTTGAAGCTTTGCGGAGTTATTACTACATAAAGTTACACTGGTCAGATTTCAAAAATTTGGCTCCGTCACTAAGGGGTTAAAATAGTCTCAACTAAGTACTGCATTTACAAGCACTGCTACCATTTAGTTATTTACTTACTTACTGCAGGGTATTTGCTCATTTTATTCGTATTCTAAAGGTACCGTCACACTAAGCGACGCTGCAGCGATACAGACAACGATGCCGATCGCTGCAGCGTCGCTGTTTCGTCATTGTGTGGTCGCTGGAGAGCTGTCACACAGACGGCTCTCCAGCGACCAACGATGCCGAAGTCCCCTGGTAACCAGGGTAAACATCGAGTTACTAAGCGCAGGGCCGCGCTTAGTAACCCGATGTTTACCCTGGTTACCATTGTAGAAGTAAAAAAAAAAACACATACTCACATTCCGGTGCCCGGCGTCCGCTTCCCTGCACTCCTCCTGCATCCTGTGTCAGCGCCGAACATCTCCGGCATCTCCCACAGAGCAGAGCGGTGACGTCACCACTCTGCTTTACGGCCGGCACTTACACAGGATGCAGGAGGAGTGCAGGGAAGCGGACGCCGGGCACCGGAATGTGAGTATGTGTTTTTTTTTTTACTTCTACAATGGTAACCAGGGTAAACATCGGGTTACTAAGCGCGGCCCTGCGCTTAGTAACCCGATGTTTACCCTGGTTACCAGTGAAGACATCGCTGGTTCGGCGTCACACACACCGATCCAGCGATGTCAGCGGGAGATCCAGCGACGAAATAAAGTTCTGGACTTTCAGCAACGACCAGCGATCTCACAGCGGGATCCTGATGGCTGCTGCATGTCAAACACAACGATATCGCTATCCAGGACGCTGCAACGTCACAGATCGCTAGCGATATCGTTTAGTGTGAAGGTCTGTATGTTAATGGACACAGTGTGAATGTGCCCCTACACATTGCACTTATATCACTTATATACAGACATAATACAGAATGACAGTTATTGGTAATAAAATAATATCTACAGATTCTCTCTATAAAGTAGACAGCAATTATAATGCGAATCTTCTGGAGCCATCAATAAATGGAGACATTTCACATGCAAATCTATGCCGATGGGAAGGATGATATTTTCTCAGGCACAGCAGGCTTCCATTAGCCTTTCACCATTGCAGTTCGCCTCTCCATTGTAAAATGCCGTATAACATGTAATATACAATTATTGCTTGCAGTATTCTAAACAATGAGAACGACTGAAAACCTAATTCAAGCGTTTGCTGTTCACATGCGTGTTCTGTCTGTGTTTTTCTTGGGCAGAACACATACGGTACCCATTATAGTCTATGGGGCTGTTCAAATGTCCAAGGTTTTTTTCTGGTCGCTGTGTCAGCAAAAACAACACTGTACTGTATGTGAGATGCTTTGTACTTCATTTTTTTCATACTTAAAAAGCTGAAAAAATTAGTACAATTTTAATAGTGTTAATAGTTTATTTTGGTCCATTAACAAAATGCAAAGTGAATGAACAAAAAAAGAAATCTAAATCATATCAATATTTGGTGTGACCGCTCTTTGTCTTCAAAACAGCATCAGTTCTTCCAGGTACACTTACCCAAAGTCAGTCATTTTTGTAGGATCATCATTTTCATATGTAGCTTTAACACTGTCATTAACTGAATAAGAAAGTTGGAGGCTTAAAACTGGGTGAGGAACAGCCATACTGTGCTACAAAGGGTGAGGTTGTTAAAGACAGTTTCTAGTCACAGGTCCATGCCGTTATCAGAGTTCGACTGTGCCATTTAACTGGTAATCAACAATAGACAGCACGGCTGTTAGAAGCCAACACATGTTCATATGTGTAAACAGGGAGTATAGCCTAACAACAAATCCTACAAAATTACTCCCATAGACAAGAATCCAGTAAAAAAACACAATTTTTATTGAAACAATCAACAAATGCATAAAATAAGTAAAAAGGAGAAGTCATGCTGAGAAATAATCATCAGGTAAATATTAAGACATATTTATAATCTGTCCCAAGTCAATCAAAAGAAGTTCATTGATTACATATATGTGCAGCTTTATATTATGACACCAATATGCCCATGAGGAAAAGGTATAGAGGTCACCCTTTTAAATAGCACTGGTGATGGCTGCATCTCATAGCGGCCAAACATGGTGACAGGTTCCCTTTAATGCCACTCGTATTTCATGGATACGGTTATGTATGATCTGTCACTTTATTCTGATAATATTTGTTAATGATGCTTATAATTTGATAAGTCACTAATATAAACCTTGTACAAATTCCATATGTGTTTGGAAGTATTTACACCTTCTCGTATGGACATATTAGGTATCATCATATAATACTGCATATAAATACATAGCCGTGGAACCTTGTCTATCTATATAATCGTCTTAGGGGTACTTCCGTCTGTCTGTCTGTTTGTCTGTAACGGAAATCCCGCATCGCTGATTGGTCGCGGCTGGCCGGCCGCGACCAATCAGCGACAGGCTTAGTCTGGCCGCGAATTGGCCCCTCCCTACTCTCCTCAAGTCAGAGCCCCCTCCCTACTCCCCTCCAGTCAGTGCCAGTGTGTCGCCCCATCCTGGACCAACTTTTTACTATTGATGCTGCCTATGTAGCATCAATAGTAAAAAGATATAATGTTAAAAATAATAATAAAAAAAAAAAATTGTGCTATTCTCACCTTCCACCGTCCACCGATGCGCGCGATGCTGCCGCTAGCTTCTGTTCCCATTGATGCATTCCGAAATTACCCAGATGACTTAGCGGTCTCGTGAGACCGCTAAGTCATCTGGGTAATTCCGAATGCATCACTGGGAATGGAAGCTGGCGGCAGCATCGCGCACATTGGGACAGCTTCGGTGGACACCGGAGGGTGAGTATATAACTATTTTTTATTAAAAAAAATTTTTTTAACAGGGATATGGTCCCCACACCGCTATATACTATGTGGGCTGTGTTATATACTGCGTGGGCTGTGTTATATACTGCGTGGTCTGTTATATACTGCGTGGCCTGTGTTATATACTACTTGGGCTGTGCTATATACTACGTGGGCTGTGCTATATATTATGTGGGCTGTGCTACATATTACGTGGGCTGTGTTATATACTGCCTGGCTGCTATATACTACGTGGGCAGTGTTATATACTGCGTGGGCTGTGTTATATACTATGTGGCCTTTGTTATATACTGCATGGGCTGTGCTATATATTACGTGGGCTGTGCTATATATTACGTGGGCTGTGTTATATACTACATGGCTGCTATATACTACGTGGCTGCTATATACTACGTGGCTGTGCTATATACTAAGTGGCTGTGTGTTATGTGGGCTTGGCTATATACTATGTGGCTGCTATATACTATGTGGCTGCTATATACTAGTGGCTGTGCTATATACTACGTGGCTGTGCTATATACTACGTGACTGTGCTATATACTATGTGGTCTGTGTTATATACTATGTGGGCTGTGTTATATACTACTTGGCTGTGATAACTGTGACGTACATACATACATACATATTCTAGAATACCCTATGTGTTAGAATCGGGCCACCTTCTGATATGTACATAAACATGTATATAAAAATGTGTTATTATTTTAAAGTGTGACCTCTATACCTTTTCTACATGGGCATATTGGTGTCATAATATAAAGCTGCACATAAATATATGTAATCTATGAACTTCTTTTGATTGACTTGATTATAAATATTTCTTAGTATTTACCTGATGATTATTTCTCAGCATTACTTCTTTTTACTTGTTTTTATGCATTTGTTGATTGATGCATGCTCAGCTCTGAGCTCTCATCAAAGACTGGGAACCTACATATGACAGAAAAGTATGTCATATGTCGAGAAGGAGTTAATGGTGTCTTCAATGCTGAGAAATATAGACAGATACTTATCGCTCATGCAATACCATCAGGGAGGTGTCTGATTAGTTCCAAATGTATTCCGCAGCAGGACAATGACCCCGAACATACATAGTAACATAGTTATTAACGTTGAAGGAAGACTTTAAGTCCATCTAGTTCAACCCATAGCCTAACCTAACATGCCCTAACATGTTGATCCAGAGGAAGGCATAAAGAAACCCATGTGGCAAACAGTAAGCTCCACATTGGGGAAAAAAATTCCTTCCCGACTCCACATACGGCAATCAGACTAGTTCCCTGGATCAATGCCCTATCAAGGAATCTAATATATATACCCTGTAACATTATACTTTTCCAGAAAGGTATCCAGTCCCCTCTTAAATTTAAGTAATGAATCACTCATTACAACATCATACGGCAGAGAGTTCCATAGTCTCACTGCTCTTACAACCGATGTCATTAAGAACTACCTTCTGCGTATACAAGAACAAGAAAGTCTTGGAATTGATGATATGGCTGATACCACAAGCTCGCTGCCTCGGGGTAATCCTTGACACTGATCTCTCCTTCAAACCACATATCCAAGCCCTTTCCACTTCCTTTCGACTTCAACTCAAAAATATTTCACGAATCCGTACATTCCTCAACCAAGAATCTGCAAAAACCCTAGTCCATGCCCTCATCATCTCTCACCTTGACAACTGCAACCTCCTGCTCTGTGGCCTCCCCTCGAACACTCTCGCACACCTCCAATCTATTCTAAACTCTGCTGCCCGACTAATACACCTGTCCCCCCGCTATTCCCCGGCCTCTTCCCTCTGTCAATCCCTTCACTGGCTCCCCATTGCCCAGAGACACCACTACAAAACCCTAACCGTGACGTACAAAGCCATCCACAACCTGTCTCCTCCATACAGCTGTGACCTCGTCTCCCGGTACTTACCTGCACGCAACCTCCGATCCTCACAAGATCTCCTTCTCTACTCCCCGCTTATCTCCTCTTCCCACAATCGCATACAAGATTTCTCTCGCGTATCACCCCTACTCTGGAACTTTCTACCACAACGCATCAGATTCTCGCCTACCATCAAAACCTTCAAAAAGAACCTGAAGACCCACCTCTTCCGACAAGCCTACAACCTGCAGTAACCACCGATCGACCAAACCGCTGCACGACCAGCTCTACCCTCGCCTACTGTATCCTCACCAATCCCTTGTAGATTGTGAGCCCTCGCGGGCAGGGTCCTCTCTCCTCCTGTACCAGTTGTGACCTGTATTGTTTAAGATTATTGTACTTACTTTTACTATGTATACCCCTCCTCACATGTAAAGCACCATGGAATAAATGGAGCAATAATAATATTATAATAATAATAATAATAATAATAATAATAATACCTAGCCCTGATCTCAACATCAGTACAAGTATCTCTGGGATTATATGAAGAAACAGAAGGACTACAGACACAGAAGATCTGTGGTTACTCATCCAAGATGTCTGGCATAATCTCCCTGCTGAATTGCTTCAAAACTGTGTGCACGTCTATGTAGAAGAACTGATGATTTGTTGCTGCTTTGAAGGCAAAGGATGATTATACCAAACATTGACTTGATTTAGATTTCTCTTTGGTTCATTCACTTTCCATTTTATTTACCAATAATAATCTAGTAATACTTCTATTTCAAAAGCTTAAAAAAACACTATTTTTTCTCATTTTCTGATCTGCTTACTCCAATTGCTTTTTGTATTTGGATGGTTTGGTCCTTACCAGGGAGGCTTGGCGACCATTATCACGGTAATCTAGGGTCTGGAACATCTATTTCTCAGTAGGTGGTAGACAAGCTGGTTAAAACTGAAACAAGCAAAAAATAAAAGTAGAAAAGAAAAAAAAATTATGAAAGGGTCAATACATTGCGTACATATTGTGCTCTTTTCTTTAAAAAAAAAAATGCGTCTTCTGTTTCAAAAAATACCTGAGCTGTCTGATAAACATGGTGGAAGTGAGAACCAGCTCAGCCCTGAGAATTCGTATCCACCCAGTAGATATATCCTGGTGAGTGACATGGATGGGGCGCTGGGTGATGCAGTCTCACCCCCATCATTACATCACCAGCCCAGGAGCTTTGTTTAGCCTCAGGTGCTGTGCAATTTGTCAGACCAGCCCAGTCTCTGACCTGTACACAAGCTGCAGCCAATCACAGATCAGCTTTATGACATCACTGACCAATCAGCTGAGGCCACTGTGTGAACTACCAATCAGGATGCAGCAATTATCCTGGTTATGTAGAAGGGGATAAGATCACAGTGAGGAGATGTCACTGCCCAGAGGAGAGAACAGCAGAGCCAAGGCATACACTAACCAAGGAACATGTTCCCTGTGCTACAGTAATGTAATGTCATGTAATAAACCGGCAATATCCTCATTGCATAGGAGATTGTTTTTTCTTTTTTCTACTATTTTGTTTATTTTTTGTTCCAAATACAATGCAATATATTGTCTTAATCCTGAGTGAGTTTAAGGCCACGGTCACATGTTCGGTATTTGGTCAGTATTTTACATCAGTATCTGGAGTGGAACAATCATAGGAAAAGTATAATAGAAACTAGTCACCGCTTCTGTATTTATCACCCACTCCTGGTTTTGGCTTACAAATACTGAGGTAAAAAACTGACCGCGTGAATGTGGCCTAACACGGACCTATAAGGGGACAATGGCATACCACGGCGCTCGTTTCTGGCAGAAATTCTACTGGAGCCCCCAGCAATTCCAAGAAATGGGTGTCTGGATATTCAGAATCAGGTTCTGCATGGCCCCGTCTTGAATGTAGCAGAGGTGAACATGTTCCACTTTCTCCACTCATAGTCTATGGGACTGCCGTAAATAACGGGACACTGATCTCCCCCTTCTCTGGCAGTCCTATAGACAATGAATGGAGAAGAGTTGGAGAATGCAACTTCTGCTATATTCAAGACTGGGCTTTACATGACCCAGTACTCAGAATCATTGGGACCACAAGCAATCAGTATGATATGGATGGTGGAAAACGTTAGATTTTGGGAATACCCCTGTAAACAATACAAAGTGCCCTTTAATTGTGCAGTATGTGTGTGTGTAATGCAGGGCAGGGCAGGTCCTCGGAGCCGGAGTCTTACTTTGTAACTACTCCCTTTTTTTGGCCGAGAAATGTTAATCATGAAAAGAAGGCTTCACTCTTGAACAATAACATGTAAGTACTTACATTGTAATCTCCTTTATGAGTAGTACAAAAAGGTTTTCTCTTTTTGTCTTTCTTGGGCTCCATGCTTAGTATGGAATGGTAACGCTGCGCCCCCTGGTGGCCATTTTTTTCTCTTGGCCAAAAATGATTTGTAAAATAATACGTGTTGTCAAGATTGAAAATGTGACTACAAGCAATAGAAATAGAATTCACATTTCTATCACATCTAGATGCTTTGAGACATATTCTCCAATTCATCAATTGCTTTTTTTTACGTTCATTTATTTTTCTTGACTTTTTTGTATGTTAGCGGATTTTTTAAGCCAAATACATCAAAATAGATATCCAGTGTTTGTAGAATTGGCCCAAATTCAAAGCTTCTTAAATGCTCTTTTTAGCTATTTTTGCACTTTTTAAAGTCTAAGGAGATCCGAAAACGATGGATGAAAAAAAGGAAGAAAGACTTTGTCCTTCAATATTCCATCTGTGTTTCATTCATTTTCCATTGATTCATTGCTAAGAGTCAATGGACAAAACAAGAGAAAAAAACAGACACAAAACAGATGAGACATGAGAGAACAGGTAATTTTACAAAGATGTAAAGATGATAACAGATATGTGAGTGTGCCGCTCCGATTCTCTGCCGGGCTGGGAGTGATGGTGTTACTGGTTACCCGTGACCTGAAAATAAGGTTGCCACATATACCACCAAAAACAGTGGCATGGTAAAGAAAGGGGTGCCATGTTAGTGTTTTGTCTTTACACTTGGACATTTCATTGTGTAATGGTCCTTAGGGTTCTAGGGTGGTTGAGGGGTTATTGCCATTTCCTTGGTGGACCAGGTACTAAAGGGATCAATGCAAACATCCTATGTGGTCTAGTGCAGTAAGAGGTAGATCTCATATGATAGTGATTAATAGGTAACCTACAATTATATCATTTAAGTATTATGTTCCTTTATCCCATGTATTCTAGCTACCGGCCACTAGGTGTCCTCCTCCTTACTAACTCGCTTTCCAGTGCTGTTGTAGAGTGGAATCTGTCTATTACGACATAAACCCTAAAATGGATTAAAGGAAGTGTTGGGGTCGCACTGCTCCTGCTCTCCCATCTCTCAAATTACATACAAGCATAATAGAAAAGTGGGCTTTTCACTTGATAAGAGACAAGCTTTAGGACAATGGCAGGATCAATGCATTCTGTTATGTGAGGAAAAACAAGTTCTAGGACCTATAGTGCTGGCAGAATTCTGATGAACAGAGATCACCCATTCAAAAAGTGTGAATGGCAAGTTACAGAGTAGGAAAATTAGGAAAGTCCTTGGACATATTAAACTTATATGTGAGAATCTCTGGTGTCGAGTGTTCACATTCTCAGTTTAGCTATGTTCCCATCTTAAAGAGAGTTGAACAGAGATGTAATACCGGCATTCACCTGACTGTAATTTCCCTTCATTGATAATAAAGAAGATATCACCACAGTGATTGAAGGGGGTCCCCAATATGTTCAGGCAGAATGGAATGTTGTTTCCTCTCCTAAATAAGTAAATAGAGAAACCTCTGAATTGTTGAAAAATTTCCCACTGGCACTCTTGATTTATCCCTATAGAGGTGCACAGATTGCCTTAGCCCCGCAATACGGAGGGAATGACACTACCATTCATCTGGACTGTAGGCTGATAGAGAAGTGATACTGTCCCACAGCCAGACTGGGTCACACATATTTAGCAATTCAATGCATTTGTATGCTCTCTAATGTGTCTAAACTAGCACGACACTCCAGCCCGCAAAAAAAGAGATGATGTTTTTCAACAAAATGACAAGTTTTGGGCTATAATTATATATATATATATACAGTGCAGACCAAAAGTTTGGACACACCTTCTCATTTAAAGATTTCTCTGTATTTTCATGACTATGAAACCTGTACATTCACACTGAAGGCATCAAATCTATGAATTAACACATGTGGAATTATATACTTAACAAAAAAGTGTGAAACAACTGAAAATATGTCTTATAATCTAGGTTCTTCAAAGTAGCCACCTTTTGCTTTGATGACTGCTTTGCACACTCTTGGCATTCTCTTGATGAGCTTCAAGAGGTAGTCACCGGAAATGGTTTTCCAACAATCTTGAAGGAGTTCCCAGAGATGCTTAGCACTTGTTGCCCTTTTGCCTTCACTCTGCTGTCCAGCTCACCCCAAACCATCTCGATTGGGTTCAGGTCTGGTGACTGTGGAGGCCAGATCATCTGGCGTAGCACCCCATCACTCTCCTTCTTGGTCAAATAGCCCTTACACAGCCTGGAGGTGTGTTTGGGGTCATTGTCCTGTTGAAAAATAAATGATGGTCCAACTAAACGCAAACCGGATGGAATACCATGCCACTGCAAGATGCTGTCGTAGCCATGCTGGTTTAGTATGCCTTCAGTTTTGAATAAATCCCCAACAGTGTCACCAGCAAAGCACCCCCACACCATCACACCTCCTCCTCCATGCTTCAAGGTGGGAACCAGACATGTAGAGTCCATCCGTTCACCTTTTCTGCGTCGCACAAAGACATGGTGGTTGGAACCAAAGATCTCAAATTTGGACTCATCAGATCAAAGCACAGATTTCCACTGGTCTAATGTCCATTCCTTGTGTTCTTTAGCCCAAACAAGTCTCTTCTGCTTGTTGCCTGTTCTTAGCAGTGGTTTCCTAGCAGCTATTTTACCATGAAGGCCTGCTGCACAAAGTCTCCTCTTACCAGTTGTTGTAGAGATGTGTCTGCTGCTAGAACTCTGTGTGGCATTGACCTGGTCTCTAATCTGAGCTGCTGTTAACCTGCAATTTCTGAGGCTGGTGACTCAGATAAACTTATCCTCAGAAGCAGAGGTGACTCTTGGTCTTCCTTTCCTGGGGCAGTCCTCATGTGAGCCAGTTTCTTTGTAATGCTTGATGGCTTTTGCCGCTGCACTTGGGGACACTTTCAAAGTTTTCCCAATTTTTCGGACTGACTGACCTTAATTTCTTAAAGTAATGATGGCCACTCGGTTTTCTTTACTTAGCTGCTTTTTTCTTGCCATAATACAAATTCTAACAGTCTATTCAGTAGGACTATCAGCTGTGTATCCACCAGACTTCTGCACAACACAACTGATGGTCCCAACCCCATTTATAAGGCAAGAAATCTCACTTATTAAACCTGACAGGGCACACCTGTGAAGTGAACACTATTTCCGGCGACTACCTCTTGAAGCTCATCAAGAGAATGCCAAGAAAGTGCAAAGCAGTCATCAAAGCAAAAGGTGGCTACTTTGAAGAACCTAGAATATAAGACATAATTTCAGTTGTTTCACATTTTTTTGGTAAGAATATACACTCACTGGCCACTTTATTAGGTACACCTGTCCAACTTCTTGTTAACACTTAATTTCTAATCAGCCAATCACATGGCGGCAACTCAGTGCATTTAGGCATGTAGACATGGTCAAGACAATCTCCTGCAGTTCAAACCGAGCATCAGTATGGGGAAGAAAGGTGATTTGAGTGCCTTTGAACGTGGCATGGTTGTTGGTGCCAGAAGGGCCGGTCTGAGTATTTCAGAAACTGCTGATCTACTGGGATTTTCACGCACAACCATCTCTAGGGTTTACAGAGAATGGTCCAAAAAAGAAAAAAAATCCAGTGAGCGGCAGTTCTGTGGGCGGAAATGCCTTGTTGATGCCAGAGGTCAGAGGAGAATGGGCAGACTGGTTCAAGCTGATAGAAAGGCAACAGTGACTCAAATCGCCACCCGTTACAACCAAGGTAGGCCTAAGAGCATCTCTGAACGCACAGTGCGTCGAACTTTGAGGCAGATGGGCTACAGCAGCAGAAGACCACACCGGGTACCACTCCTTTCAGCTAAGAACAGGAAACTGAGGCTACAATTTGTACAAGCTCATCGAAATTGGACAGTAGAAGATTGGAAAAACGTTGCTTGGTCTGATGAGTCTCGATTTCTGCTGCGACATTCGGATGGTAGGGTCAGAATTTGGCGTAAACAACATGAAAGCATGGATCCATCCTGCCTTGTATGGAGCATCTTTGGGATGTGCAGCCGACAAATCTGCGGCAACTGTGTGATGCCATCATGTCAATATGGACCAAAATCTCTGAGGAATGCTTCCAGCACCTTGTTGAATCTATGCCACGAAGAATTGAGGCAGTTCTGAAGGCAAAAGGGGTCCAACCCGTTACTAGCATGGTGTACCTAATAAAGTGGCCGGTGAGTGTATATTCCACATGTGTTAATTCATAGATTTGATGCCTTCAGTGTGAATGTACAATTTTCATAGTCATGAAAATACAGAAAAATCTTTAAATGAGAAGATGTGTCCAAACATTTGGTCTGTACTGTATACATATATATATATATTTTTTTGTATATGTCTATATACTGTATATACACTGCTCAAAAAATAAAGGGAACACTTAAACAACAGAATATAACTCCAAGTGAATCAAACTTTTGTGAAATCAAACTGTCCACTTAGGGTACTGTCACACCGTGCAATTTTCGTCGCTACGACGGCACGATCCGTGACGTCGCAGCGTCGTATTAGTATCGCTCCAGCGTCGTAGACTGCGGTCACACTTTGCAATCACGGCGCTGGAGCGATGCCGAGGTTCGCTGGTAACCAGGGTAAACATCGGGTTACTAAGCGCAGGGCCGCGCTTAGTAACCCGATGTTTACCGTGGTTACCAGCGTAAAGGTAAAAAAAAAAAAAAAACGTACATACTCACCATGTGATGTCCGTCAGGTCCCTTGCAGTCTGCTTCCCGCTCTGACTGAGTGCAGCCGTACAGTGAGAGCAGAGCGCAGCAGTGACGTCACCGCTGTGATCTGCTCTCACTTTCCGGCCGGCGCTCACAGTCAGAGCGGGAAGCAGACTGCAAGGGACCTGACGGACATCAGATGGTGAGTATGTACGGTTTGTTTTTTTTTTACTTTTACGCTGGTAACCACGGTAAACATCGGGTTACTAAGCGCAGCCCTGCGCTTAGTAACCCGATGTTTACCCTGGTTACCAGCGAACGCATCGCTGGATCGCTGTCACACACAACGATCCAGCGATGACAGCGGGAGATCCAGCGACGAAAGAAAGTTTCAAACGATCTGCTACGACGTACGATTCTCAGCAGGGTCCCTGATCGCTGCTGCGTGTCAGACACTGCGATATCGTAACGATATCGCTAGAACGTCACGAATCGTACCGTCGTAGCGATCGTAATTGCACTGTGTGACAGTACCCTTAGGAAGCAACACTGTTTGACAATCAATTTCACATGCTGTTGTGCAAACGGAATAGACAACAGATGGAAATTATTGGCAATTATCAAGACACACTCAATAAAGGAGTGGTTCTGCAGGTGGGGACCACAGACCAAATCTCAGTGCCAATGCTTTCTGGCTGATGTTTTGGCCACTTTTGAATGTTGTTTGTGCTTTCACACTCGAGGCAGCATGAGATGGACGCTACAACCCACACAAGTGGCTCAGGTAGTGCAGTTCATCCAGGATTGCACATCAATGCGAGATGTGGCAAGAAGGTTTGCTGTGTCTGTCAGCGTAGTGTCCAGAGTCTGGAGGCACTACCTGGAGACAGGCCAGTACACCAGGAGACATGGAGGGGGCCGTAGGAGGGCAACAACCCAGCAGCAGGACCGCTACCTCAGCCTTTGTGCAAGGAGGAACAGGAGGAGCACTGCCAGAGCCCTGCAAAATGACCCCCAGCAGGTCACAAATGTGCATGTGTCTGCACAAATGGTTAGAAACCGACTCCATGAGAATGGTCTGAGTGCCCGACGTCCACAGATGGGGTTTGTGCTCACAGCCCAACACCGTACAGGGCGCTTGGCATTTGCCACAGAACACCAGGATTGGCAAATTAGCCATTTTCACAGATGAAAGCAGGTTCACATTTGGGGGGACTGCATTATTCTCAGGGGTATACATTATACTCTGGGGGGCTACATCATACTATATGAGGGGGCTACAGTATACTCTATGGGGGGCTGCATTATATTCTGTGTTGGGGCTGCATTATTCTCTCAGGGGACTACATTATATTCTGGGGGGCTACATCATACTATATGAGAGGGGCAGCATTATGCCCTATGAGGGGGCTATAGTATACTCTATGGGGGGCTGCATTATATTCTGTGGTGGGCTGCATTATACTATATGAGGGGGGCTGCATTATACCCTATGAGGGTGCTACATTATATTCTATGGTGGGGACTGCGTTATACCTGAGGGGGTTGCATTATATTTTGTGGGGTGCTGCATTATATTAAAAAACACCATAAGAGGAAAAACCTCCACTAACTATAGACAAAAAGCACCAGTACACAGGCAAAGGTGCTGCATTATATTCTATGAGAGAGGTCTGCATTATATTTTATGAGGGGGCGACATATTTTTTTATGAGGGGGGCTACATTATATTCTATGAGGGAGGCTACATTATATTCTATGAGGGGGCGACATTATATTCTATGAGGAGGCTACACTATATTCTATAAGGGGGCGACATTAAATTCTATGAGGGGGCTACCCCTCTTTAATTCTACCCCAACCCCTGCTACATAATTAAGACGTGAACTACCTTATATTATACCCTGATATTAGCGTGATTTACCGCACAATTGGTGGTTTTGTATCTATTTCTATGTAGCTACATAGTGGGCCCCAAGAATGATTTTCTCTGGTGGGCCCAAGGTGCTCCAGTCCGACGCTGGACACACTGATAACCCCAAAATCAAAATAAGAAGGCTTAGTGTCTAATTCCCAACGACTTGGACATCAATGTATCTGCTAGATGTATCTGGCAATTATATAGACACGCATTATAAATGCCCTCTTCCAGAAAGTGATTTGTAACAAGGATCTCATCCATCTATGTTTCCAGGGCTGCTATAATAAGTGACTTATGTAATATGTAATGACATGCGCTCACAGTCTTGGCTCCAGAACATTAGTGTGTCTTCATGTACGTTTCATCGGAGTTTATAGTCAATACATTACTGTGTCTATAGATAGGAAAAGACTTTCATCTGCATTGAAACCAAAATACATTCCCCTAAATTATTTATTATAATGAACCTACATACAGCCAATTATATGATCTCTTAATCCAGCATCAGCGGGACCTGTGCAGTGCCAGATTACCACCTATGCCGGATTAGAGAGAACGTTCATCCTATTATGTACAGTATATTATCAGTATTTTATAATTCGGGATATAAGGCAGCCTGTCAGTAACCGTGAGGAAACAAAGAATGGGCTACGTTACAGGGTTATGCAGTTCCTTACGTTTGTATAGGGAGGTGAAAGGTACTGTTGATGTGGTGTTAATCTGCCACTTGGGACATATTGTATGTGGGCAAGTTACTATGCATCTATTCTAATTAATATTCTAATTAATAAACAGGAGCAAGTTACCCTACCAGCCATGCATGAGACCTACAAGTGATCAACGAACGCCATGTCAGTATTGTCACTTCCAGATACAGAGACGCTGAGTTCAGTGATTGGCTGCAGTGCTGATGAGCGCTGCAGTCGTGATGTCACCATTGCAACCAATACACAGAGGCTGAAGCAGTGATAGAGAGTCAGCTCTGGACCCCGGGAGGATCAATATCATCTAATTTTATTGTTTTTACGTAGCACTGGCTCATAGATGAGAGAAACCTAACAGTGTAAACCCCTTGAAGAACTAAAGCTCAGCTCTGATTGCTTGCTGTGACTAACAAACGGTATGCGCACAGACTTTTTTAATGAGAATACGCTCCAGGAAAGCACCAGTGGTAAAGTTTTTGTTTTGTAATCTGATATCAGCATGATATACGGGCAGAGACCCTGATTCCTGCAATGTATCACTTAGTTTACTCGGTGCAGCAGTTTTCTCTGCTGCAGATCTAGCAGAGCTTGGAATGCTGAGCCCCACCAACAGCACTGAGTATCAGCTTTCTCTGTACATTGTACATTGTCAGAGAACCGTGGTGGGATCGTGGCTGGACCAGCAAGCATCAGGAAGCTAGTCAGGAAAAATAATCTCCTTCTGATGATACACTGAATTTTCTTAAAACAGAAACACAGCCTACAAGAGTAAGTGGCACATCCCTGTAATGAGGGTCTCAGCCTCTATCTCATGCTGCTCTCGGATTACATGACAAAAGGCTGCTGACAGATTCCCTTTAACCATCTTATTGCTGCCTGATCGGCTGTTTTCTCAGTGGTTTTGCTGTCAATGACTTTTCTTCAAAATCATATGTAAACTACTGCTTCAAAACAGAAGAATGGACCGGTCACTTCTTTTCCTCTTGTCACGACTTTTGAAGCTCAAAAAGACGTAACGTATGCACAGCAAGTAGCTCTGACTTTGCTGTGCATTTGTTCATTTTTGTGACATTTTTCTTGCACTTTTTCAGGTGCGTGATAAAGATGTTAAGTTATGTTATGATATTAGGCGGTTTTAATAAATGAGGCTCAATGAATATTGAAAATCTAAGTGGCTAATATATTATGCAGCAGACTAACAATTTTTGACTATTTGTTTTTGCTAATTCTTTGATTTGTCAGTTTCATTGTCCACTGATTTCTTCATGTGGCGAGCAGCAATATATGAATTTGGCGCGTTAGAACACCTGCCAGCCTGCGCCAGAACGTGACAATGTCAGCCCAGAGCAAGTGAGTGCTGGTGTGAAATGCCCCTTTATTTGTGCCAAAACCAACTTCAGGATGTAAATAATGGGTTGTCATGCCCGCGTGGCGCAAACTTCGGATTATTTTGGCATACATCAATGATACATTTGTCTAACTTGATTTGTGCCAAAAAAGATGCAAATAGAGCAGAAAACAGGCACATCCATAGTAATAAATGTGTCCCATTGTAGATTCGGTCCTTTCAGTTTTCAAGATCTTGGCATCCTGTCAGTGAATGAATCATTCTTGTTTAGCGCCTGAACACCTGTCAAGATAACATATGTTGTCAAGTTCCCACCTATAGATGGGCTGCAGAAGCCCCCCTTTAAGGGCACGCAATTGATGTGTGCATTTTAAAATGTCCATTTAGGTATTTTTTCCTTTGTGGAGGAGGGGGGTAATACATCAATTTCTTACAAAATACCATAAGGTAGGGGTTTAATAAATCTAACTTATGATGAATTTACCCTTAAAAAGTTTCAACTTTATTGATAAATATTAAAAATCTAATTCTCAACACAGGGGGTGTGAATACACTTAATTCTAACATTTCAGATTAAGTTATAGAACAATGATTATGGATTTTCTGCCTGTAAAAATGTTCTAAAAAGTGAGACCAGTTACATGGAAGGATTATCAGATTCAACAGACTCAATCACCTACAGAATGTTCCACCACCAATCCTTAGATGTTTATACATACAGTGAGGGAAAAAAGTATTTAGTCAGCCACCAATTGTGAAAGTTCTCCCATTTAAAAAGATGAGAGAAGCCTATAATTGACATCATAGGTAGACCACAACTATGAGAGTCAAAATGAGAAAACAAATCCAGAAAATCACCTTGTCTGATTGGGCAAGATTTATTTAGCAAATAACGGTGGAAAATAAGTATTTGGTCACCTAAAAACATGCAAGATTTCTGGCTCTCACAGACCTGTGACTTCTTCTTTAAGAGGCTCCTCTGTCCTCCACTCATTACCTGTAGTAATGGCACCTGTTTGAACTTGTTTTCAGTATAAAAGACACCTTTTCACAACCTCAAACAGTCACACTCCAAACTCCACAATGGTGAAGACCAAAGAGCTGTCGAAGGACACCAGAAACAAAATAATAATAAGAAAATGGAAGACATACAAGATCACTGATAATCTCCCTCGATCTGGGGCTCCACGCAAGATCTCACCCCATGTGTCAAAATGATCACAAGAACGGTAAGCAAAAATCCCAGAACCACATGGGGGGACCTAGTGAATGACCTGCATAGAGCTGGGACCACCGTAACAAAGGCTACCATCAGTAACACACTACGCTGCCAGGGACTCAGATCCTGCAGTGCCAGACGTGTCCCCCTGTTTAAGCCAGTACATGTCCGGGCCCGTCTGAAGTTTGCTAGAGAGCATTTGAATTATCCAGAAGAGTATTGGGAGAATGTCATATGGTCTGATGAAACCAAAGTAGAACTGTTTGGTAGAAACAAAACTCGTCGTGTTTGGACGAGACAGAATGCTGAGTTGCATCCAAAGAACACCATACCTACTGTGAAGCATGGGGGTGGCAACATCATGCTTTGGGGCTGTTTCTCTGCAAAGGGACCAGGACGACTGATCTGTGTACATGAAAGAATGAGGCCATGTATCATGAGATTTTGAGTGCAAACCTCCTTCCATCAGCAAGGGCATTGAAGATGAAATGTGGATGGGTCATTCAGCATGATAATGATCCCAAGCACACCGCCAGGGCATATGAAGGTCCTGGAGTGGCCTAGCCAAGTCTCCAGATCTCAACCCCATAGAAAACCTTTGGAGAGAGTTGAAAGTCCGTGCTGCCCAGCAACAGACCCGAAACATCACTGCTCTAGAGGAAATCTGCATGGAGGAATGGGCCAACATACCACCAGCAGTGTGTGCCAACCTTGTGAAGACTTACAAAAAACGTTTGTTCTCTGTCATTGCCAACAACGGATATATAACAAAATATTGAGATGAACTTTTGTTAAAGGGAACCTGTCAACCCCCCCCCAGGTGTTTGTAACTAAAAGAGCCACCTTGTGCAGCACTAATGCTGCATTCTGACAAGGTGGCTCTTTTAGTTCGGGTCCCTGGCACTGCTGCAATAATCGCTTTTGAAATTTGTCCCTCATACCGTGAAATCCCCAGGGGGGCAGGTCTTTCCCCCCTAGTCCAGACGCCTCACAGCCATCACTCATGGCCTCTGTGCGCCGGGCACCGCCTCCTCTTCCTTCATTAGTGTCCCCGGCGCCTACGCTGTTATTTTTTTTCGTGCATGCGCAGTTGCGCTGCCCTTCGAACTTACAGCGCAGGTGCCGGGGACGCAGTCACCCCCTGACGAAGGATCTTTAATCCGAAGCGCGCATCAGGGTGTGCGCATGTTTAGGACCGAGTGGCACCTAAAAGGTACAGATTCTCCTAATTATTTTCTGTTTGTCAGCACTTTGCACTTTTGCACCTTGTATACTGTTTTTTGCTGCTTGATTTATTTGATCACGCTTATTCATTGATTTTTTGCAATAGAGATTCATTACTTGCTTGCACTTTGCACACTATTGCCCTATGTATGGGCCTTTTGTTGCTTGATTCATTTGATCACGTTTCTTTATTGATTTTTCTTAATAGTGATACATGATCTGTTAGTTAATCTAGGGGTCAATGGGATCACTCGAGCAGTTTTTTTGATCATATCTAACCTCATAGGAGATCTGTAGATAGATAGATAGATAGATAGATAGATAGATATTTTTTATATATGTTCTTTGGGTGCCTCTTATTCCTACTTAGGTTTCAATATATTAATAATTTTATGCATACTTGTTTTTATTATTTGTTGTCCTAAAATATGTGCACACAATGTATGTTGTATTTCAACTGTCACAAATAAAGCTTATTTAATTCTATATCCTTGCTAGTACTTTCTTGGGTTCTGCTCCATAGTCCTGATTGGTGATTGGTTTTAAACTAATAGTTGAGTGGTTTCCACTTCTTTCGTTGTTGCACTAGGGGAGGAATATATAATTTCACTGTTATATACTCATGTATGGATTGCATTGATTACTTTTGAAAGTTATCAGTCCTCTGCGGTGTATACATTATTGCGTTCACAGGATGAGCAGCAAGCAGGCCTATTGAAAACTGTGGGGAATAAAGCAGTGGATCGAACTGCCCTGATCTCTACTTAGGACCCATAAAGAATCCATGTATTGCTCGGCTGGTCTTCCATGTGCGTCAATCTAGGAAAAGGGTTATGCTTTAAACAACCCCTTTAAAGAAGACCGGGTCATAAGGGGCCAGTTTTAGGCCCTATTTTATTCCTGCTGCTCCTTGGAGTTTTGTATTGTTTGCTATTTTTTCTTAAATCACCAGATCCAGAGATATGGGCTTTTTAACTTACTGCTTCTTTACAAGAACTTGTTGTTCATAGGGTAATTATGCAGAGTAGGCTGAAGAGAAGCCCCAGAGAATCCTGAAAGTCATGTCCCCTAGTGAAGACCACAACAATTAGCCTTAAATAAAAAGGTCCATGTCTCTGGAATTATATGGAGGATTAAAAGAAATACAACAGAAAACTCAGGAAAGCAACAAAAATAAAATAGGAGCAAAACCTGGCCACCAGTGACCTGGTAACAGCTCCTCTTTAATTTGTCCTTGTGAATGGAATGAAGGGGTCTGAAGCTGTGACCCCCATAGAGATATGATTACAGGCATTATGAAATAGGAAGACTTACAATATGCGCTCTATGTGTCCGACCAGCCTATTAGGTTGCTGGATCTGTCAGAAGGAACCTACATCACTGTAGCAGCCACAAGACATCTTGAAAGATGGACGACACATGTCATTATGATTCCTTCCTTTCGGATTTAATTCTCATTGCGGTCTGCAGGTGAACTGACCCTTATTCATCACTGTCTCCCCTTCATTGCTGTAGTGTGTACTGAGCGCACATCTCCTTTCTACAGTCCCTGTACGGCTGTCACATAAAAATTGCTAAATATATAGCCAGAATCTGACCACTGTGCTTTGTGTGCAGGGCGAGGAAACACGGCTGTTACCAGCGCTTACTTCCACTCTACTGACTTAAATTGGCAATACAGATTTTCGATTGTTCATCCGAATCTGCTGTTTTCAGCAAGATCAATTGACCATATAATGTGCATAGGGCCTCCCAACTCCTCTGGTTTCAGTTTATCCCCTTAAGAGCAAAGCATTCAGAGATATTGAAATCATACAGCCTGATCCTTACTGCCTTATCCTTCTCTTACTTCGGGGAACAGAAGGATCAGGCAGTTGGGTTTAAATAGGCCTGCTCCCTCTGCTTTCAAAAGGGATAAGATACTGCCAGAGGAGTTGGGAGGCTCTATATACAATATGTGGGCAACTAGTCACGTTAAAATAGCCAACTTTAAACAGTATTGCGAAAGTAGGTGCTTGTAGTAGCCTTATTCCTACTATAGATTACTTTTCTGTTTTTATTCAGAATACATGCATATTCGCCAAAGAACATGGTTTCTTCAAGAATATAATATAGTGGCCCATCAAAGTAATTCATAGGGTAGCCCACCCTAGTCCCGTGTCAGGATGGACTACTGTCTGAAGAAACACGGCTCCAGAAACCTGTGTCTCAACTGACAGGAGACCAGTATTGTAAGCACACATACCAGAGCTGCCAGGAAATGTGTGTCAGGAGAAGAAATAAATCTTCTCCTTGCTGACATACTACAAATGATTTTTTTTTCTCCAAACATTTAAGCTCATTCAGCTATACTTCTTCTCCTGTCATAGCACTTTTTCAGCTGTGTCGGTGTGCGTATTGGTCATGGAGACGGAGGCTAGAGAGCTGTATCTTTTCAGTCTGCAACCTATTCTGACATGTGACTTGGACGGTCTGCCTCTTTAATTGTGTAACTGGGCCATTTTATTACATTCTTGGAGAACCGCCTCTAAGTGTCGCTGTCAATCTCTGATAGCAACATCTAAAGTATACCAGTCATTTAAGGTAATGTTTTAGAATTGCTTGTCATGTGTGTGTGCATGAGAAATAACTAAATTTCTGGCCATTATATTACTTCTATCCTGCATTTTTTGTAGCCTCTCTCTCCAATTTTCTGAGCTAGTGGAGGAGACTAGATGCTATGATGTCCACCATACACACAGGGATTCATGTATTTTATTACATTCTTGGAAAATGCCTTTAAGTGGTTAAATATTAGCAATTGGAGCAAGTTCTTTCAGGAAGATGTCAGCTGTGTGGCGAACTTGTACCTCACATGTCAGAAATGGGTTAATTATATACTTATCTAGTGTACATTTTTTTAAAATCTCATGAATACTGCGTGCATATTATGGGTTAAAAAAAACCTGTTTATAGTCCCTTTCCGTATGACCTGATAGTGTATATGCAGTTATCATAGGGGATTCATTCATTCATTGGTCTGATCTCCCCCTAATGGCTAAACCAGAAAACTGCAGTTGAAAAAAGCTCTCATTGTTAAAACACTATGGACATATTTGACATTGAAAAAATGATTTACTGGCAATATAAAACTACTGCTGGAGACAGAAACTCATGCCCTATTAAACAGTAGTAAATAGTAGTTGTTGCAATATATACAGTAACAGACATTATTCCAACACCCCCACTTCACTCAACAACTACTTATCCTGTTAGTCCCATAGTGATTCTGAATTCTTCAAATTTGGCTCTTGGAAGTGGCTTTGTAATATCATCGGCTACTTCTGGTCAGTCTTGCAATAAACAAACTCAATTATGCCAGTTTCTATCAAATTACGCAGGAAATCATGTTTAACATCAACGTGTTAGGTTCTCGCATTGATCTTCTCACTGCATGCAAGTTCAGTGCATCCTTGGTAGTCTTCATAAATCACCGTTGGTTAAGTTGATGGCATACCAAGATCGCCTAACAATTGGTTTAACCAAATGACCTCTTGACTTGCGTGGGCTGCACACATGCAGCGCCCCAGAGTCCTGGACGTTGCAGTATTGTCGCTCTGCCACAAGGGGGAGTGATGGTACGTCTGATGGCACTAAAAGAGTTCACCTGACCAGGTATCACAGTCACACACTACACTTCACACTCCGGCCACCAGGGGGAGCAAAAGATTCTATGTATTAGGCCACTCCTCACACTCTGGCAAAACTGGGAGTCGGATAGGAAGTTAGAAAGAAGCTGACTGGGTTTTGCCCAGGTAACATCTAGTGAGAGAGAGAGTTGCTTGGGAAGATTCAGGGGGGTCCCTGTCAGGGGTGGGATCCTGACAGAGGCCTAGCAAAGGACAGATCGTTACGGAGCCGCGCCTGCACCTCATTGCGGCGGCATCTTAAGAAAGGACACGAAGCGAAGAATATTGTGGAGAAGTGAGAAACGAGATCACAGCACAAAGGAGATAGCACCAGAAGGAGTCGTGCCCCAAGATCGGCAACATCCTTCTGAGGCCCGTAGCCGGCGGCCGGAACGCCGAGGAAGTAATAGGCTCTACGCATTACTTTGAACTACGGCAGGGCAGTTAACTCTAGGTTGGCTGTCTCACCTTTACACCTAATGAAGACAACAGAGGCAATTGTGGGAGAGGGGCGTCTCTAGGGTCCCTATAAAATAACTCCAGGCCTACCCCGTCATACGGGTGCGTCCATCTGGGGGACGGAGAGAAAGAACAGAAACATACATGACAGTTGTGAGGACTATCCCGTGGTGCTCAGCAGGGAGGTACTACAACACACAGGCGCTAGTAGGAAGGCTACTGATTTCCACCTGCAAAGGGAACTCTGGATGTGCCTTCGGACCGGCCGGTCTCAGCCAGCCCTGTTAGCAGTGCTCTGGATTGCGGATGCCGAAGCCTTCAGTAAAGAGGTAAAGAGACTGCAACCCTGTGTCCTTGTCATTTACTGCGACCTACACCATTACCATCTACTCATCAAGGGAAGCCCTGGGGACATACTTCACCTGTGGGAAGTTACACCATCTAGCTGCCATTCCATCACCCCAGCGGACCCCTAGCAGCGTCGGTACCCTGACCGAATACCACAGGTGGCGTCACGAACACTTGACAAACTCTCACCCACACCTTTATTTGGGCGCCCCTTAGCAGGGCCACGGAGCGGGTCGGGCCACCGTGACACCCCCAGAACTGAGACCGAGGGACCCAGTACCGAGTACCCCGCTGCCCTGCGTTTGGGGGCCACTCCAAACTCATACTCTGCTTCTGTTGATGACAAGGCTACAGACACCTGCTTTCCGCTGGACCAAGAAATTGAACTTTTTCTAAGCTTGAACGAATAGCCACTTGTCGATTTACGATCACTTAGGTCACCAGCCCAATCTGCATCCATATAGCCTGTGCAAATTTATGTTGTCAGTCTCTTTCAAATATCAAAGAACTTTCTCAACAGCATTCCAGTCCTTTCGGCATGTTTTTTCCACATATCTGCAGAGAATTCCAATTGTTGCTACGCTATCCGGTCTAGTCATAGTTGCTATGTATAGAAGTGCCCTCACTGCCTGTCTGTATTTCTCATTGTTAGGTAACAGATCATCTTCTCCTTCCAACTTTAAGTAGGATGGTTCCATTGAGGTTGATATACCTTTGGCTTCTGACATTCCAAACTGATTCAGAATTTAGTTGATCTTTGCACTTTGGTTTAGAAGAAAGCTTCCATCTTCTCTTTAGACATGGATTCCTAGATAATATGTCACATTTCCAAGTTCTTTAGCTTCAAAATGATGATTCAGAATTTTATTCATCTTTGCAGTTTCTGTTTCCTTTTGATGAACCATAATCACATTGTCCAGATATAACAGAATCAGGCTCAGACTGGCCCACATGGTAACAGGGGAATCCCCCGGTGGGCCCCTGTGTAGATCTGGGCCCCCAACCCTACTGTGTGGGCAGTACTTGGCATAATTCACTTGATTCACTCTGTACAGAAAAAAGCAGCATCTCATCATTCATTAACCACGCTACCCAGTTCATTATTATATAGAGATATAGGTAAATTTGTGAACGAAGGTAGTATAATATTTGCATGCAGGTGAAAAGTGGGCCCCCCAAAGTCAATGCTACTGGTGGGCCCTTGTCACCCCAGTCCGACACTGGTTGTAGTGCTTGCACAAGTGCTGTGACTCATTCTAACAGCACTTGTGCTGATCTTTATGGGGTGTGAAGAGTCCCACTGATCTGATAGTACTGGCCTATTCTAAGTATCAATAATCTAAACCTTAAAGGTACCTTCACACTAAACAACTTTCCAACGAGAACGACAACGATCCGTGACGTTGCAGCGTCCTGGATAGCGATCTCGTTGTGTTTGACACGCAGCAGCGATCTGGATCCCGCTGTGATATCGCTGGTCGGAGCTAGAAGGCCATAACTTTATTTGGTCGTCAGATTGGCGTGTATCGTCGTGTTTGACAGCAAAAGCAACGATGTCAGCAATGTTAAACATGGAGCTAACGACCTGTGAGAACGATAAGTGAGTCACCGTTACGTTACAGGATCGCTCCTGCATCGTTGTGGAGCTGCTGTGTTTGACGTCTCTACAGCGACCTAAACAGCGACGCTCCAGCGATCGTCTCGTTGTCTATATCGCTGCAGCGTCGCTGAGTGTGACGGTACCTTTAGGCACTGAGTCAGAAATTACTGCTGGCAGATTACTGCAAATTATTCTGTAAAATTGTGAATACAGCTGTTGGCTATTAACAGCCTGTAATCGATGATGAGTATAAGATAAAGAAATATTACATCATTTTCACTCATCCAATAGTCTCATAGTGTTCTATCCATTATAAACAAGTACTCATTATAGTCTATGGGCATGCTCACATGTCCAGCTTTTTTATAGATAAATTGACGCTATCCGTGTGGCGTCATAATGCTGTCCACTTTTCACTGTCAAATAGGTAGAAGTTAGAAAATGTTGATCTTTTTCAATCCTTTCAAACAAAAACCACACATGGTAAAAATGTACATAGTGACAAAAAAAATGACAAAAATGGTTTAAAAATCATTGACCAAAATGTATCCATATAAGGGGATAGATATGATTTCTCATTGCATTTCTTGAAGAGAAACACATCTTATGAGCCCAGTTTCCTACATGAACCAGACACCTAAATAAACTCTAGAAGAAAAGCTATAATAGCTGACGGCATCACAAATTGTGTCAACTGAAGGAAACTACATTTTAAAATGCACTCCTCTTAATATATTGCAATCATCATATTATACGGCACTGTGTACTTACAATTGCTCATTTTTCCCTTCTTCCCAGATAATTATTTTCTTTTCTAGTAGGTCTGTGACATCAAGTGAGTAAAAACAGACTAGCTGAGCTGAATCATTCTAAGCTCTATGTAGAAACAGGAAGCCTCTCTTCCCTGCATGAGTCATCATTAGAACAATTCTACATCACATGATATAGAGCTAATGGAAAAGAGAACAATTAGCTGGGTAGAAAAGCAAAATGAGCAATTGCAAGTACGCAGTGATATACAATATGATTGCAATATACTGTATTAAGAGGAAAAAAATTTCAAAAAAGTTTCCTGAATAAATGAGATTCCATGCTGTCAGCATAGCATTTTTCGGTGCCATCAGGACACTGTGTAGGTCTGTTACTGCTTTACAAATTAAATTTCTTGCATCAATGAAGTAACTCCGGATGGGTGCTTTATGTACCTGATTTAAATGCATGGAGTAATTCAATTCCCCTGTGTTACACCCTACCCAATTTGCTGTCCAGGAAGGAGGCGCTGATGCCTCTTGCCCACAACCTGCAGTTGCACAGACACAACAGTCAGCAACCACGTCCAGTCCAGCGTTCAGATGTCCCTTGTCAGCATATATGTCTGTTCAGAAATTGTTAGTTAGATAGGGCATATATATTCGTTAGCACTTTACATTGTCCAGTGCTGGACAAAGACCATTGCTGACTTTTAGAGGCTACTAAAGGGGACTTGTGTCTCTTTATTAAACTGGCGCTTCCCTTAAATTTTCTAAATTTTGGTTAATAAAAAATGGTGATGGGGTATTGGCCAGTTTCTGTACATTTTAAGCAGCTCTAAGAGTCTGGGTTAGCCACTAGAGGGGGGCATTATAGCACACTGAGATTAGACATAGGAACTCAGGAACAGTAACAGTTAACTTAGGAGGGGACAACTGTGGGTAAGACAGGAGGATTTCCTGGTTTTGGGTCAGCCAGGCTAGGGAGCCCAGGCAGGTCAGCTGGGCTGGGGCCCCCAGCTAAGCAGTGGGCCACGTAACGTTAAGTGTGAAGCCCAGTCGTCCAGGACAGCAGAAGTGAGAGCAGCAGGTCAGCAGAAGTGAGAGCAGCAGGTCAGCAGAAGTGAGAGAAGCAGAAACAGCAGTGAGAGCCGCAGGTCAGCAGAAGTGAGAGAAGCAGAAACAGCAGAAGTGAGAGCAGATGTGATAGCAGAAGTCACTGCAGAACAGAAACGCAGTTCGCTCCAAAGTGTGGCAGCTTTCTACTTGGGCAGATGCCCTTATGTCTCGTGCAAAACGGACAAGGGAACCCTGAACGTAGCGAAGCTGAACAGGGAGGACGCTGCAGTACCGGTCGAGATGGGACAAACCGGGTACAACCTAAAAGACATAGGGAAGAGCACAGGGAAAGCGAAGGATATGAACTGTGCAGAACTCTGTGTTGATGCTGTAACTGATGTGGATGTGCTGCGATTGGAAACAAGCAAAGTTCTACGTTTTAAGTTGGAACTGGACTCTGTCTCTTTATGTGAAGAATTGTCCCTGCGTCTAAAGGAGGCCTCTGAGAACCAGGCAAGTGAGACAGTGGGACTGTATATATGTGATGCGGGTGGTCAGGGCACACTAAAGCAGACACCTGCTACGGCCCTGGCTGCCGCTTACAATACAGCGCTTATTCATATCCGTGGATTGTCAGTTACTGCAGGGTAAAACAGCCGTCCGGAGGCAAGAGCAAAACATGTTCTCTGTAACCACACTGACCACGAAGATCACGGACAAAGGACACCCCTATATTCCTTAGTATTCTTCAAGATACCATATCAAAATGTTTTGTTTTGAGGTTTTTTGTGTACTTTATTCTTAGCTGGACAATCTCATAATTTAGACCACAAATTCTCTCACATTGGCAACAGACTTGTCTCTCATCTCCGGTCTCACAATCAGTGAAATTACCCTCTAAGGCAATGTTTCTATGAGTGTTTGGTGAGATTTTGACGCTGTAGATTTCCTGCAGAATTTCATTCTTCAACTTGTCAGATTAGGTTATTTGTGTTTCTTCGTTGCCTTTTGAGTGTTTTTAACATGTTTTATTGCATTTTTTTCAGTTTCGCTCTTGCTTGTTTTTGAATATAATTTTTTAATTAAAATTACTTTGTTTTGTAAACTTCCTGTTTACTGTGAGCTTTGATAATGCTTTATTGATAATGTTATGTGTGCATGTGGATTACATCCATTTTTTGGCTGCTGAAATGTAATAAAAACCCATATGAATTTTTTATATGCGAGTATTCGGCATCTCATTAAAGTGTATGGGGAAATCCCGCAAATAAAACACATATAATTCGCAAGATTTCAAAAATTCAACACACCTCAATTTTTGTAGTATTAAAAAAGTAAACAAGTCCAAGAACGGTAAAGGATCCAGCTTCCGGAATATATTTTTTTAATTTAATCCATTAAAAAAGTGAAAGAATATACAAACTTTGCAAAAGGTTGAAGTGAACACTATCTATAAGAACCAACGCGTTTCACACATTACAACATTCTTAGTCCTGGTTCGAAATGCATCGGTTTTTATGAAGGGTATTCAGAAAGTGAAATCTCTGTTCCCCTGTACTTTACACACTCTCCCCTACTCCAGGGCTGAATCTCTGGTGTCACCCATGTTATCTGTTATTGTCTACAGTGCTGACTTCACATCGACAGCGCTGCAGACAAATAGTGAGCTCAGCAGCTTATGATGTCAACTCAAGCAGAGTCACTGAGCTAAGTTACTGTCTGACTGCAGCGCTGTCATCGATGTAATGATGAAGTCAGTAAGGATTTACAGCACTTTCACATGGCGATATTTTGCATCAATATTTGTTAGCAAACTCCAGGAGTGGATCCAAAACACAGAAGAGGTGAAAGTCATTCAGTTATAATTTTTCTCAGTGTTTGCTCCTGTCTGTTTTTGTAGCTGACAAATACTCACTGTGTGAATGAGGCGAGGAAGCTGCTTGTAATCGTATTGTAATATTAATCCTTATTCCAATGATGAGTGCACACTTGCTTGTCTTCTCTGCTCCATGATAATCAGCAGAGAAGGGGCAACACCTGGGGCAAAACTGTGGCCGGCAGATGTCCGGCCCTATGACAGAGTGACATGTGATGGACCCCGACTCCCAAACAAAATGAATCACACAGACGCACACAAAATAAATACACGAAGCATTGTAATTAGGTGTCAAACATTCTCTATTTTATTTACATTCACATGACACCAAAAATGGCACAACCCCCGACTCACGAAGAGTCACCCTCCTGCACTCAGGAGAGGAAAAAACCCCTGTGGTGGAAACCTCTAGGAAACCATAGCTGGAGGATCGCCCTTCCCTTGGGCTTAGAGAATTAGTGCCGATAAATAACAGATGTTACAAGTTTTAACATTTGTACATTTTACCAGATTTACAGAGAACAACATAACAAATATAGACTATAAATGTAATAAACCGGATGTGGGAGAGATCTGGCTGCAATATCGGTCACCACATTGGTTGTTAGACCCAATTTAGTTGATTTGATTGCCCAGATGGATGAACCATTTCTTCCTTACAGATTCCGGTCCACCTCTCATAAATTTAGACTTTTGGTTACAGGGATTGTTCATAATGGATAACCCCTAATAGGAGAAATACCCCCTCCCCCCTTCTCCCATCCCAATTTATCACCCATTAAAGTCATAGGTGCTTCCATGAACTCCCAAAGGAGAGCAGCTCTTTGTAGAGGGTAACAGAAGGGGTGCTGGGGACCCCCCTCGGTTACCTTCCCATGCCCTGGGGGTGTCTAAAGCAGACAAACCCTTTCCCTGCTAGAACCTCCAAATTTCACCAAGGTCGGCACATTATGTGGGGTGGTCAAGCTCAACGTCCTCAGGCGCATCAGTAATGGCGCTGATCGTGGCAGCGCGGCCTTCTATTATGGAATCTTCTTTATCACACTTTATGACCTCATAACAGTTGTCATGGTTACTGCAGGGGCTATTACTGATGCAGGACCCAAGTATTAACCCTTTCATCATTGGTAATTCACTTCATTATAGAGGCAAATAACTGCACTTGTTACCAAGCAGGCGCCTATCATTATGGCTTCCCTTAGGCACCATAATAAATACAGATTAAACGTGCAAATGATTCAGGAGTGTTTTGCACTTTTTAAATCCAGAGATTGGATTTATAGCTAGTACTTTACACAGAAAAATATAAGGGGAAATTACTGGTAAAATAATATAAGGAATTACATTTCAAGCATTTTCCTAACGTATAGTTCACATAATTACATATGTTGAAAAAAGACCTAGGACCATCAAGTTCAACCTATCTTCAAAGTTACATATTTTATATTGCTAGATTATTTATAACTCACAATGTCATGGTTTGTTAAAAAAGCATCCAGACATTTTTAAATGTTATTATAGTAACTGCCATTACTAGCTCTTGTGGTCGGCATTCCAGTCTGATTGCTCTTACTGTAAAGAACCCTTTCCTATTTGGCTGCCATAATTGTCTTTCCTCCACGTATAACAAGAATATATATCCACTTTCCCTCTGTACATTTCGTGTATAACCACGGATCTGCTTGACCTCTTTTAAATCCTTCTTCCATTAAGGCTTTGTTCATTTTGGTGTTCCATGCTCTTGCTGATTGCTTAAGACCATAGAGATGTTTGTAGATTCCAAATGAGATTCTCTTCACCCTCTTTGATATAACCCTCAGGTTCATTCATGTACAAGTCTTCTTCAAAGTCACCATTTAAGAAAAGCAGTTTTGATGTCCAAATGTCTGACAAACATCTTTTGCACAGCAGCTATAGCCATTAGAGTCCTGAATGTTGTCTGCTTAGCAACTGGAGAAAATGTGGTTTCATAATCTTCACCATATTTCTGAAAATATCCTTTTGCGACTAATCTTCCTCTAAGGCCGGTTTCACACATCCGTATATTTCCGGTACTGGTAAATTCGGTAACGGAGATATCTGAGTCCATGTGTGTACTACGTGTGGCACACGTTTGGCAACCATGTGCCACCCATGTGCCGCATCAGTACCACACGGACAGCCGCCGGGGAAGAAGCGCTATAGTATGCGCTGTTCCCTGGCGGCTGGTGCTGAAGACGGCTGTCATCATTCTCCCCTGCTCTGCCGGCATGCAGAGGAGAATGATGTGCGTATACCAGGTTGTGAAAATCCGTAACAAGATAACAGAACATCTGGTAGTGCCCCAATCATACCGCCTGGAGGTACTTGAGATGGCCCACAAACACGTCATGAGTGGTCATCTGGGAGCTAAAAAAAAAACGCAAGAGCATATTCTGCAGCGATTCTTTTGGCCCTGGGTGAGGTTCCGAGGTCTTGTGAGTCGTGCCCAGAATGTCAGCTTACCACACCCACAACAAACTTATGTAGTCCACTGTTATAGAGGTACCTTTTAAACGGATAGCTATGGTTCTGGTAGGGACAATAGTGAAATCAGCTCGGAGCCATCAACACATTTTTGGTTGTAGTGGATTATGCAGCTTGTTACCTGAAAGCAATTCCTCTTTGTTATACCTCAGCTAAATTTATTGCCTGGGAGCTGCCATGTCCTGCAGGACTATCAAAGGAGATTCTTACGAATCAGGGGACTCCTTTTATGTCAAGGTCACTAAAGAATTGTGCAAGCTGCACAAACAGTTGTGTATGTCAGTCTACCACCCAATGGTCTAGTAGAAAGATTTAATGAGACCCTATAATCTATGTTAAAAAAAAGTGGTAACTAAGGATGGGAGGGACTGGGATATGTTTGTTGCTGTATCTAATGTTTGCCATCCGGGAGGTACCGCAGTCTTCCATGGGATTCTCTCCGTTCGACCTGTTATAAACTATTGTAAAAGTATTATAGCGCACGTTGTGGGTATGCAGGACTGGATTATGTCCATAATGTTTGTCGTAAAGGAACATCTCCTGAATGCCCAGGCAGCTCAGAATTGAGGTTACAATAGGTCACAGTTAGGTCCTTTAATCAAGGAGATAGAGTGTTAGTTTTGGTACCCACTGCAGCAAGTAAGTTCTTGGCCAGCTGACAAGGCTCATATGAAATCCTGGAAAAAAATGGGGAGTTGAACTACAAGGTGGGTGTATCTGCCCAGGAAAAGGAAACCTGAGCAAATTTACCATGTGAATCTATTAAAGGCTGGAAAATGCTCTGAACGTTGTAAAGATTAGCAAATGTATTTAGAAAAAGCAATGACAGGAAGCTCAGAAATTAGTGCAGCAGAATACGGACATATTGTCAGAACTGCCCAGTCGGACATCTGTGATCCGGCGTGACCGGAGCATGTCACCGAGCATCAGGTAAGGGTGCGAATGAAACCGTACCATCAGGGCCGAATTTAGAGTTTATGCTGCCCTAGGCACTTTTAGTGCTGCCTCCCCCATTGGTGAGTATGACACTATCGGCAGTGACTTTGGCAAGAATCGCTGATGTGAAAGTCGCCTTTTGCAGCAGATCCGGCAGTTTTTCTGCATCTGCCGCATAACGGATCACTTACGGCAACACTGCGTTCGGCCTCATTCATTCCCTATGGGATTTGCAGCACTTGCCGTGATCTGGCAAATGCGGTACCATACCTCCCAACTTTTGAAGAAGGGAAGGAGGTATAAAGTTTGTGGCACGCGTAGTGCGCCGCGGCAAATTTTAGGCCACGCCTCTGACCACACCCATTTCACAACTAGTCACACCCATATCCACATCCCAACCACAGCCATTTAGCACTGCTGATCACACTGTTTTATATACAATAATTATAAACAAAAAAATATGACCACACAGTGCTCCATACTGTATAATGGCCACACATGATGCTTAATACTGTATAACGGCCACCACACATGATGCTCCATACTGTATAATGGCCACACACAGTTCTCCATACTGTATAATGGCCACAAATGATGCTCAATACTTTATAATGGCCACACATGATGCTCCATAGTGTATAATGGCCACACATGATGCTCCATAATGTATAATGGCCACACAGTGCTCCATACTGTATAATGGCCACACAGTGCTCCATACTGTATAATGGCCACACATAGTGCTCCATACTGTATAACGGCCACACACAGTTCTCCATACTGTATAATGATCCCACATGATGCTCAATACTGTATAATGGCCACACATGATGCTCCATACTGTATAAAGGCTACACATGATGCTCCATACTGTATAATGGCCACACACGATGCTCCATACTGTATAACGGCCACACATGATGCTCCATACTGTATAACGGTCACACATGATGCTCAATACTGTATAATGGACACACACAGTTCTCCATACTGTATAATGATCCCACATGATGCTCAATACTGTATAATGACCCCCCCTCCTGTATGCATGGCTCATCTCCCTCCCATCCCATATGCATGGCTCATATCCCCTCCTGTATGCATGGCTCATATTCCGCCTCCTGTATGCATGGCTCATATTCCCCCTCCTGTATGCATGGCTCATATTCCCCCTGTATGCATGGCTCATATTCCCCCCCTGTATGCATGGCTCATATTCCCCCCCCTGTATGCATGGCTCATATTCCTCCCCTGTATGCATGGCTCATATTCCCCCCCTGTATGAATGGCTCATATTCCCCCCCTGTATGCATGGCTCATATTCCCCCCTGTATGCATGGCTCATATTCCCCCTCTGACCACACCCATTTCACAACTAGTCACATCCATAGCCACGTCCCAACCACAGCCATTTAGCACTGCTGATCACACTGTTTTATATACAATAATTATAAACAAAAAAATATGACCACACAGTGCTCCATACTGTATAATGGCCACACATGATGCTCAATACTGTATAATGGCCACACATGATGCTCCATAGTGTATAATGGCCACACATGATGCTCCATAATGTATAATGGCCACACAGTGCTCCATACTGTATAATGGCCACACAGTGCTCCATACTGTATGATGGCCACACATAGTGCTCCATACTGTATAACGGCCACACACAGTTCTCCATACTGTATAATGATCCCACATGATGCTCAATACTGTGTAATGGCCACACACGATGCTCCATACTGTATAACGGCCACACATGATGCTCCATACTGTATAACGGTCACACATGATGCTCAATACTGTATAATGGCCACACACAGTTCTCCATACTGTATAATGATCCCACATGATGCTCAATACTGTATAATGACCCCCCTCCTGTATGCATGGCTCATCTCCCTCCCATCCCATATGCATGGCTCATATCCCCCCTCCTGTATGCATGGCTCATATTCCCCCTCCTGTATGCATGGCTCATATTCCCCCTCCTGTATGCATGGCTCATATTCCCCCTCCTGTATGCATGGCTCATATTCCCCCCTGTATGCATGGCTCATATTCCCCCCCTGTATGCATGGCTCATATTCCCCCCCTGTATGCATGGCTCATATTCCCCCGGTATGCATGGCTCATATTCCCCCTCCTGTATGCATGGCTCATATTCCCCCCTGTATGCATGGCTCATATTCCCCCCCTGTATGCATGGCTCATATTCCCCCTCCTGTATGCATGGCTCATATTCCCCCCCTGTATGTATGGCTCATATTCCCCCCCTGTATGTATGGCTCATATTCCCCCCCATATGCATGGCTCATATTCCCCCCCTGTATGCATGGCTCATATTCCCCCCTGTATGCATGGCTCACATTCCCCCCCATATGCGTGGCTCATATCCCCCCTGTATGCATGGCTCATTTCCCCCCCATGTATGCATGGCTCATATCCCCCCTGTATGCATGGCTCATTTCCCCCCCATGTATGCATGGCTCATATTCCCCCCTGTATGCATGGCTCATATTCCCCCCCTGTATGCATGGCTCATATTCCCCCCTGTATGCATGGCTCATATTCCCCCTCCTGTATGCATGGCTCCTATTCCCCCCCTGTATGCATGGCTCATATTCCCCCTCCTGTATGCATGGCTCATATTCCCCCCCTGTATGCATGGCTCATATTCCCCCCTGTATGCATGGCTCATATTCCCCCTCCTGTATGCATGGACCATATTCCCCCCCTGTATGCATGGCTCATATTCCCCCCCCCCTGTATGCATGGCTCATATTCCCCCCTGTATGCATGGCTCATATTCCCCCCCCTGTATGCATGGCTCATATTCCCCCCTGCATGCATGGCTCATATTCCACCCCCCCTCCTGTATGCATGGCTCATATTCCCCCTGTATGCATGGCTCATATTCCCCCCCCCCTGTATGCATGGCTCATATTCCCCCCTGCATGCATGGCTCATATTCCACCCCCCTCCTGTATGCATGGCTCATATTCCCCCTGTATGCATGGCTCATCTCTCCACCCCCCCCGCTCCCATCTTGCATGACGCGGCTTACCGTCCTCCTTCATCCCCCCGTCCCCTGTCCCCCCGTCCCTCATACTCACCTGTCCCACACCGCGAGGCCGTGCTGACATCCCTCTGGCTTTGTCCCGACTCCCGGCGCAGCACCTTCTTCCTGTGTGAGCGGTCATGTGGTACTGCTCATTAAGGTCATGAATATGCGCATATTCATGACCTTAATGAGCGGTACCACATGACCGCTCATTCAGGACGAGCTGCAGATGCCGAGACCAGGCATTGCTGGAGCAGGGTGAGTATCGTCTTCAAGGAGGGTGGGTGGGAGGCGGGCGGCCGGGGGGGGCGCTCGGACGGGAGGTGACCCAGGACTTATTAAAAAAAAAAAAAACCTTGCTCAGGTGCCGCCCCCTGCATTGTCACGCCCTAGACACGTGCCCTCAAGTGCCTAGTGGCAAATACGGCCCTGCGTACCATGTGCCATAGGCCCAGAGGCAAGCCATATCGAAAGTGGTAAATAAAATGCTCCAGCTAGGAGTCATTCAGGAATGCAGGAGTGAGTGGGCTAGTCTCATTGTAAAGATTCCAAAGCCAGACGGATCGTTACGGTTCTGTAACAATTTTTGGAAATTGACAAAGGTGTCAAAATCTGACCTTTATCAAATGCCCTGTGTTCATGATTTGATTGAGAGACTGGGACAGGCCCAGTACTTCACGACACTCGATCTAACTGGCAGGTGCCTCTGACAGAGTCAGCCAAAGAAAAGACCATCTTCGTTACCCCACAGGGTCTCTATCAATACGTCGTCTTGCCTTTTGGGTTACATGGGGCCAAGGCAACATTTCAGAGGCTGATGGAAATAGTGTTAGAGTCCCATGAGAAGTATGCATCTGCGTATTTGGATGATATTATCATATATAGTAGCAACTGGTATTCCCACTTATTCCAGGTGCAAACAGTAGTGGATTCGCTCAGAGTCACGGGCTTGATAGAGAATCAAAACAAATGTGTGAAAGGTCTTGAGGAAGCCTGGTATTTGGGTACATGGTTGGCCGTGGAATTATCAAACTCCAAGTAAAATCAAAGCCATTCAAAACTGGCCTCAGCCTCTTACTACAAAACAGATTAGCGCCCTCCTCGGTATCATTGGATATTATAGACAGTTTATTCTTCATTTTGGTGGGAGATCGCCACCTCCGACCGATCTCTTAAAGGGATGGAAGTCGGTTATGATCTGGTGGAATACTCAAGTGGAAGACGCCTTTCAATCCATTAAGTTGGCTTTGTACGGACAGCCCATCCTTATCAATCCCAACTTTAGGAACAAGTTTATTGTGTAACCTGATACCTCTGAGGTAGAGCTAGGAGCGGTTCTGTCACAAGACGTGAACGGAAAAGAACATTGGTCACCTACTTGAGCTGCAAACTTACTGTAATAATTATAGGGGATAACTCAGGAGACTCTTAGCGTGGAACAAGACAACTACAGGACACAGTTTTATAAGTGGTAAAGTCTATATTATCACACGGTGATTCAAACAGGTGCAGAGAGAAACTCAAGTCCACAACACTTGGTGCAAATATCAAATGCAGCTCAGCAGTCTATAGGAAACTTCAGAGGAAAATGCAATAATGCAGAAAGTCTATGAAGCACAATTATTCTTGCGGATACTTGACACGAATAAGTCCTTGCTTAGTCCAAAACACAGATAGATATGCTTATAAGGCAGTTCAAATAATATCTTAGCTCAACCAGGAAGGTCTGGGTAATAGTCTTAGGTTCTTGCAGAGCAGAAACAGCTTACATGTCCAGCAAATGCAGATTGAAGTAAACACGAGCAGCAGATGAAGGAGGATTACTGGAACTGGTGTATGCAGCAGGAACTCAGAGCAGAGTAGCAGGATCACCACACATGTTCACAGGAGCAGGTATATAGCCAGGGAGTCACCAGAGGTCAGGAGCTGGATGCAAGGCAGAATACTCTAGCACAGACAGAAGGCTGGGGTGGAGTTTTATAGCAGGAAGACACAGTGCACATGAGACCAAAGACGCCATCTTGGAAAAGGGCAGTAATGCACAAAAAGGTAATAAAAAATGTTCAGAGTCCTGACATTACTCCCTCCTTAGAAGTGGCCTCAGGACGATCCTGGACCAGGTTTCTCAGGGAATCTCTGATGAAAATGAGAAATCTTCTGTTGGGCATTGATGTTTTCCACAGGTTCCCAAGAGTCTTCCTCAGGGGGATATCCCTGCCATCTTATCAGATATTGGAGCTGATTCCTGCGAATCCTGGAATCAACAATTTCCTCCACCACAAATTGTTCTTGCCCATCAATCACCACAGGCTGCGGAGGTGGCACAACACGTCCCTGGAAGGTATTAGGAGATACAGGCTTTAGTAAAGATACATGAAAAACATAAAAAATGTTCAGAGTCCTGACACTTACCCTGGCATAGAAAAATCATAGAGTAGTGGAGAAGGACTGCTTGGCCGCTACGCTATTATTTACTAGGGCGACAGTTCAGGCTGGTGACAGATCACTCTCCCCTGGCCTGGATGAGAAATGCTAAGGAAAGGAATGCTCTGTTCATCAGATGGTTTTTGTCCTTGCCAAAATGTTTGTTTTCACTGGAACATCAAGCTGGGAAGTCGCAAAGCAATGCGGATGCCCTGTCATGGGCATTCTGTATGGTGACAGGTGCTCAACACCACAAGTTTGAACAGAGAGGCGGCAGTATGTGAGACAGTGGGGAAACCATATGTGAGGGCTGAAGGCAGTGTGAACATATGCCTGGCTGTGTGAAGCTAACACAGTGCAGAGCCAGCGACATGGGCAACCATGATAGCACCCGAGAACCTTATGGGGATGCAAGTTACAGTGGCACTGGACTTTATTTCCGTATTCCCAGCTGCCATCTGGAGGTGAGCAATTTCTTGTGTACAGTATTTGGACAATAAAGGACGTTTTATTTAACTTGCATGGGTCACTGTCTCACTAAATTCACTGGTGGAAATACCACTGCCGTACAACAGGTAGTTGTTGCATCTCATCCGATGACTGCGGCTCTGACCCAGATGATGTTTTCACAAAGTAGGATAGACACTTAGCTGATATACCCTTATTTGATCTCAACGATCTCCTGACTTCAGGTTCACTTGACTTTTCTGTTGCTTCTTCAGTGGTTGAAGAACTCAATCAAACTTCTACATACTTTTTCTTGTTATTTGAAGTTGTGACTGAGATTGTTTTTTGTTTCAGCTGGACTACTGGTATGATGTCATGAAACTTGAGAGACGCAAAGTCCTCATCAATAATTATATCTCTGCTTATTGTGACCTTGTTTGTTTCTGGGTACAGTATTCTATATCCTTTCTGGGTTTCACTGCAGCTGACCACGATACCTTCTTTTGCATGAGGTTCACACTTGGTACATTTTTCTTTGGGAATATGTACAAATACTTTACTTACAAATATTTGTATATGTTGTAGCTAGGGCTTCTTGCTGCTTCATTGCTCAAATTTAGTTTTCTCAGTGGCTTTAGCTGGTAGTCTGTTTTGAATATAGCAAGCTGTCTTGACTGCTGAACCCCAATATGTTGTTGGGTTATCTGCATCAAATAGCATACTTCTTCCACTATCACAAAGTGTCCGGTTCCTTCTTTCTTCTACACCATTTTGTTCAGGGTTCTATGGTACAGTTGTCGAAACATGATTCAATTTTTCCATAAAATGCTTTGTGTCTCATTACTTGTATATTTAGTTCCATTATCTGCATGCACAATTTTTGGCATTCTCACAAATTTATTATATGCTTTAGCAAGATATATTTCAAGTTTCTCCGGAATTTCATCTTTGCTGTGAAGCAGACAACTGTACATTTTGAATAATCATCAATAATTATGAGAAATCTTCTCTTTTTTTTTTCCATGAGTTTGAGTACTATGACTAGTCACCCCAGAGTCTATACACCATGCATGCTTTGATGTACTTGCATTAACAGTAAAAGCAGCTTCAGAACTTGAAGTGTCAAATTCTTCAGTAATGGCCCCTTTAACCCCTTGATGATGATTTTACTTTTTCAGTTGATTCATTTTAGCTTTCTAGTCTTTGAAGTCAGTCTTAGGGGCCATGATTTCAAAACACGTGTTTCCTTCAAATGCAGGGCCGCCATCAATGCATTACTGCTCTGACTGTCATATGGGGCCTGAGGAACAGAGGGAGCCTGCATCGGGTCCTGTCTCTTCTCCTCACCGGGCCTCAGCGGCAGGATTCTGCCGGTGTAGTAACAGAACCTGCGACCGAGACGCAGTTTCAGTTAAACTCTAATGCCTTGTGGGCCCGCACAACAATAGTTAAAAGCCAATATGAGGTTGGCAGCTAACGTCAATGCGCATGTCGCCGGCGTATGACGTCATTGTCATTCGGCGCCGAGTACACGCTTAAAATGCCTGGGGTGGACGTTGGCACTGAACCGCGGCCAGGTAAGAAGAAAGTGTTTTGGGCGGCAGGATGGAGCCACATGGACCATGTGTCTCCAACCTGCCCTATCTGTCTCCTTCCTGCCTCATGATCCTGCACCATGTGACATGGTGCAGGATGGAGACACATGGCTCAGGATCATGGGGCAGGATGGAGACAGAGGGGACACAATGGAGACACATGGTGCAGGATGGAGACATGGAGCAGGATAGAGACAAATCATGGGCAGGATGTAGACATGGAGCAGGATTGAGACAGATGGGGCAGGAACATGGGGAAGGATAGAGACAGATGGTGCCAGATCATGGGACAGGATGGAGACAGATGGTGCAGGATGGAGACAGATGGTGCAGGATGGAGACAGATGGTGCAGGATCATGTGGCAGGAAGGAGACAGATGGGGCAGGATGGAGAAAGATGGGGCACGATGGAGACACATGGTGCAGGATCATGAGGCATGATAGAGACACATGGTGCAGGATCATAGGACACGATGGAGACAGATAGGGGGTGGGATGGAGACAGATGGGACAGGATGGAGACAGATGGGACAGGAACATGGGGCAGGATGAAGACACATGGTGCAGTATCATGGGCCAGGATGAAGATATGGTGCAGGATGCAGACACGTGGTGCAGGATCATGGGCAGGATGGAGACAGATATGGAGGTATGGAGACAGATAGGGAGGTATGGAGACAGATGGGACAGGATGGAAATAGATGGAGCAGGATGGAGACACATGGTGCAGGATCATTGGGCAGGATGGAGACACATGGTGCAGGATCATGGGGCAGGATGGAGACACATGGTGATGGATCATGGGGCAGGATGGAGACACATGGTTCAGGATCATGGGGCAGGATGGAGACAGATGGTGCAGGATCATGGGGCAGGATGGAGACAGATGGGGCGGGATGGAGATATGGTGCAGGATGCAGACACGGGGTGCAGGATCATGGGCAGGATGGAAACAGATATGGAGGTATGGAGGCAGATAGGGAGGTATGGAGACAGATGGACAGGATGGAGATAGATGGGGAAGGATAGAGACACATGGTGCAGGATCATGGGGCAGGATGGAGACACATGGTGCAGAATCATGGGGCAGGATGGAGACACATAGTGAAGGATCATGGAGCAGGATGGAGACACATGGTGCAGGATTATGGGGCAGGATAGTGACAGATTGTGTAGTTTCATGGGGCAGGATGGAGACAGATGGGGCAGGATCATGAGGCAGGATGGAGACACATGGTGCAGGATCATGGGGCAGAATGAATACGATGGAGAGAGATGGGGCAGGATCATGGGACAGATAAGGCAGGATCATGGGACAAATGGGGCAGGATTATGGGACAAATGGGGCAGGATCATGGGACAGATGAGGCAGGATCATGGGACAGATAGGGCAGGATGGAGACAGATGGGGCAGAATGGAGGCAGATGGGACAGGATGGGGAGATCATATGGGGCAGGATGGGGAAATCATATGGGGAAGGATGGGACATCACATAGGGATCATGGATACTCATGAGGACAGGATGGGAGAACATATGGATGGAGCCAGAAATGAGACACAAGGGGGCCAGGGTGGAGGATATTATTAACATAGGGGCTATTTAAGGGATATTATTACTGCAGTCATATATTTTATTTTTTGAGGATACTGTTTTCAATGTGGGGGTCCTGTTACTATGCAGAGCGACACTATGTTGCTTTTTTTCCCTTCATCAGGTGTAGTGTAGAAGTTTGAAAAAAAATTAAGTAATGTGCTCTGCAAGCGGTGCTCTAGACAACTGTGTTATTTCCTGCAGAAACGAGCCCTGGCTGGTAGAAGTGATGGCGGTTTGTGCTGGACGAACATGAAAAGCAAAGATGAAGGACTTCACCTAGAGACGTCACTTGTGAGTCAGTGTGTTAGGCTACGTTCACATTTGCGTTGTGCGCCGCACAAAAACGCAGCAAAACGCATGCACAACGCTGCGTTTTGCGCCGCATGCGTCCTTTTTTTGATTGATTTTGGACGCAGCAAAAATGCAACTTGCTGCGTCCTCTGCGCACGGACGCATGCGCCGCAGTGACGCATGCGGCGCAAAACGCAAGTGCGACGCATGTCCATGCGCCCCCATATTAAATATAGGGGCGCATGACGCATGCGGCGACGCTGCGGCGCCCGACGCTGCGGCGCAGACCGCAAATGTGAACGTAGACTTACCTGTACACTGACACTATACATTTTTTACTTTATACAGAGGTCCTGTGTACAATGTCACCAGTGATCAGTGTATTACCTGTACACTGAGAATATATACAGAGCTCCTGTGCACAATGTCACCAGTGATCACTGTATTAGGCTACGTTCACATTAGCGTCGTCGACGCAACGCACGACGGATTGGAAACGCACGCAAAAACGCACCATGTTTGACGCATGCGTCGAACGGATGCGTCGTAAAACGCAGCGTTTTTTGTGCGTTTTTGTTGCGTTTTTCCAAAAAACGCAGCGTTTTACGACGCATGCGTTGTCAAACAATGATGTATCTTTCCACACAATTTGTCTAGACAAACACCACCAATGAATAGAAGAGGGTGGGTCTAGTGTCTAGACAATAGATAATGCCACCAATGGGTAGATGAGGGTGGGTATTAATGTTAATTGTTTGTTTTGTTTGTCTTGCCTCTAGATGCTGCAGCAGAAGTGACAAACAATCCAACATTTTCTTTAGATATGGGGGATGTTTTTATCACTGTTTGCACTGTCTAGACACTTTTTTGTTTAATTTTATGTAACGACGCATGCGTCGCACAACGCACGCACGACGCACACACGCGACGCAAGTGCGTTGTCAATAGGTTTCAATGGGAAATTGTAACGCAATGACGACGCACGAGCGACGCAAGTGCGACGCGTGCGTTTTTTTGACGCTAGAAAAATGCAACATGTAGCGTCTCCGACGCCACCCAGGTGCGGTGAAACGACGCATGCATCGTGCGTTTTACCGAAAACGCACGCCAACGCAACGCATGCGTCCCCAATGATAAAGATAGGGGCGCATGACGCTAATGTGAACGTAGCCTTAGGCTGGTTTCACACTTGCGTTTTTGTCCGCTGCGTTTTAGCGCTAAAAAATGCATGCGTTTTTTTCCCTATACTTAACATTAAAAACGCATGCGTTTTTTTAGCATGCGTTTTGACTCGTTTTCGGCAACGCATGCGTTTTTTGATGCGTGCGTTCAGTTGCAGAAATGCAACCTGTAGTAATTTCTAGCGGCGTTTTTTTGCCGCAAAAAAACGCATGCGTTTATTCGCGGCAAAAAAATGCATTGCTGTCTATGTAAACGCATGCGTTTTTAAGCACATGCGTTTGCTTGCGCTAAAAACGCATGCGTTTTTATAGAAAAACACAAGAAAACACAAGAAAAAACAAGAAAACCATAACCCTAACCCTAAACACAAGAAAAAACAAGAAAACCCTAACCCTACCCCTAACCCTAACCCTACCCCTAACCCTAACCCTAACCCTGACAAGCCACCCCTCACCATCAAGGTCATAAAGGATACAAACCCTAACCCTACCCCTAACCCTAACCCTACCCCTAACCCTATATGACAGTCAATACTCTACGAGTTTATATTTTAGTACTCTATAGCAATACCGTATATCTTGGGGTGTCCACATTGAACAAAGCTTTTCATTAGAAGAATGTCCTGGTCACCAGGTCAACATAATAGCCAATTCCTATGGATCCATAGGATCCCTAGGGCTAGGGTCAGGGGTAGGGTTAGGGGTAGGGTTAGGGTTTGGATCCCTTTATCACCTTGATGGTGGGGGGTGGCTTGTCAGGGTTAGGGTTAGGGGTAGGGTTAGGGGTAGGGTTAGGGTTTTCTTGTTTTTTCTTGTGTTTAGGGTTAGGGTTAGGGTTTGGATCCCTTTATCACCTTGATGGTGGGGGGTGGCTTGTCAGGGTTAGGGTTAGGGTTAAGGGTAGGGTTAGGGGTAGGGTTAGGGTTTGGATCCCTTTATCACCTTGATGGTGGGGGTGGTGGCTTGTCAGGGTTAGGGTTAGGGTTAGGGTTTGGATCCCTTTATCACCTTGATGGTGGGGGGTGGCTTGTCAGGGTTAGGGTTAGGGTTAGGAATAGGGTTAGGGTTAGGGTTTGGATCCCTTTATCACCTTGATGGTGGGGGGTGGCTTATCAGTGACCTGGTGACCAGGACATTCTAATAAAAAGCTACCCCTAACCCTATCCATAACCCTAACCCTAACCCTAGCTATTTCTATTTATAGTGGGTTTTCTAGTTGATTTTGATGATTGGCAGCTGTCACACACTTCTCAGCATGCGTTTAAAAAACCCAAACGCATGAAAAAACGCATGTAAACGCGGCAAAACGCCGCGTTTTTTTTCTGCATGCAAAAATGCATGGTCTAAAAAACGCGGCGTTTTGCCGCGTTTACATGCGTTTTTTCACCACATGCGTTTTTTTTAAAATGCTGCAGATCAAAACGCAAGTGTGAAACCAGCCTTACCTGTATACTGACACTGTATACAGAGCTCCTGTGTATAGTGTCACCGGTGAACACTGTGTTACATGTACACTGACTCTATATACAGAGCTCCTGTGTATAATGTCACCGGTGATCACTGTATTACCTGTACACTGACACTGTATGCAGAGCTCTTGTGTATAATGTCACTGATCACTGTATTACCTGTACACGGACACTGCATACTAAGTACAGATCTCCTGTGTATAATGGCACTTATGTTGATATTGGTATTGTGTTTTTTTGTTAATGATCAGTATTGTAGTATTCGGTCACTATGCGGTGGTAATATGTGGTTGGGTCATGGTGTGGCTGTATTTGTTCCTTGTATGTTGTATTATAGGTCACTATGTGGTGGTAATATATTGTCTGGTCATCGTGTGGCGGTATTTATTCCTTGTATGTAGTATTATTCAGTCACTGTGGTGGTAATATGTGATCTGGTCATGGTGTGGCAGTATTTATTCCTTGTATGTAGTATTATTTGTTCACTGTGGTGATAATATGTTGTCTGGTCACGGTGCGGTGGTATTTGTCTCATGTATGAGGTATTATTGGTCATTTTAAACATTGAAAAATAAATAAAAATATACCTAAATTGTATTGGATATTTTAACAAATGATTAATAGGATATAGTACAGTAGGACTCGGCCAAAAGAGTCTACCTTGTCATGGTGGTAGATTAAAAAATCTTTTGGCCAAAACAAAAGCTGCTGGTTGTGTGTGTGATCTGGTGATGGGAACTGTTAATGTGTGATTGGTGAGGACATGGTGCAGAAATGGAGTTTTTTTCTAAGAGAGGGTCAGTGGGACTGTGGACAGTTTGAGGGGTGGAGACGGGGTTGGGTTGGAGCCTGGGTGGAGTCTCAAGGGGGCCCCGAAAATTTTGCCAGTATGGGGCCCAGAAATTTCTAGTGGCAGCACTGGTCAAATGACTTTTATTTTGGGGTTAATCTTGGGTTTTTAAAGCGGATTCTGCTTTGGATACCCCACTGGCGTTTACACTTTCTATCTTTCGCTTATACTCATCTACAAGCTCTCCTCTGACATACTCAAATGTAAGCTCCTAATCTGGGCATGCATCTAGTATGGTTACAAGTATGCCATAACTTTCTGGTAGATTGCTTAGTAGTAGTGCAGCAACATGAAAATCCTTTAGATTATCCCCAATGCCCGGCAGGCACTCCATAATTTCTAGAGTATTTCTTATGTAATCCTGCATATCTTGACCCTTATTTAGCTTAGACTAATACAGTTTTCTCATTAAATAGAGCTTATTGCTGAGATGTAGCTTTTCATGCACTTTCTACAGTTGGTCCCACAATTATTTTGCAGTTTCATCTTTCATACATGTACAATCTGATCGTCCTCTATGCTGAGGGAGATAGTGCTTTCTGCTTTTTGATCCTTTGTACCCAGTATTCTATAGTGGGTCAGGTCTAGACTCCTGTGTGTATTTCCATATACCTTCTCTTATCAGCAGCATCTTTACCTTGTATTTTTGGATTGGTAGGTCTGGTTAGTGAGATTTGGCACTGTGAACTTCACAGAGTTGCTACTGGTGGTCATCACTTCTTAGTACGCTGCTGTTCTCTATTTCATGTGCTATTCTATTCTCTGTGTCTTTGGGTTTCTGGGCCCATAACCTGTTGGCAGTGGATTAATCTCTGTACTGTCCAGCCATCCAACAGTGAATATATATTTATTCAAGAACAAAGATAACACAGCTTACTTATTTCTTATGGCTTTCTTAGCATCTTGTCTTTCAGCTTGCAAAGTAAAAGTAAAAATGTGCCCTAGCTACGTACAGTGAACAGGAACTTCCTGTTTTGTTTTGTTTTTTTTTGTAACAGTGCTTAACAAGGGCACCCACCTTGATGCTGGTGTGATGGCTTTTACACTTTTTATTTTAATCAAAATGGTATTTACTAAGTGCCCTATGTTATTTATATTCATAAATAAGCTTGGATAAAGACTGCTTGTCAGTCGAAACGCGTCGCTCTCCCTCACGGGGTCATGGTGGGTCCAGGGAGCATGTATTGCTATTTTAACCATTTGGATTAAAGATTTACATTTTATCAAGAGCAAGCTGGAAATTTCTTTTTTTCCATTTATATTCACTATTGCTTTTACTTACTCATGGCAGGGTATATGTTCATTTTGTTTCCATCTTAGGTTTGGTCTGCATAGAAATACAAATTGTCACGCTTGGGTCAGGAGAGCAGCCTGCCACTCCAAACACTGCAATGCGATCGTCGTCTGCATTATATGGCCGTCTTACTGCACCCGTAGGAAAAGTACAGCTGCTTATTTATTGGCAAAAAAAGCTATTTTTTTATTTCACTCTGGCATTAGTATGACTGGTAAGCTGCCAAATGATCAGATAGCAAGAATAATTACTAGTGACTTATTCACAGCCAAAGCTTACAGACAGTTCTCCATCCTCCTCTCCTTCTCAACCTGTCCTCTGCCTTCGCCACAGTTGACCATTGCCTAGTGCTACAGATTCTTTCTTCCCTTGGCATCAAAGACCTTGCCTTGTCCTGGATTGCCTCATACCTTTCCGACCGCACATTTAGAGTTTCCCACTCCCACACTACCTCCTCATCCAGCCCTTTCTCTGTTGGAGTCCCTCAAGGCTAAGTCCTGGGGACCCCACTCTTTTTCCATCTATACCCTTGGCCTTGGACAACTCATAAAGTTCCATGGCTTCCAGTACCATCTGTATGCGGACAACACTCAGATCTATCTCTCTGGCCCAGATGTCACCTCTCTGCTGTCCAGGAGTGTCTATCAGCCATATCCTCCTTCTTCACCTCTCGCTTCCTAAAACTCAATGTAGACAAAACCGAACTCATCATCTTTCCCCCACCTTGTGCATGTCCCCTACCCGATCTATCTATTATGGTCAAAGGCATCATGCTCTCTCCCACACCTGTAATCCGCTGCCTCGGAGTAACTCTCAACTCTGCCCTGTCCTTCAAACCGCACGTCCAAACTCTTGCCACCTCATGTCACCTCCAAGTCAAAAATATTTCCAGAATCCATCCCTTCCTCAGCCCTCAATCTACTAAAATTCTTGTGCATGCCCTCATCATCTCCCGCCTCAATTACTGCAACACCCTCCTCTGTGGCCTCCCCGCTAACTCTCTTGCACCACTCCAGTCTGTCCTAAACTCTGCTGCCCGGCTAATCCACCTCTCTCCTTGCTACTCCCCTGTTTCTCCCCTCTGCTAATCCCTCCACTGGCTCCCAATTCCCCAACGAATCCAGTTCAAACTACTAACACTGATCCACAAAGCCATCCACAACCTGTCCCCTTCCTATATCTCTGAACTAATCTCCCAATATCTTCCCTCACGTAATCTCCGGTCCTCCCAAGACATCCTACTCTCCTCCACACTTATTCGTTCCTAACACAACCGCCTCCAAGATTTCTCCCGAATATCCCCCATCCTCTGGAATTCCACGCCTCAACACGTCTGGTTATCCACCACCCTCGGATCCTTCAGACGGAACCTGAAAACCCATCTCTTTAGGAAAGCTTACAGCCTGCAATAACCATTCTGCCGCCTCACCACCACCAGAGCTGCTGCACCCCCGACCTTCTGTCTCTCTCCCCTCTGTACCAGTATGTCATCATAAATTTCTTTACTGTAAATGATATCCATACCTCCCAACCGTCCCGGATCCCGCGGGACTGTCCTGATTTTGACAGTCAGTCCTGTGATCCCGGGCGGGACATTAGTTGTCTCGCACTACGTGCCTAGGTTGTGGTTTTTTTTTTTTTTTTCATAAAAGTTGGGTCACCTCCCGCCCCCGCCCATGCCCGGCCGCCCCCCCCGCCCGGCCGCCTCCCACCCACCCTCCTTGAAGACAATACTCACCCTGCTCCTGCTCCAGCGATGCCTGGTCTCGGCTTCTGCAGCGCTCCTGAATGACCGCTCAACCAGGAAGAAGGTGCTGAGCCAGGAGTCGGGACACAGAGCGAGAGGGAAGACCACGCGGTGAGGAACAGGTAAGTATGAGGGACAGGGGAGGGGAGATGAAAGAGGACTGTAAGCCGCGCCATCGCCATTCCAGAGGGGAGCGGGGAGCGGGCAGCGGGGAGCGGGGGGTGGGGGGTTTGGTCGGAGAGATGAGCCATGCATACAAGGGGGGGGGGGGGAATATGAGCCATACATACAGGGGGGGGGAATATGAGCTATACATACAGGGGGGAATATGAGCCATACATGCAGGGGGTGAATATGAGCCATACACACAGGAGGGGGAAATATGAGCCATGCATACAGGAGGGGGGGGGGATATGAGCCATACATACAGGGGGGGGGGGAATATGAGCCATACATACAGGGGGGGAATATGAGCCATACATACAGGAGGGGGAAATATGAGCCATGCATACAGGGGGGGGGCAGTATACAGTATTAAGCATCATGTGGGATCATTATACAGTATGGAGCACTGTGTGGCCATTATACAGTATGGAGCATCATGTGCAGCCAGTATACAGTATGGAGCATCATGTGCAGCCAGTATACAGTATGGAGCATCATGTGCGGTCATTATACAGTATGGAGCATCATGTGCAGCCAGTATACAGTATGGAGCATCATGTGCAGTCATTATACAGTATGGAGCATCATGTGCGGCCAGTATACAGTATGGAGCATCATGTGGGGTCATTATACAGTATGGAGCATCATGTGCGGCCATTATACAGTATGGAGCATCATGTGGGGTCATTATACAGTATGGAGCATCATGTGCGGCCATTATACTGTATGGAGCATCATGTGGGGTCATTATACAGTATGGAGCATCATGTGCGGCCATTATACAGTATGGAGCATCATGTGCGGTCATTATACAGTATGGAGCATCACATGCGGCCATTATACAGTATGGAGCATCATGTGCGGCCAGTATACAGTATGGAGCATCATGTGGGGTCATTATACAGTATGGAGCATCATGTGTGTTCATTATACAGTATGGAGCGTCATGTGTGGCCATTATACAGTATTGAGCGTCATGCGTGGCCATTATACAGTATGGGGCATCATGTGTGGTCATCATACAGTATGGAGCATCATGTGTGGCCATTATACAGTATGGAGCACTGTGTGGCCATATTTTTTTGTTTATAATTATTGTATATGAAACAGTGTGATCAGCAGTGCTAAATGGGTGTGGTTGGGACGTGGATATGGGTGTGACTAATTATGAATGGGTGTGGTCAGAGGCGCAAGCTTTGTCCCTCTTTCCCATCTTCAAAAGTTGGGAGGTATGGATATCTATAACTTTGTATGTAACTCCTTTCTCATGTACAGCCCCATTTAATTAATGGTGCTATATAAATAAACCATAATAATAATCAGAAACTCATAGAAAAGTTGGGTAAGATCAGATGTCTCTCTGATATGTATGGGGGGAGTCTCTTGTGTCCTCCAGTGGCAAATGTTGGGGAAAGGAAGAATTAGGGTATGTGCACACGTTATGGATTTGGCTTTGCGGATCTGCAGCTGTTTTCCATACGTTGTATAGTACCATGTAAACCTATGGAAAAACAAATTCGCTGTGCACATGCTGCGGAAAATTCCGCGCGGAAACGTTGCGGATTATTTTCCGCAGCATGTCAATTCTTTGTGAGGATTCTGCAGCGTTTTAGACCTATTCCTTTATAGTAGAAATCCGCAGGTGTAAAAATGCAGGTGAAATCCGCACAAAATCCGCAGTAAATCTGCAGAAAACCCACAGGGAATCCGCAGGTAAAATGCAGGTCATTTTACCTGCGGATTCTGCAATGGAATCCGCAACGTATTCTCATACCCTTAGACACTCAACATCCAATGGCAACGATTTAAAGCAGATCTGTCAGCAGATTTTGCGATATGAACTAAATACATTACTAAAAAGATGTCTTAGACCTGATGAAACTTATCTACTTGCTTTGAACATCCCTGTCAGAATAACTGTATATATCTTGCCAGGTCTACAGCACCTCAGTGTTCCTCCTCCCTGCTTATGCTGAGATATCACTCTGCTCAGTACAAGCTGCAGCTGTCATCAGGCTGGATGGACTTGGACTCACGATCTCTCTCACTAGATATCTGGACTCATAAAATGCTCATTCTAACATCAACTTTCTACAGTCATTCTGCTTACTATATGGATTTTCAAAGTAAGTAAACCAATCTCATCAGGTCTGAGAGGTCTATTTAATAATGCTTGGAATTTATAATGTGAGATCTGCTGACTGATCTGTTTTAAAGCGTATGACCGACTTTACTTGTTAACTTACTAAGTAAAGTACGTCACATCACTTCCTTGAATTTCAGATGCCAGCATTTATGAATTTTATTGTACATGACTTTCTAGCTATAAAGTTATATAGTTACTGGTTTTCACGCACAGATCTTCTTGGGACCCATCATCTTACCACAGTACAGTACAGGCTGCAGCTAAAAATGTTATTACAAAGATCATTAATCTCTATGGTGGATGGATATTACGCGGTTGCTTCTCATTTATACATAGACAGCATCTGACTTCTATAGATGTTTTCTTACTTTGTGCACAGAATTCATATTTACCAACCTGATCCCTGGTCTAAAACTAAAGTTGCCATACACCTCAGAGAATGGTCCATGTGGCTCACCACCATCTTTCTTTGCTCCCCCATGTACATGCATGTTCACCTTGGCTGAGTATGCATGTGTTTTCAATGCAAATCACTGCCAACCACTTGTTAAAGGCTTATCTCTCATGGAAATAAAAGGATCTGGGGTTCTAAGCCAACTGGCCGGATTTTTATCTTCCCTTAAATCATCTGTCGGAGGAGCGGTGGAAGGCCCCATATACATCCGATGGTCAGTCGGGTCTAATGCAGAGCCATACTATATAGTGCTCATATATGAATCTTTCCATATAAAATCAAAGGCATATAAAGGATTTTTTTGCGTCTCATTCTCATGGATTCATATGAAATCTGATAGAAAGTTTGTGTCATGCTGTATTGTCACCTAGAAGAAGCATTGCTTCCCATGAAGACCCCATATGTGACCCATGAAGTAAGTCCGTGTCCATAATACGCCATACAGGACAAGAACCTTTCCTGGTCGCGCAGGAGGAGGTCTGACCCTATAGTTATACAGCTTCTGCATGGATATGTGATACATGAGTGATTACGAGCCTAACGCTGCATTTACACCTTCAGAGTTACGATCTTGCAAAAATTATTGGAGTGGATGGCTTGAAATCTATGGGGTTACTGTATTTCATGTCTCGGCCATGTTCACACTGCATGAAATTAATAAGTAATAATAATAGTTACACAAAATACCTTTTTTTTACTATTCTGATGGTGGTTTGAAAGCACAGGCTCCCTTGATCCCACAATGAGGGGCTCCTCTATGGGACTATGTACAACTGTTATATCGATTTCAGGCTATACTTACATTACAAGCTATGCTCTATTAGGCTGTGTCCACACATGTGTTGTCATTTCCATCTGGGATTAACAAAAACACCGGATTGAGATTGATGGAGGAACAGATCTCATTGTTTGCAATGGGATCATTTCTACCTGTCCGGTTCATCAGGTTTTGCACTGAATAAATGTCTGGGGTAAATGGTAGAAAAGCCGCATAGTGACGGATGCATTTTTGCATTAGTTTTCCCATTAGTTCCGATCCTTTGAGTTTTATTAGGCTAAGAAAAAGCCTGATACAATGGATTTAGGCTTAGGGTTTAGAGCCCAGCACACCACAGACTGACAGTTACAGTTTATCATAGCCTGATAGACCTCAGATTGCAGTCTACGGTATGATTGTCATTGTAATTATTTGCTTTTATAGGGTTAATCGTTTTTTTTTTTACTTTTTCCAATATGATGTGTTGTTTGCTTCTATGGCTTTTATAGGGTTAATTTTTCAGAACTCCTGTGCCAACCACTAGATGTCAGTAGAGGACTATGAATGAGTAGAGTCCCCAGCAGGTCACAAATCCTGAATCAGGTGATAGTATTGGTATATTGCATTGTATCTGTAAGTATGTGAATAGATCTGCAGTCAGGCTCGGACTGGCCCATAGGGGAACAAGGGAATCCGCTGGTGGGCCCCTGTGCAGATCTGGGCCCCAAACCTTATTATATGGGCACTACTTGTCATAATTCTCTTGATTCAGAGAATCTCATTAACCAAACTGCCCAGTTTTTTTTATTACATAGAGATATTGGTAAATTTGTGAACCAGGGTCATATAATATTTGTGTGGAGGTGAAAAGTAAGCCCCCAAAGTCAATGTTACTGGTGGGCCCTTGGCTCCCCAGTCCCACACTGTCTGCAGTGCAATAACAGGTATTGCAAGGAAATATATTGAATGGATAGGTGTAAAAACCAGGGGCAAAGTTTAAAAAAATGATATATGACAGTTTAAATCCAAATACAAAGAAAAAATATTAAATACACTGCTCAAAAAAATAAAGGGAACTCTCAAATAACATATCCTAGATCTGAATGAATGAAATATTCTCACTGAATACTTTGTTCTGTACAAAGTTGAATGTGCTGACAACAAAATCACACAAAAATCATCAATGGAAATCAAATTTATTAACCAATGGAGGCCTGGATTTGGAATGATACTCAAAATCAAAGTGGACAATCAAATTACAGGCTGATCCAACTTCAGTGGAAATGTCTCAAGACAAGGAAATGATGCTTAGTAGTGTGTATGGCCTCCATGTGCCTATATGACCTCCATACAATGCCTGGGCATGCTCCTGATGAGGCGGCGGATGGTCTCCTGAAGGATCTCCTCCCAGACCTGGACTAAAGCATTCGCCAACTCCTGGACAGTCTGTGGTGCAACGGATGGTGCAAGACATGATGTCCCAGATGTGTTCAATCGAATTTGAGGCCTGGGGAAGGGGTTGGCCAGTCCATAGCTTCAATGCTTTCATCTTGCAGGAACTGCTGACACACTCCAGCCATATGAGGTCTGGCATTGTCCTGCATTAGAAGGAACCCAGGGCCAACCGCACCAGCATATGGTCTCACAAGAGGTCTGAGGATCTCATCTCGGTACCTAATGGCAGTCAGGCTACCTCTGGCGAGCATATGGAGGGCTTTGCGGCCCTCCAAAGAAATGCCACCCCACACCATTACTGACCAACTGCTAAACCGGTCATGCTGAAGGATGTTGCAGGCAGCAGATCGCTCTCCACGGCATCTCCTGACTCTGTCACATGTGCTCAGTGTGAACCTGCTTTCATCTGTGAAGAGCACAGGGCGCCAGTGGCAAATTTGCCAATCCTGGTGTTCTGTGGCAAATGCCAAGCATCCTGTACGGTGTTGGGCTGTGAGCACAACCCCCATCTGTGGATGTCGGGCACTCAGACCATCCTCATGGAGTCGGTTTCTAACCATTTGTGCAGACACATGCACATTTGTGGCCTGCTGGAGGTCATTTTGCAGGGTTCTGGCAGTTCTCCTCCTGTTCCTCCTTGCAGAAAGGCTGAGGTAGCGGTCCTGCTGCTGGGTTGTTGCCCTCCTATGGCCTCCTCCACGTCTCCTGGTGCACTGGCCTGTCTCCTTGTAGTGCCTCCAGCCTCTGGATACTACGCTGACAGGCACAGCAAACCTTCTTGCCACAGCTCACATTGATGTGCCATCCTGGATGAACTGCACTACCTCTGTTGTCTATTCCATTTGCACAACAGCATGTGAAATTGATTGTCAAACAGTGTTGCTTCCTAAGTGGACAGTTTGATTTCACAGAAGTTTGATTTACTTGGAGTTATACTCTGTTGTTTAAGTGTTCCCTTTATTTTTTGAGCAGTGTATATTAACATGTTTTGCTTACAGAGCATCGCAGTACTTCACAGATCTTCTCATCACTGTCCCCTATCGGTATGTCTTTGGAGTGTGGGAGGAAACCCGAGAGCATGGAGGAAACCCAAGCAAAGACATGGAGAACATACAAACTCCTTGCAGATGTTGTCCTTGGTGGGATTTTGAACCAAGGACCCCAGCGCTGCAGTGCAAACCACTGAGATAGATATGTATGGGTGAATCTAAAGACGTACAGCATCTACTCATATAATATTTTTTTATTTCTTATTACCATAAGTGGATAGGTAGATGAAGCCTGGTTGAATGGCCAAAATGGTCACTAGACCTTACCCAGATGGACGTTTTCTTTTGGGTAGCTATCAAAGATTAGGTATACTCAATAAAAGCATTCAGTTGATAACAGTAGGAACACCGTTTAAATAATAGCTGAATTATAATCATCTTTTCACCTGGATGATTTTCTTGATTATACTATATATAAATCTCAAAATAAATGCAAACAATGGGGCAACATTCTAAAGTGAGATGATATTAATCAGTCCATGTGACATTTCGGCTCAAAATGGCAGGAGAACATTCTGCTGTTCGGAGCTGAAACATCACATAGGCCTATTAAAATCCATTTTTTCATCATCATTAGAATGCTGCCCTCATTTTTGAAGTATATACATAGATAAAATATATTGCTCCATAATTAATGTACCATAAAACTAATTGGATACAATTGCACATTGTAACTGAATATAATGCAAGAAAGAAAACTGAATATGCAGACGTACAAACTCCAAACCGCACACTGTGCCTCCATAGCCTACAACAGACTAAAGCCTGTAGGAGTTGCTTACAGCAGTCAGTCAGATCTTATTCCTATGGGTGATAGTCCAACACTTGTCTTCCATGAGTTTCTATAAATGAGACACATCATTTTACAGGTTGCAGATGTGGAAGGTCACATGACTTTTCCCCCACCATCGTTCTTGGGTCTATGACTTCGATCAATCACTCCAGCGCTTCTCTCTTCTGGCATTCTCTCTGCTCATTGCTGCCAGTGATGTAATCAAAGAGCACAAAGCCAAACGCTTGTTCCGACACCGTCTGCAATAAAGTGATCAATAATAACGTGACAGGTGGAATAGTTGTGTTATACTGTTATAACGTGAATCCAGGGTCTTACAGGTGCCAAGTATCTGTTCATCTCTAATGAGAAAAAAAGATTTGCACTACCCTGGTTCGGAGTCCACTTCGGTACTCTGTGGCAGCCGGACCAAAGTAGTGCAATTCTTCTGGTTTTAGTAATTATCAGCAGTTTTAGTTTTGCGTTTTTTAAAGAGGAACTATCATTTGCTCCAAAAAAATGAGTTAAATAACTTGTAAAAATCACTAAATTCCCCGGAATTCTGCAGCTTTTTTTCAGTTTTGTGCTGCTTTACTCCATTGCAGAGACATTTGTTGCTTTTGGAGAGCAGTATGTGAAATCTCTGCTTGCAGATCAAGTGGGCTTTTTTTTTTTTCATTTCATCTCGGAGACATGCAATTTCACCCCTCTCTCCTAAATGCTGCCAATCCTGCTAGACTGCAAGTGCTGTGAGTGACAATCTTTGCTGTTATTGGCAGCACTGTGGAAGGAGGGGTGACTTTGCACACCCTCAGAGAAAACTCTGAAGAGAAGTCCAGTTGAACTGCTAGCTGAAATTTCACATACTACACTCCAAAAACAACAAATGTAAATATCTGTTCAATGGAGTGAAGCACCACAAAACGTAAAAGAGCTGCAGAATCAGGGGAACTCAGGGATTTTTACAAGGTATTTCACAACATTTTTTAGCAAGTGTCCTCTATAAAATACAATGTAATGAAGTGAAGAGTTGCACTCCTTCCATCCCATCATGCAGAACCACAAGAGGTGACTTATCTGATTAAGCACCAATCCATGCATTACTGCTAGGTAGCAGTCTTTAAGGGGTTGTTGAATATAAGGACAAACATTATCCCCTAGAATTACTGTATTTAAACCTTATGGATGAAAATTTGGAACCAAGCACAGAACTAAATGGCCATAGTATGACATGCAATACGAATCCATTATGTCCCCCATATTACGAACCAAAGTGCAATAAATAAGACCTAATCCTGAAGGGTTATGCTCTAGGGATTGATCTGAATGTTAGTCTTAATTCTGAAAAATGGATGAAAGAAACACATGCAGAATTTTTAAAATATGTCTGTATTTTGTTATACACATATGAGAATAGACAATATAAAACATAAAAAAGTGAAAGCAACACAGACTGCGGCGGAGGACATGGGAAGACACAACGGACGCTGCTAAGTATAAAATTGAGAGTTTAGTGATTATCACCTTGAAGCTGAGCCTTTGAACGACTTGCTGGGATTCACATTCCAAAATGACACTAAAAGACAACATTAAACACAGATTGTACATTATATCTGGTTAATCCAAGGGCAGGAAAACCTTACAAACTAAGGCTGCTGTGGACTCTACTTTAAGAAATGGGTGCATTGCTTAACCCGTTCTTGCACTGCTCTGTAATAGAAACTCGCGATCAGAGGTCTGTTCCTGTGAACCTCTGTACCATTACAGTAAAGGGGTGCGGGCACAGGAGCTGAGCCTGCGCTGTCACTAGAACATCAATAGTCAAAATACACAGCAATACAGAAGTATTGAAAGGTACTAATGAAGTGACCAGTGAATTTTGTTTCTAAGTTCCCAAGAGGGACTAAAATAAAGTTTAAAAATAATTGAATAGAGCTTTTAGTAAAATAAAATTAAAAGTGAAAAAACACCCCTTTTACCATGCAAAAGTAGTAAAACTATACTAAACTGGTGTAATTGTTAAAGTAATGGCCTGCAAAATAAATTTAAAGGAGTTGTCCAGAATTAACATATTGATGACTTATGTGTTGGATCGAAGGATGGGGTTCCAAAACCGGGCACCTCCATGTGTCAGCTGTTATATGCTCTCGTTCACTGTGAGTGCCATTCACTCGAATAGGAGATAAGGTGTAGTACCACAGATAAGTCCCCAAACAATGTATAGAAAAGCGTTGCTCCATACATTGTCTGCTGAAGCAGATCAGCTAATCGGTGGAAGTTCTTGGCCTCGGAGCGCCCCTCATCTATCTGATAGTGATCTGATGAATAGATCATCAATTTGTTAGTACAAGACATCCTCTTTAACAACCCCCCCCCCCCTCTGCTCCCCCTCCCGATAACTAAAACATCAAGGAAAGTTATTAAATACATTATATATTCTCAAAAATGGTATCATTAAAAAAATGCAATTCATCTTGCAAAAAAAAAATTCTTATGCCTAAATGACCAGGAAAAAAAAATATTAGGCAGACAAAAAGATAGACTGATCTAATTCTGTTTTGCAACTAAAGGACTTTCCAAAACTTTACTAATCAAGATCAGGAAAGTTCTAGTCATCGCTAGGATTTCTTAGATGCCAGTTCAGAATGTGGATGAAGCAATTCTGGAGAGAGTCCAAAGCCAGGCCACTTCTAGATCACAATTCTTTACTAATTCATGAAGGCACTTACTAGAAATATTTCACTAAATTAAAAGTTTCCATAAGTGCTTGGCTAATAAGTCCATTGTACTTAGCATCTAATTGTTTGGGTTAAGACAGAGACTTGTCTGCAACCAAAACACCACTGAGTAATACAGCTTGCCACATGAAGATGGTTTAGTTTAAAGGGGAATTTTACCTTTATATTTTTCCTACAGATGAATAATCATTTGTTAGTGGTCTGCAGTGGTCCGTCAGCAGGAACATATCTTAGAACATGGTGTACCGATTGGCTATATGAGCTGTGGTTGGTGGAATGCCAATAATTTCTCCTCTTCTGGTTTTATTCACCAGTGGCCATCATAATACTTTCACTTATACTACATGACTGGCCTGGTTATGCTGTTACAATTTGCATATATTTACCTAGTTTTCCATATTATTTACTCGTTTCCCAACATAGAGGATGTTACTCCTGGCAGCGAATATAAGTCTACTGCAAAAGCTGCTATCAGCTGCCACTAGGGGAGGATATTACATATGTATCTATGTTACCACTGATACCACTGATATGGGGGGCCATCCATCCACGTCATCCATCAGGTTGGTGACTGGGATTCATATTCCTCTATTATATTAGAAACGTGGGATCAGAAATACTTGGTGCTTTACCCTATACATGTTGCCTGCTGTAGTTACAAATAATTATTGATTATTGGGTTTGTGTATATTTCCTGGATTAGGCTCTATGTACACTTGGCACTATATATATATATATATATATATATATATATATATATATACACTCACTGGCCACTTTATTAGGTACACCTGTCCAACTTCTTGTTAACACTTAATTTCTAATCAGCCAATCACATGGCGGCAACTCAGTGCATTTAGGCATGTAGACATGGTCAAGACAATCTCCTGCAGTTCAAACCGAGCATCAGTATGGGGAAGAAAGGTGATTTGAGTGCCTTTGAACGTGGCATGGTTGTTGGTGCCAGAAGGGCTGGTCTGAGTATTTCAGAAACTGCTGATCTACTGGGATTTTCACGCACAACCATCTCTAGGGTTTACAGAGAATGGTCCGAAAAAGAAAAAAAATCCAGTGAGCGGCAGTTCTGTGGGCGGAAATGCCTTGTTGATGCCAGAGGTCAGAGGAGAATGGGCAGACTGGTTCGAGCTGATAGAAAGGCAACAGTGACTCAAATCGCCACCCGTTACAACCAAGGTAGGCCTAAGAGCATCTCTGAACGCACAGTGCGTCGAACTTTGAGGCAGATGGGCTACAGCAGCAGAAGACCATACCGGGTACCACTCCTTTCAGCTAAGAACAGGAAACTGAGGCTACAATTTGTACAAGCTCATCGAAATTGGACAGTAGAAGATTGGAAAAACGTTGCTTGGTCTGATGAGTCTCGATATCTGCTGCGACATTCGGATGGTAGGGTCAGAATTTGGCGTAAACAACATGAAAGCATGGATCCATCCTGCCTTGTATGGAGCATCTTTGGGATGTGCAGCCGACAAATCTGCGGCAACTGTGTGATGCCATCATGTCAATATGGACCAAAATCTCTGAGGAATGCTTCCAGCACCTTGTTGAATCTATGCCACGAAGAATTGAGGCAGTTCTGAAGGCAAAAGGGGGTCCAACCCGTTACTAGCATGGTGTACCTAATAAAGTGGCCGGTGAGTGTATATATCAGTTGTTTTGTATTACCAGTTATTCACTTTGGAATATTGTTGTTTAGTTCTTACAGCCTTCTTTGTCTTTCCCGGTTTCTCTCCATCACATGTTCTTTTTCACCCCGTGGACTTTGTGCCCCGTGTATGGACTGGCAATTTGGTGTCGCTTTTTCCCCCATTGTAAATAAACAGAGTTTTGCATTTTACTTGTTATGTTTTTATGAATTATTGTAATAAAGATTGTTGATATTTTTGATACACTCCTGCGCCCATCTCTTTTTGGTTTGATGTATAAATATGTATGTGTGGTGCCCCTGAAGGTCCGGACACCACATAAGTACTGCATCTCAGCTAGAGATGTAGTATCCCAACTCTCTGGTAAGAAGGGAACATTGTACAGAACTCTAACACCTGCATCCAACACCACACTTCTCCAGTCAGGGCACCTGGGTGTACCCTTAGGGAGGATGGCCTCATCCCAGGCTGGAGAGGGTTAATAGGTAGAGGGTATGGGTGGAGGAAGGTAGGAAAGAGGGGGAGCTAGGACACACTTAGAGATAAAGAAGAGAGTTGGCGAAAGGGAGAGGAGCTGAGCAGATGTGAGAGTCTGCAGCTCCTGACAGGCTGAAGGGAGAAGGAAGGCAAGAAGCTCACAGGAAGCTAGAAGGGGTTCCAGGGACACGGGAAGTGCGGAGGCCTCCCATGCGACCCGTATCCAGAAGTGGAGGAACCAGGCCGCAGTAGCGGACCGGCCCCTGAATTAGTGGGAAAACTTCAATCTCCAGCTAAGAATCAGGAGGCTGCTGTGATTGCAGGTGCAGCAGCCACATTTGCACCTACTCGCCGAAAAGGTGAACACAGAGGGTCCAGGCAACAGAGAGTACGTCACCCGACAAGACCCGTGTTCACTGGTTTGGAACACTGGGTGGCAAGTGCAGGGCAGGAGAGGCGATAGCCAGCGCAGAAAAATGGCCAGGAGATGCACATATATAAGAGGAGTTCTGGACAGGTGCCCGACTTGCCAAAGAGTTTCCTGGACTTTTTAATCGGAGGACTCAGCACCCTGGCTGGGGGCCCGAACTGTAAGTAAAACTGGGAAAACTTCAACATGCTGTGTGTCATGATCTCTGCAGGCAGAGATCATAGCAAGCCTATAGAGGGACAAGCTCTCGGAAGATGGAACTATACTGACCATGAACTAAGCCTGCCGCGCAACTAGAAATAGCCAGGTAGCATTTCCTATTTATCGCTAGATGCCCAGCTCTGGCCTAAGACCTAAATAGCTAGCAGAGGGAAATATAAGACCTGGCTCACCTCTAGAGAAATATTCCAAAGAAGACAGTAGCCCCCCACATATAATGACGGTGAGTTCAGATGAAACAACAAACGCAGCAGGAAAATAGTCTTAGCAAATTTGAGGTCCGCTTACTAGATAGCAGAAGACAGATAGTATACTTTCATGGTCAGCAGAAAAACACTAACAAAACACCATCCAGAGATTACCTTAAACTCTGGCATTAACTCATAACGCCAGAGTAGCAATCCCTGATCAACGAGAGCTTTCCAGACACAGTAACAAAACTTCAGCTGTGAACTGGAACAAATAGGCAAAACGAAAACATGGACAAAAGTCCAACTTAACTAGTAGTTGTCTAGAAGCAGGAACAAGCACTGAGAGGCATCAGATAACATTGTTGACCGGCAAGAAACCACCAGAGAAATGAGCTTAAATAGCGACACCCACTACTGATGGAACCAGGTGAAACAGGAAAGAGGATGACAAGTCCAATTCCACAAGCGGCCACCGGGGGAGCCCAGAATCCAAATTCACAACAGTACCCCCCCCTCAAGGAGGGGGCACCGAACCCTCACCAGATCCACCAGGGCGACCAGGATGAGCCCTATGGAAGGCACGAACAAGATCAGAAGCATGAACATCAGATGCATTGACCCAAGAATTATCCTCCTGGCCGTAACCCTTCCAGTTGACCAGATACTGGAGTCTCCGTCTGGAAACACGAGAGTCCAAAATTTTCTCCACAACGTACTCCAACTCACCCTCAACCAACACCGGAGCAGGAGGCTCAACTGAAGGTACAACAGGTACCTCATACCTGCGCAATAACGACCGATGAAAAACGTTATGAATGGAAAAGGACGCAGGGAGGTCCAAACGGAAAGAAACAGGATTAAGAATCTCCAATATTCTATAAGGGCCGATGAACCGAGGTTTAAACTTAGGAGAAGAGACCCTCATAGGGACAAAACGAGAAGACAACCACACCAAATCTCCAACACAAAGCCGAGAACCAACACGACGATGACGGTTGGCAAAACGCTGAGTCTTCTCCTGGGACAACTTCAAATTGTCCATAACCTGCCCCCAGATGTGATGCAATCTCTCCACCACCGCATCCACTCCAGGACAATCCGAGGATTCCACCTGACCGGAGGAAAATCGAGGGTGAAACCCCGAATTACAGAAAAACGGGGACACCAAGGTGGAAGAGCTGGCCCGATTATTGAGGGCGAACTCTGCCAATGGCAAAAAAGCAACCCAATCATCCTGGTCAGCAGAGACAAAACACCTCAGATATGTCTCCAGGGTCACCCCTGAGCAAGGAAATCACAATCCTAACCTGCTGAGCAGGGTCTCCAGCTGAACGAGACTTCAGGGACAAATAAAGCTTACAATTATTTCGGAAATTCTGGAAGCTAGCTCTATTCCCTGTGAAGAACTCCGGCAAAGGAATTCTCGGGTCAGATACCGGAGCATGTACCACAAAATCTTGTAAATTTTGTACTTTCGTGATGAGATTATTCAAACCCGCAGTTACACTCTGGAGATCCATTATTGTCAGGTGCACACAGAGCCATACAGAGATTAGGAGGAGAGAGAGAAAAAAGACTGCAGCAAGGCAGACTGGAGGGAAAAAAAAAAAAAAAAAAAAAATTTCCAGCAGACTTCTTATAACTCTCCTTTCTCAACCTGGGTCTTTAACACTTTATGGGCCGGTCAAACTGTCATGATCTCTGCAGGCAGAGATCATAGCAAGCCTATAGAGGGACAAGCTCTCGGAAGATGGAACTATACTGACCATGAACTAAGCCTGCCGCGCAACTAGAAATAGCCAGGTAGCATTTCCTATTTATCGCTAGATGCCCAGCTCTGGCCTAAGACCTAAATAGCTAGCAGAGGGAAATATAAGACCTGGCTCACCTCTAGAGAAATATTCCAAAGAAGACAGTAGCCCCCCACATATAATGACGGTGAGTTCAGATGAAACAACAAACGCAGCAGGAAAATAGTCTTAGCAAATTTGAGGTCCGCTTACTAGATAGCAGAAGACAGATAGTATACTTTCATGGTCAGCAGAAAAACACTAACAAAACACCATCCAGAGATTACCTTAAACTCTGGCATTAACTCATAACGCCAGAGTAGCAATCCCTGATCAACGAGAGCTTTCCAGACACAGTAACAAAACTTCAGCTGTGAACTGGAACAAATAGGCAAAACGAAAACATGGACAAAAGTCCAACTTAACTAGTAGTTGTCTAGAAGCAGGAACAAGCACTGAGAGGCATCAGATAACATTGTTGACCGGCAAGAAACCACCAGAGAAATGAGCTTAAATAGCGACACCCACTACTGATGGAACCAGGTGAAACAGGAAAGAGGATGACAAGTCCAATTCCACAAGCGGCCACCGGGGGAGCCCAGAATCCAAATTCACAACAGTACCCCCCCCCTCAAGGAGGGGGCACCGAACCCTCACCAGATCCACCAGGGCGACCAGGATGAGCCCTATGGAAGGCACGAACAAGATCAGAAGCATGAACATCAGATGCATTGACCCAAGAATTATCCTCCTGGCCGTAACCCTTCCAGTTGACCAGATACTGGAGTCTCCGTCTGGAAACACGAGAGTCCAAAATTTTCTCCACAACGTACTCCAACTCACCCTCAACCAACACCGGAGCAGGAGGCTCAACTGAAGGTACAACAGGTACCTCATACCTGCGCAATAACGACCGATGAAAAACGTTATGAATGGAAAAGGACGCAGGGAGGTCCAAACGGAAAGAAACAGGATTAAGAATCTCCAATATTCTATAAGGGCCGATGAACCGAGGTTTAAACTTAGGAGAAGAGACCCTCATAGGGACAAAACGAGAAGACAACCACACCAAATCTCCAACACAAAGCCGAGAACCAACACGACGATGACGGTTGGCAAAACGCTGAGTCTTCTCCTGGGACAACTTCAAATTGTCCATAACCTGCCCCCAGATGTGATGCAATCTCACTGTCATGATCTCTGCAGGCAGAGATCATAGCAAGCCTATAGAGGGACAAGCTCTCGGAAGATGGAACTATACTGACCATGAACTAAGCCTGCCGCGCAACTAGAAATAGCCAGGTAGCATTTCCTATTTATCGCTAGATGCCCAGCTCTGGCCTAAGACCTAAATAGCTAGCAGAGGGAAATATAAGACCTGGCTCACCTCTAGAGAAATATTCCAAAGAAGACAGTAGCCCCCCACATATAATGACGGTGAGTTCAGATGAAACAACAAACGCAGCAGGAAAATAGTCTTAGCAAATTTGAGGTCCGCTTACTAGATAGCAGAAGACAGATAGTATACTTTCATGGTCAGCAGAAAAACACTAACAAAACACCATCCAGAGATTACCTTAAACTCTGGCATTAACTCATAACGCCAGAGTAGCAATCCCTGATCAACGAGAGCTTTCCAGACACAGTAACAAAACTTCAGCTGTGAACTGGAACAAATAGGCAAAACGAAAACATGGACAAAAGTCCAACTTAACTAGTAGTTGTCTAGAAGCAGGAACAAGCACTGAGAGGCATCAGATAACATTGTTGACCGGCAAGAAACCACCAGAGAAATGAGCTTAAATAGCGACACCCACTACTGATGGAACCAGGTGAAACAGGAAAGAGGATGACAAGTCCAATTCCACAAGCGGCCACCGGGGGAGCCCAGAATCCAAATTCACAACAGCTGTGTCCTTCCATTTCTTTCCAGCATCACGTACGCTGTACCACTACCTGCTACTAGAAACATTGTCACCCACACCACTAACTGCCCTGGGGACCAAGCTCTACCTGTGGAGAGATTTAACAACTCGGCTGCTTTATCAACTTCCCCAGAAGACTGCACAGCAGCGTCGGCTAACATCTCCATGGCCGAGTACCACAGATGGCATGACAAACATTCCCTTTAAAAACGTCCCCTTTAATTTGGACACCCAGGGCCACGGACCGGGTCACTGCTGTTGTGACCGACCCCTTTAAGGACCACCAGAACCGGTACCGAGTATTCCCCACGGCCCTGGTGGGCACTCCATATGCACAGGGATCCACTTTGTGGTGGCTGCAGACAGACAGACACACAGAACTGTATCATTTAAAGGAAATCTGTCAGTAGGATCAGCCTCCTAAGCCATCCATATTGGCATGCAGGCTATAGAAAGTTGGACAAAGTGATAACTTGATACGCATTGTGATACGATGTCTTGTTAAAAAAAATATCCACATTTTTATGTTAGCAAATAAGTTAAGATCTATGGGCCGGGCACAGATCTCTCAGAGAAAATGCTTCCAGAGATTATTTTAAATGTAAGTAGGCGTTACCAGTGTGGTATTTAATGGCTGCTCTCTTCTCTCATAATCACACACAGCTTGGCAGTGAGATCAGAGCTAAGAAAGCACTGCAGAAGTGAACTTTGTCCTATTGCAAAAACATTTCCAGCTGCTGTCCTCTGACATCTCACAGGCAGCTGATGTGGGGGGAAGGGCAGTACAGCAAAGCTGACAGCACTGTGGGAAGGCAACTGCAAATGTGCTTGATGTGTTTGTAATGAGACAAGGTTCAACTCTGCTGTACTGTGTTAGATCTGATCTCAATACAGAGCTGTATGTGATTAGGAGAGGAGAAGACTGGTAACAGCTCTTTCATCTAACAATCTCTGGAGTCAGATTCTCAGGGAAATCTGTGTCCAGCCCACAGATCCTTACAACTCATTTACATATTAAGAAAAACATGAATGTCTCTGGAATAAGACATTGGATCACAGATATCAAGGTATCATGCTGTTCAGTTTTCTAGGGCCTACATCCCCATGTAGACAGCTTAGGAGGGTAGATTCTACTGACAGATTCCCTTTAATTCTACATCTCAGTTGAGGGAAGCATTACGCTGCCACTGTTTACAAGGGTGGATTTTTCTGTTTAGATGTACTTTTGTTTATACTGTGATTCAGGAAGCACTTTGCTGGCACTATATTTTGTCATTTATTACATTTCTGCTGTTTCTCAAATCTTGTGAAAAGCATACAAGTAAGATCCTACCCCTGATCAATAATTTCATCAAGTATCAGAAAAACTGTGTCCATATTTTCCAACAGCAAATTCCTGTCTATGTGCTTCCTGTGGATGAGAAAAATATGGTCAGATTAGTGATTTTACCAACAGCTTAAAGGGAATTTTCAGTTTGAATAATGCAATTAACCTGCAGACACAGGGTTAATCTGCAGGTTAGTAGATTAATAAAGGTGTGTGGCTGCCGTACTGAAAGTGCAGAACCCAGGAGGAATAATTTTATTTCTCCCAGGAGCCGCCGGCTTTCAGTCATGCAGGTGAGCCTTTGCGGCTACAGTCACCACTCAGTATACTGTGAGTGACAGCTGTAAGTGCCCCAGCACTGACTGACAGTTGGCTTTACACTGCTGCACTGCTGAGTGAGCTGTCAGTCAGAGACATGCCTTTATGAGCTAAAGCTGGCGGATCCCATGAGAAATAAAGTTCATTTTCTCCTGGGTGCTGCACTTTCAGTACTGGGGCCAGACACCTTCATAACACTATTATTATTATTAGTAATGTTATCTGACCTGACAGGTTCCCTTTAAGCTTGAACAATTAAAGGGTTGGGTCAGTAAATAAGACAGATCTAACAAGTCCAACATTCAATGTTACAAAGCAGAGGTGTGAATGCACAAAGCAACAATGCTAAAAAACTGCTCGCAAGCAGTAAAATATTTTTTTTTATTTTTAATTTAACTTTTTAATTACAGGTGTAAAATATTCAGTGGCTGTAAAAGATTTTTATTTTTCTAGTATACATCATTAAGAAACTATATTGAGACACAACAATCTTATCATTGATATTACTATCATTATTATTATAATGTCCAGATGGGAATATTTACATGCTTAAAAATCACCTCTCCTGCTTTTTACTCACTTTTGTCCAGTCTCTTTAAACTTTTAGGCTGCCGTCAGACTAGCAGTATTTGGTCAGCATTTTACATCAGTATTTGTAAGCCAAAACCAGGAGTGGAACAAATAGAGGAAAAGTATAATAGAAACATATGCACCACTTCTGCATTTATCACCCACTCCTGGTTTTGGCTTACAAATACTGATGTAAAATACTGACCAAATACTGCTAGTGTGACTGCAGCCTAAAAGTGAACAAGATATTTTTTTAATGTACTGAAAAACGGGCAGAGATCCTGAAAACTGCAAGGATTTAAAGCACAAAAAGGAGATTTACAAACCTGTCTGAAAGCAGATGTCCTTGTTGTCCATGGCAGCCAGTCACAGCACAGCTTTCATTTCCTACAGTAGTTTTGAAAAATGAAACGTGTGCTGTGATTGGTTGCTATGGGCGACAAAGACAGTCTTGCTTTTAGGCAATTTTAATAATCTGCCCCTTTAAAATATCTTAAAATTTAATAACTTTTTATACAGTATTTATTTTATATGTGAAAACACGCAGACACTTGCATTGGTGGACAAATGTGTAGGAACAGTCTAACTCAAACATTGCTTTTTTGGGGAGGATTTATGGGGGAGTGCGAATATAAGAAAGGACAGACCATATACTTCATAATTGTGTTGGATCCATTTTTGGTACATGTGTCCATTTTTATCATCAGTGTGGCACCATTTTTTTACATAATGAAGCCTCTGAGAGCAATCTGTTTTTTTCACTGACCAGTTGCCTTGCTTTGGTGAGATATAATCGAAAGCAGGAGCAAAAATTGACGTCTCTGTTTTTTTGGTGGGGGTTGTGAACACTAAGTCATAGACTTGTGAACAACCCTACAGACAGTAAGTATTCTATCTGTGGAGACCATGGATAGAACACGTATGTGAAAATGGATGTCTGAATGGGGCCTTACCAGGGTCATCGCTGCTAATCCCAACTGACATAGACGGATTAGATTGGATGAAAACGACAAACAGCAAACTGTGATGACTCTTGACTCCATGTATGGCATAAAGTTCAGGACAGTTAAAAGGAACACGTCACCCCAATTAGGCTGAATCGGAAAGAGTGCATTTACATCATTTTTTCCCTCACATGCTCTGGCATTTCAGAGAAAACTTACTTTAAATAATTGACTGGGGACCATAGCCGGAGACCAGACTAGTCCAACGTCGCCATTGGCCGGCTCTTCCCAGCACCACTCTAGGTGACTGACAAAATAGTCTGAGTCCCAGGCCGGATTGTTTCAGAATAAAACTTACTTAGTTCCAGTCCAGCATCCAGGCTCTGATACACGCAGCTCGTGGTTTGGGCAGCATGAACCAGGTGACAGGTTCCTTTTAAGAAATAATTTTTCTAACAAATAATTTCATTCTTACTTGAGATATGTGAAGATTTCTATGCATTTATTGTGTCTTGTGACAGATAAGCCATGCACACAGACGTGCGCTACTCACCGCAGTACATGGCACAGGCTTTCACATAGACATGTCAGTGCAGCGAGAAGCATCAGCTGAAGACAGATATCACAATTATTGTGCTGAACCATGTAAAACATTATCATTCGTGATGTTAAAACACTACATAGTCACTACGACGGACTTCACGACAACTTGTTTGTAACAAACCCGTGACACTGTAAGATCATATGTAACAAAGATGGTCACCAGGGTTGATAACCTTAATAATAATAATAATAATGATAATAATAATAATGTTATTTCTATAGCACCCTTAGGCAAAATGAAGACCGCGCTCACGGGATATATTTAAAATGGTTTATTTTAGCCTACGCGTTTCAAGAGCGTTCCTGCTCTCTTCCTCAGGGCATGTAATACATAACACAATATGGAGTATATTTATAGAAAAGAAAGGAAGGGGAGGGGCGACAATGCCCCTATATTATAGTACTTGAACTAGTTAAAAACATATATATATATGGTAATACAAAGGCAATACACATTAATATCAATAACCTAAAACGAAAATTTATTAAAAAGACAAACAGAAACATGAAAAGATGAAAAAATTATTAAAATAAATAAAAAATAAACTGGGACCTGAGTATAAAAAGGCAGGGATCTCAGGTAGCACAACAAGTATTCGAACCGGGGACCCTTGTATGGTAATTCTATTATTTAAGCTCCTCAAGTCATTGTGCCACCGGTTCCTGATAGGTTAGAGGATGTCTGCTATTACATTTAGCCCTTCAGGTTCAAGGGAATTCAAGGTGTATATCCAATAAATTTCTTTCCTATTAAGTGACTGTGTACGATTAGAAACATGTGCAGGAACGTGATCAATGGGGTGAACACGAAATAATAAAGGATTACAATTATGTGCGATATTGAAATGTCTAGAAAGACCATGTTTTAGATAACCTGTTTTAATATTGTGTCGGTGTGAGTTCATACGGAGGTGGAGTGGTTGTGTAGTCCTACCAACATATATCTTGTTGCAAGGACAAGTGATAATGTAAATAACAAAGGAAGTGGTGCAGGTGAAGACATGACTGATTGGAAAAGAATAAGGAAAGGAAGGATGTTTGAATCCTGTACTGGTATGGGCTATAATACCACAACATAGACATTTTTTGTGAAAACATTTAAAAATCCCTGGTTTTTGTGCAACAAATGATTTTTTTCTTTCATCAAGAAGTCTGCTGGGAGCCAATTTGTTTTTCAGGCTTGGTGCTCTCCTAAAAATAATGTTAGGATGTTGTGGCACCAGTTTACCAAGTATTTTATCCTCTCTTATTATATGCCATAATTCATTAATAGATTTTTTAATAAATTTGTGGTCAGTACTGAATGTGGTTAAAAAACTACAGGTGTATTCATCTAAATTAGCTGCAGTGTCACCTTTTTATTTTTTTAATAACATTTCTTGATTAAAATTCTTAAAAACGTGTTCGATTGCTCTGTTTACCAACTCCCTGGGGTATTTTTGTGCTAAAAACTTATTTTTTAAAACCTCCGATTGATCCTTAAAATCACTATCAGAAGAACAATTTCTCCTAATACGCATGAACTGGCTTTTTGGAATATTACAAAGCCATTTATCAAGATGGTTGCTATTATAATGAACATAGCTATTACTATCTACTTTTTTAAAAAAGTTCTTTGTATGAATTTCGCCATCCACAATAAAGAATATCACATCTAGATAATTGATAGCAGTTTTATTAAAAACAGAAGTAAAATCGAGACCCCAGGGGTTGTTTTTCAGCTCTGATATTAAAAATTCAGGAGGTTTAAAAGTTGTATCCCAAATAAAAACAAGGTCATCAATATAACGTCCATAAAAAACCATACAATCAGTAAAAGCACTATTATAAATAAAGGAATTCTCAAAATGACCCATAAATAAATTAGCATAAGTTGGTGCTACCCGAGATCCCATTGCTGCACCATGTGTCTGGTGGTACAGTTCACCCAAGAAAGTAAAATAATTATTTTTTAAAATAAAACTCATTCCCGACATTAAAAATTGTTTTTGTTTGTCCGATAATCTCGGATCTGTATCCATAAATAATTTCATACTTTCAAGTCCAATTTCGTGTTTGATATTTGTATATAATGAGCAAACATCAACTGTAACAAATACATAACTATCTTTCCATTTAATATTTCTGATACGTCTGATCACATGTGCAGAATCCTTAATATAGCTTCTCAATTGGGTAACATGTACCTGCATAATACTGTCTATATAGCTAGATAGGTTTGAGGTCAGGGAACCAATACTAGAAATAATGGGACGACCCGGGGGATTTTTTAGACTCTTGTGAATTTTAGGAATATGGTACATGAAAGGTACGCTTGGGTTTGTTATGGAAAGAAACTTGCTCTCGTTCTCATTTAAGACACCACTATCAAAAGCTTCCTTGATCATGAATTTATAGGCTTTTTGCATTTCTGTGCCTAATATTAATGATAATGTAGAACCATCTAATACACCCGAACTCACAGGGTTACATTTGGATGTCAAACGAAAAAGCAAATTTTATCCGATAGAAAGTAAGGGTCCTCATTTGGAAACATTTTCCAATTTACTACTTAAAAAATTTAATAATATTGAAAAAAATTGCAAGTTAAAATCTAAAAAAGGTGGGAATTTAACACCCGATGAGAAAGCGTCTCTTTTAAAACTCAAAAATAATAAAGAGATAGTCATCAGAGCTGCGGATAAGGGAGGTGGTATAGTGGTGCAAGACCGTGGTGACTATATAAAAGAAGCCCATAATATATTGTCTGACCATGATTTTTATTCTAAAATAACCAATGATCCTTTTTCAGAAATGCAAAAAGCCTATAAATTCATGATCAAGGAAGCTTTTGATAGTGGTGTCTTAAATGAGAACGAGAGCAAGTTTCTTTCCATAACAAACCCAAGCGTACCTTTCATGTACCATATTCCTAAAATTCACAAGAGTCTAAAAAATCCCCCGGGTCGTCCCATTATTTCTAGTATTGGTTCCCTGACCTCAAACCTATCTAGCTATATAGACAGTATTATGCAGGTACATGTTACCCAATTGAGAAGCTATATTAAGGATTCTGCACATGTGATCAGACGTATCAGAAATATTAAATGGAAAGATAGTTATGTATTTGTTACAGTTGATGTTTGCTCATTATATACAAATATCAAACACGAAATTGGACTTGAAAGTATGAAATTATTTATGGATACAGATCCGAGATTATCGGACAAACAAAAACAATTTTTAATGTCGGGAATGAGTTTTATTTTAAAAAATAATTATTTTACTTTCTTGGGTGAACTGTACCACCAGACACGTGGTGCAGCAATGGGATCTCGGGTAGCACCAACTTATGCTAATTTATTTATGGGTCATTTTGAGAATTCCTTTATTTATAATAGTGCTTTTACTGATTGTATGGTTTTTTATGGACGTTATATTGATGACCTTGTTTTTATTTGGGATACAACTTTTAAACCTCCTGAATTTTTAATATCAGAGCTGAAAAACAACCCCTGGGGTCTCGATTTTACTTCTGTTTTTAATAAAACTGCTATCAATTATCTAGATGTGATATTCTTTATTGTGGATGGCGAAATTCATACAAAGAACTTTTTTAAAAAAGTAGATAGTAATAGCTATGTTCATTATAATAGCAACCATCTTGATAAATGGCTTTGTAATATTCCAAAAAGCCAGTTCATGCGTATTAGGAGAAATTTTTCTTCTGATAGTGATTTTAAGGATCAATCGGAGGTTTTAAAAAATAAGTTTTTAGCACAAAAATACCCCAGGGAGTTGGTAAACAGAGCAATCGAACACGTTTTTAAGAATTTTAATCAAGAAATGTTATTAAAAAAAGAAAAAGGTGACACTGCAGCTAATTTAGATGAATACACCTGTAGTTTTTTAACCACATTCAGTACTGACCACAAATTTATTAAAAAATCTATTAATGAATTATGGCATATAATAAGAGAGGATAAAATACTTGGTAAACTGGTGCCACAACATCCTAAAATTATTTTTAGGAGAGCACCAAGCCTGAAAAACAAATTGGCTCCCAGCAGACTTCTTGATGAAAGAAAAAAATCATTTGTTGCACAAAAACCAGGGATTTTTAAATGTTTTCACAAAAAATGTCTATGTTGTGGTATTATAGCCCATACCAGTACAGGATTCAAACATCCTTCCTTTCCTTATTCTTTTCCAATCAGTCATGTCTTCACCTGCACCACTTCCTTTGTTATTTACATTATCACTTGTCCTTGCAACAAGATATATGTTGGTAGGACTACACAACCACTCCACCTCCGTATGAACTCACACCGACACAATATTAAAACAGGTTATCTAAAACATGGTCTTTCTAGACATTTCAATATCGCACATAATTGTAATCCTTTATTATTTCGTGTTCACCCCATTGATCACGTTCCTGCACATGTTTCTAATCGTACACAGTCACTTAATAGGAAAGAAATTTATTGGATATACACCTTGAATTCCCTTGAACCTGAAGGGCTAAATGTAATAGCAGACATCCTCTAACCTATCAGGAACCGGTGGCACAATGACTTGAGGAGCTTAAATAATAGAATTACCATACAAGGGTCCCCGGTTCGAATACTTGTTGTGCTACCTGAGATCCCTGCCTTTTTATACTCAGGTCCCAGTTTATTTTTTATTTATTTTAATAATTTTTTCATCTTTTCATGTTTCTGTTTGTCTTTTTAATAAATTTTCGTTTTAGGTTATTGATATTAATGTGTATTGCCTTTGTATTACCATATATATATATATGTTTTTAACTAGTTCAAGTACTATAATATAGGGGCATTGTCGCCCCTCCCCTTCCTTTCTTTTCTATAAATATACTCCATATTGTGTTATGTATTACATGCCCTGAGGAAGAGAGCAGGAACGCTCTTGAAACGCGTAGGCTAAAATAAACCATTTTAAATATATCCCGTGAGCGCGGTCTTCATTTTGCCTAAGACTACTACTCCCAACATCCTCCTGGATTTCTGTGGAGACCTGCTGCTACGGTTACACCCGCATGGGAGTTGTGACCCATTTTCACAACTGCAATAGGTGAGCATATTCCCTACCAAGTCTGTATTTATCTATATACAGTGTGACACATTGGGGGCGCCTTGTGTTTTTTTTTTTTTTTTTTTTCTTTTTATTTCTATAGCACCAACATATTCTGCAGCACTTTATATTACAGAGGGGACTTGTACAGACAAAGACATTACAGAACACACAATTCAACAGATACCAAAAGGAGTGAGGGCCTTGCTCACAAGATTAGAATCTGAGAAAATGGGGGAAGGACACATCAGTTAAATGGTAAAAACTGTTTGTGATGAACCAGTTTAAAGAAGTGCATGTTTGGGCCATGCTTAAAACTGTGGCTATTGGGAATTCATCGAATTGTCCGAGGTAGTGCATTCCAGAGAATTGGCGCAGCACGCGAAAACCTTATTGTTACTTCCAGAAAAATCAAACGCATCTATTTTTTTATGGACATTTGAAAAATAGATCCATATTTTTACAGACTGTACAGGAGATTGAGGACGTTTGGCAACAATGTTGGCCCCACGTGGCTTGCTAGTCTGTTTTATGTTGCTTCTTACTTCCCAAACACATGCCAGCAAGGGTGCAGAAAACAGTTGGGCTATGTTCTCTTCTTAGTGCTTTTGGCACACAAAAAAATAACAAAAATGGTGCTAAGTATGATGTGATATATCGGCACTGTAGATAGCACATTTGCAGGTGCTTTCTTCTGGTAGGAAAATGTGTAAGAGGTTTTTATGTCTCTAGTGTGGGGAAAACCTGCTGCAGGTACTATAATTTGCACTAGTTCAGCAATATCATTTGTGCACTGAGAACACAAGATTGTCTATAGATTATAATTATATAATTATGGTCAGTTTCATAGGTTTAGTGAGAGAGGGTATATTATATAGTACTTTGTAAGATAGATAGATAATAGATAGATATGAAATAGATAGATGATAGATAGAGGTGCTTCTCACAAAATTAGAATATTATCAAAAAGTTAATTTATTTCAATTCTCCAATACTCCAATACAAAAAGTGAAAATCATATATTATATAGAGTCATTACAAACAGAGTGATCTATTTCAAGTATTTATTTCTATTAATGTTTATGATTATGGCTTATAGCCAATGAAAACCCAAAAGTCATTATCTCAGTAAATTCGAATAATTAACAAAAAAAACACCTGCAAAAGCTCCCTAAGTCTTTAAAATAGTCCCTTAGTCTGTTTCAGTTGGCTTCACAATCATGAGGAAGACTGCTGACTTGACAGATGTCCAGAAGGCAGTCATTGACACACTCCACAAGGAGGGTAAGCCACAAAAGGTCATTGCTAAAGAAGCTGGCTGTTCACAGAGTGCTGTATCCAAGAATATCAAAGAAATTGTCCACTACAATAAACATTTTTTTTTTTTCATAAATCTTGCTATTATGTGCCACTGAAAACATCCACTGTCTTTATTTTGGCAATATTACCTTTTATCATGCTGTAGCAGCACATCTTTAGTGCTGGATCCAGCTCTCATGGGGTTAATCGACAACTTCCTTTCTCCTGACTTACTGTGCTCTAATACTACAAGTTCCATGATGCATTGCACTCGCCTGTAACTCTGCACCTGGCACACCCACTCCAAAACACACCCCAACCCCTCCCTCCTCTCCCCCCTCTATCTTCAAAAAGATTTGTGATGTAATTTCTGTCCAACATCCTCTTTTACATTTGTCCAACCCACAACTCCGTTACACACAGATAGATGGATAGATAGATAGATAGATAACAAATAGATAGATAGATAGATAGATATGAGATAGATTGATAGATAGATAGATAGATATGGGATAGATAATAGATATGAGATAGATAGATAGATAGATAGATAGATAGATAGATAGATAGATAGATAGATAGATAGATATGAGATAGATAGATAGATAGATATGGGATGGATAGATAGATACATACAGATATATCTATGTCTATTTCCATAGATATGTCCATATCCATGTTTCTAAACTCCTTCACCCCTGGAGCTTTTTTCGTTTATCGCTCCCCTTCTTTCCAGAGCCATAATTTTTCCGTCAATATGGCCATGTGGGGGCTTATCTTTGGCGGGACAAGTTCTACTTTTGAACGACACCATTGGTTTTACCATGTCGTGTAACAGAAAATGTGAAAAAAAGTCAAAGTGCGATGAAATTGCAAAAAAAGTGCAATCCCACACTTGTTTTTTGCTTGGCTTTTTTGCTAGGTTCACTAAATGCTAAGGCTGTGTGCACACGTTGCAGATTTGATTGCAGATCCGCAGCATTTTTTGCCGCACACAATTGCATCAAATCCGCAGTGTAGTGCACAACCAATGTAAGTCTATGGGAGCCGCAGACTTGTTGTGCACATGTTGCGGAAAAAGCCGCACCGAAACGCAGCTTTTTTTTTTCCGGAGCATGTCACTTCTTTTGTGCCAAACTGCAGCGTTTATGCACCCATAGACTTTCATTGAGTCGGGCACATCCGCAGCAAAACCGCAGAGGTAAAAAAGATCTGCAGTTAAGATGCGGATGTGGGTCCGAGAAATGCTGCAGTTCGGGAAGAGGGAAGTGTGTGGATGGTGACTGTGTGCGTGTATGTGTGTGCGGGCGGGGTCTGGGGGCTGTTCGGATGTGTGCGGCGCTGTGCGGGACTGTTCAGGTGTGTGCGGGGTCTGCGGGCTGTTTGGATGTGTGCGGCGCTGTGTGGGGCTGTTCAGGTGTGTGCGGGGTCTGCGGGCTGTTCGGATGTGTGCGGGGCTGTGCGGGGGGTCTTTTGGGGTTGTGTGTGCAGGCATCATCCGATGGGACTACAAGTACGCAGCATCCAATCTGCAGCTAATTCGGATGTAATCCGGACAGTGGACACGCACCCTACACTATCCATACATCTATCAATAGATACAGTATATCTATCCAGATATATCTATAGATAGATATAGGAATAAGTAGATGTATGTGTAGCGCCCCCACTGCCGCAGGGCCGAGGGGTACCCGGTACCGGGCCTCTGAGTCTCTGTTCTGGGGTTGTCACGGTGGCTAGACCCGGCCCGTCACCCTGCTGAGGGGTGTACAATGAAGGTGGAGGTATGGTGATGATGTTATGATGTGGTGCAGGTCGCAGTAAATAACGAGGACACCAGGTTGCAGTCTCTTTACCTCTTTACTGAAGGCTTCAGGATCCTCAGTCCGGAATACGGTTAAACAGGCTGCGCAAGTCCGGCCGGTCCGATGGCACCTCCAGGGTTCCCTTTGCAGGTGGAAATCTGTGCCTACCTTCTAGCGCTTGTGTGTTGTGGTCCTCCCCTGCTGTGCTTACGGGATAGTCCCCACAACTGTTGTGTCTGTTTCTGAAGTTCCCTCACAACTCGATTATGATGTTCTGCTTCGTCCCCCCAGATGATATGGCTAGGACGCACCCGTATGACGGGTAGGCTCGAAGTTCTTCTGGGACCCTAGAGTCGCCCCTCTCCAAATGTTGCCCCCTATGTCTTCTTAGGTGATTTGAGTGAGACAGCCCGCCTATAACTGACTGTCCTGCCGTAGGTTTGAAGTAAGGCCTGGAGCTCAATACTTCCTCAGCGTTCCGGCCACCGGCTACGCGCCTCAGTAGGATGTTGCCTCGTCTTACAGCACGACTCCTACTGGTGTTTCTCCTTGTTGCGTTGACCTCTTTTCTCACTCAGCACAATAAACCTCGCTTCTTGTCCTTTCTTGGGGTACTGCCGCGATGAAGCGCAGGCGCGGTCCCGTAACGTTCTCTCTGATCGCTAGGCCTCTGTCAGGATCCCACCCCTGACAGGGACCCCCCTGAATCTTCCCCTGCAACACCCTCTGCCACAGGATGATGCCTGGTTCCAACCCAGTCAGCTTCTCTCTAACTTCCTATCCAACCCCCAGTTTTACCAGATTGTGAGGAGTGGCCTAATACATAGCACCCTTAGCTCCCCCTGGAGGCCAGACTGTGAAGTGTATTGGTGTCTGTGATACCTGGTCAGGTGAACTCCTTCAGTGCCATCGGACGTACCATAGCCTCCCTTAGCGGCGGAGCATCAGTACTGCAACGACCAGGACTCTGGGGCGCTGCATATGCATCTATAGATCTATCTATATGTAGATCTGTCTATCCATTTCATCTATCATCTATATGTCTATCTGTGTGTAATTGAGTGTGGGTTGGACAATAATGACATCACAAATCGTTTTTTTTTGTTCAATAATACATCTTTATTTAGCTTTCAAAAACGCATACAAAAACGCACAAAAAACACGCAAAAACCGCAACAAAAACCGCACCAAGAACTGCATCAAAACCACACAAAAAACCCGCATCAAAACCGTGCAAAAACATGAAAAAAACGTGAAAAAAATGCATCCAAAACGCAGCGGCGTTTTCAGCAAGGAGATGCAGATTTTGTGCAGAAAATTCTGCACCCAAATCTGCAACGTGTGCACACAGCCTAAAACTGACCTGCCATTATGATTCTCCAGGTCATTACGAGTTCATAGACACCAAACATGTCTAGGTTATTTTTTATCTAAGTGGTGAAAAAAAATTCCAAAGTTTGCTAAAAAGAAATAAAATAATTGCTCCATTTTCCGATACCCGTAGCGTCTATATGTTCTGAGATATCGGGTCGGGTGAGGGCTAATTTTTTGCGCGCCGAGCTGACGTTTTTAATGATACCACATTTGTGCAGATACGTTCTTTTGATCACTCATTATTGCATTTTAATGCAGTGTCGCGGCGACCAAAAAAACGTAATTTTGTCTTTTGATTTTTTTTTCTCGCTATGCCGTTTAGCGATCATGTACATTTTTTTTTTTTTGCATTGAAAACAGCTGACATGTTGCGGCTTTGAAGTGGGCTCACCGCGAAGCCCACCTCAAAGCGGGGGATACTGCCAGCTGACGTACTATTCCGTCAGCTGGCAGAAAAGGGTTAATGAATAATATGTTTCAGTTAAAAAAAAAAAAAAAAAAGAAAAAAAAAATGGCGTGGGCTCCCGCGAAATTTTCTGCACCAGAGGGGGGAAAGCCGACGGCCGGGGGCCAATATTTGTAGCCTGCTATGAATATCAGCCCGCAGCTGTCTGCGTAGCCTTTACTGGCTATTAAAATAGGGGGATCCCCCCAAAAAATGACGTGGGGTCCCCCTATATTTTATAAAAGGCTACGCAGACAGCTGCGGGCTGATATTCATAGCCTAGAGAGGGGCCATGGATATTGGTCCCCCCCGGCTACAAATACCAGTCCGCAGCCGCCCCAGAAATGGCGCATCTGTAAGATGCGCCAATTCCGGCACTTAGCCCCTCTCTTCCCACTCCCGTATAGCGGTGGGATATGGGGTAATAAGGGATTAATGTCACCTTGCTATTGTAAGGTGACATTAAGCCGGGTTAATAACGGAGAGGCGTCAATAAGACGCCTATCCGTTATTAATCCAATACTAATAAAGGGTTAATAAAACACACACACATTAGGAAAAAAGTATTTTATTATTCTTCATTTAACCATACTTACCATACTTCAGCGCCTGCAAAAAACGAAAAATAATAAACCGTATACTACCTGTCCGCCGTAGTCCAATTAATAACGTGTGTCCCACGACGATCTCCCCTATAGAACAGTGACATCGGGTGATGTCACTGCTCTATAGGACCCTCAGTGACACACTGACAGGAGACAGTGGCTCCTGCAGTGCATCACTGAGGTTACTATAGTTCACTGGTCTCACTTTATGGCACAGCAATGCCATAAAGTGAGACTAGGGACTATTTTTTCACAGGGGCGTAGGAATACATTGTGGGGAATACATTGTAGAAGGATACCTTCCTCCCCTCATTGTGTTCCTGGAGCCCCTGGAGAGCGGTCGCATCAGCTGATGCTCCTGCTCTCCACGGGAGATCGTCGAGGGACACTCGTTTTAATTGGATTTCTGCGAATCAGGGAGTATATTGGTTGTTTATTATTTTAATATTTTTTACAGATGACACTGGCTTCGGGGAACAAAGTGACAAGTGATGGTGAGTATGTACTCTATGTTACATGTACTGTATGTCTATATGTATGTTGTATGTATGTACTGTATGTATGTACTGTATGTGGCATGTCACATGATGTCACATGCTGCATGTCGTCGCATGGCGCATGTCGTTGCATGGCGCATGTCGCCGCATGTTGTCTCATGTCACATGCTGCATGGCGCATGTCGTCGCATGGCGCATGTCATCGCATGATGCATGTCGTTGCATGATGCATGTCGTCGCAGGTCGCTTGCTGCATGTCGTCGCATGGCGCATTTCGTCACATGGCGCATGTCATCGCATGGCGCATGTCGTCGCATGCTGCATGTCGTCGCCTGTTGTCACATGTCGCATGCTGCATGTCATCGCATGGCGCATGTCGTTGCATGGCGCATGTTGTCACATGTCGCATGCTGCATGTCGGCGCATGCTGCATGTCGTCGCATGCTGCATGTCGTCGCATGTTGTCACATGTAGCATGTCGCATGGTGCATGTCGCATGGTGCATGGCGCATGGCGCATTTCGTCACATGGTGCATGTCGTCGCATGGCGCATGTCGCCGCATGTTGTCACATGGCGCATGGCGCATGTCGCCGCATGTTGTCGCATGTCGTCGCATGGCGCATGTCGTCGCATGGCGCATGTTGACGCATGTCACCACATGTTGTCTCACGTCGCATGGTGCATGTCACATTTCGCATGCTCCATGTTGTCGCATGTCCTGTATGTGTGTTCTATGTATGTATGTATGTACTGTATATGTGCGTGTGTGTTTTTTTTTTTTACATTCAACACATTAGCTGGATGATGGGACTACTACTGTCCCATCATTGGCTAATGTGTCACTGTAGCAGGCAGAGCCCGATGGGACTTGTAGTCCCATTGGACGATGCCTGCACACAGAGACGACGACGCCACCACCACCGCACAGCCACACTCCAGCACCTTCGGTTTCACAGCGCAGACCCCCGCCGTCGCACAGGCCACCACCACCGCACTGGCCGCCGCAACGGCACCGGCCGCCGCTGACGCACCGGCCGCCACCGCCGCCGCAACGGCCGCCGCAACGGCACCGTTGCCAGAGTCTGGAAATTGACGTGACATCGGCGGAAATTAGCGGTGGCTGCAGCCTGGGCGTCACGTGACCCGGACTCAGCCGCCGCCATAGCGCCGCTCACAGGCGAAAACGGCAACAGAAGGTATTTATAAAATTCATTAGGGGCCTCGGGGGGATACATTGGGGGGGTTAACTGAAAGTAGTGGACAACCCCTTTAATGGAAAGTTGAGTGGAAGGAAAAAGTGTGATAGAAAAAGGTGCACAAGCAACCGGGATAATCGCAGCTTTGAAAGGATTGTTAAGAAAAGGCCATTCAATAATTTGGGGGAGATTCACAAGGAGTGGACTGCTGCTGGAGTCTTTGCTTCAAGAGCCACCACACACAAACATATCCAGGACATGGGCTACAAGTGTTGCATTCCTTGTGTCAAGCCATTCATGACCAATAGACAACGCCAGAAGCGTCTTACCTGGGCCAGGGAGAAAAAGAACTGAACTGTTGCTTAGTGGTCCAAGGTGTTGTTTTCAGATAAAAGTAAATTTTGCATTTCATTTGGAAATTAATGTCCCAGAGTCTGGAGGAAGAGTGGAGAGGCACAATCCAAGCTGCTTGAGGTCTAGTGTGAAGTTTCCACAATCAGAGATCGTTTGGGGAGCCATGTCATCTGCTGGTGTAGATCCACTGTGTTTTATCAAGACCAAAGTCCGCGCAGCCGTCTACCAGGAAATTTTTTGAGATGGAAATTTAATTCTCCAGCAGGACTTGGCACCTGTCCACACTGCCAAAACTACCAATACCTGGTTTAAAAACAACAGTATCACTGTGCTTGATTGGCCAGCAAACTCACCTGACCTTAACACCATAGAGAATCTAAGGCAGGGGTGGGCAATTAATTTTCCCAAGGGGCCACATGATAGACCGTGACTGTTGTGGAGGGCCGAACCAATAGGCCGAAATTAACTCTGCTCAATTTTAATATTGATATATTATAATTATTATACTATTGATAATTTTATTAATATTAATTGTATCACTTAATATTGAGCAGAATTAAGTATGCTGACATCCCCCTATATATCGTTTGAACCCGAGCACAGCCCCATCTGTATATCGTATGAGCCCACCAACATCCCCTTATATGTGGCATGAGCCCCGCACAGCCTCCCCATATACTGTATGAGCCCCACACAGCCTCCCCCATATACACTGCATGTTGCCCCATAGCCTCCCCATGTGCAGCATGTTGCCCCCATAGCCTCCCCATGTGAAGCATGCTGCCCCCATAGCCTCCCCATGTGAAGCATGCTGCCCCCATAGCCTCCCCATGTGAAGCATGCTGCCCCCATAGCCTCCCCATGTATAGCATGTCACCTCTATATGCAGCACCAAGTGCCACGTCGCCCTCATGTGCAGCGCCATGTGCAGCATGTCACCCCCCATGTGCAGCACCATGTCACCCTCCCATGTGCAGCACCATGTCACCCCATGTGTGCAGCACCATGTCACACCCCCATAGCCTCCCCATGTACACCCAAATAGCCTATACACATGAGAGAGAAAAAATTAACCCCACATACTCACCTCGGTCCCGTTCCCTGGCGCACTGCTTGTCTCCCCGCCTCCGGTGCGCTGACTCTTCGATGTACATAGATGACGCAATGAAGTGACGTCATTGCGTCAGCTGTTTCACACGCTGATTGGTGGAGGAATTGGCTGGAGGCCCCTCCTCCAACAAAGGAGTCAGCGGCGCAGCGCAGAGCCACAGATGGAGAGACAGCAAGCGGGCGGGCACTGTGCGGCCCATGGACCTCTGATTTCCAGCCCCACGGCTGTCTTGGTACATGGGCCGGACTGAGACAGCCAGAGGGCCTGATGTGGCCCGTGGGCCTCACTTTGCCCAGGTCTGATCTAAGGGGTATTGTCAGGAGGAAAAAGAGAGACACCAGATCCAACAATTTTGTGAGAAGCACCTATAGATATGATATTGATTTATATGGAATAGGGAGATAAATAAGAGATAGATAGATAGATAGATAGATAGATAGATAGATAGATAGAGGATAGATAGATATGAGATAGATAGATAGATAGATAGATAGACAGACAGACAGACAGACAGACAGACAGACAGACAGATAGATAGATAGATAGATAGATAGATAGATAGATAGATAGATAGATATGAGATAGGCCTGCTTTATATTATCTATCTAATGAAAAGTTTGGTTGCAAGCTTCCAGGACTATTGACCGCAATATACAAAAATCTAAGGAAAAGCAGAATTTTCTTGTTGTTCAAATCTAAAAAGAAAAAGAACAGTGATTTGTTCCATGCCCAAATTACGCAATGTTTCGGCTCTAACAGGGAGCCTTTTATATTTGGTATGGTCATGGAAGAAATCACTATTTTCTTTTGCGCCTCATGGAAATGCTGTTTTTTTTCTTAGATTTGTAGATAACAGTTACACAAGAGGTAGAGAGATAAACCTTCTAGGGGAAGGAAATGTGACAGATGTCCTTTGAAAAATTGAACGTTTGCCTTTTTTTTCTCATGGACGAATCTTTCTAACATTTTACTGTCTCAGCAAATCAGACAGTTGAGAATTCTGAACCCTGGTGAATGGATTGTTTAGCCACAATCAGCGGTCCTCATTGCTGTCATCTTATAGTACAATACTGCCGACCATGGCACAAAATACCATTTGGCAGCTTCATATGTCTCCTCTGGCACAAGAAAATCACGCTGAAGGAGAATGAAATTGCGACACAGTGGAGGAGTTTGTATAGCTGCACATGTTTTCCATAAGGAATTGATATCCATAACTAAAAATATCTTATGCTGGGTTAGTAAAATTAATTTTACACCAGGACGTATATCCAATGGATGAATAGTACAGCATGCTTCCGTTGACACTTTCATTGTGTTTTCCTACAACAACACGTAATGTTATAATGGTCATCTGGCATGTGAAGGGCTTTGGAAGCAATGATCGCACACCGTATGATTGGAGATGGAGTGATCTGGCAAACAATATGACATTATGACATTATCACAACATAAATATTGCAAAATTACATATTTACGACATTACAAATATAGCATTATATTATAAATATGGCATTATGACATCAGAAGTATAACATTATGACACGATCATGGCATCATAAATACAGCAGAACACCAGCAGGACTTCATCGTCACAACACAATTATAGCATTAGTACATAATAAATATGGTATTATGACATCATACTGACTACCACTAAAACAAAATGAAAATAGCATTATGACATCATAAATTTATCAGCATGATATAGTAAATATGGCATTATAACACCATCATAAATACAGTTGTGACAACATAATGACATTACAGATGTAGTATTATTATGAATATGACATCATCATGGCATCCTAAATATAGAATAAACATGATGACTCTTAAGTGCTGTGGAACTAATGGCGCTATGTAAGTAAAATAAACATCAGCTGGGCTTCATCGTGACATAAGAATTATGTGATTATGACATCACTAAGACATCACCTTAGTGTAAATATAGCATCATGATGATATCAACATGACATAATAAATATAGCTTTATAATACCATCACATTAGAAATGTAGATTTATGATGTCATCATGATATCTATAATATAACGCTGGGAGCGTCACTCTGTCCGAAGCCTTTATAGACTGCGCAAGCGCCGGCGCAGTCTGGACCCCACAGAGTGACGCTCCCAGGAGATCGCGGTATGCGTAAGCGCTGAACGCACACCGCGATCTCCAACGGAGAAGCAGGGACGTGCCAGAAGGGTGAGTATATGCTATATTTACCTGTCCCCGTTCCAGTGATGCGTGCTGCTCCATCCTCCGCCTGCGACTATTCAGTCAGAGGGCGGCGCGCATTAACGCGTCATCGCGCCCTCTGAACTGAACGGTTCAGAGGGCGCGATGACGCGCTTAATGCGCGCCGCCCTCTGACTGAACAGTCACAGGCAGAGGACCCGGAAGATGGAGCGGTGCGCAGCAGTGGAACAGGGGACAGGTAAATATAGCAAGTGCCGGGGGCCTGAGCTAGTGGCGACTCCGGCACCTGACCCCCCCAGCGCGCCGGTGTCCCCGCCTGCTCAGGCCGCCAGCACTCGGCGCCCAGCACAGCCGCCCGCACTCACCACCGCCACGCACAGCCGACCGCACTCACCACCGCCACGCACAGCCGCCCGCACTCAGCACCGCTAAGCACAGCACCGCCACGCACAGCCGCCCGCACTCACCACCGCCACGCACAGCCGCCCGCACTCACCACCGCCACGCACAGCCGCCCGCACTCAGCACCGCCACGCACAGCCGCCCGCACTCAACACCGCCACACACAGCCGCCCGCACTCAGCACCGCCACGCACAGCCGCCCGCACTCAGCACCGTCAAGCACAGCCGCCCGCACTCAGCACCTCCATGCACAGCCGCCCGCACTCAGCACCGCCACGCACAGCCGCCCGCACTCAGCACCGCCACGCACAGCCTCCCGCACTCAGCACCGCCACGCACAGCCGCCCGCATTCAGCACCGCCACGCACAGCCGCCTGCACTCAGCACAGCCGCCCGCACTCAGCACAGCCGCCCGCACTCAGCACAGCCGCCCGCACTCAGCGCGCAGGATGTGAGCACATGACAGGATGGGGATGCAGGATGGAGCAGCACATGATAGGATGGGGGCACAGGATGGAACAGCACATGACAGGATGGGGACACAGGATGGAGCAGCACATGATAGGATGGGGGCGCAGGATGGAACAGCACATGACAGGATGGGGATACAGGATGGAGCAGCACATGACAGGATCGGGGCGCAGGATGGGAGCACATGACAGGATGGGGATGCAGGATGGAGCAGCACATGACAGGATGGGGGCGCAGGATGGGAGCACATGACAGGATGGGGATGCAGGATGGAGCAGCACATGACAGGATGGGAGAGCAAGATGGGAGCAGCACATACCAGGATGGAGATCATATACCAATATAAATGTTCGCCACCCGGGCGTAGAACGGGTTCAATAGCTAGTTATACATATAGCATTAAGACATCATCATGGGATTATAAATAAGGAATATTATGATACAGAACTAGTGACGGATGTCACCGCTATGTGCTATAATAGGGGAAAGAGTAATCTGGCACACAGTATGATTGGGGAAGAAATTATGTGGCTTGACTAGGGAAGGAGGTATATTGCACACAGAAAGGGCTCGAGCAGACGGCCGTATTATTTGTCTGAGTGTGATCTGGCAAAACATCGCACCCAAACCAGTGTTAGTCTATGGGGCAGTGAACATATCAGATTCTTTTCTCGGACTGAGTCTATCAAAGGGAAAAATCGCTGCATGTCTGAGTGTTATCCAATATTAAGATCGCACACGGCCATGCAAGTCAATTAGTCCATGGAAAACCTCGGACTGCACACTAATGCCATCTGAGTGCAGTCTGATTTCTGAGCACTGTAAAAATGGAGAAGATGGAAAAGTTTTGATCTCCATTGTGTCCTGACCAAGAGAATCGGAGCACACTATGCTGACACTCTGATCAGAGTTTGATCAATGTCATTGGCATAATCGACCTGATTCTCTCAGATGAGAGAACACATGGCCATTTGCATGAGCCCTAAGACTAGGGAGGACACATCAGGCTCACAGGAGGACTGGGGAAAACTTTATCTAACACACAGTAGGACTAGGGAAGGATTTATCTGCCACATGGTATGATTGTGGAATGGTATGCTTGGGTTGATCTGGCAACAGTGGCATAACTTGATGCTCTTGGGTCTTGAAAGGGTATTCCCATCCTGAAGATCCTATTGCAATATGTAGTAGGTGTAATAATAATATTAGTAAATACTTCCAATTAGAAATAAAGTATAGTTTTTCTGATTTTTTGTGTCTCTTTCCTCATGTGCAGGCATTGCAGGACCTTTGGTATCCATGGTTATAACCACTGATCTAGTGACAGTTAGCTAGTTGCTAGTGGTTGTAACCATGGATACCTAAGGTCCTGCAATGCCTGCACATGAGGAAAGAGACAGAGAATCAGAAAAATTATACTACATGTCTAATTGGAGGTAATTGCTAATATTATAATTATTACACCTACTACATATTGGGCTAGGTTCTTGGAGATGGGAACATTGCAACATTTTTTTTAAATAGGCCAAAGGGTTCTTTTGGTTCCCACAAGTATCCAGGGCCAGCACCAACTACATGGCCACATCCATTATAGTGACACTGCTTTCTGGCACACAGTGGCACTGGGGAAGGAGAGATCTGGTACATTAAAGGAGAAGGGAAGAGTGAAATGGCACCGGAGGGTTGAGGAAGCATTGGGCTGGGGAGAGAGTGGTCGTACTCATATGAGGGAAGAGGTGCACAGGAAGTCCATGCCATATACACAGTAAAAAATGTCCTTTTTTTAGTACTACAAGTATAATCTAAAGTTTTGACAAGATGAATGATGTTCTGTTGTGTTCTTTTAAAATAATAGATATGAAGTGATATGTGCAACTTACTTCGTTCTCATCAGGTCCACCAATCATGTAACACATAACATCAGAGGATCGCTGGCAGAGTGCGGTGACGCCATCGACAAGGACCACTTCACCTTGGAAACACAGCAGTGAAATGACAAAGTCTTGTAAGGAAAGATGCTCAGGGAATCAAACCTCCACCTAGAATTTATCAAACTGGATCAGTGGTTAAGAGTGCTCTGTAGCATCTGTACCAAGGAAATACGGTATCTGCCCAACATTTGGGAATTCTCTGGCCATTGTACGAGTTTTCTCTTATAGTCCATACTAATAGATTTCTTGGAGTTTAATAACGTGTACCGTAATGCATGTTTGCATACTAATGGCTATGATACATTGTGAGTTTTGCATTAATTAAGCACTGATATTAGTGAATATATTACGACTATGCAAATAAATACTCTGACTCAACAGAAATAACAGGTAAATAATAAAACAGGAAAATGGTGCCTGTAAGGCCAAGTTCTGACAGCTATGTTAAAGGGAATCTATTACCATGTTTATGTTACCCCCATCTGAGAGCTGCATGATGTCGCTGCAGAGACCCTGATTCCACAGATCTATAAGTTATTGGGCTGCTTGTTGCAGTTTTTATAAAATACAGGTGCTTCTCACAAAATTAGAATATTATCAAAAAGTTTATTTATTTCAGTTCTCCAATACAAAAAGTGAAACTCATATATTATATAGAGTAATTACAGAGTGATCTATTTCAAGTGTTTATTTCTGTTAATGTTGATGATTATGGCTTACAGCCAATGAAAACTCAAAAGTCATTATCTCAGTAAATTAGAATACCTTATAACACCAGCTTGAAAAAATGATTTTAAATTCCGAAATGTTGGCCTACTGAAATGTATGTTCAGTAAATGAGCTCAATACTCGGTCATGGCTCCTTTTGCAGCAATTACTACATCAATGCAGCATGGCATGGAGGTGATCAGCCTGTGGCACTGCTGAGGTGTTATGGAAGCCCAGGTTGCTTTGATCGCAGCCTTCATCTGCATTGTTTGTTCTGGTGTCTTTCATCTTCCTCTTGACAATACTCTATAGATTCTCTAAGCTCATGCGAGTTTGCTGGTCAATCAAACACAGTGATACTGTTGTTTTAAAACCAGGTATTGGTACTTTTGGCAGTGTGGACAGGTGCCAAGTCCTGCAGGAGAATGAAATTTCCGTCTCCAAAAAGCTTGTTGACAGAGGGAAGCATGAAGAGCTCTAAAATTTCCTGGTAGACTGCTGCGCTGACTTTGTTCTTGATAAAACACAGTGGACCTACACCAGCAGATGACATGGCTCCCCAAACCATCACTGATTGTGGAAACTTCATACTAGACCTCAAGCAGCTTGGATTGTGCCTCTCCACTCTCCCTCCAGACTCTGGGACATTGATTTCCAAATAAAATGCAAAATTTACTTTCATCTGTAAACAACACCTTGGACCACTGAGCAACAGTCCAGTTCTTTTTCTCCTTGGCCCAGGTAAGACGCTTCTGGCATTGTCCATTGACACAAGGAATGCGACACTTGTAGCCCATGTCCTGGATACGTCTGTGTGTGGTAGCTCTTGAAGCAATGACTCCAGCAGCAGTCCACTCCTTGTGAACCTCACCCAAATTTTTGAATGGCCTTTTCTTAACAATCCTTTCAAGGCTGCGGTTATTCCGGTTGCTTGTGCATCATTTTCCATCACACTTTTTCCTTCCACTCACCTTTCCATTAATATGCTTGGATACAGCACTCTGTGAATAGCCAGTTTCTTTAGCAATGACCTTTTGAGGCTTACCCTCTTTGTGGAGTGTGTCAATGACTGCCTTCTGGACATCTGTCAAGTCAGCAGTCTTCCCCATGATTGTGGAGCCTACTGAAACAGACTAAGGGTATGTGTCCACGTTCAGGTTTGCTTCAGGCTTTGGTCAGGATTTTATGCAGGTAAAATCCTGACCAAAAATGCACCTGAGGTCACTGGCAGGTCACCTGCGGTGTTCCTGCGTGTTTTGCTCATTGTAGCAACATGCTGCGTTCTGAAAAAACGTACCGCATGTGTGTTTTTGCGGGAAAAATGCATGCGTTTTTTAAGGCACAGTGGAGACGGGATTTCATTAAATCCCCTCCACTATGTTGTAACATCTGGACGCTGCGTTTTTGACACTGCGGCTCAGCGCTGCGTCAAAAACGCAGCGTTTCCTGAACGTGGACACATACCCTTAGGGACCTTTTTAAATGCTTAGGAAGTCTTTGCAGATGGTTTTTGTTAATTATTCTAATTTTCTGAGATAGTGACTTTTGTGTTTTCATTGGCTGTAAGCCATAATCATCAACAGAAATAAACACTTGAAATAGATCACTCTGTTTGTAATGACTCTATATAACATATGATTTTCACTTTTTGTATTGAAGAACTGAAATAAATTAATTTTTTGATGATATTCTAATTTTGTGAGAAGCACCTGTAGCTGTTTTCTCCACCACAAATGTAGCAGCTCTCTAAATGCTGAGCTCTATCTCCGCACACCAGTACAGCTTTCTGTGTACACTGTGCATAGACCGAAAGCTTATGCTTATACACTGTGTTCCAAATTATTATGCACAAAGAGTTTAGGAGTGATAAGGTTAGAATTTTTTTGTTTGTCATTTAAACTCATTGATGGTGATGTGTGTCAGGGCTCTTTATATCACTGAAAGCAATTGCAGATACCTGTGCAAATTAGTTTGGCAGGTGTGTCCAAATAAAGGCAAGACTACTTGAGAAGGCTGTTCCACATTATTAAGCAGCCTACATTTTTTGCCAAAATGGGAAAGAAAAAGGATGTGTCGGCTGCTGAGAAGCAACAAATTGTGGAGTATTTAGGGCAAGGCATGACTACAATCAACATTGCCAAGACACTTCATCGTTATCGCACAATCAAGAAGTATATAGCTGATTCCCAGCACACACGTGTGCGTGCTGATAAGGAAAAATTGAAGACTCTTTCCAACAGGCAATTGCATAAGGTTAAAAGAGCAGCTACAAAAATGCCTTGTCATAGCAGCAGACAAGTTTTTGAAGCTCCTGGTGTCTCCAACGTCCTCAGAACAACAAGATCCAAGGTCCTTCAGAGGTGTGTAACCCATCCTGTTGACCACCTCTATCCACTGCACACAAGCAGAAACGGCTCCAGTGGGCCAAACGATACATGAAGACTGACTTCCAAACTGTTTTGTTCACCGATGAGTGCCGTGCAACGCTCGATGGTCCAGATGGATGGAGTGGAGGATGGCTGGTTGATGGACACCCCATGAAAACACGGCTAAGGCGCCAACAAGGAGGAGGCGGAGTAATGATTTGAGCTGGAATCATGGGGAGATTGTTGGCCCCTTTATGATCCCTGAAGGGGTAAAGATGAACTCCATAATCTATGTGGAGTTTCTAAAACAACACTTCCTGCCATGGTTCAAGAGGAAGAACCGTGCTTTCCACAGCAAGATCATTTTCATGCATGATAATGCACCGTCTCATGCTGCAAAAAACACATCTGCATCTCTGGCTGCTATGGGCATAAAAGAGGACAAACTTATGGTGTGGCCACCATCTTCCCCTGACCTCAACCCCATTGAGAACCTCTGGAGCATCATCAAAAGGAGTGTCTATGATGGCGGGAGGCAGTTCACATCTAAGCAACAGCTCTGGGAGGGTATTCTGTCCACATGCAAAACAATTGAAGCAGAAACCATCCAGAAACTGACAAATTCAATGGACGAAAGAGTTCAGAAGCTTCTTTCGAACAAGGGGTCCTATGTGCAAATGTAACATCACCTAGAATAAAGTTTTCACTTGAAAACTGTTTGATTTCATTTTTTAATAAGCTGATGCTTATAACTTCACAATTGGCCATTTTTTTGTTCAAAATAAAATAAAAAAGGTTGAAAACTCTGCTGTGCATAATAATTTGGAACATGCATTTTGAGTGTTTATTTTTTTTTTAAAGATTCTGCTTTCATAGGCAGTTTGTTCCAAAACATTGCAATTATACTAGAATAGTAGATGACTGGAAAATAACAATGACTGCAATTCAGATAGGTAATTTAGAGAAAATATGAGGAAATGTTATTTGCATAATAATTTGGAACACCGTGTACAGAGCTCCTGAATATAAAGGACTGCATTGCAGCAGGTTTAGTCTTGTAGTGGGTATGGAAAGTATTCAGACCCCTTTACATTTGTAACTGTTTGTTTCATTGCAGCCATTTGGTAAATTCAAAAACGTTCATTTTTTTCTCATTATTGTACACTGTGCACCCCATATTGACTGAAAAAAAAACCAAGTATAGAAATTTATGCAAATTTATTAAAAAAGAAAGACTGAAATATCACATGGTCATAAGTATTCAGACCCTTTGCTCAGTATTGAGTAGAAGCACCCTTTTGAGCTAGTACAGCCACGAGTCTTCTTGGGAATGATGCAACAAGTTTTTCACACCAGGATTTGGGCATCCTCTGCCATTCTTCCTTGTAGATTTTCTCCAGTTTCATCAGGTTGGATGGTGAATGTTGGTGGACAGCCATTTTCAGGTCTCTCCAGAGATGCTTAATTGGGTTTAGGTAAGGGCTCTGGCTAGACCAGTCAAGAATGGTCACAGAGTTGTTCTGAAGCCAATCCTTTATTTTAGCTGTGTGCTTAGGGTCATTGTCTTGTTGGAAGGTGAACCTTCGGCCAAGTCTGAGCTCCAGAGCACTCTGGAAGAGGTTTTCATCCAGGATATCTCTGTACTTGACCACATTCATGTTTCCTTCAATGACAACCAGTCGTCCTGTCCCTGCAGCTGAAAAACACCCCCATAGCATGATGCTGCCACCACGTTTCACTGTTGGGATTGTATTGGGCAGGTGATGAGCAGTACCTGGTTTTCTCCACATATACCGCTTAGAATTATCACCAAAAAGGTCTATCTTCATCTCATTAGACCAGAGAAACTCTATGTGGGCTTTCATGTCTTGCACTGAGGAGAGGCTTCCATCGGGCCACTCTGCCATAAAGGCCCGACTGGTGGAGGGCTGCTGTGATAGTTGACTTTGTTGAACTTTCTCCCATCTCACTACTGCATCTCTGGAGCTCAGCCGCAGTGATCTTGGGGTTCTTCTTTACCTTTCTCACCAAGGCTCTTCTCCCACGATTGCTCAGTTTGGCTGGATGGCCAGATTTAGGAAGACTTCTGGTGGTCCCAAACTTCTTCCATTTAAGAATTATGGAGGCCACTGTGCTCTCAGGAACCTTGAGTACTGCAGAAATTCTGTTGTAACCTTGGTCAGATCCTTACCACAATTCGAACTCTGAGCTCCTTGGCCAATTCCTTTGACCTCATGATTCTCATTTTGTCTGACAGGCACTGTGAGCTGTGAGGTCTCATATGTAGACAGGTGTGTGCCTTTCCAAATCAAGTCCTAACAGTTTAAACGCAGTTGGACTCCAATGGAGTAGAACCATCTCAAGGAGGATCACAAGGAAATGGACAGTGTGACTTAAATATGAGTGTCTGAGCAAAGGGTCTGAATATTTATGACCATGTGATATTTCGATTTTTCTTTTGTAATAAATATGCAAAAATTTCTACATTTCTGGGATTTTTTCAGTCAAGATGGGGTGCAGAGTGTACATTAATGAGAAAAAAATTAACCTTTTTGAATTTACCAAATGGTTGCAATGACACAAAGAGTGAAAAATTTAAAAGGGTCCGAATACTTTCCGTACCCAGTGTAATCTCCTGCTGATAAATCAGTGATTTAATCAAATCACTGGAATCAGGGTCTCTGGCTTTACATTATACTGCTCTCAGATTAGGTAGCAAAAGCCTGATGACAGATTCCCTTGAAATATTGCACTTAAAAATTGCAGCCATGAATGGTTTTGTGAGCTCGAGCTGGCTTCTATTTTAGTTTGCACCAGACCATACTATTGTAAGACAGGAGAGAATAGTACATGCTGTCATTTTTTTTTCCATGTGAATTATCGCTTTGTGTGGAAAGTCGCTCATATGTGCTAGCGCTAGCACATTGGTTACAATTGGTCCATGTGCCGTTTGATGAAAACCAAAGATGTGCTCATCTGATGGAACCCTAACATCATAGATGATTATACCTCTATATTTAGGTTACCCAGTGAAGAGTGTCCATCAGATGAGATGAACACCTTCCCTAATAATAGGGGGCTCTTCAGTGATGGCCCCTACTGCTGTGATGTGTCCTACAGACGCAGAATGGTGCTATCCTAACCCTTAGGCCGGGGTCACACTTGCAAGTCCAATGCGAGAAACTCGCGTGAGGCTCTCGCATCAAGTCCCGGCACTGCCGCTGGCACTCAGGACAGGAGCGTGCGGCTGCATGTATTTCTATGCAGCCGCACACAGCGATCCCGAGTGCCGGGCATTGATGCGAGAAACTCGTGTGAGTTTCTCTCAGCACACTCACAAGTGTGACCCTGGCCTTAGCGAGTACATTAGACCATTTCTCAGGCTATGTGCACGTAATATTTGAGTCCACGGTCAGCGGCTCCATCAAGCCTTATGTCTGAAGCCCTAGAAAACGGGATTCTGGCTCATGCGCTGGCGGGGCCATGGACTGTAACAATGCGGAGTCACTGTGCGTTGTCAGACATCATTTTCGCCAGTGTACGTCTATTTGAGGTGGGCTCCATGATGCAAATGCTACCTTTTCAATTTTTCATCTACGATGTTACCAATGAAATCTGCAGTAATATCTTGTTAGATTATCATTAGGCTTCTCTCCATTCATTTTCTTACTTTCTGATCTCTGGGTCTTGTGGAATACTTTTCTTTCAAATTCTTGCTGCTCCGACAATGATGGGAATGTGCTATCATAATACTATAATAGGAAAAGAGAAATTGCCATATTGGAGCGCAGAGAAATAGACCAGATTATTACATCTGATACAGTGCATGCCAATGTGATATTTTCGGGGTGCTGCTAGAGGTGCAGGAGACGAGTGCTTTTTGGAGCATAAATATATGTATGGACACAAAAGAGGAGATACACTTAAACCAGTCTTGTAAACATTTGGATCCAATTCATTTTTGGGGGCTCAAAGAATTGTCTGTGTGGCTCACTCCTTAAGGGGGTGTCCTAGGACTAGTCGTGGGGATTCAACACCTCCACCAATCAGCTGCATCTCTCACTGCCTCCAGATGTAAACAATCACAGAACCAAAATGGCACAGCTCCATACACTGCGTAGTGGCCGTTCTTGGTTACTGTAGCTTAGCTCCCATTAACATCAATAGAGCGTCTCAGCTGCAAAAGCCAAAGACGATCACTACACAGTGTATGAAGCCGTGCGGTTTCATTGCTGCCAGAGCTAACATCTGTCCCGCACCTACCATTCCAGACCCCACCGATGTGATAGTAATGACCTATCATAATGATAAGTCCTGAACTCTTTTAATAGAAATGCAATAAAAAAAAGTGCTTAAGACATGCATTTAGTTTATTCATGTTCTTCATATCAAAGCAGAAACTATGAGATAGTATTAGTCAAGTAAGAATGTGTCATTTCCAAACGCATGCAGTGCACACATCAGAATTACTTTGGCTACAAGTCGATGCCCGTCCTGATCCAAAATGATGACAGCGCGCACTGTGTATAACGTGGGATCCTGCAGAAGACACCAATGAAATATGTCTTGGACGGTTATTTATACACATGGTTGAAAAGAAGCAATGTGATGTAACCCAAAGTAATCTACCAGATACTAGATTCTAGACCCTTCCCATGTGATGCACACATATACATCATACATACTCGCTCCATATCCATACCCTAAGGGCAGGCGCCGATGGCCGTAGATTCATACGAGAGAACTGAGTCAATTATGCAATCAACACTCTGATCAGACTCTGTCAGGATGAGATCATAGTGTGCTCCGATTCCCTCAGATGAGAAGATGGAGAAAAAAATGTCTCCATTCTAAGACTAAGCAGAAAGATGTTTCCCACGCACTTATTGACTTTCATGGCTGAGTGTGATCCAAATATTGGATGAAACTTGGGCATGCAACGATCTTCTTCCTTGGACAGTCTCTGTCCGAGAAAAAAATTGGACATGTACACTGCCTCATTGACTAACGCTAGTCTGAGTGTAAACCGATGTTTTGCCGGATCACACTTGGGCCACAATTAGGGAAGTCTGCACGAGCCTTAAAAGGCGTAATCCCATCTCCAAGATCCTATCCCAATATGCAGTGAGTAAAGCAAGAAGCTGTAGGAGAGATCAGCGCAAATAGGGTCTTATCCGAGAAATACAGTGAGCTTTACCCCCAGATTAAACTCACCTGTTCAACCTGTTATAATAGCATATTATGTACAAGGTCAGCCACAGAGGATCCACGGGTCAGCAAGTGACCATCAGACATCACGGGTAAAAGGAGCTAGTGGACAATTTCCGTGCAGCCGACAGGATTGAGACTTATGTCCCAGTATAGTAAAATAAGTACAGTTGTGGCCAAAAGTAATGACACCCCTGCAATTCTGTCAGATAATACTCAGTTTCTTCCTGAAAATGATTGCAAACACAAATTCTTTGGTACTATTATCTTCATTTAATTTGTCTTAAATGAAAAAACACACAAAGAATTGTCCTAAAGCCAAATTGGATATAATTCCACACCAAACATAAAAAAGGGGGTGGACAAAAGTATTGGCACTGTTCGAAAAATCATGTGATGCTTCTCTAATTTGTGTAATTAACAACACCTGTAACTTACCTGTGGCACCTAACAGGTGCTGGCAATAACTAAGGGTACCGTCTCACTATACGATTTACCAACGATCACGACCTGCGATACGACCTGGCCATGATCGTTGGAAAGTCGTTGTGTGGTCGCTGGGGAGCTGTCACACAGACCGCTCTCCAGCGACCAACGATGCCGAAGGCCCCGGGTAACCAGGGTAAACACCGATGTTTACCCTGGTTACAAGCGAACGCATCGCTGGATCGCTGACACACACAACGATCCAGCGATGACAGCGGGAGATCCAGCGACGAAAGAAAGTTTCAAACGATCTGCTACGACGTACGATTCTCAGCAGGGTCCCTGATCGCTGCTGCGTGTCAGACACAGCGATATCGTATGGATATCGCTGGAACGTCACGAATCGTACCGTTGTAGCGATGAAAATGCCACTGTGTGACGGTACCCTTAATCACACTTGCAGCCAGTTGACATGGATTAAAGTTGACTCAACCTCTGTCCTGTGTCCTTGTGTGTACCACATTGAGCATGGAGAAAAGAAAGAAGACCAAACAACTGTCTGAGGACTTGAGAAACCAAATTGTGAGGAAGCATGAGCAATCTCAAGGCTACAAGTCCATCTCCAAAGACCTGAATGTTCCTGTGTCTACTGTGCGCAGTGTCATCTAGAAGTTGAAAGCCCATGGCACTGTGGCTAACCTCCCTAGATGTGGACGGAAAAGAAAAATTGACAAGAGATTTCAACGCAAGATTGTGCGGATGTTGGATAAAGAACCTCGACTAACATCCAAACAAGTTCAAGCTGCCCTGCAGTCCGAGGGTACAACAGTGTCAACCCGTACTATCCATCGGCGTCTGAAAGACAAGGGACTGTATAGTAGGAGACCCAGGAAGACCCCACTTCTTACCCTGAGACATAAAAAAGCCAGGCTGGAGTTTGCCAAAACTTACCTGAAAAAGCCTAAAACGTTTTGGAAGAATGTTCTCTGGTCAGACGAGACAAAAGTAGAGCTTTTTGGGCAAAGGCATCAACATAGAGTTTACAGGAAAAAAAAAGAGGCATTCAAAGAAAAGAACACGGTCCCTACAGTAAAACATGGCGGAGGTTCCCTGATGTTTTGGGGTTGCTTTGCTGCCTATGGCACTGGACTGCTTGACCGTGTGCATGGCATTATGAAGTCTGAAGACTACCAACAAATTTTGCAGCATAATGTAGGGCCCAGTGTGAGAAAGCTGGGTCTCCCTCAGAGGTCATGGGTCTTCCAGCAGGACAATGACCCAAAACACACTTCAAAAAGCACTAGAAAATGGTTTGAGAGAAAGCACTGGAGACCTCTAAGGTGGCCAGCAATGAGTCCAGACCTGAATCCCATAGAACACCTGTGGAGAGATCTAAAAATGGCAGTTTGGAGAGGGCACGCTTCAAATATCAGGGACCTGGAGCAATTTGCCAAAGAAGAATGGTCTAAAATTCCAGCAGAGCATTGTAAGAAACTCATTGATGGTTACTGGAAGCGGTTGGTCGCAGTTATTTTGGCTAAAGGTTGTGCAACCAAGTATTAGGCTGAGGGTGCCAATACTTTTGTCTGGCCAATTTTTGGAGTTTTGTGTGAAATGATCAATGTTTTGCTTTTTGCTTCATTCCCTTTTGTGTTTTTTCATTTAAGACAAATTAAATGAAGATAATAATACCAAAGAATTTGTGTTTGCAATCATTTTCAGGAAGAAACTGAGTATTATCTGACAGAATTGCAGGGGTGTCAATACTTTTGGCCATAACTGTAGGTGGCTTATTTCAATTTGTTTCGAAGTACAGAGTTACTTCCTCTTCAGGAAAAACCTCATGTATGAAGAGACAGCAGGGGTAACATTTAAATAGGTTACAATTTTGAATGTGGGGGCCAAAAAACTGAACCACATGACAACATGTCAGAGTTCGGTCCGGTACCACATGGTATGACACATGATACATAAAAACGTTAGTAAATTTCAGTATAATACAATAACTTCATTTAAAACTGAACAATAAAAACTGTTTTACTAATAGGACTCGCAATCGGAACCTGGAAAGAAGAGATGGAAAATGATGCCGTGAATTTACCAAGAAGAAAGAATTCCAAAGGAGCCCATGTGCGGCAAGCCCTGAGGACTGGATGACTAAACAGTGCCCCTCATCAGTGAGCTATCTCATCAGAAGGGAAAGGACCACAAAGTTACTTCCCATTATTTAATTATTCTTGTGATGCAGCTCTTATGATAAACTTGAATGAAATAAAACCTTATTTTTTCCTTTAATACATTTAAAATAAATTAACTGTGTGTGCTGTGTTCATCTTTGTTTTGAAAAAAGTGTAAAGCATTAAAAACCAAGAGTTTTTACCAGGGATTAACAGGAGGGAATTATTTATTCCACGAGAACAATTAAATAATGGGAATTAACTTTTTGGTTAAAGCTGTCTGTTTAGCCTTTGCTGGTTATTAAAAATAAGGGGGACGCCACATCCTTTTTTAGGGTCCCCCCCAGTCTATTCTGATGGTACGGACTGTGAATTTACTGTACTCGGCTGATAAAACGTAGGGTTTCCTTGGAGATGGGTGGTAAAAATCGGACAGTGCATGCGTGACCCTTGTGCTGTGTGATTTTTTCTCGCACCCATTGACTTGCATTTGTGAGTGTGATCCGATTCTCGCAGACAATCTCCGCATTCTGTGATTGTTTTCTCAGTCCAATCCGAGCACTGACTCATTTACTAACATTGGTCAGAGTGCAATGCGATGTTTCCTCCTATCGACCTCGTCTGATTTATATGCTTGTGTGAGCGTGCCCTTGTTTTTCCTTGTTTCCCAGTTACATTATTTGGTTAAACGGGTCGTGTCATTCAAAACTACAACTTGTCCAGCAAAAAACAAGCCCAGCTGGCTGGCTATTATGGTATGTGTCCACGGGCCGGATTACATCCGGATTAGCTGCGGATTGAACGCTGCGAACAGCCGCGTTCAAGATGTTACAGCATAGTGGAGGGGATTTTATGAAATGCGAACACGCATCCGGCGGCCCTGCGTTTACAGACATGGAGACTGCAGCATGTCTGTTTACCTTGCGGTGACGCTCCGTCGCCGCAAGGTAAATGTCACTGTCCTATGTATGGGGTGCGGAGATTCCGGATGTGTGCAATGAACACATCCGGAATCACCACTCGTACAGAATGGGGCGGAGCGAGGTTTCCGCTCCGCCCAAAGCGCCGACAATGCGGCCCGTGGAGACGCACCCTTACTGACCACACTGCTCTTCTCTTTACTAGTCTCATGGGTGACTGTAAACTCCTGCCATTTGTGACAGGTAATCTGGGGGCTGTAGCTGTAATAGGGGGTACATGTCCCCAGTCCACATAAAACCACAGGAAATCACTGGGTTTAGCGCATTCCCAGCAGATTTACTGGATACAGTAGTGCAGCCTTGCCCGCTATGTGGAGTCATTTACCCCTTCTGCTCCTCTCCATCTTGCTCCAGTCCAAATCCCAAGGGTTGGTGAACGATTCCTCGATCTTAAGGCTACTTTCACACATCAGGCTTTTTGTTTCAGGCACAATCCGGCCAATGTTAGAAAAAACGGATTCGTTGCAAATAGTGAAAAAACTAATGCAACGGATCCGTTTTTTTGCCGGATCCGGTTTTCACTTTTAACATGGAGTTTACATTGACCTTCGAGAGAGAGAGAGATCTGCATGATTTCAATAGAAAAAGCTTTGAAAACTGGATCCAGACATTGGATTCAATGTTTCACATGGCCGTTTCACGCGTTTTTGGCCGGTTCCGTCACTGTGCGTTTTTTTCGCCGCACAAAAAAACGTCCATCTGGATGTTTTCTCCGGCTGCTGGAAACGACTACTTGGACGGATCTGGAAAAAAAAAGGATGAAACATCTGGCCATCAGGCACAATCCAGCGCTAATACAACTCTATGAGAAAAAAATGGATCAGGCGGAAAAAAAAAAAAAAAAAGTATCCGTTTTTTTTTTTCAAAAATTGCCGGATTGTGCCTGAAACAAAAAGCCTGATGTGTGAAAGTAGCCTAACCCAGCAATCGCACTCCAAGCCTAGTGGATGAGATTCTATGAAATTCTCCGGAGTGTGATGTGACCCCCTGCTGTGTAATGTAACCCCTGCTGTGTGATGTGACTCCTCCTGCTGTGTGATGTGAGCATTGCTGCGTAATGTCAGCGCTACTGTGTGATGTGAGCATTGCTGCGTAATGTCAGCGCTACTGTGTGATGTGAGCATTGCTGCGTAATGTCAGCGCTGCTGTGTGATGTGACTCCTGCTGTGTGATGTGACCCCTGCCGTGTAAAGTAAGCATTGCTGTGTAATGTGAGCGCTGCTGTGTAATGTGAGCTCTGCTGTGTAATGGGAGCACTACTTTGTAATGTGACCACTGCTGTGTAATGTGACCCCTGCTGTGTAATGTGACCACTGCTGTGTAATGTGACCACTGCTGTGTAATGTGACCACTGCTGTGTAATGTGAGCGCTCCTGTGTAATGTGAGCGCTGCTGTGTAATGTGACCCCTGCTGTGTAATGTAAACGCTGCTGTGTAATGTGAGCGCTGCTGTGTGATGTGACCCCTGCTGTGATGTCAGCGCTGCTATGTGATGCGACCCCTGCTGTGTGATGCAACCCATGCTGTGTAATGTGACTCATGCTGTGTGATGTGACCCATGCTGTAATGTGACCCCCTGCTATGTGATGTGACCCCTGCTGTGTAATGTGACCCCTGCTGTGTGATGTTAGCACTGCTGTTTGATGTGACCCCTGCTGTGTGATGTGACCCGTGCTGTGTGATGTGACCCCTGCTGTGTGATGTGACTCGTGGTGTGTGATGTGACCCCTGCTGTGTGATGTGATCTCTACTGTGTGATGTGACTCCTGCTGTGTGATGTGACTCCTGCTGTGTAATGTGACCCCTGCTGTGTAATGTGACCCCTGCTGTGTAATGTTAGCACTGCTGTTTGATGTGACCCCTGCTGTGTGATGTGACCCCTGCTGTGTGATGTGACTCCTGCTGTGTGAGGTTAGCACTGTATGATGTTAGCACGGTTTGATGTGACCCCTGCTGTGTGATGTGACACCTGCTGTGTAATGTGACCCCTGCTGTGTAATGTGACCCCTGCTGTGTAATGTGACCCCTGCTGTGTGATATGACCCCTGCTGTGTTATGTGACCCGCTGTGTTATGTGACCCCTGCTGTGTGATGTGACCCATGCTGTGTAATGTGACCCAAGCTGTGTAATGTGACCCCTGCTGTGTGATGTTAGCACTGCTGTTTGATGTGACCCCTGCTGTGTTATGTGACCCCTGCTGTGTGATGTGACCCGTGCTGTGTGATGTGACCCCTGCTGTGTAATGTGACCCCTGCTGTGTAATGTGACCCCTGCTGTGTAATGTGACCCCTGCTGTGTAATGTGACCCCTGCTGTGTAATGTTAGCACTGCTGTTTGATGTAACCCCTGCTGTGTAATGTGACCCCTGCTGTGTGATGTTAGCACTGCTGTTTGATGTGACCCCTGCTGTGTGATGTGACCCCTGCTGTGTGATGTGACCCCTGCTGTGTTATGTCAGCTCTGCTGAGTAATGTGATCAATTCCTGTAGTAACAATTGTGATAGACTGACCATACAATCCACCAGTGGTAAAGGGGGAGTCTCCAGTTTGGATGTTACCCCTTGTATTTGATAGGGAATCTTTTCCTGATCCTAGCAGTTTCCTTCTTACTTTCAGACATTTTTTCCGCACAGAAGATTTCAGTTGCAGAAACCCCATTCACGTGTACAGGATATGGATTGATGTCAGGCAAATGGATACCTGAGCCAAAACTGCCCATTCTAAATGTAAGCACACACACATTTTATATAACTACATGTTATCTCTATGGGCTATTCTGGTGTACAATAGTCAGTCTGTGCTCCGGTCCCCAGTGTACACTAGTCTGTCTGTGCTCCGGTCCCCAGTGTACACTAGTCTGTCTGTGCTCCGGTGCCCAGTGTACACTAGTCTGTCTGTGCTCCGATCCCCAGTGTGCACTACTCTGTCTGTGCTCCGGTCCCCAGGGTACACCAGTCTGTCTGTGCTCCGGTCCAAGTGTACACTAGTCTGTCTGTGCTCCAGTCCCCAGTGTACACTAGTCTGTCTGTGCTCCTGTCCCCAGTGTACACCAGTCTGTCTGTGCTCCTGTCCCCAGTGTACAGTAGTCTGTCTGTGCTCCTGTCCCCAGTGTACACCAGTCTGTCTGTGCTCTGGTCCCAGTGTACACTAGTCTGTCTGTGCTCCGGTCCCCAGTGTACACTAGTCTGTCTGTGCTCCGGCCCCCAGTGTACACCAGTCTGTCTGTGCTCCTGTCCCCAGTGTACAGTAGTCTGTCTGTGCTCCTGTCCCCAGTGTACACCAGTCTGTCTATGCTCCGGTCCCAGTGTACACTAGTCTGTGCTCCGGTCCCCAGTGTACACTAGTCTGTCTGTGCTCCGGTCCCAGTGTACACTAGTCTGTCTGTGCTCCAGTCCCCAGTGTACACTAGTCTGTCTGTGCTCCGGTCCCCAGTGTACACTAGTCTGTCTGTGCTCCGGTCCCCATTGTACACCAGTCTGTCTGTGCTCCGGTCCAAGTGTACACTAGTCTGTCTGTGCTCCAGTCCCCAGTGTACACTAGTCTGTCTGTGCTCCTGTCCCCAGTGTACACCAGTCTGTCTGTGCTCCTGTCCCCAGTGTACAGTAGTCTGTCTGTGCTCCTGTCCCCAGTGTACACCAGTCTGTCTGTGCTCCGGTCCCAGTGTACACTAGTCTGTCTGTGCTCCGGTCCCCAGTGTACACTAGTCTGTCTGTGCTCCGGCCCCCAGTGTACACCAGTCTGTCTGTGCTCCTGTCCCCAGTGTACAGTAGTCTGTCTGTGCTCCGGTCCCAGTGTACACTAGTCTGTGCTCCTGTCCCCAGTGTACACCAGTCTGTCTGTGCTCCTGTCCCCAGTGTACAGTAGTCTGTCTGTGCTCCTGTCCCCAGTGTACACCAGTCTGTCTGTGCTCCGGTCCCACTGTACACTAGTCTGTCTGTGCTCCGGTCCCCAGTGTACACTAGTCTGTCTGTGCTCCGGCCCCCAGTGTACACCAGTCTGTCTGTGCTCCTGTCCCCAGTGTACAGTAGTCTGTCTGTGCTCCTGTCCCCAGTGTACACCAGTCTGTCTGTGCTCCGGTCCCAGTGTACACTAGTCTGTGCTCCGGTCCCCAGTGTACACTAGTCTGTCTGTGCTCCGGTCCCAGTGTACACTAGTCTGTCTGTGCTCCAGTCCCCAGTGTACACTAGTCTGTCTGTGCTCCGGTCCCCAGTGTACACTAGTCTGTCTGTGCTCCGGTCCCCAGTGTATACCAGTCTGTCTGTGCTCCGGTCCCCAGTGTACCTCAGTCTGTCTGTGCTCCGGTCCCCAGTGTACACCAGTCTGTCTGTGCTCCTGTCCCCAGTGTACATCAGTCTGTCTGTGCTCCTGTCCCCAGTGTACACCAGTCTGTCTGTGCTCCGGTCCCAGTGTACACTAGTCTGTCTGTGCTCCTGTCCCCAGTGTACACTAGCCTGTCTGTGCTCCTGTCCCCAGTGTACACCAGTCTGTCTGTGCTCCTGTCCCCAGTGTACACCAGTCTGTCTGTGCTCCTGTCCCCAGTGTACACTAGTCTGTCTGTGCTCCTGTCCCCAGTGTACACCAGTCTGTCTGTGCTCCTGTCCCCAGTGTACACCAGTCTGTCTGTGCTCCTGTCCCCAGTGTACACTAGTCTGTCTGTGCTCCGGTCCCAGTGTACACCAGTCTGTCTGTGCTCCGGTCCCAGTGTACACTAGTCTGTCTGTGCTCCGATCCCCAGTGTGCACTACTCTGTCTGTGCTCCGGTCCCCAGGGTACACCAGTCTGTCTGTGCTCCGGTCCAAGTGTACACTAGTCTGTCTGTGCTCCAGTCCCCAGTGTACACTAGTCTGTCTGTGCTCCTGTCCCCAGTGTACACCAGTCTGTCTGTGCTCCTGTCCCCAGTGTACACTAGTCTGTCTGTGCTCCTGTCCCCAGTGTACACCAGTCTGTCTGTGCTCCGGTCCCAGTGTACACTAGTCTGTCTGTGCTCCGGTCCCCAGTGTACACTAGTCTGTCTGTGCTCCGGCCCCCAGTGTACACCAGTCTGTCTGTGCTCCTGTCCCCAGTGTACAGTAGTCTGTCTGTGCTCCTGTCCCCAGTGTACACCAGTCTGTCTGTGCTCCGGTCCCAGTGTACACTAGTCTGTGCTCCGGTCCCCAGTGTACACTAGTCTGTCTGTGCTCCGGTCCCAGTGTACACTAGTCTGTCTGTGCTCCAGTCCCCAGTGTACACTAGTCTGTCTGTGCTCCGGTCCCCAGTGTACACTAGTCTGTCTGTGCTCCGGTCCCCATTGTACACCAGTCTGTCTGTGCTCCGGTCCAAGTGTACACTAGTCTGTCTGTGCTCCAGTCCCCAGTGTACACTAGTCTGTCTGTGCTCCTGTCCCCAGTGTACACCAGTCTGTCTGTGCTCCTGTCCCCAGTGTACAGTAGTCTGTCTGTGCTCCTGTCCCCAGTGTACACCAGTCTGTCTGTGCTCCGGTCCCAGTGTACACTAGTCTGTCTGTGCTCCGGTCCCCAGTGTACACTAGTCTGTCTGTGCTCCGGCCCCCAGTGTACACCAGTCTGTCTGTGCTCCTGTCCCCAGTGTACAGTAGTCTGTCTGTGCTCCTGTCCCCAGTGTACACCAGTCTGTCTGTGCTCCGGTCCCAGTGTACACTAGTCTGTGCTCCGGTCCCCAGTGTACACTAGTCTGTCTGTGCTCCTGTCCCCAGTGTACAGTAGTCTGTCTGTGCTCCTGTCCCCAGTGTACACCAGTCTGTCTGTGCACCGGTCCCAGTGTACACTAGTCTGTGCTCCTGTCCCCAGTGTACACCAGTCTGTCTGTGCTCCTGTCCCCAGTGTACAGTAGTCTGTCTGTGCTCCTGTCCCCAGTGTACACCAGTCTGTCTGTGCTCCGGTCCCAGTGTACACTAGTCTGTCTGTGCTCCGGTCCCCAGTGTACACTAGTCTGTCTGTGCTCCGGCCCCCAGTGTACACCAGTCTGTCTGTGCTCCTGTCCCCAGTGTACAGTAGTCTGTCTGTGCTCCTGTCCCCAGTGTACACCAGTCTGTCTGTGCTCCGGTCCCAGTGTACACTAGTCTGTGCTCCGGTCCCCAGTGTACACTAGTCTGTCTGTGCTCCGGTCCCAGTGTACACTAGTCTGTCTGTGCTCCAGTCCCCAGTGTACACTAGTCTGTCTGTGCTCCGGTCCCCAGTGTACACTAGTCTGTCTGTGCTCCGGTCCCCAGTGTATACCAGTCTGTCTGTGCTCCGGTCCCCAGTGTACCTCAGTCTGTCTGTGCTCCGGTCCCCAGTGTACACCAGTCTGTCTGTGCTCCTGTCCCCAGTGTACATCAGTCTGTCTGTGCTCCTGTCCCCAGTGTACACCAGTCTGTCTGTGCTCCGGTCCCAGTGTACACTAGTCTGTCTGTGCTCCTGTCCCCAGTGTACACTAGCCTGTCTGTGCTCCTGTCCCCAGTGTACACCAGTCTGTCTGTGCTCCTGTCCCCAGTGTACACCAGTCTGTCTGTGCTCCTGTCCCCAGTGTACACTAGTCTGTCTGTGCTCCTGTCCCCAGTGTACACCAGTCTGTCTGTGCTCCTGTCCCCAGTGTACACCAGTCTGTCTGTGCTCCTGTCCCCAGTGTACACCAGTCTGTCTGTGCTCCGGTCCCCAGTGTACACTAGTCTGTCTGTGCTCCGGTCCCAGTGTACACCAGTCTGTCTGTGCTCCGGTCCCAGTGTACACCAGTCTGTCTGTGCTCCTGTTCCAGTGTACACCAGTCTGTTTGTGCTCCGGTCCCAGTGTACACCAGTCTGTCTGTGCTCCGGTCCCAGTGTACACCAGTCTGTCTGTGCTCCGGTCCCAGTGTACACCAGTCTGTTTGTGCTCCGGTCCCAGTGTACACCAGTTTGTCTGTGCTCCGGTCCCAGTGTACACTAGTCTGTGCTCCGGTCCCCAGTGTACACTAGTCTGTCTGTACTCCTGTCCTAGTGTACACTAGTCTGTCTGTGCTCCTGTCCCAGTGTACACCAGTCTGTTTGTGCTCCGGTCCCAGTGTACACCAGTCTGTCTGTGCTCCGGTCCCAGTGTACACCAGTCTGTTTGTGCTCCGGTCCCAGTGTACACCAGTCTGTCTGTGCTCCGGTCCCAGTGTACACCAGTTTGTCTGTGCTCCGGTCCCAGTGTACACCAGTTTGTCTGTGCTCCGGTCCCAGTGTACACTAGTCTGTCTGTGCTCCGGTCCCCAGTGTACACCAGTCTGTCTGTACTCCTGTCCTAGTGTACACTAGTCTGTCTGTGCTCTGGTCCCCAGTGTACACCAGTCTGTCTGTGCTCCTGTCCCCAGTGTACACCAGTCTGTCTGTGCTCCGGCCCCCAGTGTACACGTCTGTCTGTGCTCCTGTCCCCAGTGTACAGTAGTCTGTCTGTGCTCCTGTCCCCAGTGTACAGTAGTCTGTCTGTGCTCCTGTCCCCAGTGTACACCAGTCTGTCTGTGCTCCTGTCCCCAGTGTACACCAGTCTGTCTGTGCACCGGTCCCAGTGTACACCAATCTGAATGTGCTCCTCTCCTGTCCCCAGTGTACACCAGTCTGTCTGTGCTCCTGTCCCCAGTGTACACCAGTCTGTCTGCGCTCCTGTCCCCAGTGTACAGTAGTCTGTCTGTGCTCCTGTCCCCAGTGTACACCAGTCTGTCTGTGCTCCTGTCCCCAGTGTACAGTAGTCTGTCTATGCTCCTGTCCCCAGTGTACACCAGTCTTGTCTGTGCTCCTGTCCCCAGTGTACAGTAGTCTGTCTGTGCTCCTGGCCCCAGTGTACACCAGTCTGTCTGTGCTCCGGCCCCCAGTGTACACCAGTCTGTCTGTGCTCCGGCCCCCAGTGTACACCAGTCTGTCTGTGCTCCTGTCCCCAGTGTACACCAGTCTGTCTGTGCTCCTGTCCCCAGTGTACACCAGTCTGTCTGTGCTCCTGTCCCCACTGTACACCAGTCTGTCTGTGCTCCGGCCCCCAGTGTACACCAGTCTGTCTGTGCTCCTGTCCCCAGTGTACCCCAGTCTGTCTGTGCTCCTGTCCCCAGTGTACACCAGTCTGTCTGTGCTCCTGTCCCCAGTGTACCCCAGTCTGTCTGTGCTCCTGTCCCCAGTGTACACCAGTCTGTCTGTGCTCCTGTCCCCAGTGTACAGTAGTCTGTCTGTGCTCCTGGCCCCAGTGTACACCAGTCTGTCTGTGCTCCTGTCCCCAGTGTACCCCAGTCTGTCTGTGCTCCTGTCCCCAGTGTACCCCAGTCTGTCTGTGCTCCTGTCCCCAGTGTACACCAGTCTGTCTGTGCTCCTGTCCCCAGTGTACACCAGTCTGTCTGTGCTCCTGTCCCCAGTGTACAGTAGTCTGTCTGTGCTCCGGCCCCCAGTGTACACCAGTCTGTCTGTGCTCCTGTCCCCAGTGTACCCCAGTCTGTCTGTGCTCCTGTCCCCAGTGTACCCCAGTCTGTCTGTGCTCCTGTCCCCAGTGTACACCAGTCTGTCTGTGCTCCTGTCCCCAGTGTACAGTAGTCTGTCTGTGCTCCGGCCCCCAGTGTACACCAGTCTGTCTGTGCTCCTGTCCCCAGTGTACCCCAGTCTGTCTGTGCTCCTGTCCCCAGTGTACCCCAGTAATCTGTGCTCCTGTCCCCAGTGTACCTCAGTCTGTCTGTGCTCCTGTCCCCAGTGTACACCAGTCTGTCTGTGCTCCTGTCCCCAGTGTACACCAGTCTGTCTGTGCTCCTGTCCCCAGTGTACACCAGTCTGTCTGTGCTCCTGTCCCCACTGTACACCAGTCTGTCTGTGCTCCGGCCCCCAGTGTACACCAGTCTGTCTGTGCTCCGGCCCCCAGTGTACCCCAGTCTGTCTGTGCTCCGGCCCCCAGTGTACACCAGTCTGTCTGTGCTCCTGTCCCCAGTGTACCCCATTCTGTCTGTGCTCCTGTCCCCAGTGTACCCCAGTCTGTCTGTGCTCCTGTCCCCAGTGTACACCAGTCTGTCTGTGCTCCTGTCCCCAGTGTACAGTAGTCTGTCTGTGCTCCGGCCCCCAGTGTACACCAGTCTGTCTGTGCTCCTGTCCCCAGTGTACCCCAGTCTGTCTGTGCTCCTGTCCCCAGTGTACAGTAGTCTGTCTGTGCTCCTGTCCCCAGTGTACAGTAGTCTGTCTGTGCTCCGGCCCCCAGTGTACACCAGTCTGTCTGTGCTCCTGTCCCCAGTGTACCCCAGTCTGTCTGTGCTCCTGTCCCCAGTGTACAGTAGTCTGTCTGTGCTCCGGCCCCCAGTGTACACCAGTCTGTCTGTGCTCCTGTCCCCAGTGTACACCAGTCTGTCTGTGCTCCTGTCCCCAGTGTACAGTAGTCTGTCTGTGCTCCGGCCCCCAGTGTACACCAGTCTGTCTGTGCTCCTGTCCCCAGTGTACCCCAGTCTGTCTGTGCTCCTGTCCCCAGTGTACACCAGTCTGTCTGTGCTCCTGTCCCCAGTGTACACCAGTCTGTCTGTGCTCCTGTCCCCAGTGTACACCAGTCTGTCTGTGCTCCTGTCCCCAGTGTACACCAGTCTGTTTGTGCTCCTGTCCCCAGTGTACACCAGTCTGTCTGTGCTCCGGCCCCCAGTGTACACCAGTCTGTCTGTGCTCCGGCCCCCAGTGTACACCAGTCTGTCTGTGCTCCGGCCCCCAGTGTACACCAGTCTGTCTGTGCTCCTGTCCCCAGTGTACAGTAGTCTGTCTGTGCTCCGGCCCCCAGTGTACACCAGTCTGTCTGTGCTCCTGTCCCCAGTGTACCCCAGTCTGTCTGTGCTCCTGTCCCCAGTGTACACCAGTCTGTCTGTGCTCCTGTCCCCAGTGTACACCAGTCTGTCTGTGCTCCGGCCCCCAGTGTACACCAGTCTGTCTGTGCTCCGGTCCCAGTGTACACCAGTCTGTCTGTGCTCCTGTCCCAGTGTACACCAGTCTGTCTGTGCTCCGGTCCCAGTGTACACCAGTCTGTCTGTGCTCCTGTCCCCAGTGTACACCAGTCTGTCTGTGCTCCTGTCCCCAGTGTACACCAGTCTGTAACTATCGTATCGTACAATGTCCCGATACACAGTGACGAGCGGTATCACACACGGTTACTCGGCCTCCCCGTACCGATAAACTCTCCATCGGACTGGCAGCCAGCTCGCACATCTTGCAGGAAATCTCTTTAAATTATAGCTCCGCCCACTAAACTATCGCTCCGCCCACGACACTCCACCCTCTTCACGATGAGGCGGCCTTCTTCTGTTTCTTCACGACTCCGCCCCCTGAGCGCCCCACACCCTAGAGGTGATGAAACTTCCAGTAACAGTGACCACGCCCTTTCTCCTCCCCTAACGCAATGGCGTATCGGATACTGTTTACGAAGTGGCGTCACACGCACCGAAACTTCCAGAACGTCTGACGTAAGACGTAATATTTTTGCAAGTCACTGTCAGGGCCTGTGCCCGTTCCTTTCTTCGTCCTGACTCGCCGTCATGTCCAAACGGGCAGCAGCTTGTCATAATTGACCTGTGCGCAGCGGGCTGATAACTAGGGAGACAGAATGGGTTAAAGAGAGGTGAATGCGCTTCTGCCAGCTGATAGGTGGAGTCGGGAGCCTGTCAATGACGTCACCGGAGCATGTTGGCGCTAGGGCGCGTGATTAGCCGCCGAACTGTCAGTGACAGTTAAGTGGTGTGGTCTCATTCTCTCTTCTCATTGGCCGCCTCTTGTGCTGCTCTCCGTTGATTGGCTGCCTGCAGTGTGGGCTTGTCCCCGGCTTGTGTACCTGTAGTGTAGGAGATCTGTGATTGGTGGAGGGCAGAGTTGTCTGTTTTGCCGGGTGATGCGGAAGTGATAGTTGGGCTGCGGGTACAGGGGCGGTGGATGCACGAGGACGGAGGAGAGCGGAGAGACAATTCAGCGCGTGTGCGAGAACCAGGTACCCGGGGCGGCGCGTCCGCTGCGAAGGCCGCCGGCAGGATGGCATGGAGACGGGCGTGTGGGCGATGGAAAAGGCGCAGACCATGGGGCACTAGCGGCAGTCTGATGCATGGGCTGCTGTGTGCACGGGCACCTGTCTATTGCATCACTGCACAGTGCAGAACGTGCGGCGAGAGCAGACCCGTGCTAGTGGTCTCTGTTATCAGCCAGTTTATTATTTGGGCAGCGGACGAGAACTCCTTTTTTTTTTTTTTTTTTTTGTTCTTTACTGCTAGAAAGTCCCTGGGATCCTCCACCCCTATAGCCAGTCCTCATCTAATGTGGGGGTCCCCACCCCTATAACCAGTCCTCATCTAATGTGGGGGCCCCCACCCTTATAACCAGCCCTCATCTAATGTGGGGCCCCCACCCCTATAACCAGTCCTCATCTAATGTGGGGCCCCCACCCCTATAACCAGCCCTCATCTAATGTGGGGGCCCCCACCCTTATAATCAGCCCTCATCTAATGTGGGGCCCCCACCCCTATAACCAGTCCTCATCTAATGTGGGGCCCCCACCCCTATAACCAGTCCTCATCTAATGTGGGGCCCCCTCCCCTATAACCAGTCCTCATCTAATGTGGGGGCCCCCACCCCTATAACCGGTCCTCATCTAGTGTGGGGCCCCCACCCTTATAACCAGACCTCATCTAATGTGGGGTCCCCACCCCTATAACCGGTCCTCATCTAGTGTGGGGCCCCCACCCTTATAACCAGACCTCATCTAATGTGGGGCCCCCACCCCTATAACCAGCCCTCATCTAATGTGGGGGCCCCCACCCTTATAACCAGCCCTCATCTAATGTGGGGCCCCCACCCCTATAACCAGTCCTCATCTAATGTGGGGCCCCCACCCCTATAACCAGTCCTCATCTAATGTGGGGGCCCCCACCCCTATAACCAGTCTTCATCTGTGTCTGGAGTCCTCATCTAATGTGGGGGTCCCCCACCCTTATAACCGGTCCACATCTGTGTCTGGAGACCTCATTTACTGTGGGGTCCCCCCAAATTTACACTGAACGATAGTTTTCTCATAATGGAAGATCAGGGTGTGTAATATAGGGGGAATATAGGGGGATCACAGGGAATCTGATGGGGAGGGGCACTGCTGGAGGGATTTCATGGTATAAGGTTTTGTGCAGGCATGTGATTGTATATTAAATACTATATGGCATTGTATACGGTATATATATGGACCAAGTTTTCATGTTGTGTTGTTTTAATTATGTTTTAGATTTTTTTTGTGTGGTGTGCCAATAAATTTCTTGTTTCTTATGTGTGACGTATTAGTGTTTCATGCTCCTGTGGTGTGCATCTTTATGGTGGCCTTCTTTCCTTTCTGCGATTTCATGGAATAAGCTCGCACACTTTAGACTGTGCCCTGTCCGACCCCTCCACACCCCACACGGCTATGCTGTGACAGAAGGATTTCATCATCTTATTCTGCTGTGAAAGAAAAGGGCAGAGGACTGAGCTGTGGCCGAGCCGTGTGTGTAATACGTGTATATATAATGCGTCTGTGCGGACAGGGCTGATCCCCTCTATGTACCAGCAGGCATTTACAGGGGGAGGTGACGGCCCTGACGCTATATCTGCTCTTCCGTTACATAAATATCATAAGACAAGTGTCCACCCTATAAGATTGGCTGGGGGACTACTGCTCCCATCATGCGGGCGGTACATGCTGGGTCGGGCACACGTCCCTGAGGGTCTTGTTTGTTGTGGTTACCGGCTCCGTCCTTATCTCTGGCTCTAGATTCTGCTACAACAAAAGCTGGGCTGGCCCTCCCTGAATTACCGGTCAGATGAGCTGAGGGTGTGATGAATGTGGGTCAGCGAGCACCTGGGTGAAGGTTCCCTTACATAACGCTGCTGTGATGCAATGCGCCTGTAATTCTGCACGGTTTGGGAAGCATTTTCCGCTTCATGAGTGATCAGTTTCAGCCTCTAACACTCTCCTGTTTCCCCCTTTTTCAGGAGCCGGCTCATCCCTGTGTACAGGAAAGTGCCAGTGTTGGGGGTCCCTTCTTCCCTGGGGCTCCCAGACATGCTGTCTTTGAAGAAGTATCTGACGGAGGGTCTTATCCAGTTCACCATACTGTTGAGCCTCATGGGTGTGCGTGTGGACTTGGACTCCTACCTGCCCTCTCACCTCCCCCCTCTGCATGAGATTATCCTGGGGCCTACTTCTGCCTACACCCAGACTCAGTTCCACAGCCTCCGCGGCACCACCGATGGCTACGGCGTGCACCCCAAGAGCGTGGACTTAGACCAGTTTTTCACCTCCCGTAGACTGTTGAGCCGTATGCGTGCCCTTGACAGGCTACAAGTGCCCAGCACAGAACTTGATACCTGGCTAGTGCACAGGGAGGCGGACGGCTCTGTGTCCAGCGCTCAGACCGGCTCCAGCCTATCCCCGGAAGGCCCTCAGGATCTCCCCTCGTCTGACAGCAGCCTCAGAGACAATAGGGAGTCAGAGCAAGGACGTGGAAGTGACGAGCTGGGAGCGACCGCACCATCTGAAAGCTCCGAACTAAACAAGGAGGTAAGGAGCAAGCTGAGCCCCCACATTGGCTGATAGGGGGCACTGACCCCTATATGTTAACTTCTCATGCTATGCTCCTTGAATCTGAGCTCTTGGCTGCTGTCACTGAGATTATACATAACTGATTTGGAGGAAGTAAAGCCACTATTTTGCCAAATTGATCAGTGACCGCCTTGTCCCCCCATGTGAGTTTTGCAAGGAGTTAGAGCGGCTCTGCAGCCAAAAATCCCCAGATGTTAGTTCCCCGGGGTCATATATTCGTATAATTTATTTGGGGTGTCATTTCCATTAACTTCTGTAATGTCTTGCTTTTCAATAGAATTATTCCCCCCCCAAAAAAAAATAAATAAATATATATATGTATGTATGTATGTATGTGTGTGTGTATATATATATATATATATATATATATATATATATATATATATATATATATATATATATATATATATATATATATATATATATATATATATATATATATATATATATATATATAATTTGGAACAGCATCCAGTGTTACCTCAGATGACATGCAAAGCAGCTTTCCCAACCACCGATCCAGTGACCTCCAAACATAGAATCAATACATATCTGAAGAAGAAGTGGACTTTAATGCTTGAACGGCATTAAAGTCCAATTTTCCTTCAGTTATTTTTTGTGCTGTTTTCCTTTTTTTGATATATATATTTCTTATAAATCAACCAAAGAGGTGGCACAGGATCATGGCACTGCTGTACCCGATAGTGTGGTCACATGCCTGGGCTTGTGTGCGGATATGTTTACGCAGGATATGATGTGGAGGGTGGGGGCTGTTGTTCTGCTGCTCGTTGACATGTGAGACTGGTGAAGTCTGCAATGCAGACAGGAGTAGGGTCACCTTACATTGCTTCACAGCCAAGAGCATCTTCTCCAAACGTGGGCTAGGCAAATGTTTCTAGGAGTCTTAATACTGTGCCTGTACAGTGTGTGCACTGATCATATTACATGGTGGAGAGACATCGGGTCATGTGAAGCCCTCATGTCTAATTATGAGGTTCTACGCATGTAGATCTAACCCCAGAAAGCCCCTCATCTACCCGCTGGGACCGGATCTGTGGGGCGCATGTGTGCTATTAACTGTCGGGGCATAAATGCCATGTTTTCTAAGAACTGTATCACTCATGCAGTCTCTTTAGTGTAAGAGTCAAATGATTAGGATAAACGCTGTGGATAAGAAACTGGACGTAATACTAAGTTCACCTCTAAATGATGTGGCTGAGCTGTGATCGACCCGGGGTGTAGACACCAGTGCTATAAAGCCTCCCAGTAGTCACAGAGGGCCCTGCTATTACTTCACAGCAATGGCCAAGCTGCAGACTTTCCAGCATTTGCCTCTCGTGCCAATCTTGCGCCCCCACCAGGGCTTGTTTCAAAGAAATACATGTTTCTTGGTGTATTACATTTCTCTCGTTTACTGTACTGTGGCTTTGTTAGGCTATGTTCACACGATCCTTTTTTTGCTGCGGATCCGCAGCTGTTTTTAGGCTGCAGATCCGCAGCCGTTTTCCATGCAGGGTACAGTACAATGTTACCCTATGGAAAACAAAAACCACTGTGCCCACTATCCTTTTTTTCGCAGGCAAATCCGCGCGGATTTGCTTGCAGAAAAAAAGAAGGACCATGTCTATTCTTTCTGCGGATTCCGCTCCTGTTTTCAACATGCACCAATAGGAAAGTGCTGTTGAAAACCCGCAGAGGAATCCGCAGAAGAAAAAGCAGGAAAATCAGCACTGCAAAAGCACCGCGGTTTTGCACTGCGGATTTTCAAAAACAGGACCTGAAAAATCAGCAGCAAAAAAAGGATCATGTGAACATGGCCTTACTCCTCTAATTAAAAAAAAATACAATAAATAAATAATATTGACAACTGGGTTTTGCCACTTAGAGGTGTGACCCCATACAATGTGTACTGTGTGCACTGATTGGTCAGAGCCAGTGTAGGAAGAGACACACCCCCAACTGGTAACTCCCAATTGTCCATATTTTCATACAATAATAATATTATTATTATTATTATTATTATTAATGATCGACAGCACAGCACAGATCTGTGAGAAAAGCTGTTATATACAGGGACTACAAATGTCTGATTAAGGCTATGTGCCCACGTTGCGGATTAGGCTCAGGAATCTTTTGTGCGGATTCTGCATCTCTTGTCAGAAAACGCAGGTGCGGATTTACTGCGTTATTTACCCCTGCGGATTTCTATAATGGAATGGGTACAAAAACACTGCAGATTCGCAAAAAAGAAGTGACATGCTACTTTAATCCGCAGCGTTTCCGCACGAAATTGTCCGCACCATTAGCACTTTTTATTTTTTTTACCATTAATTTACGTTGTACTGTAAATCACTTGCGGATCTGCAGCATTTCTGCATGGTAAAAAACGCTGCGGATCCGCAGGAAATCCGCAACGTGTGTACATACCCTAAAGAGACACATCCGGAGAGGTGGCTGAGCGCTCCAAAGTAATGGCTGCAAGAAACTTTGTGCATTGTTTTTAGGGTACCTGTCTTTGGTACAGACCCCCTCATACTTCTACACTATTGAGAGCAGTGAATGTAGTGTACCCGCTAGTCCCTTTTACTTTGGTGTCATGTACCCGCTAGTCCCTTTTACCTTGGCGTCGTGTGCCCCCTAGTCCCTTTTTACCTTGGCGTTGTGTACCCTCCTAGTCCCTTTTTACTTTGGCGTCGTGTGCACCCTAGTCCCTTTTTACCTTGGCGTCGTGTACCCCCTAGTCCCTTTTTACCTTGGCGTCGTGTACCCCCTAGTCCCTTTTTACCTTGGCGTTGTGTGCCCTCTAGTCCCTTTTTACCTTGGCGTCGTGTGCCCCCTAGTCCCTTATTACCTTGGCGTCGTGTACCCCTAGTTCCTTTTTACCGTGGCACTGTACAGTGATCCCTCCCTACATAGATCTTGTCTCGATCAGATTCTTTTTACATTTTACATCTCCTGGCTCTTACTGAAACCTGGATCCAGCAGTCAGACACCACCGCTGCTGCTCTTTCATATGGTGGACTACACTTTTCTCATACCCCAAGATCTGACAACAGAGCAGGTGGAGGCGTTGGAAGGTACATTTGGGTGAAAGGAGCAGACCAAGTTATCCCCCAAGTACCCTCACTTGTATTCCCTTCCTTTGAGGTCCATGCTGTCAGACTCTACGTCCCCTTCTCCATGCGAGTGGCGGTGGTGTATCGTCCTCCCGGCCCCTCTCATCAGTTCCTGGATCACTTTGCCACCTGGCTTCCACACTTTCTCTCCTGTGACACCCCCACCCTTATCATGGGTGATTTCAACATCCCCATTGCTTCTCCCCTCTCCCCATCTGCTTCTCACCTTTTATCTCTAACCTCCTCTTTCGGCCTCTCGCAGCATACTAAGGGTACCGTTACACTATACGATTTACCAACGATCATGACCAGCGATACGACCTGGCCGTGATCGTTGGTAAGTCGTTGTGTGGTCGCTGGGGAGCTGTCACACAGACAGCTCTCCAGCGACCAACGATGCCGAGGTCCCCGGGTAACCAGGGTAAACATCGGGTTACTAAGCGCAGGGCCGCGCTTAGTAAAAAAAACAAACAGTACATACTCACATTCCGGTGTCCGTCAGGTCCCTTGCCGTCTGCTTCCCGCACTGACTGACTGCCGGTCGTAAAGTGAAAGCACAGCACAGCGGTGACGTCACCGCTGTGCTCTGCTTTCACTTTACGGCCGGCAGTCAGTCAGTGCGGGAAGCAGACGGCAAGGGACCTGACGGACACCGGAATGTGAGTATGTACTGTTTTTGTTTTTTTTTTGTTTTTTTTTTTTACATTTACGATGGTAACCAGGGTAAACATCGGGTTACTAAGCGCGGCCCTGCGCTTAGTAACCCGATGTTTACCCTGGTTACAAGCGAACGCATCGCTGGATCGGTGTCACACACCGATCCAGCGATGACAGCGGTAGATCCAGCGCCGAAAGAAAGTTCCAAACGATCTGCTACGAGGTACGATTCTCAGCGGGGTCCCTGATCGCTGCTGCGTGTCAGACACAGCGATATCTTATGGATATCGCTGGAACATCACGGATCGTGCCGTCGTAGCGACAAAAGTGCCACTGTGAGACGGTACCCTTACTCTCCAACGCATGAAGATGGAAACTCCCTTGACTTGGTCTTCTCCCGGCTCTGCTCAGTGGATGATTTCACAAACTCCCCTCTCCCGCTCTCTGACCACAACCTTCTTTCATTCTCTATCAAGAACTGCCATCCCGCTCAGGTCACCCCCACTTTCCACACTTATAGAAACATACAGGCCATTGACACCCAGAAACTTATGAAGAACTTGCAGTACTCATTGGCCCCAATCTCCTCCATCTCATGTCCTGATTCTGCTCTGAAGCATTACAATGAAACCCTGCAAAGTGCCCTGGATGAAGCTGCACCTCCTATACATAGAACAACTCGGCACAGACGGCGACAACCGTGGCACACGCTGCAAACACGTTTCCTGCAGCGGTGCTCCAGGTGCGCCGAACGTTTGTGGAGAAAATCTAATGTACCCGAAGATTTCATCCATTATAAGTTCATGCTAAAAACATACAACTCTGCCCTTCACCTCTCCAAACAAAACTATTTCAACATCCTCATCACCTCACTGTCAAATAACCCTAAACGTCTCTTTGACACTTTCCAGTCCCTACTCAACCCAAGAGAGCAGGCCCCAACCACAGATCTCCGCGCTGACGATCTGGCCAATTACTTCAAAGAAAAAATTGACCACATTCGACAGGAAATCATCTCCCAATCTCTTCATACCATGCACTGTCCTCCCTCCCCCACTGCATCTAGTTCACTCTCTGACTTTGAACCAGTTACAGAAGAAGAAGTAAGCAGGCTCCTTGCATCTTCTCGCCCGACCACTTGCACCAGTGACCCCATTCCGTCACATCTCCTCCAGTCCCTTTCCCCGGCTGTCACCTCTCACCTAACAAAAACATTCAACCTTTCCCTCACTTCTGGTATTTTTCCCTCCTCATTTAAGCATGCCATCATACATCCATTACTTAAAAAACCCTCCCTCGACCAAAATTGTGCCGCTAATTATAGACCTGTCTCTAATCTTCCCTTCATCTCTAAACTCCTCGAACGCCTGGTCCACTCCCGTCTTACCCGCTATCTCTGAGATAACTCTCTTCTCGACCCTCTTCAATCTGGTTTCCGCTCTTTACACTCTAGTGAAACTGCCCTCACTAAAGTCTCTAATGACCTACTAACAGCTAAATCTAATGGTCACTACTCCATGCTAATTCTCTTGGATCTCTGCAGCATTCAACACTGTGGATCATCAGCTCCTCCTCACTATGCTCCGCTCCATCGGCCTCAAGGACACCGTTCTCTCCTGATTCTCCTCCTATCTCTCTGACCGATCCTTCACTGTATGTTTTGCTGGTTCCTCCTCCTCTCACCTTCCCCTTACTGTTGGGGTTCCTCAAGGATCAGTCCTAGGCCCCCTCCTCTTCTCTTTGTATACTGCCCCTATTGGACAAACAATCAGTAGATTTGGTTTCCAGTACCATCTCTATGCTGACGACACCCAATTATACACCTCTTCTCCTGCTATCACGCCAACCTTTTTAGAAAACACCAGTGATTGTCTTACCGCTGTCTCTAACATCATGTCCTCCCTCTATCTGAAACTGAACCTGTCAAAAACTGAACTCCTCGTGTTCTCTCCCTCTACTAACCTACCTTTGCCTGACATTGCCATCTCCTTGTGCGGTTCCACCATTACTCCAAAGCAACATGCCCGCTGCCTTGGGGTCATCCTTGATTCCGAGCTTTCATTCACCCCCCACATCCGATCACTGGCTCGCTCGCTCTTATCTGCATCTCAAAAACATTTCTAGAATTCGCCCTTTTCTTACTTTCGACTCTGCAAAAACTCTTAGGCTACGTTCACACTTTGCGGGTTTTGCCGCGGATCCGCAGCGGATTTGACACTGCGGATCCGCAGCAGTTTTCCATGCAGTGTACAGTACAATGTTACCCTATGGAAAACAAAACCCGCTGTGCCCACGCTGCGGATTTCCGTGGAAAAAGCCGCGCGGCTTTTCTGCGGAAAAAAAGGAGCATGTCACTTCTTGGTGCAGAATCGCTGCGATTCTGCACCCATAGAAATGCATTGATCCGCTAACTTCCCGCATGGGGCTGTGCCCACGTTGCGGGAAGTTAAGCGGATAATGTGCAGATGGTACCCGGGGTGGAGGAGAGGAGACTCTCCTCCAGGCCCTGGGAACCATATTTTGGTGTAAAAAAAAAAAGAATTAAAATAAAAAATAATGCTATACTCACCTCTCAGCGCTGCCCGCGGCGTCCGGTCTCAGTTGCTGTGCCGAACAGGACCTGTGGTGACGTTGCGGTCACATGACCGTGATGACGCCGCGGTCACATGACCGTGACGTCACGAAGGTCCTTGTCGGCACAGCCGCCTGCAGCACCGAGGAGATCCGGACATCGGACGACACCCAATTATACACCTCTTCTCCTGCTATCACGCCAACCTTTTTAGAAAACACCAGTGATTGTCTTACCGCTGTCTCTAACATCATGTCCTCCCTCTATCTGAAACTGAACCTGTCAAAAACTGAACTCCTCGTGTTCTCTCCCTCTACTAACCTACCTTTGCCTGACATTGCCATCTCCTTGTGCGGTTCCACCATTACTCCAAAGCAACATGCCCGCTGCCTTGGGGTCATCCTTGATTCCGAGCTTTCATTCACCCCCCACATCCGATCACTGGCTCGCTCGCTCTTATCTGCATCTCAAAAACATTTCTAGAATTCGCCCTTTTCTTACTTTCGACTCTGCAAAAACTCTTAGGCTACGTTCACACTTTGCGGGTTTTGCCGCGGATCCGCAGCGGATTTGACACTGCGGATCCGCAGCAGTTTTCCATGCAGTGTACAGTACAATGTTACCCTATGGAAAACAAAACCCGCTGTGCCCACGCTGCGGATTTCCGTGGAAAAAGCCGCGCGGCTTTTCTGCGGAAAAAAAGGAGCATGTCACTTCTTGGTGCAGAATCGCTGCGATTCTGCACCCATAGAAATGCATTGATCCGCTAACTTCCCGCATGGGGCTGTGCCCACGTTGCGGGAAGTTAAGCGGATAATGTGCAGATGGTACCCGGGGTGGAGGAGAGGAGACTCTCCTCCAGGCCCTGGGAACCATATTTTGGTGTAAAAAAAAAAAGAATTAAAATAAAAAATAATGCTATACTCACCTCTCAGCGCTGCCCGCGGCGTCCGGTCTCAGTTGCTGTGCCGAACAGGACCTGTGGTGACGTTGCGGTCACATGACCGTGATGACGCCGCGGTCACATGACCGTGACGTCACGAAGGTCCTTGTCGGCACAGCCGCCTGCAGCACCGAGGAGATCCGGACATCGGAGGGTGAGTATAACCAATTTTTATTATTTTTTACATTACTATTGATGCTGCATATTGCTGCATATGCAGCATCAATAGTATAGGCGGAAACCCGCAGCGGAAACCGCGGAACAAACCGCGATAAATCTGCAGGGATAACCGCAGCGGTTTTGCCCTGCAGATTTATCAATTCCGCTGCGGGATTAACCCGCAGAGCAGGCCGCAAAGTGTGAACGTGGCCTTACTGTCTCACTTATTCATTCTCGTCTGGACTATTGTAACTCTCTACTAATCGGCCTCCCTCTTACCAAACTCTCCCCGCTCCAATCTGTCCTGAATGCTGCAGCCAGGATCATATTCCTCACCGACCGTTACACCGATGCCTCTACCTTGTGCCAGTCATTACACTGGCTACCCATCCACTCCAGAATCCAGTACAAAACTACTACCCTCATCCACAAAGCACTCCATGGCTCAGCACCACCCTACATCTCCTCTCTGGTCTCAGTCTACCACCCTACCCGTGCCCTTCGCTCCGCTAATGACCTCAGGTTAGCATCCTCAATAATCAGAACCTCCCACTCCCGTCTCCAAGACTTTACACGTGCTGCGCCGATTCTTTGGAATGCACTACCTAGGTTAATACGATTAATCCCCAGTCCCCACAGTTTTAAGCGTGCCCTAAAAACGCATTTGTTCAGACTGGCCTACCGCCTCAATGCATTAACCTAACTATCCCTGTGGCCCATTTTAAAAAAAAACAAAAAAAACATAATCAGGTTCCTCGCATCATGTTCTCATACACTTTATGCAGTTAACCCTTTCGCGACATGCGCCGTACATGTACTGCGCATGTCGGGTCCCCTGCTTTGATGTGGGCTCCGGCGGTGAGCGCACATCAAAGTCGCGACATGTCAGCTGTTTTGTACAGCTGACATGTGCGCGCAATAGTGGCGGGTGAAATCGCTATTCACCTGCCGCTATTAACCTGTTAAATGCCGCTGTCAAATGCAGACAGCGGCATTTAACTACCGCATCCGGCCGGGCGGCCGGAAATGACGTCATCGCCGACCCCCGTCACATGATTGGGGGTCGGCGATGCATCAGGAAGGTAACCATAGAGGTCCTTGAGACCTCTATGGTTACTGATCGCCGGTAGCTGTGAGCGCCCCCCTGTGGTCGGCGCTCACAGCACACCTGCATTTCTGCTGCATAGCAGCGATCTGATGATCGCTGTTATGTAGCAGAGCCGATCGGGCTGTGCCTGCTTCTAGCCTCCCTTGGAGGCTATTGAAGCATGGCAAAAGTGAAAAAAAAAAAGTTTTTAAAAATGTGGAAAAAATATTAAAAATATAAAAGTTTAAATCACCCCCCTTTCGCCCCATCCTAAATAAAACAATAAAAAAACAAACCTACACATATTTGGTATCGCCGCGTTCAGAATCGCCCGATCTATCAATTAAAAAAAAAGCATTAACCTGATCGCTAAACAGCGTAGCGAGAAAAAAATCCGAAACGCCAGAATTACGTTTTTTTGGTCGCCGCGACATTGCGTTAAAATGCAATAACGGGCGATCAAAAGAACGCATCTGCGCCGAAATGGTATCATTAAAAACATCAGCTCGGCACGCAAAAAATAAACCCTCACCCCACCCCAGATCACGAAAATTGGAGACACTACGGGTATTGGAAAATGGCACTTTTTTTTTTTTTTAGCAAAGTTTGGAATTTTTTTTCACCACTTGGGTAAAAAATAACCTAGACATGTTAGGTGTCTATGAATTCGTAATGACCTACAGAATCATAATGGCAGGTCAGTTTTAGCATTTAGTGAACCTAGCAAAAAAGCCAAACAAAAAACAAGTGTGGGATTGCACTTTTTTTGCAATTTCACCGCACTTGGAATTTTTTTCCCGTTTTCTAGTACACGACATGGTAAAACCAATGATGTCGTTCAAAAGTACAACTCGTCCCGCAAAAAATAAGCCCTCACATGGCCATATTGACAGAAAAATAAAAAAGTTATGGTTCTGGGAAGGAGGGGAGCGAAAAACGAAAACACAAAAACGAAAAAGGGCCGCGGCATGAAGGGGTTAATAGCCCTCTGTGTCTGTACTGTTACATACTTAGGCAGTTAACTGGTTCATGCAGCTTTACATGAACACCCGAGCCCTACACTATGGCTGGTCCAAATAACTAAAGCAATTGTTACCATCCACCTCTCGTGTCTCCCCTTTTCCTCATAGTTTGTAAGCTTGCGAGCAGGGCCCTCATTCCTCCTGGTATCAATTTTGAACTGTGATTTCTGTTATGCTGTAATGTCTATTGTCTGTACAAATCCCCTCTATAAGTTGTAAAGCGCTGCGGAATATGTTGGCGCTATATAAATAAAAATTATTATTATTATTACTATGACCTGAAATGCTGCGGTTCACTATTGCTATCGGTGACTCTCCTGCCCGGCATCTGATCTCCAGGGGATACTTTGTGTGAGCAGCAGACAGTCCAGCTTCTCCACGTCCTGTTAGAGAGGATTTGGTGACGAAGGGACCAGCAGCTGTTCCTGGTGTCACATGGGAGCCTGAGCAGAGGTGCCAGGCCCGCACTTGCACAATATAGCATCTGTGTGACGCTGGCAGCCTTAGAGCCTGTTTACATGGATGGGGCAGTCTTATGACCTGAATATTGGCTGCTCCTGATGCCATTGCACCCCCTCACACAGTGCCAGACTTGTATGGGCTCCTTTGCTTGCCGTTACTGTGTATGATATATTTGTGTTTCCCCAGCTTTCTGCAGATTGTATTAGGTGGGGATCAACCATGTGCAGCTGGCACAAGAACAGGACACAGTGACATCTCCTGTCAGTGACCTTGAGCCTCTGTGACAAGGACACTGCAGTAACCTGTGATGGAGGGTTTTTCCTACAATGGTGGCTAAATAGTTAAGAGCACCCTCATTGGTGGATATAAAGCCACTTTATAGTTGTGTATTCTGTCAGGCCGTAACGTGAAGGCAGCCGAGTGTCCTAGCTATTGAATTACAACACTGCAGCTTGGCGTGAACAGCTTGTGCCTCTGTCCGGACCTGTGCTTTTTACATGAATGCTGGAAAGATTAATTTGTATTTTTGTTTTCTTTTCCTCCTTTCCAGGAAATTGATCCAATAGATATTTTATGGCTTCAGGATATTGACCTTGGAGCTGGACGTGAAGATTTTGAGAGTAGAGGACATCAGAAGGACAATGAAGATATTTGGGAATCTTTGCATGATGACCAAGGAAGTGAAACTGTGCAGCCCCTGGTGCAAGTGGATGGAGAGACTGGGGAAAATGTGCCACAGGAGGTGATTGTGCACCATGTGATATCAGCTCGCCAAACATGTTCCTTTATAACCAGCTGAGCCTAGTGGTGCCTATAGTCATCGCTCAATAGAGCCATACAGGAAGAACTAAGGCCCCGATTCCTCAAGACCGGCGTTGTTCACTCCAGTCTTGATGAGTATTTCTGCTGGAGTCGGACGCGTCTGACTTGTACCTCTGTGGCACCTTGCCTCAAATCCTACTCCAGTCCCTGCTGGAGTAGGATTTGTGGCATAGCGAACAGAGCCACTCGTCACACCCCATCCCACTACATCTCTTCCCACTTTGCTGGAACTTGGCAAAAATGACAGAGAACGCCAAGAGTCACAATAGTTGGGCCAAATTATCCAACTTTTCAAATCTTTTTATGCCAGAATACTGGTGTAAAATCTTTGCTAAAAAGGCCCCTTTATATCTAGTTTGTCCTACTTCCCAATTCTTGCCCCATCTTCTAGCAGCACATTAATGTCCCTCTTTGCTCAGTTCAGTTGCCAAAAATTGAAATGTCGGCCATATTAGCCCCTTACAACCATTGTCTTGATGAAGATTTGCCTTGCTATAGTAGTAATGGCTTCTGTTTTTCTGCAGGGTCAGACCGCGATGTCTGTGTCAGAGTGCCTGAGTTTTCTGTTTGCCGATTCCTCGGAGGTAATTCGGTATTCTCTCACCTGTTCTGCTCTCTTCCTTATAACCACTTGAGCAATGCAGTCTGATTTTTGCTCTGTACAGTTCCCAGCTCCTGGATCTCAGGTTATGCTGGACACAGAACCAGGCCCAGAGGCTTTGGATCAGGCAGATGGACTCCTGTCTCCTTTTCTCTCTGATATGGAGTCACCTCTTGATTTGGAAGAGCAATGGCAGGACCTGATGTCAATCATGGATATGCAGGTATTAATTCATTTTTGCAGCGAATCAAACTAAATACACCTTATAAGTGTTAATATATTTTTAAGGGGATCTGTCACCCGATTTGACTTTACAAACTGCTTATGTTATTAAAAAGTTGTTTCATGCCTGATGAGTGTGATGTACTTGCTTTCAAAATCCATATTACTATTATTATTATTATTATTATTGTTATTGCGCCATTTATTCCATGGCACTTTACATGGGAGGAGGGGTATACATAATAAAAACAGGTACAATAATCTTAAACAATACAAGTCATAACTGGTACAGGAGGAGAGAGGACCCTGCCCGCGAAGGCTCACAATCTACAGGGGATGGGTGAGAATACAGTAGGTGAGGATCCAAATATACCGTATTTTTCGGACTATAAGACGCACTTTTTTCCCAAACAATTTTGGGGGAAAATGCGGGGGCGTCTTATAGTCGGAATATACTTACAAATACTGTGGCAGCAGCAGGAGTCGGGCGATTCTGCAGCAGTCCCAGTCCGACGCTGCAGGGAGATGATCACACTCCCTTACCAGGCTGGTGCAGCAGGTTCGACTGTGGTGCGGGGGCTCCGCCGGCATTTTGTGAAAGCCCGGAGGCCCCTGCACATTCATTGCTGCGATGCGGTGGCCTCCGGGAAAATGACCACTGGGGCCCGGCACATGCTCAGATTGAGATCTCGACAACGAGATCTCGTTGCCAAGATGTCAATCTGAGCATGTGCCGCTCCCGGCGGCCACCGCATAGTGGCAATGGATGTGCGGGGGCGTCTGGGCTTTCACAAAATGCTGGCGGAGCCCCCAGCACCACCGCCGAACCTGCCTGCGATGGGATTTCCCGGAGGCCACTGCACCTGCCTGGGATGGGATTCATATCGCCGGACCACCGAACACCATGTGACCACTCTCCATCAGCGTTGCCGATACCCCACGGTAAGCTGAATTCGGACTTAAGACGGACCCCCATTTGACACATTAATTTTTCCCCCCTATTTTCCTTGTGAAAATTTGGGGTGCGTTTTATGGTGCGGTGCGTCTTATAGTCCGAAAAATACGGTAATTTATCCTAATAATAAAATGCTCATTGTATGTTTCTAGTTAAAGCATGAAATAGCTTATGAGTCCAATTGTATGCAGTCTCTTCCCACAAAGCCTGACTGATGGATGCAGCTGGCCCTGAGCAGTGTGAGATCTCGGCAGGGAGGAGGTACACCGAGGAGCTGTCAGGCTAGGTGGGCAGAGATTGTGCATAACTTCGCGTAGTCCATGCTGACATTGATTCTAAAGTAAGTACAACAATCTCATGAGGGGATGGCTGTTTGTATTGTGCATTTTGTTGATGGATCTGCTTTAGTTTTTATTTACCAAAAAAAAAGTGAGTCTTCGGGTCCATGCTCATGGCAAAGCCCTGTACAATAAGCATGTATGGCATAACAAAGTGTCTCTGTGGGTCTATAGCACATATTGCCATATTGTCCCCTGGTAGCAATACACCAAGGGAAAATTGCCTGTGAAATATAGCATGTGATTGAGCATAACCCAATGATTTTGTGTTAGATTCGTTATGTACCTGAAATAAGACAGTAGCCCCGATTCATCAAAGCTTCTACACCATCTGGCACAAAAACACAATTTGAATATCGCCGATCTGGATGAATTGGTGCCAGTGTCTCCGTAGAAGATCAGAGGTACACTTTAGACAATTGGCAGGCAGAGTACACAGAAAAAGTTTTCTGTACTTCTAAATCTTAGGTGGGGAGAGTGTGTCACGTAGTTGTGCGTAAGAGGGTAAAAGAAGGTCTGGGAATATTTTATAGGGTTGTATGTTGTAACTGATATTTTTTTCCAGCATAGAATGTCTACTTCATGGTTCATACTTTACTTTTTTTTTTTTTTTTTTTGTAGCCAATGGATACTAATAGTTCAACGGAAGATCCCTTATATCTGAGCCTAGATCCATCACTGCAGCAGAATGGGAACCTGGATACCCAGTCTCTTCAGGGCTGTGTCCAGGACCTGTCTCTCTTTACTCCATCCATGGAAGCTTTTCCAGTCTCTGAGTCACCGCTGCCTCAGCTCTCTTCTCACAACTCTAGTGATATCAACTCCACTTTTGGATTTACCAATCTAACGGGGATTCTCTTCCCCTCGCAGTTGAATAGCACATCCAATGAAACCTCCAGCAACTCCCTGCAGGACCCTCTTGGTGGCATCTTTGGCGATGCTTTGTTTGATGAAATTAGCCTAATGGACCTGGCGCTTGAGGAGGGTTTTAGCCAAGTTCAAGCTTCTCAACTTCAAGAAGAATTGGATTCAGATTCTGGCTTGTCTCTTGATTCACATCGAAGCCCAGCGTCTCCTAGTGGATCTGAGACCTCGTCTTCTTCCTGTTCTTCATCTTCTTCCTCCTTCTCTGAGGAAGGAGCGGTGGGATACAGCTCTGACTCTGAAATGGTGGAACCAGAGGAAATTGATGAAGCCAGTGGTTACCAACCAGAATACAGCAAATTTTGCAGAATGAGCTCCCAGGACCCTGGCCGATTTAATCGCTTGCCTTTTCTTGAACACGTAGGACACAATCATACCTACAACATGGTTCCTGAGGAACCCGAGGAGCCACAGTTGCCTATAGCAGGGAGGGGGAGCCGAAGACAAGCGGCATTCATAGACCGACAGGCCGGACGAGATGAGCAAAGAGCTAGAGCTATGAAGATCCCTTTCAGTAATGACAAAATCATTAATCTGCCTGTGGAGGAGTTTAATGAACTTCTTACCAAATACCAACTTAGTGAGGCCCAGCTTTGCTTGGTACGTGATATCCGTAGACGAGGAAAAAACAAGATGGCTGCTCAGAACTGCCGCAAGAGGAAACTGGACACCATTCTGAATCTGGAGCAGGAGGTGAAACGCCTCAACAGAGAACGTGGTTCTCAGCTGCGGGAAAAAGGAGAAAACCTGAGATCACTCCAGAGAATGAAGCAGGAAGTGGAGAACCTATATCAGGAGGTGTTCAGCCAGCTAAGAGACCAAGATGGTCGGCCATACTCTCCCCAGCAGTATGCCCTGCACTACACGACCAATGGGAATGTAGTACTCATGCCACGCAACGCTGAGGGTCAACAAAATCGACGGCCAGAAAGAAAGGACCGGAGGAAGTGACGTAACTGTATCGAAAATCAGGAATATTACAGGACAGCGGGTGTGGGCTGTGCTTTCATTCAGGCCTCCGTATCAAACCTTTCACACAAGACTGACCCCAGTGAGTGATGAGGTAGATTTCTACACATACTGAGGGCCAGGGACTGTGTCCTGTCTGTCAGGGCCCCGTTTGTCCAGGAATGAGGAGGAGGCCAGCCGGGCCGGAGGGCAGAAGCATGCCCTGAAATCGTAATCCTAAGAAGCTGACACAGGCAGGGTGAAAGACCATTTTTCTGTTTAATTTTTGATCTTGTAATGTTCAAAATGTAGGCAAATGTGTGTCGGGAAGTGAAGAGTAGCCTTGCATGAGGGTGAGCCGTGTCAGCGCTGTGCTTGCTGGGCACACTCTGTTTTTAAATGATTTGGGACAAGTGGCCTAATTGCTAAAGGAAATCTAAGCCTCCTAAAATATTGTACCAGGCTTTGCTGAGCCTCGTCATGCGGGCGGCATTGAGTGCCGCTGGTTATTTTATGGGGCTCAGTTGTTCCTCGTCAGATGTGATTGTCATCAGCAGGATAAAGATAGTTCCTCTTGTGTTAATTCTAATTTATCCGTACAGAATTTCCCAAGTTTAAAGATTGTATTGCCCCAAAGTGCCAGACAGGGCCATTACCCACGTGTTACTTACCAGCTCTAGCGCCATCCAGAGAATCCTGGGAAGTGGGCAGGATATAGTGTATACTGTAGAGTCCAATGCGGATTAGCAGAAATTATGTTGAGGGATTGGAAATGAATCCTTCAGTCATTCTATTAAATTCATGTGATCAGTTAGGTTTAGAGTTTGCCGAGTGTGATAATAACTATGCACGTTCCATAATACATCATCCTGGAACTATGAAAATTATTGAAAGTTTTTTTTTTTTTTTTCTTTTATTTGAAATAAACCGGTTTTGTGATACTCTCTAAACTTAATAACGTGTGTTGCCTTGTCTCTCTGCCATGAAAAAAATATTGCATCAACAAGCTCCTGATAAAGTGAAATATGGCATTCACTAAGGTACTGGAAGACCAGTTGGATCCTCTGTAGGTTCTGGGGCTTGTACAATATTGGGGAAAGAAAAAATGTTTTTTTTTTTAAAATTCAAAATAAAAACAACTCCGCACCTGTCCATAGGTTGTGTCTGGTATGAGGGAGTAAGGACAGAACGCAGCTATGTTTGGTGTATGGACACTGTTATGATACATGGAGGTTCATTTTCTTATCTGGTATGTTCACATCATTTTTGCATGTCTACTATGCATCTGAAGGCGATCAGCTTCCCATTCAGATGTTAATGATCCCGTACATGTGAATATACTCGGTGTTCAGCTTTGTGTATACTGAAGCCACAGTTAACCTGTTTTCACCGAACAACCCCATCATAACCTATCCACAGCGTATATGCCAGCTTGTTGATCAGTTGGGGTCTGACCACTGGGCGCTGCACCGATCATCTGACCCGGAACTTTGATCCCCGTTAGAATGGAGCGGTAGTGCGCATGCTTGACCGCAACTCGATTAATTTCCTATGGGACAAAGTAGCGCTGTGTTTGGGTTTTTCTGGCATGCTTGACCAACCACTACATTTTGCAATTGGGATAATAATTTCCCGAACTGCCAATCTGGGTTAGTCCCAGTGGTCAAATACCCACTGTCTGCAAGTCAGCACCTACACTGTTTTCACTGGACAATCCCTATAAGTTATAAAATCTTCTCCCTGAGCATAGTCTACTGTTACCAGTGTGATCCCCGACTTCCCTGCCAGCTGTTGTTGCAATAGTTTTAATAATTATCCTGACCCGATTTATCGTGAGATCTACTTTTGTTTTCCATCTTTTTTCAGTAAAATATTTAGATACAAGTGTTTTGCAGAAGTTGGGTTAAACTGCAGTGTGCCAATAATAGAAACTGATACCATGACCAGAGGCTGGTTTATTGCCTGGAGAACAGGTGGCAGGATTTCCCCGTAATCGGGCTGGAGATACCGCTGTTACTGGAAGGCACGTGATGACTCTAGAGCTTGTATGTCTGTCTGCTCATACCCATAGCCTAGAGCTTCATCCAAAAAAGAAACATTGTAATATCTTAGCACATGTACACCCACACACACAAGTGTACAAACACTCCAGGCAAGGTCAGCAGTAGGGGAGAGTCAAACTGGGAAATCGCCCAGAGCGCCAACTCTATTCAGAGGTTAACCCCTTAGTGACCGGGCCAAATTTTTAAAATCTATCCAGTGGCCCTTTATGTGGTAATAACTCTGGAATGTTTCAACGGATTCCACTGATTTTGAGATTGTTTTTCCGTGGCACATTGTACTTTATTATAATTGTAAATGTAGGTCAATATGTTTTGTTTATTTATTTAAAAAAAAAATAAATCAGAAATTTGACAAAAAAAAATGTAAAATCTTCAAACTTTTAATGATTATCCCTTCAATCCAGATAATCATATCACAGCAAAACATTAATAAATAACATTTCCCACATGCCTGCTTTACATCAGCACCATTTGTAGAATGTTATTTTATTTTGTTAGCATTTTAGAAGGTTTAAAAATGTAGCAATAATTTTTCATGGAAATTTACAACATTTATTTTTTTTAGAGACCTATCCCGGTTTGAAGTGACTTTAGGGATCTTATATATTGGAACCCCCCCCCCCCCCCCCCCCAAAGTGAAACCATTTTAAAAATACCCTGCCACCTTGGAGGAGGACTTTTTTTCTTCTCCAGTAAGATGGTGCTGCCTATGCAGTAGCAGCTCTCGGATCACAGCTTAGACACCGATAGCTGCTACGGCGCGGGCGCCATTTTCATTTTTTGTTTTTTTTCCCATAGCTGGATAGCCTCAAGAAACCATTATTGCCACACTAACAATGCGATTATGCAGTAGCACAGGTGCCACAGTAGGCACCTGCCTGCAGAAGCTTTTTTTTGTCTTTCTTCAGCATGTTAGGTATTCACTATGCAAACTAGGAGGACGGTCAGTGAGGGATCAGTGACCTGGCAGCAGTCTGCATTACGAAAATATATAATCGGCGCACCACATGCCCCAGCCCCGCCTTAGGGCACGAGAATCTCATTAACTACACACTGAATATAAAGATTAAAGAACAACCGTAAGGCTATGTGCACACGTTCAGGAATTCTTGCAGAAAATTCCTGAGGAAAACCTGAAATTTTCTGCAAGAAATCTGCTAGAAAACCGCATGCGTTTTTTGCGCGTTTTTACCGCGTTTTTGGTGCAGTTTTTTCCGGACATTTCCCAATGCATTTTAAGTGGGAAATCCGCAAAAAAACCGCAAAATTAATGAACATGCTGCGTTTTTTACTGCGATGCGTTTTTACCGCGGAAAAAAAAGCATCATGTGTACAAAAAGTGCAGAATTCATTAAAAATGATAGGATGCATAATATAAGCAGATTATTTGCGGTTTTATAGCGTTTTTATAGGGAAAAAACCGCGAATAATCTGCAACGTGTGAACACAGCCTAAGATGGATTTAATCAACCCAGGTAGCATTTTAATCAGTTTAACGGTGCCGACCTGACACTGTGTGTAGGTTACTGTACACTATCGTGCTGACAGGTTCCCTTTAAGTGGTGTATGCCTTTTAATAAATTAGGTACATCTTACGCCAGTGGCCCCTTTCATTAAAGGTACCTTCACATTAAGCGACGCTGCAGCGATAGCGACAACGATGCCGATCGCTGCAGCGTCGCTGTTTGGTCGCTGGAGAGCTGTCACACAGACAGCTCTCCAGCGACCAACGATGCCGAGGTCCCCGGGTAACCAGGGTAAACATCGGGTTGCTAAGCGCAGGGCCGCGCTTAGTAACCCGATGTTTACCCTGGTTACCAGCGTAAAAGTAAAAAAAACAAACAGTACATACTTACATTCGCGTCCCCCGGCATCCGCTTCCTGCACTGACTGAGCGCCGGCCCTAACAGCAGAGCGGTGACGTCACCGCGGTGCTGTACTTTCACTTTACGGCGCTCAGTCAGTGTGGGAAGCGGACGCCGGGGGACGCGAAGGTGAGTATGTACTGTTTGTTTTTTTTTTACATTTTACGCTGGTAACCAGGGTAAACATCGGGTTACTAAGCGTGGCCCTGCACTTAGTAACCCGATGTTTACCCTGGTTACCAGTGTAAAACATCGCTGGTATCGTTGCTTTTGGTGTCAAACACGACGATACATGCCGGTCTGACGACCAAATAAAGTTCTGAACTTTGTTCAACGACCAGCGATATCACAGCAGGATCCTGATCGCTGCTGCGTGTCAAACTAAACGATATCGCTAGCCAGGACGCTGCAACGTCTCGGATCGCTAGCGATATCGTTTAGTGTGAAGGTACCTTAAGACTTGGCCTGCAAACCACTAGTCTTGTTTAATGATTCAGGGCCATTGTACTTGTTAGCACATCGCTGTGTGTAAACAAGGAGATGTGCTGCCAATAACACACATATGGGAGCAGAGTAATTTACTCGTGCTCATTCTAACCCCATCATTCCTTATCGGTATGTGTAAAGAGTAGATTGTTGTACACTGCTCAAAAAAATAAAGGTAACACAATGTAACTCCAAGTCAATCACACTTTTGTGAAATCAACCTGTCCAGTTATGAAGCATCACTGATCGTGAATCAATTTCTCCTGCTGTTGTGCAAATGGAACAGACAACAGGTAGAAATGATAGGCAATTAGCAAGACAACTCCTATAAAGGAGTATTTCTGCAGGTGGTGACCAGACTGTTTTCATCCTTTTTGTCTGTTTTTCTTGGTCACTTTTGCATTTTTTTTTCATTGCTCTCACCCCTAGAGGTACTGTACGGTAGCATGAGGTGGTGTCTAGAACCCACAGAAGTTGCTCAGGTAGTGCTACTTATCCATGATAGCACATCAATGCGAGCTGTGGGAAGAAGGGTAGCTGTGTCTGTCGGCACAGTGTCCATAGCATGGAGCTGATACGGTACCAGGAGATGTGGAGGAGGGCAACAACCCAGCAGCAGAACCGCTACCACCTCCTTTGTGCAAAGAGCAGTGCCAGAGCCCTGCAAAATGACCTACAGCAGGCCACTAACCTCCATGTGTCTGCTCAAACTGTCAGAAACAGACTCTATGAGGGTCTGACATCCACAAGTGGGTGTTGTGCTTACAGCCCAACATTGTGCAGGGCGATTGACAATTGTCAGTGAACACCAACATTGGCTGACTAGACATGGCGCCCTGTACTCTTCACAGATGAAAGCGGGTCCACACTGAGCACATGTGACAGTCTGGAGACACTGTGGAGAATGTTCTGCTGCCTGCAACTTTCTCCAGCATGACCGATTTGGCAATGGGTCAGTAATGGTATGGAGAGACATTTCTTTGGAGGGCCGCAAAGCCCACCATGTGCTAGCCAGATGTACCCTGACTGCTATTAGGTACTGGGATGAGATCCTCAGACCCACTGTGAGACCATATGCAGGTGCACTGGGCTCTAGGTTACTTCTGATGCATGACAATACTAGGCCTCATGTGGCTGAAATGTGTCAATAGTTCCATGATGAAGGCATTGATGCTATGGCCTGCCCATTCACCTGATCTGAATCCAAACAAGCACATCTGGGACATCATGTCTCGGTCCATCCACCAACGCCATGTTGCACCACAGACTGTTCAGAAGTTGACTGATGCTTTAATCCAGGTCTGGGAGATCCCTTTGAACATCTACTGCCTTGTCAGGACCATGCCCAGGTGATGTAGGGAGGTCATACAGGTACGTGGATGCCACACACACTACTGAGCATCATTTTCTTGTCCTGAGGCATTTCCACGGAAGTTGGAGCACCCTGTACACTGTGTGCAGAATTATTAGGCAAGTTGTATTTTAGAGGATTATTTTTATTATTGATAAACAAGTATATTCTCAATCAACCCGAAAGACTCAAATATCAAAGTTTAATATTTTTGGAAGTTGGAGTGTTTTTTTTTTTTTAAGATTTGGCTATCTTAGGAGGATATCTGTTCGTGCAGGTAACTATTACTGTGCAGAATTATTAGGCAACTTAATAAAAACCAAATATATTCCCATCTCACTTGTTTATTTTTTGTTTTATTTTGGTAAACCACTATAACTGCACAAAATTTAGAAATAAACATTTCTGACATGCAAAAAGAAAACCCCCCAAAAATTAGTGACCAATATAGCCACCTTTCTTTATGACACTCAACAGCCTTCCATCCATACATTCTGTCAGTTGCTTGATCTGTTTATGATCAACATTGCGTGCAGCAGCCACCACAGCCTCCCAGACAATGTTCCGAGAGGTGTACTGTTTTCCCTCCCTGTAGATCTCACATTTTATGAGGGACCACAGGTTCTCTATGGGGTTCAGATCAGGTGAACAAGGGGGCCATGTCGTTATTTTATCTTCTTTGAGACCTTTACTGGCCAGCCACACTGTGGAGTAGTTGGAGGCATGTGATGGAGCATTGTCCTGCATGAAAATCATGTTTTTCTTGAACGATACCGACTTCTTCCTGTACCACTGCTTGAAGAAGTTGCCTTCCAGAAACTGGCAGTAGGTCTGGGAGTTGAGCTTCACTCCATCCTCAACCTGAAAAGGTCCCACAAGTTCATCTTTGATGATACCAGCCCATACCAGTACCCCACCTCCACCTTGCTGGCGTCTGAGTCGGAGTGGAGCTCTCTGCCCTTTACTGATCCAGCCTCTGGCCCATCAAGTCACTCTCATTTCATCAGTCCATAAAACCTTTGAAAAGTCAGCCTTAAGATATTTTTTGGCCCAGTCTTGACGTTTTCTCTTACGTTTCTTGTTCAAAGGTGGTCGTTTTTCAGCCTTCCTTACCTTGGCCATGTCCCTGAGTATCACACAACTTGTGCTTTTTGTTACTCCAGTAACGTTGCAGCTCTGAAATATGGCAAAACTGGTGGCAAATGGCATCTTAGCAGCTTCACGCTTGATTTTCCACAATTCGTGGACAGTTATTTTGCACCTTTTTTGCCCAACACGCTACTTGCGACCCTGTTGGCTATTTGCCATGAAACGCTTGATCGGGCTTCAAAAGTTTGGCAATTTCAAGACTGCTGCATCCCTCTGCAAGACATCTCACAATTTTGGACTTTTCAGAGTCCGTCAAATCTCTCTTCTGACCCATTTTGCCAAAGGAAAGGAAGTTGCCAAATAATTAAGCACACCTTATATAGGGTTTTGATGTCATTTGACAACACCCCTCCTCATTACAGAGATGCACATCACCTGATTTACTTAATTGGTAGTTGGCTCTCAAGCCTGAACAGCTTGGAGTAGGACAACATGTATAAAAAGTATCATGTGATCAAAATACAACTTGCCTAATAATTCTGCACACAGTGTAATTGATTTTCCACTTTGATTTTGAATATCGTTCCAAATCCAGACCTCCTTGGGAAATTTTTGTTTTATTGCTCTCAACACATTCCATTATGTAATGAATAAAGATTTGCAACTGGAATATTTCATTCAGTGATATCTAGGATGTGGTATTTTAGTGCTTTATTTAGTGCCTTTATTTTTTTTTTTGAGCAATGTGCATGGAAAAAGGAAATTAATGATGGAATTCAGGGTTTGGAGAGTTACGTTGATATTGCAGAATGTGATGACATGATTATGTTTGAATAAGGCTACGTTCACATTTGCGTTGTTGGGCGTTGCGTCGGCGACACAACGCATGCAAAACACATTGTTTTGTGACGCATGCGTCCATTTTTGGCGCAAAAAAACTGCATCATGCAGCGTCCTCTGCTCCCTGACGCTTGCGCCAAAAATGACGCATGCGTCACAAAACGCAAGACAACGCATGTCCATGCACCCCCATGTTAAGTATAGGGGCGCATGACGCATGCGTCGCCGAACCTGCGCCCGACGCAACGCAAATGTGAATGCAGTCTAAATATTGATTTATTTTGTTGTTGAAGAAATGTGGATTGTTGTTCATGGGGAAAAAAAACATCCCCTGAAAATAAGCCTTAACCTATCTTTTGGAACACAAACAAATATAGAACACTTTTTTTCAGAGAAACACTGTATATTTTCCACACTCTTCACAAAAAAAATTTGATATACAACCCCTGGCAAAAATTATGGAATCACCGGCCTTGGAGGATATTCATTCAGTTGTTTAATTTTGTAGAAAAAAAGCAGATCACAGACATGGCACAAAACTAGTCATTTCAAATGGCAACTTTCTGGCTTTAAGAAACACTAAAAGAAATCAAGAACAAAAAATGTGGTAGTCAGTAATGGTTACTTTTTTTTAACCAAGCATAGGGAAAAATTATGGTGTCACTCAATTCTGAGGAAAAATTATGGAATCATGAAAAACAAACACACTCCAACACATCACTAGTATTTTGTTACACCACCTCTGGCTTTTATTACAGCTTGCAGTCTCTGAGGCATGGACTTAATGAGGGTCAAACAGTACTCTTCATTAATCTGGCTCCAACTTTCTCTGATTGCTGTTGCCAGATCAGCTTTGCAGGTTGGAGCCTTGTCATGGACCATTTTCAGCAACTTCCACCTAAGGGTATGTGTCCACGTTCAGTTTTGCTTCAGGCTTTGGTCAGGACTTTATGCAAGTAAAATCCTGACCAAAACTGCACCTGAGGTCACCGGCAGGTCACCTGCGGTGTACCTGCGTGTTTTGCTCATTGTAGCAACATGCTGCGTTTTTAAAAACGCACCGCGCATGCGTTTTCGCGGCAAAAACGCATGCGTTTTTTAACACATAGTGGAGTCGGGATTTCATGAAATCCCCTCCACTATGCTGTAACATCTGGACGCTGCGTTTTTGACGCTGCGGAAAAACGCAGCGGTTCCTGAACGTGGAAACATACCCTAAGATTTTCAATTGGATTGAGATCCGGACTATTTGCAGGCCATGACATTGACCTTATGTCTTTTTTTTCAAAGAACGATTTCACAGTTTTTGCTCTATTGCAAGATGCATTATCATCTTGAAAAATGATTATCTTCCCCAAACATCCTTTCAATTGATGGGATAAGAAGTGTCCAAAATATCAACATAAACTTGTGCATTTATTGAAGATATGACAGCCATCTCCACAGTGCCTTTACCTTACCTGCAGCCCCATATCATCAATGGCTGGAAATTTGCATGTTCTCTTCAGGCAGTCATCTTTATAAATCTCATTGGAACAGCACCAAACAAAAGTTCCAGCATCATCACCTTGCCCGATGCAGATTCGTGTTTCATCACTGAATATGACTTTCATCCAGTCATCCACAGTCCACGATTGCTTTTCCTTAGCCCATTGTAACCTTTTTTTTTCTGTTTAGGTGTTAATGATGGCTTTCGTTTAGCTTTTCTGTATGTAAATCCCATTTTCTTTAGGCGGTTTCTTACAGTTCGGTCACACACGTTGACTCCAGTTTCCACCCATTCGTTCCTCATTTGTTTTGTTGTGCATTTCCTGTTTTGGAGACATTGCTTTAAGTTTCCGGTCTTGACGCTTTGATGTCTTCCTTGGTCTACCAGTATGTTTGCCTTTAACAACCTTCCCATGTTGTTTGTATTTGGTCCAGATTTTAGACACAGCTGAATGTGAACAACCAACATCTTTTGCAACGTTGTGTGATGATTTACCCTCTTTTAAGAGTTTGATAATCCTCTCCTTTGTTTCAATTGACTTCTCTCGTGTTGGAGCCATGATTCATGTCAGTCCAATTGGTGCAACAGCTCTCCAAGGTGTTATCACTCCTTTTTAGATACAGACTAATGAGCAGATCTAATTTGATGCAGGTGTTATTTTTTGGTATGAAAATTTACAATGTGATTCCATAATTTTTTTCCTCAGAAAAAAAGGAACCATTACCGTATATACTCGAGTATAAGCCGACCAGAGTATAAGCTGAGACCCCTAACTTTGCCACAAAAAACTGGGAAAACTTAATGACTCGAGTATAAGCCTAGGGTGGAAAATGCAGCAGCTACCGGTAAATTTCAAAAATAGAAATAGGTACCAATAAAAGTAAAATTAATTGAGATATCAGTAGGTTGTGTTTTTGAATATCCATATTGAATCAGGAGCCCCATATAATGCTCCATACAGTTCATGATTGGCCCCATAAGATGCTCCATAAAGTTTATGATGGGCCCCATATTAAAATATGCCCCATATAATGCTGCACAAAGGTTAATAATGGCCCCCATAAGATGCCCCATAGACACATTTACCCCATACAGTGCTGCATAAAGGTTAATAAGGGCCCCATAAGATGCTCCAGAGACATTTGCCACATATAATGCAGCACAAATGTTGATTATGGGCCCCATAAGATGCTCCATAGAGATCTCGGGGTCTTGTTGGATAACTGATCCTCTAATTGTCCCAACCATAAGAACATTGATCTAGCCAATGATGTTGCGGCTATATTTGTTCTAATTAAGGCCGCGGAGGACTCCCAAGTCCGTCTTAGAAGGATGTCGGCCTCCCTGCCCATTGGGTCTCTTAGGCTTTAAGAGTCCTGGAATGGGATAGAGGTATTTTTTAGCCACTGGCACATCAATCTTGGGAATTTCCTCCAAGACCCTTATGTCTTCCGGATCAAAGGAGAGATGAGTTTTGAAGTCTCGGGACAACACCAGCCATTTCTCAGCATTTTCCCATTCCTCCAGCACCATGGCTCCCAAACCATTGTGCTCTAAGGCCCCCAAACATTAAGTCCTGTCTGGACTGTGGCTTGGGGTCCTCTCCTACTTGCCTTGTGTCTCTGATTGCCTGTACCAACTCGTCTGTGTCCTCAGCAGAAAATAGGTATCTTCTGCCCCGTTCCTGACTCTCCGTCAAAATTACGCCCTCTTCCTCCTAGTCAGATTCCAGGGGTTGGAATTAATCCTCTGAGCTTTGCTGCATCTCCCACCTAGGCCCCTTAGAACATGAACCTGGACTGGGAGGCTGCAGGCGAGAGAGGCTAGATATAGAGTCCTGTACTTCCTCCCGGATGAGGGACCTCATTTCCAACAAAAGAGATGGCTGTTCCTCCCTTACAATCTTGGTCATACAAACATTACAGAGGGTCCTGTCATAGGTGTCAGGGAGCTTCATATAGCAAATGGGACATCGCTTGGATTTTGATGAGGCTTTGCTCGTACGCTTGAGCTGGGGCTCCCTTGTCCTGCATATTGTGAGAGGGACTAATTAGCAGCTGAAGCCGACCACTGGCTGAATGGTTGAAAATGGCTATGTGTTGAGAATGTCCTAAATGCCGAGGACAGGGTCTAAGTGACAGCCGGGTGCTGGGGAACTTCTGCGCACAGTGCACTTGCCCCTCTTCCTGGTCCATCTTGCCCAGCTCTTCCATGCTGCCACCGTACGCCCTGCAAGATCCAGGAACTCAGGTCTGTTCTCGCTATTATTCAGTGTTCCTCCTCCAACACACGCCGACCTCTGACGCTGTCAGTGACGTCACCGGAAGCGAGACATCTTTCCGGAGCGCAACTTCTGGAAGAAGCCCACCAGCCGCCATCCGAGCCAAGAGCCTCCCACCGGGAGGAGCGGCTCACCCAGGAGCACATCCGCTCGACTGGTCTTTGGGGCAGAGGGAGTTTCGGCCCTGGGTCACTTGACAGGGGATCTTGGGCAAGCCGCACGATCCCCGAGTCTGGTAAGCTGCTGCTTCTCTCATGTGTCCCTCCATGCAGGGACAGGAAAAGCACTGAGGGAAGTGGGGCAGGGTGTGACCTTTTAAACTCTCGTGTGCTTTCCTGTCCCTGTAAGGAGGAGGAGGACCTCCTCCATGGTGCTGTCAGGAGTGACATCCTGGAAAATCTGATTTCCATACAGAAAAAAAAAAAAAATGGATGATTTTCAATCTGTTCGACATTCGTTTATATACAGTACAGAGCAAAAGTTTGGACACCCCTCATTTAAAGATTTTTCTGTATTTTCACGACTATGAAAATTGTAAATTCACACTGAAGGCATCAAAACTATGAATTAACACATGTGGAATTATATACTTAACAAAAAAGTGTGAAACAAATGAAAAAATCTCTATATATAATTGTCTAAGGGGTACTTCCGTCTTTCTGTCGGCAACTTCAGTCATGGAAATCCCTCGTTGCTGATTGGTCTCGCCGGCTGCCTGTCATGGCTGCCGTGACCAATCAGTGACGGGCACAGTCCGATTAGTTCCTCCCTACTCCTCTGCAGTCAGTGCCCGGCGCCCACTCCATACTCCTCTCCGATCACACAGGGTTAATGCCAGCGGTAACGGACCACTTCATGCTGCGGGTAACGCACTCAGTTACCGCTGCTATTAACCCTGTGTGTCCCCAACTTTTTACTATTGATGCTGCCTATGCAGCATCAGTAGTAAAAAGATCTAATGTTCAAAATAATAAAACAAAAAACCTGCTATTCTCACCTTCCGTCGTCCGACGATGCGCTCGCGCCTGCCGTCATCTTCCGTTCCCAGAGATGCATTGCGAAATTACCCAGAAGACTTAGTGGTCTCGCTAGACCGCCAAGTCATCTGGGTAATTTCGCAATGCATCCTGGGAACGGAAGATGGCGGCAGCTACGCGCGCATCGCCAGAGCTTCGCTGGATCCCGGCGGGTGAGTATATAACTTTTATTTTAATTTTTTTTTTAACAGGGATATGGTGCCCACACTGCTAAATACTACGTGGGCTGTGTTATATACCGCATGGCTGCTATATACTACTTGGGCAGTGTTACATACTGCGTGGGCTGTGCTATATACTATGTACCCTGTGTTATATACTACGTGGCCTGTGCTATACAATACGTCGCCTGTGTTATATACTGCGTGGGCTGTGTTATATACTGCGTGGCCACTGTTATATACTGCGTGGCCTGTATTAATGCATCGGCTATTCTACAATAAATATGTATGTATGTATGTATGCATGCATGTATGTATATAGCAGCCACATAGTATATAACACAGGCGACGTAGTATTTGTCTGCTATATACTACATGGCTCCTATATACTACGTGGCCTGTGCTAAAATCTTCATAAATAAACTACATACATATTCTAGAATACCCGATGCGTTAGAATCGGGCTACCATCTAGTAATACATAATATGGTCTTATCACTCTTTTCATCCAATAGCTTATAAATTGGCGAGATCAGTCCTGCTACCCATGAACATGCAAATCTATGGGTCTGAATTTGCACAGTTGCATTATTATGATGCCAAAGCATCTACAGTAAAGCCGAGGTAGACACCCCTTTCCTGTTTTTCTACCTCAAATTTCACTAATGTATATTCTGATGCTACAAATAATACAAGTAACAAAAGACAAATATTTTATAAATCTAAAAGTTTTATTAGGGTGACTGACAAAATGCTGCCTAAAATTTACTTTACATATGAGAAAAGTTTTCACAGAACCTAAAAACACATGATATTGTAGAAGAAAAAAAAAAACCTACAAAATGACAGGTTTATACAATAAAACCGTAGAGAAGCTCTTAGGTAGCCGTATCTTAAAGACTGGTTACTTAAGGCATCCTACTCAAGAGGTTAAGAGAAGATAAAAAAAAAAAAAAATCAATCATAAAAAGTTTCACATGAACAGCACCAGCTCCCAGTGACCGTTTAGAAATTCACAATTTGCCCATCCCATAAAATGGACCTTCAGTTTCATACAAATAGATGTCGGAATGTGTCAATATTCCCATCTATTAGGTAGCACATCATCTTGTAGGGTCCTTGCAGCTGCATGAAGGGTGGCAAAGACAATGCCCCCCAAAAGCAGCCAAACACTGAACGAGTGACATTAACACAAAACTCATCTTCGTCTTTTGGTGATCAGTTTTCTCTTCTTTGTCCAAAGAGTAAGATTTAAAAAAAATAAAAATAGAAAGAAATAGTGCCCCCCCCTCTTAAACCCCCAATGTCTTTCTTTTTTTTGACAGACACCACTAATAGCCAAACAATACATGCTACTGGGTAAAAATGCAGTAACACTAGTGGGAAAGAGGAGGAGCAGGGGCTTAGGGTGCAGTATCTCCTGGGCTTTACAATGGAAACACCTTCTTTGGCTGCAGGAAAAACTGAATCCTGTTGCCATCCTCCCACCCCGTCCCCACTATGCCGCAGGCCCCACCATCCATTGTGAATAACCGCATTATCTGGCTTTAGTTCTTGTCATCTTTTTTCTCTTCGTCCTCTGTTGGGTAGGAATGCCACGTCAGCCGTTCCTCATAGAAAGAAATCACCACTTGGGGACACTTCATATTGGCTTCTTTTGCTGGGACGAGATCGGCCTCGTCCGAGCTTTTCCTGTAGGTTATACAAGGGAAAGATAACATTACCTCCTGCCAGCTGGTGAATAAATGCACACTAATCATCAGAGATGCTGTGATACAATCGGTGCAAACCATACCTACCATTTCATCAGGAACATTAACTCTCCGCTTGAGTCTGTGGCTCCAATAATCCTTTCTGGATCTAAGCCTCGCGCAAATCCACGAGGCTTCTCAACCTGTCGGATAGAAAGGACACCATGCTAAATATTGTTGTTCAGAAACGCTATATGCCTTCAAATATAGTGTTAGTCTGAAGGTAAATTGCATTAAAATCATACCTGGCTGGCTTACCACAACAGCGGCTACTGGGTAAAAATATTTTTTTTCTCCCTGCAGCCACTAGCTTCCATGCATCCAGGTTATGCAAGGAGCAGTGACTGTTACAGCTCCCACTGCAATCACTCTCCGGTACATTGATTGAGCGAGTGTGAGAGAGAGTGTGTGTGTGTGTGTGTGTGTGCGTGCAGCAGGATGTGCCTCACTACCCAACGTCTCCCTGCACCACCCAAGTAACTGGGAGCGAGCGGCTGCAGGGGGGTATAACTTAAATTTGTCCCTTAATCCGGTGCTCCACTAAGGCATCCTGACATGATCTGAATTTTTTTTTAACCTGCATATTACCGTTAAATCTGCAGGTCAACACTGTTTCTAGACATGGAAGGACCATGTTGAATTGCAATATGTCCAAGAATGCTCAAATCCATTTTACAGACAAGTCGGTGCTGGTAGTTTCAAGTTAATACCTTTAATTGTGCCAAAAGACGCAGTTTGTAGGCCTCTCCCCATCATACAGGAGCACACAGCTGTGGCCATGACTGGCCTATGAACTACTACGTTCACCTAAAGGGGCTGTCCCGCTTTTACTCTATCACTTATTGGATGCCCCGCTGGCTTCCATTTCCTGGTCCTAATTCGGCACTCAGCAATAGTACAAACATTATGCTCAGCCAGTGTTCGCAGCAGAGATCCTGCTAACAAGCGACTGGCTGAGCAGCATTTCCTAGCAATTCGTGTTATCAGGAGCAATAAGTAGAAACCAGAGTACCAAGGCAGCTTGAGAACTGGAGCCACAGGAGATATGGGGAATTTTGCTTAATTTGTTTATTTTAAGACTTTACTAAAAATGTTTTAGTGGTTATTAAACCATAAAAAATGAGCTATCAAGAATTATGGTGTATGTGAAAGTGTTGAAGAGCCATTACATTCAGGTGCTCATTTTAAGTGAAGGAGGCAATTAAAGGGAATCTGTCACCAGATTTTTGCTACCCCCAACTGAGAGCTGCATGATGTAAGGGAAGGGTTCCTGATTCCAGCAATGTGTCACCTACTGAGCTGTTCACTTATTTAATTACAATCCGTTTTATCTGCTGTAGATCTAGCAGTTCTCTGAATGCTGAGCCCTGTATAACCCCACCTACACCACTGATTGGCAACTTACTGTGTAGCTCTACATAGGGATAAAGCAGCCAATCAGTGGTGGGTAGGGATATACAGAACTTATGAATATGGAGGACTACAAGGCAGCAGGCTTACTAGTTCTCCAGTAATAACCTTGTGCTGATAAAGCAGTGATTTTATCAATAATACAGCAAGCAACTCAGTAATTGACATGGCTGGAATCAGGGTCACTGTCCCTACATCATGCTGCTCTCAGATTAAGTGGCAAAAAACAGGTAACAGGTTCCCTTTAATATCTTCCTTTTCAAGACTTCAGGTCAGAGCAATGTGGGTTGAGGCAGTTCCAATCCCACCACTGTCCACTGAAAAAAAAAAAAAAGGCAATTATCAAAAAGAAGATTTAAAAATAGTAATAACGTATAGAGTGAAGACAATTAAACATTAGATATATGTAGTTGTTGAGACTTAAGCAACAGAAGTTTTAAATGTGCCTTTTTCCTGGAAGTGTTTTGGTTCTTCAACTATTCTTACCTCATCTTTCTTTTTCTTGGGCCTAACCTCTTCACCCACAAGCTCAGTGTCAGAATCCGCCTTGCGCTTCCCATCTGTGTCGTGTGCGCTTTTCTGTGACTGTAGGAACTCTGCAATCAGATCAGGACAGTCCAAGTTCTCTTCTGGCTCCCAAGTGTTGTCATCACTGCAAACACCAGATGCATTCAGATTCAGCTAAATTCTAAAGACTCGTGAACCCCCAAAGTGTTTATTGGTATTACACCATCATACTTTTTTTTTCTCTTACAGATGAGGTGCCAAGCAGCACAGCACAAGAGAGGATTGGACATGTTGAAATTCAAGATAGCCCATCCTTATTTCCCCCATCTGAAGACCCAGAATTTGTTCTGAACTTGAAAATCATTATCCCAATCGACAGTCCATATACAGCAGTCAATCTACATAAGCAGAGCTGCAGTGTAAATCAGGAGGGATGATCAGTGCAGAAGCTTTAGCTTATCAGTCATCTATAGGAGAGTTTAAGGATGCAGTCAGACGGCCGTATAACTCGCACAAGGATTGCATCGTAAATCCTTGGACGGGCAGTTGGCTCTCCTGACCTGAATGTGACAACATGTATTTCTACACAGCTGTCACGTTCAGGTCAGGAGAGCCGACGGCCAGTCCCACAATTGGGATACGATCTATTCACCAGTTATACGGCCATCTGACTGCACCCTTAGGGTACCGTCACACAGTACCATTTTCATCGCTAAGACGGTACGATTCGTGACGTTCTAGCGATATCGTTACGATATCGCAGTGTCTGACACGCAGCAGCGATCAGGGACCCTGCTGAGAATCGTACGTCGTAGCAGATCGTTTGGAACTTTCTTTCGTCGCTTGATCACCCGCTGACATCGCTGGATCGTTGTGTGTGACAGCGATCCAGCGATGTGTTCGCTTGTAACCAGGGTAAACATCGGGTAACTAAGCGCAGGGCCGCGCTTAGTAACCCGATGTTTACCGTGGTTACCAGCGTAAACGTAAAAAAACCAAACAGTACATACTTACATTCCGGTGTCTGTCCCCCGGCGTCTCAGCTTCTCTGCACTGTGAGCGCCGGCCAGCGAGCACAGCGGTGACGTCACCGCTCTGCTTTCCGGCTATGGCGCTTACACAGTGCAGAGAAGCAGAACGCCGGGGGACAGACACCGGAATGTAAGTATGTACTGTTTGTTTTTTTTACGTTTATGCTGGTAACCAGGGTAAACATCGGGTTACTAAGCGCGGCCCTGCGCTTAGTAACCCGATGTTTACCCTGGTTACCCGGGGACTTCGGCATCGCTCCAGCGCCGTGATTGCAAAGTGTGACCGCAGTCTACGACGCTGGAGCGATAATTATACGACGCTGCGACGTCACGGATCGTGCCGTCGTAGCGATGAAAATGGTACTGTGTGACGGCACCCTTAGACTCCCACAAGTGAGTGCAGCAAGGCTGCAAGTCACTGAGCATAATGGCACGCCACTTAGTGACGTATAATGACACTTTAGACCAAAAATATCAGCCCGCATTAAGTTTCATAAGGTTTTTTTTGTCTGTACATGTGGGCAAACAGAAGTTTTTAAAAGACATAAAACTAAATGGATTCACATGAGACTACCAATAATGTGCCAAGAATTAACCTGTAAGACAGCGTTGGCAGACTGGGCATAAGTGAGATTTGTAGCTACTTCAGTTGAGGACGCTTTCATCCCAGAAACTGAATTTTTTTTTTTTAATCGCATAATTGTGAATAGAAAACTGAACTTTGAAGATGCAGATCACAATTCCAATTTAGAGCTTTCCACTGCCAGGATGTTGGCGCCTTATGAGAGTCTCCCGTCAATCCTTTTTTGTTGGGTTTTTCACTTGCACGTTTTACACTCCTCTTATTACCTACAGAACATTGGTAGCTGTTTGAGTCCGACATCTCTAAGTCTGCTGCTAAGGAAACCCAACAAATATAGTTGCAAAGTAGAATAAGCCACCTAACTTTCCATAAATCAATCACTTACTCAGAGAACCCTTTCCATTTCAGAAGATATTCAACCTTCCCTTTAACCACCCGCCTGTCTAGAACCTTTTCGACAACATATTCTTCCTCCTCTTCATCTTCTACTTCCATTTTTTTCTTGTTTTGTTTCTTTCCCAAAACTGTCGCCAGGTTGTCGGTGTGATGGATCTGTATGTATGGGGCAGAGAAGAAATCAGAGATGAAGACACTATACAAACATTAAAATAATTATGCATGAAACAAATCATATGCTAGCATCAAACTGTGCCAGTGAAAACGGTGGCATCCATTGAAAGGAGTTATCAGGTTTTATATACCCCCGTTAAGGAATTCTCATCTTTTGGCCAAATTAGAGTGGTTACAAAACATCTCACGTTCCGGAGAATCTGTATTTTGTATTACACCCCTTTGATTTTGTGTAATAACTAATTTTCCCTGTGGTGGTGCTGCAGGAAGACGGAACACTTACTATAAGGTTTCTCAATGACAATTAGTGATCAGTAGACAAAAAGATTCACGACTAATACTCATGAGATCACCCCAGGTGCTGGAGGGGCTCACCTACCCACAATATGTGACCCATGTAGAAACCATCGAGGGTTTGGGACCACTAGGTACAGATGTCACAGTGAAGAAAATGCAACAGTACAGTTGAATGCAAGTGAACGAGCGGATATTAGGGCATGCAGAGGACTGCAATACAACCCCACGTAATGGACCAAGGTTAGATCCCAAGTAGGAGAAGAGACAAAACGCTTCATTTACTTGGGGTCACTGCAGCTTTGCCTGTTGGATCGTACTGTGAATTGCTCATTTTGCTGACCAGCGCCTGGAGATTATATGTGACTAATGACATGTTATCTGTCAATTTGGAATTGTTCAGCATTTTTTTTTAAAAGGTCAAAATACAAGTGTATGACATGATTAGTGGATCATCTGCTAACATGGAGTCTAAAAAGAAAAAAAGCTAGTCCTCAATTTTTAGAGTGGCATGTTAAGGGTTATATCGAAAAGTCAACAGGTCAACTATGCGCTGGATGAACATATTGTTAAAGGGGTTGTGAATTACTCAGACAACATAGTCTCAATCAGCATGTTTACGCCAGTAAAATAAAAATACTTATATACTCACTTCCGATGCAGGCGCCATTCCAGCTGTCTCGGTACTCGCTCTCCCAGGGCTCACGTGAGGTTGTTAGGTCACTGTCCCCACCTTCGGACGCATCAGACATCAAGAGAGGGAGCAGCCAGCCATAGCTCTTGATGTCGGATATGTCTGAAGCAGGGGACAGTGACAGCAGAGCTGATTGGGCGCAGTGCTCATGTGACACAACCGCAAGTGCAGACACCGCAGGTGAGTACAAGTGTTATTTTACTAATGCAGGAAAGATATATATCTTGGTACCGTGTTAGCCAGTAGATAGAAAAATATTTAGAATTGAGAGTCCTCAGTGGTTGATACCTTTTAATGTTACCATCTTTTCAGTTTACTAATGCAAACATGCTGAATGTTTTCAGATGAATGTTCGTCCAGCCATCAGTCTGACTCCCCCAAACACAGGGAGTGTTAAGGTACCGTTACACTAAACGACTTACCAACGATCACGACCAGCGATACGATCTGGCCATGATCGTTGGTAAGTCGTTGTGTGGTCGCTGGGCAGCTGTCACACAGACCGCTCTCTCCAGCGACCAACGATCAGGGGAACGACTTCGGCATCGTTGAAACTGTCTTCAACGATGCCGAAGTCTCCCTGCAGCACCCGGGTAAACATCGGGTTACTAAGTACAGGGCCGCGCTTAGTAACCCGATATTTACCCTGGTTACCATTGTAAAAGTTAAAAAAAACCAAAACACTACATACTCACATTCCAATGTCTGTCACGTCCCCCGCCGTCAGCTTCCCGCACTGACTGTCAGCGCTGGCCGTAAAGCAGAGCACAGCGGTGATGTCACCGCTGTGCTCTTCTTTACGGCCGGCACTGACAGTCAGTGCGGGAAGCTGACGGCGGGGGACGTGACAGACATTGGAATGTGAGTATGTAGTGTTTTGGTTTTTTTTAACTTTTACAATGGTAACCAGGGTAAATATCGGGTTACTAAGCGCGGCCCTGCACTTAGTAACCCGATGTTTACCCTGGTTACAAGTGAACACATCGCTGGATCGGCGTCACACACGCCGATCCAGCGATGACAGCGGGTGATCAGTGACCAAAAAAAGGTCCTGATCATTCCCTACGACCAATGATCTCCCAGCAGGGGCCTGATCGTTAGTCGCTGTCACACGAGATCGTTAGCGGGATCGTTGCTACATCACAAAAAAGCGTGACGTTGCAACGATATCGTTAACGAAATCGTTATGTGTGAAGGTACCTTTAGGCTTAGCCAAGTGCTTCTGTGTTCTCTACGAGAGCCGCTGCCAGACTTCAAGGACGGGATCTTATCTTCAGGGAGAACAAAAGGATCGTTCACTGAAATTCAGCAACTTGGAATAGTCTCTCCCCAGACATCATCAGGACGCCCCTCAATGCATAAGACTGAGAGACAATCCGCCATTATTGGTGGGTTCAGCAGACTTTGGTCTAATGTGTATAGATGCCTTTACATAAATGGCCAGTGTCATCCTGCCTGTGATCATATCCATAAGGACAGGTGAGCGGATCTGTACAAAATAAGAAGTGTCAGTCTCATATGAGGATCAGTGGTCAGAGAGAAAACGGCAAGATTTCAAAAGAAACATGAAACATTAAAAAAAAAAAAAAATAGTCAAAGTGATTGAGGAAAGTTCCCTTTATGGGAGAGGTGTGGAGAAACAAGTGCAGGAAGACGTGCCATGAGATGCAAGGTTTGGACAACTCCGTGGCCAATGAAGAGCTGATATATGTAGTGGCTCTCTGTTCTGAATAGAGCATGGCACCCAGAGTGGCGGAGGGAGCACCGACGGGATTTTATGGGCAACAAGGCCACCTAATGTGTGTAATACTTCTAGTAATGTCACTTTGTAACGATGCTCCGAGAGGTAACAGGTAAGGAAATCACAGACGCCGTCATGCTGCCAGTGGGCACTGTGCTAATGATGGCACAGCCTTCTAAAGAGCTACTGCCACCTTGCCCCTACCAGCACCTGGGACTGGCCTACTGGGGAGTAGGTGAATTCCCCGGCAGGCCCCTACATGAGCACTAGTTGGCACTACACGTCAGTCACTATGGACGGATGAAGGAGGCACCACATCATTCATATTACATAGAAGCAGAGGGGAATTTGTGAGTGAGGGTAATGTGATGCTTGCATATGGCTGACAGTGGCCCCCAGAGTCAGTGTTACTGGAGGGCCCCTGTCACCCCTGACCAGCAACACTGCCTACCACATCTCCTGGCATGTAATGTGGCCCCTTAGTGCCCAGCTGGATGAGGCAGCCCTGCTGGATGATGCAGCCCTGCTAGGTGGCACCAGGTGCAGGCCGCCATGCCCAGCACTGAGGGCGCCACTTACTCGGGCACAACTTTCCTCCCCAGAGGAGCACCAGCTCTACAAGTGACCAGTCCCCCTGCACTGACCGGGGCGGCGCATTACGCCAGCCGGGGCACCATCACTTCACACCGCAGGGCTAGGAGCAGCAGTACGGAGACAACATCTCACCAGTCGGGCGGGACGACTGCTGGTCTCCCCGGGCTCTCAGGCCTGTCGCTGCACCTGGAAAGGCGCCTCCAGCGAAGCACAACCGTTCTGCAGCCGCTGGTGGAGCTGGAATTGGCGCGCTGCACGGCCTCCAACCGCTCTCCCAGTACACGTGATCCGGTTCGGTTCTGGGAATGTGGCGCCTCCAAACAAAAGGCTCTGCTCTGCCGCCACCAAGCAGTAGCACCGCGCATGCGCCGCGCCTCCGAGCATCACGGGAGCTGTAGTTCCGTTTCAGCAGCGTGTTCCTCACTAATGAATATTTCACTCCTCAGGGGGATACTGCTCTGGAAACTGCTCTACGGGATTAATAATCATGTGCGGCATGGGATGTAGATTATGAGAGCCTGTTATTATTAGTGTATAGAGCTATAGAGGCGAATGCTGCAGAGCTGGAAACTACACTTCCCAGAATCCTGCGCGCATTGCCCGGAAGTGATCGTTAGAAGAAAACAGCTGAGAGGAGACCACGGGGAGTGGTGGTTTATCGTGTGTAAGATGCTTTACGTTTCTGTGCAGGGGATATGTAAGGATGTGGTCTGTACCGTGGTGTTCTAGAGAAAGGAGGGTCTATGCTATTAAGGTGATATAGGGGTCTATGGTATTAGGGGGTGATATAGGGGGGGGGGGGGGCTATGGAATTAGGAGGTGATATGGGGTGGGTCTATGGTATTAGAGGGTGATATAGGGGGGGTCTATGGTATTAGAGGGTGATATAGGGGGGTCTATGGTATTAGGAGGTGATATAGCGGGGCCTATGGTATTAGGAGGTGATATAGGGGGGTCTATGGTATTAGGAGGTGATATAGGGGGGTCTATGGTATTAGGAGGTGATATGGGGGTCTATGGTATTAGGGGGTGATATAGGGTGGGGTTATGGTATTAGGAGGTGATATGGGAGGGTCTATGGTATTAGGAGGTGCTATGGGGGTTTATGGTATTAGGGGGTGATATGGAGGGTCTATGGTATTAGAGGGTGATATAGGGGGTCTATGGTATTAGGAGGTGCTATGGGGGGTTTATGGTGTTAAGGAGTTGATTTGGGGGGTTATGGTGTTAAGGAGTTGATTTGGGGGGGTCTATGGTATTAGGAGGTGATATGGAGGGTCTATGGTATTAGGGGGTGATATGGAGGGTCTATGGTATTAGAGGGTGATATAGGGGGTCTATGGTATTAAGAGGTGCTATGGGGGGGGTTTATGGTATTAAGGAGTTGATTTGGGGGGGTCTATGGTATTAGGAGGTGATATGTCGGGGGGGGGGGTATGTGCCCCAGATTACAATCTGGTTTTTGCTTTTTACACTCCTGGATCTCTCTGCAGCATTCGGCACTGTGGATCACCAGCTCCTCCTCACTATGCTTCACTATATTGGACTCCAGGATATAGCGCTCTCCTCACTACACCAATGCCTCTACCCTGTGCCCGCCATTGCACTGGTTGCCCATCCGCTACTGAGTCCAATATCAACTTATCTCTCTCACACACAGCACTCCACCGTTCAGCACCACCCTACGTCTCCTCCCTTGTCTCAGTCTACAACCCTACCCGTGCCCTCTGTTGTGCTAATAACCTAAGACTAGCATTTTCCATAATCCGAACCTCCCACTCTCATCTCCAAGACTTCCCGCAAGCTGCGCCAGTTATCTGGAACACACTACGAAGGACAATAAGGTTAATTCCCCATACCCACAGTTTTAAGCTTGCCCTCAAAACGCACTTCTTTTAGACTGGCCTATTACCTCACTTATATAACTATTTTCGTTTTGCCTTTACAAAACTTTCTTCCAAATCAGGACCCTCGTAGCATCTGTTTGTTCACCCTCACTTGCACTTAATAGCCCCCTGTACCTGCACTTATACAGATAATGGCTGGTGACCAGGTCATGCAGTTATGTGAATACCCTATTATATATTGAATTGTGTTATTCTGTAATGTCTTTATTATCTGTACAAGTCCCCGTTAAAATTTAAATGCTGTTGAAAATGTTGGTGCTAAAGAAATAAAAAAAAAATTGTTATTATTAGGGTATGTTTCCACGGTACGTAAACGCTGCTTGTTTGACGCTGCAGCGTCAAACAAGCAGCGTCCAGATGTTCCAGCATAGTGGAGGGGATTTTATGAAATCCCGTCTCCACTATGCGTGGAAACCCGCACGCGGCGGCCCTGCGACTCCGGACATGCTGCACGTCTTTTCAGAACGCAGCATGTCCGTACACCTTGCGGGGATGCAGCGTCCCCGCAAGGCATATCACAGGGCCCTATGGCGAGGGGTGCGATGATCCCGGATGTGTACTGTACACATCCGGCACCATCGCGTCCCATTAAGGGGGCGGGGCTTAGCGCCGAGCGGCTTCGCCACTGCGGCGATCCCGCCGGCGAAACGGACCGTGGAGACGTACCCTTAGGAAGTGATAAATCAGTAGTATAGGGGGTATATGGTATTAGGAGGTACAGTAATATATCAGTGATCTGGTAGAAAGAAGTGATACAGAGGATATGCTTTATTACAAGGTGATTACAGGGAATCTGTCTCCACATTTGACCTATCTATACTATTAATATGGGCATACAGGTTATAGACTGCTGGGAAAAGTCCTCCCTGTGTGTCATTTATCACTTTATATAAATGACCACGTCCAGGCTCTGGGGAGGACGCTGCATGGAAGATAACTCTGCCTCCAGAGATTATTATACATGAAGGGGAGTTACCAGTGTGAGACAGGTAACTAACACAGAACAGGAGAAATGAAGCTTTTCTTCTTGCAAACACATTTTCCCCACTGAGCTCTGTTATATTGCAACAGTATTACAACCCTGTCTCCCAGTAAGTTGTGAGGTTGCGTGCCCACGATCAGGAGTAGCAGCATTTTGGACGTCTAACATTTGTATTGTGTCCAAAACTTTGCGTTCTACATTACAAGCACAGTGTATGGGATGTATGGCAATCCTGTACCCACTGTATAATAACATGTATACCCACATGTATAATAAGCTCTGGAGGCAGAGTTATCTCCAGGCTGCGTCCTCCCCAGAGCCTGGGTCACTTATATAGCATGATAAAAGATGATTTGTCAAAATTATGGCATCTGTTATGAGACACACAGGCATCACACTCCTCAGCAGTCTATAGCCTGTATGCCCATATATAAGTAGCTTGGGTCAAATGTGACAGATTCCCTTTAATCTGTTAACATATTGAATTGTATTATGTGTTGAGATTTTGCCTTTGTTCTTGTTACAGATGAAAGCTCCTTTGACCAGAAAGCAGCTGGAGGATGTGTCAGAATAACCCTGATGAGGAGGTGAGACTCACTGCACAGTGTAGGTGAGGGGGATATTAGGGAGTGGGCAGTGGAAGGAACATTCTTGTGGAGTTTAGGAATGGTGGGTCACTGCACTTATAGGGGATACCATTCCCAGAAACCTTTACAACTTGCTTATTAGAATGTGTAAAACAAAAAAAATCGAGAAGATTAATTTCTACATGTGAATATTTGTGGTTTAGTTTACACCATGTTCCAAATTATTATGCAAATTAAATTTTTCTTGGACTTTCCTAAATGGTTGATGCAAATGACAGTCAGTCTAATAAAGTCATTACCCGTTAGTTAGGGCTCCCCAACCTGTAGCTCGGGAGCCACATGTGGCTCGCGGCCCCATGAATTGTGGCTCGCAACTGTCTGCCAGCTTGATGCATTAGGTCCAGGTCTAGCAAACAGGTATAAAGAGCACATCTCAAAATGGTGAATTTTGTGAGTAGCCCTGCTCAGAATTTCAGATCTGGATGGACATTTACTGGTCTTAGGGGTTTAGAGATGTTTTAGGTATGGTACGCTGGAGGTTTGTACTACCTGTACAGTGTGTTGGGAGAATACCCCCGGATCTCAGTGTACTGCTCTGGAGTGATTTCTGTGGAAAAACTTTGGTTACCATTATGCCTGTAATGGGGGCTTTGGTTGATACTACTTTGAAGGAGGTGGGAGCTGGATGTGGCGCACGACCTTCTATTAGTGCTGAATGTTGCTCGCGACCCTCTCTCTAAGCTGAATTTGGCTCTCAAGGTCAGAAAGGTTGGGGACCACTGTGTTAGACTATACATCGAATTTTATTGAAGAAACCTCCCAATGATAACAGTATAATCTCCAAAATGAATAAAAACTCAAAATGCACTGTTCCAAATTATTAGGCACGGTAGAATTTCTAAACGTGATATGTTTTAAAGAACTGAAAATGCTCATTTGTGGAATTTGCAGCATTAGGAGGTCACATTCACTGAACAAAAAAGCTATTTAACTCCAAAACATCCTAACAGGCAACGTTAGGCTACGTTCACATTTGCGTTGTGCGCCGCAGCGTCGGCGCCGCAGCGCACAACGCAAACAAAAACGCGGCAAAACGCACGCTAAAACGCTGCGTTTTGCGCCGCATGCGTCGTTTTTGGCCGAAAGTTGGACGCAAAAAAAATGCAACTTGATGCGTTTCTTGCGTCCAACGCTTGCGGCCATGCGGCGCAAAACGCAGCACAACGCATGTCCATGCGCCCCCATGTTAAATATAGGGGCGCATGACGCATGCGGCGCCGCTGCGGCGCCCGACGCTGCGGCGCTGACCGCAAATGTGAACGTAGCCTTACATGTTAATATAGGACCCCTTCTTTGATATCACCTTCACAATTCTTGCATCCATTGGACTTGTGAGTTTTTGGAGAGTTTCTGCTCGTATTTCTTTGCATGAAGTCAGAATAGCCTCCCAGAGCTGCTGCTTTCATGTGAACTGCCTCCCACCCTCATAGATCTTTTGCTTGATGATACTCCATACGTTCTCTATAGGGTTGAGGTCAGGGGAAGATGGTGGCCACACCATGAGTTTATCTCCCTTTATGCCCATAGCAGCCAATGACTCAGAGGTATTCTTTGCAGCATGAGATGGTGCATTGTCAGCATGAAGATGATTTTGCTTCTGAAGGCACAATTCTGCTTTTTATACCATGGAAGAAAGTTGTCAGTCAGAAACTCTATATACTTTGCTGCAGAGGTCATTTTCACAACTTCAGGAACCTTAAAGGGTCCTACCAGTTCCCCCATGATTCTGGCCCAAAACATGACTCCTCCACCTCCTTGCTGACGTCGCTGCCTTGTTGGGACATGGTGGCCATCCAACAACCATCCACTACTCCAACCATCTGGACCACCTGGGGTTGCTCGACACTCAGCAGTAAACAAGACTGTTTGAAAATTAGTCTTCATGTATGTCTGGGCCCACTGCAACCGTTTCTGCTTGTGAACACTGTTTAGGAGTGGCCGAATAGTAGGTTTATGCACCACAGCAAGCCTTTGAAGGATCCTACACCTTGAGGTTCGAGGGACTCCAAAGGCACCCACAGCTTCAAATAACTGTTTGCTGCTTTGTAATGGTATTTTGGCAGCTGCTCTCTTAATCCAATGAATTTGTCTGGCAGAAACCTTCCTCACTATGCCTTTATCTGCATGAAATCTGTCTGTGCTCTGTTTCAGTCACAAATCTCTTCACAGTATGATGATCGCTCTTAAATTTTCATGAAATATCTCGTTTCATACCTTTTCCAAGTTTTTGCACTATTTAACGCTTTTCAGCAGCAGAGAGATCCTTTTTATATCCCATATATTGCTTGAAACCTGTGGCCTGCTTAATAATGTGAAACATCATTTTTAAGTAGTTTTCCTTTAATTAGTATCGCCTGGAAAACTAATTATCATGTGTTTAAGATTGATTTCAGTGATAAATTGAGCCCTGACACACAATACCATCCACGAGGTTATTTGAAAAACAAAATAATTAAATCTTCATCACAGAGTATCCTTATTTACATGGATGGGACGGAGCTGCAGTACTAAGTAGAGCCTCTGCAAAGTGTTTACTGAGCAAAGTCCGTGCAATGATGGGGATCACTGCGGCCTCCTCAGTCTGGATGGTGGGAGTGCTAGTCAGCTGAGAATACATCAATATTCAAGTTTGAAAAAAGAGAAAACATGAAATAGCATTTTAAATTCTACTGTAAAGTTCACCTGCAGCCAAAAATGAAATCTTCACATCCCAGTAGAATCTACTTGTATAGTGTTATGCTTTTACTCCAGTGTTCAGCTGTGTTATTCAAGAACTGTGAATATCTATGTATTCACAGTGCACAGTGCCACAGCTTCGGTCACTTCCCAGCATACAGGTGAGCATATATCACACCTGTGTTTTCTCCTCCCTTTATCCCTGTGACTGGCCTTCTGTTATCAGGCACCGCACGTTTTCTGTTAGAAGCAGTGAGGCATTTAGAGATGGAAAGGCGAGAAGAGCCGTATACAGGAGTGGCTATACCCTTACATCAGGGAGTCCAGGGAACTTAGTTTGGTCTTCATATCACTGAGGAGGAAGGTCCTGGCAGGGCTGTATCTAGATAGTAATAATAAAGATTATGGATAGCCGCAAAAAAATATTACATTTTTGTTTCTAGCAGAGTTATGCAGGACTGGCAAAGAAAGACCATGGATCTTAAGCCTTTATTCTTAGAAGTACTTGATCTCATCCTTTACATGGGCTGATGTAGCATCACTGATGTAGTGAGCCACGTATGGACTGTATTACACGACTACACTCATCTGGTCTGTGGTTTTACAACTTGAAAATGATTTGATAATCGCTGATGTGGTATTTGTAGCTTAATCTAAACCATTTATCGGCTTATTATTTATCTAGGAGTTTATCACTGTACGTGTACAAGACCCCAGACTGCAGAATGAGGGATCATGGACGTCTTATGTGGATTATAAAATATTCCTTCATGTAAGTCCTTATTTTTCTAATGTTGGAGTCATAATAGAGGATATACAGGGTCACATACAATTCTTACCATAATTATATTTATGCCTAAATCTTCGGTCCCATATCCCTGCTCCTGTAAAGTTGCATAGTGGTTATATTGCTGGTCACACATGTTTCTCATAAATATAAAGAACTAATAAGGTGAATGGATATATTAACACATTGACTGAAAAGGTGAGATCTAAGGGTAAGGCCTGACAGGGCAGCAGCAACGTGGCTGCAATGGAGGAGAAATGTGGTGACATACAGACGTGGCGGTTAGTTAAATGGGTGCCTGATTTAACGTCTGTTTCCCCTGGAAAACTGAGTTTACTGGGGGGTTTTTGTATGAAAGTTTTTTCTTTAATGTACGGGATCCAAGAAGTATCGTTTCTCCTTGCGGAGAGTGACATGTTAAGCATGCCGAGGTGAGGAGACTTAAAGCCGCAATGTTCCTCTGGGAAATATGCAAATTGTCTCTTCAGAGAAGAAGAGGACTAGAATTCTAGTGCCACCTGTTGGAAGTAGCAATCCTAACAGTCAATGTTGACCCTTTAACGAGCCTTGTCACATGACTTAGGGCCTCTCAAACAGCCAAACCAGATCTCCACTTTGCACTGACGAGGGGCAGTACCCCGAAACAGTGTCTGCAAATTGAGATCTGGTTTGGCTCTTATCCTATGTTTTCCCAATGCGGCACACTTGTGACAGCAGTCGTGTGCATATATGCTATGTAAGGTGTATTGTATTCACTATACATACTTTTGTGGTCACATTATTTTTGGGATGTTGTATGGCTTGCCACTAATATTTGCTTGTGCTTACTGACTAGACCCATATTATGGTGTACATGGGCCATTATTGAGCTTTTTATAAATATAACATTGATTATTTAATTTGTTTCACTCTATGCCTAATTGGCCTAGTTCTTTGGGGGTGATGGTTTATTGGTCATGTTATATGTATTTTACATGTTTTTAAATGTTGTTTTGTCTTGAGGTGCAATAAAGGTTTTTTCTTATATTTTACTATGTGGATGTGCACACCATTATTAGTGTAATCTTTTTTTCTCTTCTCTCGTACTGTGTTTTATCAAGACCAAAGTCAGTGCAGCCATCTACAAGGAAATTTTAGAGCACTTCATGCTTCCCTCTGCCGACAAAATTTTTGGAGATGGAAATTTCATTCTCCAGCAGGACTTGGCACCTGTGCTCACTGCCAAAAGTACCAGTACCTGGTTTAACCCCTTTTCGACATGCGCCATAGTAGTACGGCACATGTCACTTCTCTTCCTTTGAAGTGGGCTCCAGCGGTGAGCCCAAATCTTTCCTGGCACATGTCAGCTGTTTTGAACAGCTGACATGTGCCCGGAACAGCCGTGGGTGGATTTGCGATCCAGCCGTGGCTATTAACCCGTTAAATGCCGCTGTCAGACTGACAGAGGCATTTAACGCGCACTTCCGGCCATCGGGCCAGAAAATCTTGTGATTGTGGGTCACCAGTGGGTTGGCATGACAACCAGAGGTCTCCTGGAGACCTCTATGGGTGTCACTGCCGGCTTGCTGTGAGCGCCACCCGGTGGACGGCACTCATAGCAAGTGAGGTATTCTGCTACATACAGGTAATCTGATAATCGCCTGTATGTAGCAGAGCCGATCGGGTTATTGCAGCTTCTAGTCTCCCATAGAGACTATTGAAGCATGCCAAAAGTAAATGGAAAAAAAAAAGGTTTTTTTTAAAAAATATAAAAGTTCAAATCACCCCCCTTTCGCCCCATTCAAAATAAAACAAGAATAAAAATCAAACATACACATATTTGGTATCGCTGTGTTCGGAATCACCCGATCTATCAATTAAAGAAAAAAAAAGGATTAAGCTGATCGCTAAAAGGCATAGCGAGAAAAAAGTCAAAATGACAGAATTAAGTTTTTTGGGTCGCCACAACATTGCAATAACGGGCGATCAAAAGATCGTATCTGCACCAAAATGGTATCAATAAAAACGTCAGCTTGGCACGCAAAAAATAAGCCCTCAACCCGAGATCATGAAAAATGGAGACGCTATAGATCTTGGAAAATGGCGCAATTTTTGTAAACATTTTTTACTCGGACTCCCATGACAGCACGACGAGAGAGGGGATCCGCCCATTAGGAACAGGAAACCTACAGATACAAAAGGGCGGCACCTCTCCCCTGCATCAGTTGGTTTCCTGTTCCTAAAGGGACGGGTGCCTACAGATTAGCTAAAGGAGCCCAGGCCGGCCGGACCGAATCTGGTAGCGGGGGGGTCTCCTACCTCGGCCGGTGCGGAGAACCCTGGAGACGCCACGGTGGTCCTGGCTGGACTGCACGCGGTGGCGTTCGCAGCAGGGAGCGGAGTCCGGAGGATTTCCTGCCTCCATCAGCGTCGGCGCCGGTAAGTATACCCATTGGTGGTGCAGCGGTGCGGTGAATGTGGGGTGCCGGCGTCAGGGCTGCCTGGGTGAACTCCCGGAGCGCTGCGGTCCGTTCCCGGCGTCCTGCACCGCTCTCAGCGTGTGCTGGAGCGTTTCCGGGTGCAGTGACGTGAGGGGGCGGAGTTAGCAGCCGCTTCCGGGTCGCCGGGTGTCTGCGCATGCGCAGTCGATCCAAGATGGCGGCGCCCATAGCATCCTGATGCCGGTTTTCTCCCACATGGTTCCTGCCTCCCTGCGGTATCCTGAGCCAATGGGGCAGCGTCTGACCTATCTGCTGACCGGATCCAAGGGGGATTTAAGCAGGTGACAACTACAGAGCCCTGCTTTTGGTCGCAAATCATCATGGAGAGTGGTGGTGAGCAGCAGCAGCAGCTGGATGAGGTGCGTCAGAAGCCCAAAGACAAAAGCGACCAGTCCAGTCGAAGAAGCTCGTCCGCAAAAGGTTCCAGAGCTTCGGCTAGGAAAGAACCCCCTCGTATTCCGGTATTTACTTTGGCGCACGGGTAAGTGATCTACGTGAAAGTTCACTCTGTGACACAGGCCCCCTATACTTTATCATTCTAGGGGAAGAAAAGCACGGACAAGTCAAGGCATAAGGAATGTGCCCTCTGTGGGGTCCCCTTACCTGATTCTTGCCCCCAAAAATTATGTGCCCCCTGTATACAACAGACGGTGAGGTCTACAGGAGTGGTTGGGTGGAAGTGACATTAGGTCAGATAGTATTTATCACCTATATTGTCCTCCCCTAGGTGGCGGAAGAATCTGTGAGTGCGGCTAACCTGAAAGAAATGATCCGTTTGGAAGTAAGGGAATCCTTACGGTCCCTGTCCCAAGCGGGAGGTTCCAAACATAGGACCCCTCTGGACTCTAATTCTTCGGAGGAAGAAAGAGAAGAGGGTGCCTATCACTCAAGTCCTTCCTCCTCTTCATCAGATGAGGAGTCTGGACGATTCTGTCTACCCCTGGATAGAATTGACAAAGTCGTCAAGTCTGTTAGAGGCACAATGGGGATAGAAGAGCCCAAACCGCAGCCCTCAAAGCAGGATATGATGTTCAGCGGATTGGATCGTAAGAAACATAGATCTTTCCCGGTGAACGAAAAAATCCAAGACCTGATTCTCCGAGAATGGAAGAAACCCGAGAAAAAGGGTTCCTTACCGCCAGCGTTGAAACGCAGGTACCCTTTCGACGATCCGGTTGTGGAAACATGGGATAAAGCCCCTAAGCTGGATGCGGCGGTGGCAAAAGCGTCGAAGAAGGCCTCATTGCCATTTGAGGATATGGGGACCCTCAAAGACCCCCTTGACAGAAAGGCAGATGCTTTTCTTAAAGGAACCTGGGAGACGGCGGCAGGATCTCTAAGACCAGCAGTTGCCGCGACTTGTACAGCCAGGTCTTTAATGGTCTGGCTGGATCAGTTAGAGTCCCAGCTCAAGGACGGCGCTTCCAGAGATTCCATTCTGAAGGCTTTACCAACAATGCAGAATGCTGCGGCCTTTCTGTCAGACGCATCTGTGGACTCAGTCAGGATGGCGGCTAGAGCGGCAGGACTCTCCAACGCGGCTCGTAGAGCTTTATGGTTGAAGTGCTGGTCTGGCGACATTCAATCCAGAACTAAACTCTGCGCCATTCCGTGTAAAGGAGAATATCTCTTTGGACCAACTCTGGATGAGTTGCTGGAGAAAGCGGGGGATGATAAGAAGAAATTTCCCAATCCATCTTCAGCATCCTACCGCAGACCCTTCATTAAAAGGAGATTTGGTCGCGGGAAAAAACGCGGATCCTCACCCTCTAGAGAGAGTTTTAGATGGGAGGACAGACGCGGAAGAGGTACGGGCTATATGTTTCGCCGTTCCTCGAAAGAACAGAAAAAACCGGACCAATGACTAGCGGTCCCCGTGGGGGGTAGACTGTCAGCTTTCTCATCAGCTTGGTTTGACATTACAAACAGTAAATGGGTCCGAGGCATCATAGCAAAAGGTCTAAGACTTGACTTTGATCACTGGCCTCGAGATAAATTTAATTTAACCCCTTTACGTTCCTCCCCCCTTGAGCAAGCAGCCTTGGAAGCAGAGGTCACAAACTTATGCTTCAAGAATGTTTTGGTTGAAATTCCAGTATCAGAAAGAGGGAGAGGATTTTACTCTCCTCTCTTTCTGATCAAGAAGCCAGACGGATCATTTAGAACGATCATAAATCTTAAAGGCCTTAATAATTTTCTGACCAATGAATCGTTCAAGATGGAATCAATTGGTTCAGCAATAAAAATGTTGTTTAAACACTGCTTCATGGTAGTTGTAGATCTAAAGGACGCGTACTATCATGTCCCAATACATGAAGACTTCCAGAGATTCCTGAGGGTAGCTGTGTCAATGGGGGGACAAATTCGTCATTTCCAGTTTAGAGCTCTTCCCTTTGGCTTATCAGCGGCTCCTAGGGTGTTTACCAAGATAGTGGCCGAAGTCATGGCACACTTACGAGAGTCTGACATCTTAATTGTCCCCTATTTGGATGATTTCCTTATAGTTGGGAATTCAGCAGACCATTGCCTCTCTCAGCTACAGACAACCACAACCAAACTTGAGCATCTGGGGTGGATTGTGAATTATGAAAAATCCCGATTACAGCCCCAGAAAATACAGAGATTCTTAGGACTGTTGTTAAATTCAGAGACCCAACAGTGTTGTCTTCCGCCCGACAAGTTATTACACATCCAACAACAGGTGTCTAGAGCAACTGATAATCCATCCATGACACTTAGACAGGCTATGTCACTGTTAGGATCTCTAACCTCGTGCATTCCTGCTGTCCGGTGGGCCCAATTTCACACCAGACCCTTACAATCCGAGGTACTGGTTAATGACAGAATCTTGCAAGGCTCCTTGCAGAGTCAGATTACTTTGGGTCCAGAAGCACTGACATCTCTTAGATGGTGGCTAGTCACTGACAATTTATCGGCAGGAGTTCCCTGGGTGACACAGGCGACACGTATTGTAACGACAGACGCTAGCCCTTCAGGTTGGGGAGCACACATGGACGACATGATAGTTCAGGGTCTATGGGACCCCTTAACATCAGCCTCCTCCAACCAAAAAGAATTAATGGCGGTTGAACTGTCAGTTAAAAAATTACTCTCATATCTGCAGGGTCACCACGTCAAGATCCTCTCGGACAACCAGGTGGCGGTCGCGTACATAAATCACCAAGGTGGAACTCATTCCGAATCATTGATGAGGGTGACAGATCGTCTATTCCAGACTGCGGAAGACCATTTTCTATCTTTAACCGCACTGCACATACGAGGAAAAGAAAATGTAAAAGCGGACTTTCTAAGCCGCAACACCCTGAGACAAGGGGAGTGGTCTCTAAACAGTCTTGTGTTCGACCAGATTGTCCACAAATGGGGACATCCAGAGGTGGATTTATTTGCCACCAGGGACAATCGAAAGACAGTAAAATTCTGTTCCCTAAATCCCAGGGAGAATCCTCTAGCGGTAGACGCCTTTCTGATCAGTTGGAACTTTCGGCTGGCTTATGCGTTCCCCCCGCTGGCCTTGATACCTCTGGTAATCAGGAAGATAAGAGAGGATCGGGCAAGAGTTATTTTGATTGCCCCATTTTGGCCCAGAAGGGCCTGGTTCACCTGGCTCAGGATCATGTCAGTGGAGGACCCCTGGGTGCTTCCGGACATCCCAGATTTGCTCCACCAGGGTCCGATCAGCCATCCTCAAGTAAAGAATCTCCATTTAACGGCATGGAGTTTGAGAGGGCGTTACTGAGGGACAAAGGGTTCTCCCCAAATTTGATTGAAACCCTTATGAAAAGTAGGAAGCAGATTACAACAACAATCTACGCTAGAACCTGGCGGAAATTCCTGGCCTCTTCTGACTTTAATTTAGAAGAGGGAATACCTATAAAACAGATCTTAGAATTCCTGCAAAGGGGCTTAGAGCTAGATCTATCCACTAGTACCCTAAAAGTACAAGTCTCGGCCCTAGGGGCCTTGTTTTCCTGTAACATCGCCAATAATTATTGGATCTCAAGGTTCATTAAAGCTTCTAGCAGGGCTAGACCCATACATAAGGATAGATCTATGCCGTGGGATCTTAATCTAGTCCTGTCAGCATTGACTAGAGAGCCGTTTGAACCATTACAATCAGCTTCAATCAAGGCCCTATCCCTTAAAACAGCATTTCTGGTAGCGATAACATCTGCCCGTAGGGTAGGGGACATACAAGCTCTCTCCAGAATTTCCCCTTACAGAGTTTCTGCCAGATAGGGTAGTCCTCAGACCGGACCCAGCCTATTTACCAAAAGTGTCATCACGGTTTCACAGGTCACAGGAGATAGTTTTACCATCCTTTCTTCCCAATCCCTCCAACCCTAAAGAAGAGCTACTCCATACACTAGACGTTAGGAGATGCCTGTTACAATACATCTCTGTTACTGATACATGGAAAAAAGATAATGCGTTATTTTTATCTTTCCAAAACCCTAGAAAGGGACTCAGAGTATCAAAGTACACACTAGCGAAGTGGATTAGGGAGGCTATCTCTTTGGCTTATACTGCAGGTGGGGGTCCGACTCCGCAGAATCTGAGGGCGCATTCCACCAGAGCCATGGCTACATCCTGGGCGGAAAGATCTGGAGTATCAATCGACCAGATATGTAAGGCGGCCACATGGTCATCCCCGTCCACCTTCTTTAAACACTATAGGTTGGATTTAGGGGCCTCCTCTGATCTCACCTTCGGGTTAAGGGTGCTGCAAGCTATAGTCCCTCCCTAAGGTAGTGTTACATCTCTGTAATTCTCTCGTCGTGCTGTCATGGGAGTCCGAGTAAAGCATTAAGCTACTTACGGTAGCGGCATTTCTCGGAGGCCCATGACAGCACCCTTAGTTCCCTCCCTATTCACGTGGGGGTTGCACCTCCTATAATGTATATATCTCACGTATGATACCCAGTTCCAATATATGGGTTATAATATTGTATATAAACTGTATATAATGTATATTTTTGTGTGCCACTAACCGCGGTAGTCCTCTCAAGGCTCTGAAATACAACTGATGCAGGGGAGAGGTGCCGCCCTTTTGTATCTGTAGGTTTCCTGTTCCTAATGGGCGGATCCCCTCTCTCGTCGTGCTGTCATGGGCCTCCGAGAAATGCCGCTACCGTAAGTAGCTTAATGCTTTTCACAAACTTTGGATTTTTTTTTCAACACTTAAATAAAAAAGAACCTAGACATGTTTGGTGTCTATGAATCTGGACAATCATAATGGCAGGTCAGTTTTAGCATTTGGTGAAGGAAAAAAAAAAAAAAAAACATTGTGGAATTGCACTTTTTCTGCAATTTCACCACACTTGGAATTTTTTTCCCATTTTTAAGTACACAATATGGTAAAACCAATGGTGTTGTTCAAAAGTACAACTTGTCCTACGAAAAGCAAGCCCACAAGTGGCCACATTGACGGAAAAATAAAAAAGTTATGGCTCTGGGAAAAAGGGGAGTGAAAAACAGAAATGCAAAGATGAAAATGGGCTCTGGCGCGAAGGGGTTAAAAACAACAGTATCACTGTGCTTGATTGGCCAGCAAACTCGCCTGACCTTAGCCCCATAGGGTATTGTCAAGAGTAAGATGAGACACCAGACCCAACAGTGCAGATGAGCTGAAGGCTGCTATCAAAGCATCCTGGGCTTCCATAACACCTCAGCAGTGCCACAGGCTGATCGCCTCCATGCCACGCTGCATTGATGTAGTAATTGATGCAAAAGGAGCCCTGACCAAGTATTGAGTGCATTTACTGAACATGCATTTCTGTAGGCCAACATTTCAGATGTTAAAATAATTTTTTGAAGCTGGTGTTATAAAGCATTCTAATTTACTGAGATTTTTGGGTTTTCATTGGCTGTAAGTCATAATCATCAACATTAACCGAAATAAACACTTGAAATAGATCACTCTGTTTGAGGCGACTCTATATAATATTTGAGTTTCACTTTTTGTATTGAAGAACTGAAATAAATTAACTTTTTGGTGATATTCTAATTTTGTGAGAAGCACCTGTATATATCTGAGGGCATCATCTAGGGTTGCAAGTGTGCACAATAAGGGTGCACAGCAGCAGTAAATCAAATAGTGCTGCAAGTTTTCCTTGTTTTTCTATCTCCATTGTGCTTGTTCCACAATGCGGGTTCGGCCTTATCCTGAGATAATTCTTTGGTGTTTTTTTGTACATATAGAGGAAATGATTTATATCATGGGACATCTTATTGCATCATATGGTGCCCATGCTGCTATGACTGTTATGTCTCATATACATGATCTTTCGGGCATCTTGTGCCTTCCCAATCCAGAGAAAACTGACACACGCAGCTTCTTAAGAGAGTGACTCTGTAGGCACACTAATGTTGGCCATTAATCTTGTCACATGGTCTCCTTCATGGGTTACGAATGCCAGGATATAGCTGAACAGAATATCAAGGGGAGAATTGTTGGAAAAAGTTGTGTTTTAGATGCATCACGGATTTCTGTGGGCCTATTGAAGGGTAGGGCAATTAATTTTTGTGAGCGGCCAGATGAGCATCTGTCATAGAGTGCTGAATCAATAGATGGAACTTAATTCTGCTCAATATTTTATCAGTTTAAAATAATCAGTAAATGATATGGTTTTGATTATCTGTTCTTGGTGTACGTGGTGCAGTAAGCTTTATTCTAACATGTTTCAGCAGTTCATCAAGTAGTTGAAAAATTAACTGCCCACCCCTGTGAAATGAATGGATCCACTGTACGTGAGGCCCAAATATCTCTTCACCCAGACCATCAAAGGCTCTGGAAACCATATGGATTAAACTGCGCTGCTGGGGAACACTTAGTGTTTTACGCTAATTGTCTAGCGTTTCCTATTCAGATCACTTCCTCCAGGTTATATGTCCTTCCCAGTCATATGATCGCATAGGTCAGTTTTTTGCTTGCCCTAATTGAACTTCATGTCTATATATAATTGTATGTCATCAACTGTGTATATTACCGTGGTTTTGTTCTGATGAAGTTTGAAACACGTTAACCAATAAAATACAGAAATTGGTTCCTGTCTTTTCATCATCATTCAGTGGCAGCGCACTTTCACCCATATAGCTTCCAGTGCTTTTGATTCCTTCCTCGTGGGTCTGCTGCAGCCAAAGCCTCTTTCGGTGGTTGTGTGCACACGACGACTGAATCAGGTGAGCATCATAGTGCATATTCTTTTCCCAACCATCTTCCCAAATAAGACCCTGTTGCGCTTTTTGTCCCTTCCAGTTTTTTTTTACATATCTTATTTCTCCAAGACCATAGTGTGCTTCTGGAACAGAATGAGACTCACACTTTGGGCTGGGTGAAAACTTATGTGGGCTCTTTAATGAGGCTTCAGGGGCTGCTTACAATGGACCTAAAATGTTATCATCGCTCAGGTAACTGCAGCCGGTATGTTACTATGTGCTTATTGGGCAGCACTGGCATTTTGGGAATTTGTGTGCTGCTCAGGCATGCACATAGTGAGGATTGCTGATAGACGGGTGTGTATAACATAGCATCTGCATCTACCCAGGTAGGTGCACCACTTCTTATTAAATTTGATTTCCAGCCCTTTGGCTGTCCCTTTCCATGGGACAGATGGGGCCCCCGGGCAGTAATTTCCCCAGGGCCTGGCCTATTGCATTTTTATATACTACTAGCTGTACTACCCGGCTTCGCCCGGGTTAATGACTGCTGTTAGCAAAATAGAATGTGTTAACAAAAATTTATTCTGCACACAAAAACCACAAAACAAATAGATAGAAATGTAATTATTAAAAGGCAAAAACTAAGCAAATAGAAGCATTTCACAACATATATTAGCTTTGTTATACTGAGAATGTCTTTGTTGCCTATATTAACCAATCAGAGCTCAGGTTAATTAACTGTAGCAAAATAGAAGCTGAGCTGTGATTGGTTGCTATTGGCAGCCTGATAAATCCCCAGCCAACAGGAAGCCCTCCCCCCTGGCAGTATATATTAGCTCACACATACACATAATAGACAGGTCATGTGACTGACAGCTGCCGTATTTCCTATATGGTACATTTGTTGCTCTTGTAGTTTGCTTATTAATCAGATTTTTATTTTTGAAGGACAATACCAGACTTGTGTGTGTTTTAGGGCGAGTTTTATGTGTCAAGTTGTGTGTGTTGAGTTGCGTGTGGCGACATGCATGTAGCGACTTTTGTGAGATGAGTTTTGTGTGGCGACATGCGTGTAGCAACATTTTGTGTGTTGAGTTGCATGTGACAGGTTAGTGTAGCAAGTTGTGTGCAGCAAGATTTGTGCATGGCGAGTTTTGCGCGTGGCGAGTTTTATGTGTGGTGCATTTTGAGTATGTGCAAGTTTTGTGTGAGGCAACTTTTGCATGTGGTGCAACTTTTGTACATGTGGCAATTTTTCTGTGTGTGCAAGTTTTGCATGAGGTGAGTTTTCCATGAGGTGAGTTTTGCACGTGTGGCGAGTTTTGCGTGAGCCTAGTTTTGCATATGGCGAGTTTTGCATGTAGCGAGTTTTGAGTGGTGACTTTTGTGTTTCGACTTTTATGTGGCGAGGTTGGTGTGTGTGTGTGGTGAAATGTGTGCTGAGGGTGGTATATGTGTTCAAGCACGTGGTAGTGTGTGGCGCATTTTGTGTTTGTGTTCATATCCCCGTGTGTGGTGAGTATCCCATGTCGGGGCCCCACCTTAGCAACTGTACGGTATATACTCTTTGTCGCCATCGCTCTCATTCTTTAAGTCCTCATTGTTCACATCTGGCAGCTGTCAATTTTCCTCCAACACTTTTCCCTTCACTTTTTCCCCATTATGTAGATAGGAGCAAAATTGTTTGGTGAATTGGAACGCGCGGGGTTAAAATTTCACCTCACAACATAGCCTATGACGCTCTCGGGGTCCAGACGTGTGACTGTGCAAAATTTTGTGGCTGTAGCTGCGACGGTACAGATGCCAATCCCGGACATACACACATACATACATACACACATTCAGCTTTATATATTAGATATACCTGTATGTAATCTCCTGTATATAGTATATACCTGTGTGTCATCTCACCTATATATAGTATATATCTGTGTGTCATCTCCTGTATATAGTATATACCTGTATGTCATCTCCTCCTATACATAGCATATACCTGTGTCATCTCCTCCTGTATATACTATATACCTGTAGGTAATCTGCTCCTGTATATAGTATATACCTGTGTGTCATCTCCTCCTGTATATAGTATATACCTGTATGTCATCTCCTCCTGTATGTAGTATGTACCTGTATGTCATCTCCTCCTCTATATAGTATATACCTGTGTGTCATCTCTCCTGTATATAGTATATATCTGTGTGTCATCTCCTCCTGTATATAGTATATACCTGTGTGTCATCTCCCCTGTAAATAGTATATACCTGTGTGTCATCTCCTGTATATAGTATATAGCTGTATGCCATCTCCTCCTGTATTAGCCCTCGTTCACACGTTATTTGGTCAGTATTTTTACCTCAGTATTTGTAAGCTAAAATGGCAGCCTGATAAATCCCCAGCCAACAGTAAGCCCACCCCCTGGCAGTATATATTAGCTCACACATACACATAATAGACTGGTCATGTGACTGACAGCTGCCGGATTCCTATATGGTACATTTGTTGCTCTTGTAGTTTGTCTGCTTATTAATCAGATTTTTATTTTTGAAGGATACCAGACTTGTGTGTGTTTTAGGGCGAGTTTCGTGTGTCAAGTTGTGTGTGTTGAGTTGCGTGTGGCGACATGCATGTAGGGACTTTTGTGAGATGAGTTTTGTGTGGCGACATGCGTGTAGCAACTTTTTGTGTGTCGAGTTGCATGTGACAGGTTAGTGTAGCAAGTTGTGTGCAGCAAGTTTTGCGCATGGCGAGTTTTGCGCGTGGCGAGTTTTATGTGTGGTGCCTTTTGAGTATGTGCAAGTTTTGTGTGAGGCAACTTTTGCATGTGTTGCAACTTTTGTGCATGTGGCAATTTTTCTGCGTGTGGCAATTTTTCTGCGTGTGCAAGTTTTGCGTGTGGCGAGTTTTGCACGTGTGGCGAGTTTTGCATGTGGAGAGTTTTGCGCGTGGCGAGTTTTGAGCGGCGACTTTTGTGTTTCTACTTTTATGTGGCGAGGTTGGTGTATGTGTGGTGAAATGTGCACTGAGGGTGGTATATGTGTTCGAGCACGTGGTAGTGTGTGGCGCATTTTGTGTGTGTGTTCATATCCCCGTGGTGGTGTGATTATCCCATGTTGGGGCCCCACCTTAGCAACTGTACAGTATATACTCTTTGGTGCCATCGCTGTCATTCTTTAAGTCCCCCTTGTTCACATCTGGCAGCTGTTAATTTGCCTCCAACACTTTTCCTTTCATTTTTTCCCCATTATGTAGATAGGGGCAAAATTGTTTGGTGACTTGGAAAGCGCGGGGTTAAAATTTCACCTCACAATATAGCTTTGACGCTCTCAGGGTCCAGACGTGTGACTGTGCAAAATTTTGTGCCTGTAGCTGCGACGCCTCCAACACTTTTCCTTTCACTTTTTCCCCATTATGTAGATAGGGGCAAAATTGTTTGGTGAATTGGAAAGCGCGGGGTTAAAATTTCACCTCACAACATAGCCTATGACGCTCTCGGGGTCCAGACGTGTGACTGTGCAAAATTTTGTGGCTGTAGCTGCTACGGTTCAGATGCCAATCCCGGACATACATACATACATACATACATACACACACACACACATTCAGCTTTATATATTAGATTTTTCACTACTGTATAATAGTAACACTAGTATGAACAATAATGAAATCCTGCAGAGTACCCTCCATATAATAGAAAGAAGAGGTATTCCAATAATGAGGACCAAATGCAGATCCCAGCAGTCATGCCATAGAGTCAGGATTATACACCCGCCTGAATTGTATTGTCTCACAAATCCCCCGTTAGCGGTCTCACAATCAGGATCATACAAATGCTGTGATCCAGAAACGCAATCACTGTGTTTTCTATAGGCTTCAGTGCCCTGCTGGTATTGTGTGCTCGTAGTGCTTCCCCACCGGAGGCCTAGGAGCTGCATACTTGTGCTGGGGCCTCCATTACTCTTAGCTGACTGAGCGATGTTAAAGCTTTACTGACCATCCTGGTTTTATATTCTCTTAACTTGGAAATACATGTAACCTCATGCTTACTGTGAGAGGTGTATGGATATGTAGCTGTGTATGTATATCACAATACTATACATTTTATACTTGCGAAATTGTAATATATAACAATTTCTTCAAATATTAAATTTATAGTAATGTGCAAAAGTTTAAGGTAGGTGTGGAAAATGCTGCAAAGTGTTAATAGTTTGCTTTAGGTTAACTGAAAAAAAGTGAATGAACAAAAGAAAAATCTAATTGAAATCAATGTTTGGTGTGACCGCCACTTCTACACAGTTTTTGAAGGATCTTGGCAAAAAGGATTCCAAACATCTTGCAGATTTAACCACAGATCTTCTGTGTATGTAGTCATGTACAAATCTTTCTGCCTCTTCTTGTAATCCCAGACAGAGCAAATCCTGTTGAGATCGAGGCTCTGTGGGGACTATATCATCAGTTCCAGGACTCCTTGTTCTGAAGATAGTATTTGTTGCCATTGCCTCCTTGATGGTATTGCATGATAGAGAAGGATCTGCCTGTATTTCTCAGTATTGAAGACGCCTTCAAAATCGGTGGGCATTTAACACCACAAGTTGGCACGTGAAATTGTCCTGTGACTTGTACCATGATAGATGGGAAATGTAGATATGACATTGTGTGCCACACCATAGTGCACAGTATTATTACCTACTACCCACCACACCCAATTGAACCTCCTCCTGCTGGATTGTTCATGAAGTGGGAGGTGCTTGTGTGAATCTTCTTAAGAGTGGTGTTTCCTGTGATGTTTGGTGGGCATTCACTGGTGGATCAGGGATTGGGACAGGAAGGTGCCCTGTGACATAGAGATGCAAATGTTGGGGCTTTACAAGTATCCGGTTGTTTTACTATCTGACACTGTGGGAGCTGAATAATCTCTTCTAAGGAGGAGACAGCTGTTGACCATAGATACTGACGATTCATCATCATCTTTTTCAGACAAATAGCAAGGCGTTCACAGCTAAGACGTCTTGTGTCAGGAGACGTTACCGGGAGTTTGCCTGGCTGAGGAAGCAGATTCAGAATTATGCTGGATTAGTGTGAGTTGTGTGTAAACCTTCTGATCGCTGATGTGTCCTATTGTTCTCCACTTCCTATCATCATACAATACCAGTTTTGGTACATATTTCCACATGCCTCTGATTTATTGACCTATCTGTACCCAAAGCAACCAATCAGTGCTCTGCATCCACTCCCTTACCTGTAGAAAGAAATGAGAAAGCTAGCACACAATCAATGAAGTTCACGGTGCTAGTGAACGGGATGTTGAATCCCCAAAGTCATCAAGTTCAAAAGATCACTGCACTCGTATAGTTTTCAAATGCATAATTTCAAAAGTTTATTAAATTTGTGTCAGAGAAAAAAAAAAAAAAAAAAAAAGGTTCCTGGCGAATTTGACGTTTCGGCTAACCCGTAGCCTTGTTCACAAAAATCGCTGTCCTGTGGATGCAGTCAATACTTGATGTCAGCCCGTAGGAGCTGCCTCACCGCCGTGACACAGGACTGTGTCGGCTTCCTCCACTACGCCACCAACGCTTGCTCCCTACCTGCACACAGGACCAGGACGTATATCAATCCGGAACCTACAGGCAGCAGTTCCCATTATAGTGAGGAGACACCACTGTAACTATTGGCCAGCACTTGTGTGGTCCCCGGCAACGATTGGTGACACAGCACTATACCAGCACACTGGATCTGGGACACTGCAAAAAATACTGAACGGATACGGGCTGACATCAAGTATTGACTGCATCCACAGGACAGCGATTTTTGTGAACAAGGCTACGGGTTAGCCGAAACGTCAAATTCGCCAGGAACCTTTTTTTTTTTTTTTTTTTCTCTGACACAAATTTAATAAACTTTTGAAATTATGCATTTGAAAACTATACGAGTGCAGTGATCTTTTGAACTTGATCACTCCCTTACCTGACCTGGAAAAATGAGAGGCAGAAACAAGGCCAAAATGTAGATGAGGCACATTGATTTCATGTATAGCACGTCATTGGAGGATGTGACCGGCTGTCAGATAGGACTCTGGATAGTGACGGTTGTATTTCTCACCAGGCCAGTACCTGCGTTACCTGGAAAACTTCCCTTCCACATTGGTTGCACTGATGATTTCATTGAGACAAGGCGGCAAGGCCTCCAGCAATTCCTAGAACAGTAAGTATTGATTCATTGTAAGGAAGAAAGCTGCTCCCTCCATTATATTTCCTACGTTCTGGGTTCTGTGTGGATCTATTAATGGTTAACGGGAACAATGCAAAAGTTGATGTAAGGGTGATAACTGTAACTATGGGGGAAGAAGTGGTCCTCTTATCCTCCAGCTCCAACAGAGTGGTGTATGGACTTTGCCTGCAGACTACAGATTTTCTTTTGAGCCTGAACGTTGCTCTGCCCCTGCCAGAGCCTAGGCTGAGGCTTGCTGCCTCTAAGTTTTAGCGATTAGAGAAGGTCTCAGGGCCCCAGACCCCAACCCATCCATAATTAATAGGGGCTATACCATGCAGAAAAAAGTTTGGTTACCTTATGCGAACAGCACTTCAAAAAGGAAAATAAAAATGACCCAAATTATTCTACAGCCATTATTTTGGAGCCCCATGCATCATTTTGTGGCAAATCAAAGCCACTTGTACCACCCCCATGTCTGAACATGTTCTCCCATGTCATACATGATACGCGGATTTAATAAAAAACGTAAGCACGGCACCCCCACTTGCAACATTTTCCTAATGCACATTACCCTACTTTTATGGCAAAGTTTATTCGCTAAAGGTGCCCGCTGTTGTAAGAAGATCGGAGAACTTCTCTGCTGCTGGCTGCTCTGTGGATTGCATTGTGCCCTTATGTTGCCGCTTCCTGCATTGTCTGGAGCCCTCACCTAGGGAGGAAATGGCAGCAGCTTCCTATCAATATTCTTTGTGTCTCTCCGCTCTCCATCGCCATGTCGACCAGTCCAGTCGGTGATCGGAGGAGAAGCCGTACAGAGGAGATAAGGAGCAGGTGCCATTTCCATTTTGTAACCAGAGAAAATGCAGAGGCAGCATAATTTGTAGACGCCGTAAATCATGAAACCTCTTAAGAGGAATGCCTAGATCTAGTGTCATATTTTATGTGTACTGATCCTCCTCTCTGAGAGGAAGCCCCCTATTGGAGGTAATACTTCAGTGTGGGTGGTCTTTTACTGTATATAAAAGTGCTGTCCCCCAGACTAGGCAGTGGTAACCTTGTGCTTGTAATTGTTTTTCACCTCCACATGGGTGATTCTGGCCATAAAAAAGCACAACGTTCGGGATTGGTGGGGCCCAGGAGTTGGACCCTTAGTGATAAGTAATATGCCGTAACATTCCGTTGTAGGAAACCTATATAAACTACCGTATATACTCGAGTATAAGCCTAGATTTTCAGCCCAAATTTTTGGGCTGAAAGTGCCCCTCTCGGCTTATACTCGAGTCATGATCGGCGGTGGGGTCGGCGAGTGAGGGGGAGAGAGGACTGTCGCATACTCACCTAGTCCCGGCGCTCCCCCTGCCCGTCCCACGGTCTTCGGTGCCGCAGCTCTTCCTCTGTTCAGCGGTCACGTGGGACCGCTCATTAAAGTTATGAATATGGACTCCACTCCCATAGGGGTGGAGCCGCATATTAATTCCTCTAATGTGCGGTAACGGTGACCGCTGACAGAGGAAGAGGCTGCGGCACCCGGAGACCAGCTGTCCGGGATAAGGAGCCAGGGGCGCCGGGAGCAGGTAAGTATGTCATAGTTACCTGTCCGCGTTCCACACGCCGGGCGCCGCTCCGTCTTCCGCGTCCTCTTGCTCTGACTGTTCAGGTCAGAGGGCGCGATGACGTACTAATCTGCACGCCGCCCTCTGCCTGAACAGTCAGTGCGGAGAGACGCCGAGACGGGACGCTGAGGAGCTGCGGGCAGCAAGAGAGGTGAGTATGTCAGTTTTTTTTTTCATTGCAGCAGCAGCAGCATTATAAATTGCACAGCTTTATATGGAGCATCTATGGGGCCAAAATGAACGGTGCAGAGCATTCTATATGGCACAGCTTTATGTGGAGCATCCATGGGGCCATAATGAATGGTGCAGAGCATTATATATGGCACAGCTTTATGTGGAGCATCTATGGGACCATAATGAACTGTGCAGAGCATTATACAGTGGGGCAAAAAAGTATTTAGTCATTCAGCAATAGTGCAAGTTCCACCACTTAAAAAGATGAGAGGCGTCTGTAATTTACATCATAGGTAGACCTCAACTATGGGAGACAAACTGAGAAATAAAAATCCAGAAAATCACATTGTCTGTTTTTTTATCATTTTATTTGCATATTATGGTGGAAAATAAGTATTTGGTCAGAAACAAACAATCAAGATTTCTGGCTCTCACAGACCTGTAACTTCTTCTTTAAGAGTCTCCTCTTTCCTCCACTCATTACCTGTAGTAATGGCCCCTGTTTAAACTTGTTATCAGTATAAAAAGACACCTGTGCACACCCTCAAACAGTCTGACTCCAAACTCCACTATGGTGAAGACCAAAGAGCTGTCAAAGGACACCAGAAACAAAATTGTAGCCCTGCACCAGGCTGGGAAGACTGAATCTGCAATAGCCAACCAGCTTGGAGTGAAGAAATCAACAGTGGGAGCAATAATTAGAAAATGGAAGACATTCAAGACTGCTGATAATCTCCCTCGATCTGGGGCTCCACGCAAAATCCCACCCCGTGGGGTCAGAATGATCACAAGAACGGTGAGCAAAAATCCCAGAACCACGCGGGGGGACCTAGTGAATGAACTGCAGAGAGCTGGGACCAATGTAACAAGGCCTACCATAAGTAACACACTACGCCACCATGGACTCAGATCCTGCAGTGCCAGACGTGTCCCACTGCTTAAGCCAGTACATGTCCGGGCCCGTCTGAAGTTTGCTAGAGAGCATTTGGATGATCCAGAGGAGTTTTGGGAGAATGTCCTATGGTCTGATGAAACCAAACTGGAACTGTTTGGTAGAAACACAACTTGTCGTGTTTGATGGATGCAACTCAGTATTCTTTTTCCTCCAAACACCATACCTACTGTAAAGCATGGTGGTGGAAGCATCATGCTTTGGGGCTGTTTCTCTGCAAAGGGGCCAGGACGACTGATCCGGGTACATGAAAGAATGAATGGGGCCATGTATCGTGAGATTTTGAGTGCAAACCTCCTTCCATCAGCAAGGGCATTGAAGATGAAACGTGGCTGGGTCTTTCAACATGACAATGATCCAAAGCACACCGCCAGGGCAACGAAGGAGTGGCTTCGTAAGAAGCATTTCAAGGTCCTGGAGTGGCCTAGCCAGTCTCCAGATCTCAACCCTATAGAAAACCTTTGGAGGGAGTTGAAAGTCCGTGTTGCCAAGCGAAAAGCCAAAAACATCACTGCTCTAGAGGAGATCTGCATGGAGGAATGGGCCAACATACCAACAACAGTGTGTGGCAACCTTGTGAAGACTTACAGAAAACGTTTGACCTCTGTCATTGCCAACAAAGGATATATTACAAAGTATTGAGATGAAATTTTGTTTCTGACCAAATACTTATTTTCCACCATAATATGCAAATAAAATGATAAAAAAACAGACCATGTGATTTTCTGGATTTTTTTTTCTCAGTTTGTCTCCCATAGTTGAGGTCTAACTATGATGTAAATTACAGACGCCTCTCATCTTTTTAAGTGGTGGAACTTGCACTATTGCTGACTGACTAAATACTTTTTTGCCCCACTGTATATGGCACAGCTTTATGTGGAGCATCTATGGGACCATAATGAACGGTGCAGAGCATTATATATGGCACAGCTTTATGTGGAGCATCTATGGGACCGTAATGAACTGTGCAGAGCATTATATATGGCACAGCTTTATGTGGAGCATCTATGGGACCATAATGAACGGTGCAGAGCATTATATGTGGCATAGCTTTATATGGAGCATCTATGGGGCCATAATGAACGGTATGGAGCATCTATTTTTATTTTTGAAATTCACCGGTAGCTGCTGCATTTTCCACCCTAGGCTTATACTCGAGTCAATAAGTTTTCCCAGTTTTTTGTGGCAAAATTAGGGGGGTCGGCTTATACTTGAGTATATACGGTATATGTGAAGGTAATTACTAATCATACATCAGTCATGTGAATATGTCAGGGTTGTTTTTCATGAAATTCACTGGGGTGCTGTAATATCGTGGGATTGTAACTGGTAAATAAAAAGGGGCAATGAGACCTGGAACCTCTGGTTCTGAGCCACATTCACACCTGCTTTCTGATATGGATTATGCAAATGGTCTCTTCAGAGAGGAAGAGGACTAGAATTCTAGTGCCACCTATAGGAAGTGGCAATCCTAGCAATCAATGTCGACCCTTTAACGAGACTTTTAGAGGTGGAAAATAGGGAAAAAAACATTTGAAGCAAAAAACGTGGTAAAATATTTACTAACATAAATTACATACTATTATATGTGGTGTTGTCATATACAGGTCCTTCTCAAAAAATTAGCATATAGTGTTAAATTTCATTATTTACCATAATGTAATGATTACAATTAAACTTTCATATACTATAGATTCATTATCCACCAACTGAAATTTGTCAGGTCTTTTATTGTTTTAATACTGATGATTTTGGCATACAACTCCTGATAACCCAAAAAACCTGTCTCAATAAATTAGCATATTTCACCCGACCAATCAAATAAAAGTGTTTTTTAATACCAAACAAAAAAACCATCAAATAATAATGTTCAGTTATGCACTCAATACTTGGTCGGGAATCCTTTGGCAGAAATGACTGCTTCAATGCGGCGTGGCATGGAGGCAATCAGCCTGTGACACTGCTGAGATGTTATGGAGGCCCAGGATGCTTCAATAGCGGCCTTAAGCTCATCCAGAGTGTTGGGTCTTGCGTCTCTCAACTTTCTCTTCACAATATCCCACAGATTCTCTATGGGGTTCAGGTCAGGAGAGTTGGCAGGCCAATTGAGCACAGTAATACCATGGTCAGTAAACCATTTACCAGTGGTTTTGGCACTGTGAGCAGGTGCCAGGTCGTGCTGAAAAATGAAATCTTCATCTCCATAAAGCATTTCAGCCGATGGAAGCATGAAGTGCTCCAAAATCTCCTGATAGCTAGCTGCATTGACCCTGCCCTTGATGAAACACAGTGGACCAACACCAGCAGCTGACATGGCACCCCACACCATCACTGACTGTGGGTACTTGACACTGGACTTCAGGCATTTTGGCATTTCCTTCTCCCCAGTCTTCCTCCAGACTCTGGCACCTTGATTTCCGAATGACATGCAAAATTTGCTTTCATCAGAAAAAAGTACTTGGGACCACTTAGCAACAGTCCAGTGCTGCTTCTCTGTAGCCCAGGTCAGGCGCTTCTGCCGCTGTTTATGGTGCAAAAGTGGCTTTACCTGGGGAATGCGGCACCTGTAGCCCATTTCCTGCACACGCCTGTGCACGGTGGCTCTGGATGTTTCCACACCAGACTCAGTCCACTGCTTCCTCAGGTTCCCCAAGGTCTGGAATCGGTCCTTCTCCACAATCTTCCTCAGGGTCCGGTCACCTCTTCTCGTTGTACAGCGTTTTCTGCCACATTGTTTCCTTCCAACAGACTTACCATTGAGGTGCCTTGATACAGCACTCTGGGAACAGCCTATTTGTTGAGAAATTTCTTTCTGGGTCTTACCCTCTTGCTTGAGGGTGTCAATGATGGCCTTCTTGACATCTGTCAGGTCGCTAGTCTTACCCATGATGGGGGTTTTGAGTAATGAACCAGGCAGGGAGTTTTTAAAAGCCTCAGGTATCTTTTGCATGTGTTTAGAGTTAATTAGTTGATTCAGAAGATTAGGGTAATAGGTCGTTTAGAGAACCTTTTCTTGATATGCTAATTTATTGAGACAGGTTTTTTGGGTTATCAGGAGTTGTAGGCCAAAATCATCAGTATTAAAACAATAAAAGACCTGACAAATTTCAGTTGGTGGATAATGAATCTTTAGTATATGAAAGTTTAATTGTAATCATTACATTATGGTAAATAATGAAATTTAACACTATATGCTAATTTTTTGAGAAGGACCTGTATAATAGTATGTTATGTTGGAAGCTACGGGCAGAAGATGATGCTGCGGGACCAGTGTGGTGTCTGTAAAGTACTATATGAAGACGCTGGAGGGTGAGTATAAGAATGGGGGCACAGGGCTTATATTTAAAGCACCACTACAGCACTGAAAAATAACATTGGAGTGCTGCTTTAAGATCCCATGGGAGAACTATAACTCCCAGCATGCCCTGCAGATCCTATGGCATGCTGGGAGTTACAGTTCACCACAGGAGTGGCAGAGTGCATTTTTATGTGTTATTACTAAACGTTTAATTAATTCTTACTTGTACAGACTGTGCTCAGTGCAGGTCCTGCAGCCAGCCACGCTAGAAAACCAAAAGTATCTATATCTATCTATCTATCTATATCTCTTACAGGACCTATGGTGAGGTAAAGAAGGGCTGGAGCATCGCATGACCGCACAGAGCCCTCCCTCTTGTTATCTCACCACAGGTTGTGTAAGAGGAAGCTGGATTGTTTCTAGTGCGGTGTCTGCAGGACCTGTGATGACATCATGAAGAGGGAGGGCTCTGTGCTGTCAGGTATGTAGCGATCTCTCCTGTGGCATCCTGCTCCTGCCGCTGCCTACTCCACCGGACATCTGATCTCCTCAGCCGCTGCAGGAATCCGGCGCTGGGGAAACCATGTGGGTCCGCTGTTTAAGTGAAGGAATATTCATTTGCTGCTCACTGCTCGGTGCTGACAGGTGGGCGGGGAAGCGGCTAATGAATATTCCTTCACTTTAAGCATCGGGACCATGTGGTTTCCCCAGCACCGGATTCCTGCAGTGGGGACATTTTCCTGCGAGTGCGATCCCACTCGCCGCTGCCCCCTCCCCACGTTACATTCGGATCATAAGACGCACCCCACACTTTCCTCCCAAATTTGGAGTAAAAACAGTGTGTCTTATGGTCCGAAAAATACGGTATGTTGCACAGAGGAGTCAGTGTCCATTTTCGTGAAGTTTGAGTCTCTATATTTGGACCAACTCCATAATACATTGGGTACAGCAGTACAATGCAGGATGTGCTGTAAATGTTTCCATAAGAATTTGGGAAAGTTCTGAAATGTCCTATAAATGTCTGTTCTGTTCCTGATTAAGGATCTGGGCTTTTAGTTGAGATGAGTCTGTGCTGCACGTTAAGTACATGCTCTGTAGTGATCAGTGCTGTGGGGTCGGAGACAGGGAAATGTCCTATAAATGTCTGTTTTGTTCATGATCTAAGGATCTGGGCTTTTAGGTGAGATGAATCTGTGCTGCACTTTATGTACAGTACAGACCAAAAGTTTGGACACACCTTCTTATTTAAAGATTTTTCTTTATTTTCATGACTATGACAATTGTGCATTCACACTGAAGGTTCTTCAAAGTAGCCACCTTTTGCTTTGATGACTGCTTTGCACACTCTTGGCATTCTCTTGATGAGCTTCAAGAGGTAGTCACCGGGAATGGTTTTCCAACAATCTTGAAGGAGTTCCCAGAGATGCTTAGCACTTGTTGGCCCTTTTGCCTTCACTCTGCTGTCCAGCTCACCCCAAACCATCTCGATTGGGTTCAGGTCTGGCGACTGTGGAGGCCAGGTCATCTGGCGTAGCACCCCATCACTCTCCTTCTTGGTCAAATAGCCCTTACACAGCCTGGAGGTGTGTTTGGGGTCATTGTCCTGTTGAAAAATTAATGATGGCCCAACTAAACGCAAACCGGATGGAATAGCATACCACTGCAAGATGCTGTGGTAGCCATGCTGGTTCAGTATGCCTTCAATTTTGAATAAATCCCCAACAGTGTCACCAACGAACCCCCCCCCCTACACCATCACACCTCCTCCTCCATGCTTCACGGTGGGAACCAGGCATGTAGAGTCCATCTGTTCACCTTTTCTGCATCGCACAAAGACACGGTGGTTGGAACCAAAGATCTCAAATTTGGACTCATCAGACCAAAGCACAGATTTCCACTGATCTAATGTCCATTCTTTGTGTTCTTTAGCCCAAACAAGTCTCTTCTGCTTGTTGCCTGTCCTTAGCAGTGGTTTCCTAGCAGCTATTTTAGCATGAAGGCCTGCTGCACAAATTATTTTCTTAACAGTTGTTGTAGAGATGTGTCTGCTGCTAGAACTCTGTGTGGCATTGACCTGGTCTCTAATCTGAGCTGCTGTTAACCTGCGATTTCTGAGGCTGGTGACTCGGATAAACTTATCCTCAGAAGCAGTGGTGACTCTTGGTCTTCCTTTCCTGGGGCGGTCCTCATGTGAGCCAGTTTCTTTGTAGCGCTTGATGGTTTTGCCACTGCACTTGGGGACACTTTCAAAGTTTTCCCAATTTTTCAGACTGACTGACCTTCATTTCTTAAAGTAATGATGGCCACTCGTTTTTCTTTACTTAGCTGCTTTTTTCTTACCATAATACAAATTCTAACAGTCTATTCAGTAGGACTATCAGTTGTGTATCCACCAGACTTCTGCACAACACAACTGATGGTCCCAACCCCATTTATAAGGCAAGAAATCCCACTTATTAAACCTGACAGGGCACACATGTGAAGTGAAAACCATTCCCCGTGACTACCTCTTGAAGCTCATGAAGAGAATGCCAAGAGTGTGCAAAGCAGTCATCAAAGCAAAAGGTGGCTACTTTGAAGAACCTAGAATATAAGACATAATTTCAGTTGTTTCACACTTTTTTGTTGAGTATATTATTCCACATGTGTTAATTCATAGTTTTGATGCCTTCAGTGTGAATGTACAATTTTTATAGTCATGAAAATACAGAAAAATCTTTAAATGAGAAGGTGTGTCCAAACTTTTAGTCTGTACTGTACATGCTCAGTAGTGACCAGTGCTGTGGAGTCACAGACAGGGAATTGTCCTATAAATGTCTGTTCTGTTCCTGATCTAAAGATCTGGGCTTTTAGGTGAGATGAATCTGTGCTGCACTTTATGTACATGCTCAGTAGTGATCAGTGCTGTGGTGTCGGAGTCAGACGTTTGGCTTAGGCTTCTTTCACACTTCCGTCGGTACGGGGCCGTCACAAAGCGCCGGCGTGACGTACCGACGGAAGTGTTTGCTTTCACATTTCCGTCTGCTTTGCCAAGCAGGAAAGATCGTGAGAGCGATATTTCCTGCTGGGCATGCGCAGTGTGAAACACTGGATGCGACGTACGGAAAAACGTTAGTTTGAACATTTTTCTGAGACGACGGTCCGCCAGAAACCGATGCATCCAGTGGACGACGCATGCAACGTATGGCCATACGTCGCAATGCGTCGCTAATACAAGTCTATGGAGAAAAAACGTATCCTGTGGTCAACTTTGCAGGATGCGTTTTTTCTCCAAAACGACGCATTGCGACGTTGGCCAAACGACGGAAGTGTGAAAGTAGCCTAACTGACTCCACAGCCCTGGTTTCCATAGCTGTATATGTATGCATGCACTGCCTGTCTTTATAATAAATGACTTATGACTGCATAGTGTAATCTTAATTCTATCCTAATCTGTACTCTTCTATTGGCAGAACTGTACAGAGCATGGTCCTGTTGTCAGACAGTCAGCTGCATCTCTTCCTGCAGAGCCAGCTCTCAGTGGGAGACATTGAAGCCTGTGTCAAAGGACATCGACCATATACTGCTACAGAAGCAATCCTAAATTATGCGATATCCAACCGAGGATGGACTCAAGAGGAAACTCTGCCTAGGTAGTGGACAAGGATCTGTCAGTCTGGTAGTTCTTTAGTTTTGGTAATGTAGATGTAAAGGGAAAAGTCATGGCTCTGCCTCAAACACTTTGCACTTTATATTCCACTGCAGATTATTTAATAAATGGACTCCGCATCATGTTGTGCCACTCGATTCGTTCCTGGCACATTGTAAGAAGTGAGAATATTTTGTGGATTGAGGTGTGCTGTGTTTTCAGGATTATTTTACACTGGAATCCTTTGTATTATGCATCAGTCTGAAAACTGATTTACCTGGACTCTCTGTGAAAGAAGAGTCCTGTGCGGAGAGCCTCTGCTGCCCTGCCTTGTGGACACACCACACTGATGATGACCGTATTGTTTACTAAGCCCCCCAGCAACTTCCAAGACCCGTATGTCTGGACCCAGACTTTTTTTCAGGAAGGCCCCCTGCGGGTTAAATGTGCAACTCACCCAGGTGTCCTAAGGGAAATGTTAGGTGTCACTGATGTAGGTGTTGAGCTAATGTGAAACCAGATGGTGGCCCAAACGCTAACCACTCCCACTAGCCAGTGGCCACACAATTTTGTTTTAGACTTGTGCGGCCATTGGCCAGCATGGGTGTGCAGCGTTCAGCTGAGTGTTTGGCCAACCGCACTTCTGGACTCACCCTGATGTAATACAACAAATAACATTACCATTATACACCATGGGGATGACTCACCATTTGTGGGTTTTTACCTTTTACTCAGGTTTCATTAGTATTTTTTTTCACTTATCTACAGTGCCTACAAGTAGTATTCAACCCCCTGCAGATTTAGCAGGTTTACACATTTGGAATTAACTTGGCATTGTGACATTTGGACTGTAGATCAGCCTGGAAGTGTGAAATGCACTGCAACAAAAAAGAATGTTATTTCTTTGTTTATTTTTTTTTTTAAATTGGGAAAAGTTTTTTCAGAGGGTCATTTATTATTCAACCCCTCAACCCACCAGAATTCTGTTTGGTTCCCCTAAAGTATTAAGAAGTAGTTCAGGCACAAAGAACAATGAGCTTCACATGTTTGGATTAATTATCTCTTTTTCCAGCCTTTTCTGACTATTTAAGACCCTCCCCAAACTTGTGAACAGCACTCAAACATGGTCAACATGGGAAAGACAAAGGAGCATTCCAAGGCCATCAGAGACAAGATCGTGGAGGGTCACAAGGCTGGCAAGGGGTACAAAACCCTTTCCAAGGAGTTGGGCCTACCTGTCTCCACTGTTGGGTGCATCATCCGGAAGTGGAAGGCTTATGGAACTACTGTTAGCCTTCCATGGCCTGGACAGCCTTTGAAAGTTTCCTCCCGTGCCGAGGCCAGGCTTGTCCGAAGAGTCAAGGCTAACCCAAGGACAACAAGGAAGGAGCTCCGGGAAGATCTCATGGTAGTGGGGACATTGGTTTCAGTCAATTCCATAAGTAACGTACTCCACCACAATGGTCTCCGTTCCAGACGAGCCCGTAAGGTACCTTTACTTTCAAAGCGTCATGTCAAGGCTCGTCTACAGTTTGCTCATGATCACTTGGAGGACTCTGAGACTGACTGGTTCAAGGTTCTCTGGTCTGATGAGACCAAGATCGAGATCTTTGGTGCCAACCACACACGTGACGTTTGGAGACTGGATGGCACTGCATACGACCCCAAGAATACCATCCCTACAGTCAAGCATGGTGGTGGCAGCATCATGCTGTGGGGCTGTTTCTCAGCCAAGGGGCCTGGCCATCTGGTCCGCATCCATGGGAAGATGGATAGCACGGCCTACCTGGAGATTTTGGCCAAGAACCTCCGCTCCTCCATCAAGGATCTTAAGATGGGTCGTCATTTCATCTTCCAACAAGACAACGACCCAAAGCACACAGCCAAGAAAACCAAGGCCTGGTTCAAGAGGCAAAAAATCAAGGTGTTGCAGTGGCCTAGTCAGTCTCCTGACCTTAACCCAATTGAAAACTTGTGGAAGGAGCTCAAGATTAAAGTCCACATGAGACACCCAAAGAACCTAGATAACTTGGAGAAGATCTGCATGGAGGAGTGGGCCAAGATAACTCCAGAGACCTGTGCCGGCCTGATCAGGTCTTATAAAAGACGATTATTAGCTGTAATTGCAAACAAAGGTTATTCCACAAAATATTAAACCTAGGGGTTGAATAATAATTGACCCACACTTTTATGTTTAAAATTTATAAAAATTTAACTGAGCAACAAAACTTTTTGGTTTGTAAGATTTATGCATCTGTTAATAAATCCTGCTCTTGTTTGAAGTTTGAAGGCTCTAACTTATTTGCATCTTATTAAACCTGCTAAATCTGCAGGGGGTTGAATACTACTTTTAGGCACTGTATGTGTTGATTGTTTCTGCACCAAATTCTTCAAATTGCACAAGTGGTTCGTGGATTTTACACAAAATCAAAAACCACTTTTTTTTCCCGCATAACAAGAAATGTTGCACGTTTGTATCACAACTGCGCCAAACTGAAAATCTGCCAAAAACTTCACTCCAGTCACTGACTAGTGCAGTCAGATGCACCAAAAAAGTGACATTTTACGAATCTGTCTTAAGACATCTGGATAAGCAAAAAAAAATAAAGACTTGAGAGACAGAGAATAAGACAGAAATACTAAAGTCACTAATAAAGAACAAATTACTCCAGAAAAGTGGAGAAGCAACAATGATGAATCGGGGCCATCACTGCGATGTCTGTCTAGAGGATAAACATGGGGTCACCTTCCTAGAATCCTCTGCGCTATTATCACGTGTCTTAGAACTTCAGCAAATTGTTTACAATAAATGCAGTGTTTTAAAGGGCCCAGTTTTATTTTTTTCCTGTGTTTTGGTACAGAAGACTGCTATATTTGCACTACTACTTATCGCTGAAAATTAATGTGACACGTTCTTGCAGTGACCAGTGCTTTACCATAAGTTATTGTTTCATGGTGACACTTAGATGAAGTCCAATGGAACTTCACAACTCTTAAGATTCCTCCACTGCACCTCTATGTGCCTCTGCTTTCATATCCAGGTATACAAAAGCACAGTTGAAGGCTTATTCCCTATTCATTTCCAATAACTGATTTATCTACATCAGACCTGCCTTGAATAGTGTGCATATCTACCTTAGGCCTCCAATCTATTTTAGGCCTCATTCACACATCCGTGTTTAAACAGGTACGTAAAAAATGGTACCAGTGTCATCCGTGTGTCTGTTTTTACAATCCATGTTTCTTCAAGGATGGAAAAAGAAAGAAATAATTACAAGGCTTCTGCTATCCTTTGCAATGTTAAATACAAACAGCACACTGATGTCATCCATGTGCTGTGTGTTTTTCACGGATCCATAGACTTGTATTGGTCCTTTTCATCCGTGATACTGGAAAAACAGGGGCATGTGAATGGCACAATAGATTATAATGTGTGAGTGGTTTATCCATGAAAAATGTTTACAACACTGAAGTGTGAATGAGGCCTTGGTGCCAATTCATTTGCCAAATGGCATAATTTTTGCACTGAATGATGATCAGTTTTTGCAAATTGTGCTCTGTTTTTTTTAGGCTACGTTCACATTTGCGTTGTGCGCCGCAGCGTCGGCGACACAACGCAAATGTGAACGCATGCACAACGCAGCGTTTTGTGATGCATGCGTCCTTTTTTTTGCTTGATTTTGGACTCACAAACAATGCAACTTGCTGCGTCCTGTGCGCCCTGACGTGTGCGCCGCAGCAACGCATGCGTCACAAAACGCAAATGCAACGCATGTCCATGCGCCCCCATGTTAAATATAGGGGTGCATGACGCATGCGGTGACGCAGCGGCGCCCGACGCCTGCGTCGCACAACGCTAATGTGAGCGTAGCCTTAGATGCACAGAATCCGTTCAAACAAAAGCTTTCACCAAGCGTTCAAAATGAATAGTAAAATGTGCGTGGTTTTACTGTGTTTATTTGGTGGCACAAAAAAAGACCGTGCCATTCAGGCGTGATAGTATTCTAAAGTCTTCTTTACAGATGTGTATATTTTTTCTGCTTTTTTAAAGGAAATCTGTCAGCAGGTTTTTGCTATGTAATCTGAGGATATCATGATGTAAGAGAGAGAATTCTGAATTCAGCGATGTCGCTTATTAGGCTGTGTGATGTTTACTTACAATAAAGATTTTATCGCCAGGACATTGTCATTGCCTGAACTGAAGACCATGCAAATGCTAGACTAACCATGCCTCCTCTGATAAGCAGCTCACTGTTAAAAACCAATGCACATAGAAAGCTGTGATGTCGACTGGGTTAGCTTTTTGAGCTCTGCTACATCTAAAAACTCTGTGTCACAACAGCTGCATCCGGTAAACTAAGTGATACATCGTTGGAATCAGGGTATTTTTTTCCTACATTATGCTACTTTCAGATGAGGTAGCAAAAACCTGGTGACAGATTCCCTTGAAACCCTTGTAAACGTACTACACATTTTATGGTGGCATTTTCCTATTTTGAAATATGACGTTTTTTTCAAGTCTTATAAAGAAGCCCTATGGTAAAACACCTACAAATATCATACCCAGAAGGTTCATTTAGGATGATGACTTTCAACGAGGGGTGGGCAATTCATTTTCCCGAGGGGCCACATGAGAAATGGAACTGCTGTGGAGGGTCGATCAGATCCTAAGCTCAGTGATTGGCTGCAGCAGTATTGTTCACTTTAGTCTTGACATCACCACTGCAGACTGTATACCGAAACTGTAGCAGTGTCAGAAAGGCAGAGGTGGACCCGGAGAGTGTGACTAACATCCTGTTTTATTATGTGAACTCTGCACAAACCAATAGATGCCAGAAAGCATTGTTAAATAATAATTTTTAAAAAATGTGTTTTCTCATGCTCAGTTTAGCCAGTCTGAGCCTGAGTCTCCACCAGTCCTGTGGCCTTAATCCTTTCATGAACTTTATTGTGCATATACGTCACGGTCGAGAAGGGGTTCCCAACCACTGTTGTGCAGTTACAAGGGGCGTTCATTAAAGATTCCCCCTCACCCACTTCCTGTGGACTGAGAGCAATGAAACTTGGCACAGTTATTAGTCCTTCTCTACATAGGAGCCACTTAGGGACACACACTTCTCCCATCTCTTTAAGCAACTGTAAACACCTCGCTTGTAGAAGTCGACAGGTTGCTCCAAAAGTCAGTCACATTGTGACTTCGAAAATCAGTCTTATCATCTGGAAAATGCTTGCCCTTCAAAAATAACTTAATTGTTGGAAAAAGGTGGAAGTCCGATAGTGTGAGATCGGGTGAATAAGGGGGATGTGGTAGAATTTCAAAGCCACATGAGCATGCTTCCATTTGGGCAACATGTGAGTTGTGAACTGGTGCATTGTCTTACAGAAGTCAGACACCTTTGGTTAGCATTCCACGTCTCTTGGTTTTGATGGCCTCCCGCAATTTCTGCTGCAGGGAAGCATAGTATGCCCCAGTGATTATAGTACCTTTTGCTAGGAAATCCATTAGTACTACTCCGTGCTGGTCCCAAAACACTGTGAGTATGACCTTGCCTGCCAAGGGTTGAGCACGTTCCTTCTTTGGAGGTGGTGAGTCATGATGCTTCCATTGCATCGACTGGACTTTAGTCTCAGGATTATAGTGATGGACCCAGCTTTCATCCTGTGTGATCAGTTGAAAAAGTTCTCCTGGTTTCCATGGCACATCGTTAATAGAGCATGAGAGCATTCGACTCGTTCCTGCTTCTGGAAAGGTGTGAGCAGCCGGGGAACACAGTGAGCAGATACCTAATGCATGTGAAGATGGTCTTGGATGATTTTTTCCATGGACCGCAAACTAATCTTGACATTTTGGGCTAGGTGGCAAATGGTTATGCTGTGATTTTCCAAAATGGTGACTTCCACTTGCTGGATGGTGTGTTCATCAATAGCAGAGTGGGGTCGCCCTGGAATTGGAGCTGTTTGCCCTGAAGTCAGACCACATTTGAATGGACGATGCAAGTTCTTGAGTACATCATATGATGGGGAATCATCACCATAAACCTCTTTCATCTCATCAAACGTCTCCTTTGGTGAGCGGCCTTTCAAGTAAATGAACTTGATGACTGCCTTGTATTCCACTGGGTCCCTTATCAAACGTCACACCACTTCAGCACCTGTAAAATCAAGATCGGTATCAGTTCTGAGTTGCAAATTGGCACGTAACCTATAAAAATTTATATCATTACACATGTGCAGTTTGAGTGTTTTGTGATAAACAGAAGTGGATCAGGGAAAAACTTCAATGAACACCCCTTGTACGTAATGGCAATCGTGCAGGGCACAGGAGCTGTGCCTGCAAGATCGACATCGGGAGCTCAGCTTAATTGACAGCCGTGCTCCGGCTGTTTATCCCTCTTAGGCTATGTTTCCACAATGAGCTTTTGATGTGTCAAAAACGCAGCTTCTTATAGTTCTAGCAAAGTCTATGGGATTTATAGAAATCTGCACATTGTGCTTCATTTTAAAACTCTGTATAAACTCACCTGCAGTGCGTTTTTCAAATATGTAGCATATTGATATCTCCCACGGGTACAAGGTACTGGCACCACAATTTCAGATTTGCAATTTTCACTCGGCGACATCCACTGCTGCTTGTTTCTGGAAAACATAATACTACACCTGTAGATAAATTCCCAGAGGGGTGTAATCTCTAAAATAAGGATACTGTACTTCTGGCACATAGGGGCTCAGTATATGGAGTTTGCAAACTATTCTACAAGAATTAGTTCTACCCCTGCCTCATTCGGTTTCCTGCCCTTGATGGGGAACCCATACACAGTGTCAAGTTAATTGGGGGGTTGGCTGGCATTCTGGTGGCAGTAGCATATCTGTGTGTCTGCCAGGTGCAGAGTCCTCCGGGGTTTGCACATGTGCGGGGCACGCTGTAAAGACACGCCCTGATGACGAGCACGCCAGTGACATAGAACCCGGAAGTGTTTGGAGGATACGGCCATTTGGGAGGTAGGTGCTGTAAAGGCAAGTCCAGCATTTAAACATGGTTTTAAGACCGCCGGAAGAGTGGCGACTCTGGCACTTCTTCCCAGGTTTGGGTTGGAGCAGCTAACACAATTGCAGGTCCAGCAACACTCGAGACCGAAGCAGCAACGACGATGACACAGCAGTGGGGTTCGTACTAACAATGGGAAAAGCATCTGAAGTGTTGGTAAGTCCGGCCAGAAGAGCCACGGCATAGCCTTCAGAGGAGATCACTTAGGTGATTATGATTCTGCCTCCAGATCTGGTATCATCAGCTGCTGGTTGGTAAGTGATCGTCGAGAAAGTGAACCTTTGTAACATGTCATTCACGTGTTTGCTTACTTGTTAGGAGAGACATGCATAGCTAAACTCAAACAAAGAGTGGGCACTGTGCTAAGAAGAGTTGACAAGCTTGTGGCAAAAAAAGCTCTGCCAGGCATGTATAGAGAACAGTATGCAAAGAAACCCCTAATTTTGCTATGGAGCTCAGAGAGGCTATTGGATCAGAGGTGAAAATTCTCAGTCCTTAGCCCATCAAAAAAGTGACAAACGTAAGCAGGGGAAAAAGTTAATGTAATCATTAGATTCCAAAGAATTGGAAAACTCAGAGGGAGAATGTATGTCCTCGGATTCCTCCTCTTCCTCAGATGACGGTGAAGGGGGTTGCCCGTGTTTCCATGTGGAAAATACGGACTGATTAGTCAAAGAAGTAAGGTCCGCCATGGGCATAAGAGAGGTGAAGATCCTGAATCAGTGCAAGACTTTGGTGATCTGGAACAGAAAAAGCAAAGTACCTATCCGGTAATTGAGAAAATACAGGCCCTTATTAAGTGTGAATGGAAAAGACCTGAAAGAAAGGGTTCATTACCTTCATCTTTGAAGAGGAAGTACCCCTTTGAGGAGCAAGAAACAGTCCTATGGGATAAAGCACCAAAATAGATGTAGCAGTAGCCAAGTTGTATAAGCAATCTTTCTTGGCCTTTGAAGATATGAGGTGCTTAAAGATTCCTTAGATAAGAAAAATATTTAGAATTGAGAGTCCTCAGTGGTTGATACCTTTTTAATGGCTAACTGAAAAGATGGTAACAAATTGCAAGCTTTCAAGACTACTCAGGTCTCTTCATCAGGCATAGACTAATAGAAATTCTGAAGAATCACATATTTATGCACAACACAGCACAGAAAAATGCCATAGATAAGACAGGTGACCTTAAGCAGAATTACCATTATGTGAGTGATAAACAGTTATGTCCATAAATATTGGAACAGTTCAAAGATAAGGAGTGTGAATGTTTTATTCTCCTCTGATTGGGGTCTGGTTCTATGTTTCTATGTTATGGTGACCCCACATGGTCTGAGGAGCTATTTCCTTAATTGATGTAAAAGGACATAAATCCATGCGACACATTTATTCCTGCACTAAGTGTGTCAAAGGTAATCATCAGCTTATATTCCCAAACTCTTCTGTCTCGCTGAGATTTAAAGTTACCGTTTAATACAAGTAATTTCATGTCCATAATTCTATGATCGGGGAGACAAAAATGTATTGCCACAGGTAGATCCATTCTTTCCAGGACGTCCCTACTGACAGCACATTGGAGGACGTCCTCCTCCTCTGTTGTGAATTTGGATTCTGGGCTCCCCCGGTGGCCGCTTGTGGAATTGGACTTGTCATCCTCTTTCCTGTTTCACCTGGTTCCATCAGTAGTGGGTGTCGCTATTTAAGCTCATTTCTCTGGTGGTTTCTTGCCGGTCAACAATGTTATCTGATGCCTCTCAGTGCTTGTTCCTGCTTCTGACAACTACTAGATAGTTGGACCTTTGTCCATGTTTCGTTTTGCCTATTTGTTCCAGTTCACAGCTGAAGTTTTGTTACTGTGTCTGGAAAGCTCTCGTTGATCAGGGATTGCTACTCTGGCGTTATGAGTTAATGCCAGAGTTTAAGGTAATCTCTGGATGGTGTTTTGTTAGTGTTTTTCTGCTGACCATGAAAGTATACTATCTGTCTTCTGCTATCTAGTAAGCGGACCTCAAATTTGCTAAGACTATTTTCCTGCTGCGTTTGTTGTTTCATCTGAACTCACCGTCATTATATGTGGGGGGCTACTGTCTTCTTTGGAATATTTCTCTAGAGGTGAGCCAGGTCTTATATTTCCCTCTGCTAGCTATTTAGGTCTTAGGCCAGAGCTGGGCATCTAGCGATAAATAGGAAATGCTACCTGGCTATTTCTAGTTGCGCGGCAGGCTTAGTTCATGGTCAGTATAGTTCCATCTTCCGAGAGCTTGTCCCTCTATAGTCTTGCTATGATCTCTGCCTGCAGAGATCATGACAGTTTGACCGGCCCCTAAAGTGTTAAAGACCCAGGTTGAGAAAGGAGAGTTATAAGAAGTCTGCTGGAATTTTTTTTTTTTTTTTTTTTTTTTTTTTTTCCCAGTTTGCCTTGCTGAAGTCTTTTTTCTCTCTCTCCTCCTAATCTCTGTATGGCTCTGTGTGCACCTGACAATAATGGATCTTCAGAGTGTAACTGCGGGTTTGAATAATCTCATCACGAAAGTACAAAATTTACAAGATTTTGTGGTACATGCTCCAGTATCTGAGCCGAGAATTCCTTTGCCGGAGTTCTTCACAGGGAATAGAGCTAGCTTCCAGAATTTCCGAAATAATTGTAAGCTTTATTTGTCCCTGAAGTCTCGTTCAGCTGGAGACCCTGCTCAGCAGGTTAGGATTGTGATTTCCTTGCTCAGGGGTGACCCTCAAGATTGGGCCTTCTCATTGCCAGCAGGGGATCCTGCGTTGCGCGATGTGGATGCGTTTTTTCTGGCCTTGGGCTTGCTTTATGAGGAACCTCATTTGGAACTTCAGGCAGAAAAAACTTTGATGGCACTATCTCAGGGGCAAGACGAAGCTGAGGTTTACTGCCAAAAATTCCGTAAATGGTCTGTGCTTACTCAGTGGAATGAGTGCGCCTTGGCGGCAACTTTCAGAGAAGGTCTCTCTGATGCCGTTAAGGATGTTATGGTGGGGTTCCCTGTGCCTGCAGGTCTGAATGAGTCCATGACAATGGCTATTCAGATTGATAGGCGTCTGCGGGAGCGCAAACCGGTGCACCATCTGGCGGTGTCTATGGAAAAGACGCCAGAAAGTATGCAGTGTGATAGAATTCTGTCCAGGAGCGAGCGACAGAATTTTAGACGGAAGAATGGATTGTGCTTCTATTGTGGGGATTCTACTCATGTTATATCAGCATGCTCTAGGCGTACAAAGAAGCTTGATAAGTCTGTTTCCATTGGCACCATTCAGTCTAAGTTTATTTTGTCTGTAACCCTGATTTGCTCTTTGTCATCCATTGCCACGGACGCCTATGTTGACTCTGGCGCCGCTCTGAGTCTTATGGATTGGTCCTTTGCCAATCGTTGTGGTTTTGATTTAGAGCCTTTGGAGACTCTTATTCCTCTGAAGGGGATTGACTCCACCCCATTGGCTAATAATAAACCACAATACTGGACACAAGTAACCATGCGTATCAATCCGGATCACCAGGAGATTATTCGTTTCCTGGTGCTGTATAATTTACATGACGATTTGGTACTGGGATTGCCATGGTTGCAGTCTCACAATCCAGTCTTGGACTGGAGAGCAATGTCTGTGTTGAGCTGGGGATGTAAGGGTATTCATGGGGACTTACCTTTGGTTTCTATTTCGTCGTCCATTCCCTCTGAAGTCCCTGAGTTCCTCTCTGATTATCAAGACGTCTTTGACGAACCCAAGCTTGGGTCGTTACCTCCGCACCGTGAGTGCGATTGTGCCATAGATTTGATACCGGGTTGCAAATATCCAAAGGGTCGTTTGTTTAATCTGTCTGTGCCGGAACATGCGGCTATGCGGGAATATATAAAGGAGTCTTTGGAAAAGGGACATATTCGTCCATCTTCTTCTCCCTTGGGAGCTGGGTTTTTCTTTGTCTCAAAAAAGGACGGCTCTTTGAGACCATGTATTGATTATCGGCTTCTGAATAAGATCACTGTTAAGTACCAATACCCATTGCCATTGCTTACTGATTTGTTTGCTCGTATAGAGGGTGCTAAGTGGTTCTCTAAAATTGATCTTCGTGGGGCGTATAATTTGGTGCGGATCAGGCAGGGGGATGAGTGGAAGACCGCATTTAATACGCCCGAGGGCCACTTTGAGTATTTGGTCATGCCTTTTGGTCTTTCTAATGCCCCTTCAGTTTTCCAGTCTTTTATGCATGATATTTTCCGCGATTTTTTGGATAAATTTATGATAATATATCTGGATGATATTCTGATTTTTTCTGATGACTGGGACTCTCATGTCCAGCAGGTCAGGAGAGTTTTTCAGGTTCTGCGGTCTAATTCTTTATGTGTGAAGGGGTCTAAGTGCGTTTTTGGGGTCCAGAAAATTTCCTTTTTGGGGTATATTTTTTCTCCCTCTTCCATTGAGATGGATCCCGTCAAGGTGCAAGCTATTTGTGACTGGACTCAGCCCTCCTCTCTTAAGGGTCTTCAGAGATTTTTGGGCTTTGCCAACTTTTACCGCCGATTTATTGCTGGTTTTTCGGATGTCGTTAAACCACTGACTGATTTGACCAGACATGGCGCTGATGTTGCTAATTGGTCCCCTCATGCTGTAGAGGCCTTTCAGGAACTTAAGCACCGTTTTGCCTCTGCCCCTGTGTTACGTCAGCCTGATGTGAATCTGCCTTTTCAGGTTGAGGTTGACGCTTCGGAGATCGGAGCTGGGGCAGTGTTGTCGCAGAAAGGTTCCGACTGCTCCGTCATTAGGCCTTGTGCCTTCTTTTCTCGCAAATTTTCGCCCGCAGAGCGGAATTATGATGTTGGGAATAGGGAGCTTTTGGCCATGAAGTGGGCGTTTGAGGAGTGGCGCCATTGGCTAGAGGGGGCTAAGCATCAGGTGGTGGTATTGACTGACCACAAAAATTTGATTTATCTTGAGACTGCCAGGCGCCTGAATCCTAGACAGGCGCGCTGGTCTTTATTTTTTTCTCGCTTTAATTTTGTGGTGTCATACCTACCGGGTTCTAAGAATGTTAAGGCAGATGCCCTTTCTAGGAGTTTTGACCCGGACTCTCCTGGTAATGCTGAACCCACAGGTATCCTTAGGGAGGGAGTAATTTTGTCGGCCGTTTCTCCTGATCTGCGGCGGTCCTTGCAAGAGTTTCAGGCGGATAGACCGGATCGTTGTCCGCCTGATAGACTGTTTGTTCCGGATGATTGGACCAGTAGAGTCATCTCTGAGGTACATTCTTCTGCATTGGCAGGTCATCCCGGAATTTTTGGTACCAGGGATTTGGTGGCAAGATCCTTCTGGTGGCCTTCCCTGTCACGAGATGTGCGAGTCTTTGTGCAGTCATGTGACATTTGTGCTCGGGCCAAGTCTTGTAGTTCTCGGGCTAGCGGACTGCTGTTGCCCTTGCCTATTCCTAAGAGGCCTTGGACACACATCTCGATGGATTTTATTTCAGATCTGCCTGTTTCCCAGAAGATGTCTGTCATCTGGGTGGTCTGTGACCGTTTCTCTAAAATGGTCCATTTGGTTCCTCTGCCCAAGTTGCCTTCTTCTTCTGAGTTGGTTCCTCTGTTTTTTCAGAATGTTGTCCGATTGCACGGTATTCCTGAGAATATTGTTTCTGACAGAGGTACCCAATTTGTGTCTAGATTTTGGCGGGCATTCTGTGCTAGGATGGGCATAGATTTGTCTTTTTCATCTGCTTTTCACCCTCAGACTAATGGCCAGACCGAGCGGACTAATCAGACCCTGGAGACATATCTGAGGTGTTTTGTCTCTGCTGACCGGGATGATTGGGTTGCTTTTTTGCCATTGGCAGAGTTCGCCCTCAATAATCGGGCCAGCTCTTCCACCTTGGTGTCCCCGTTTTTCTGTAATTCGGGGTTTCACCCTCGATTTTCCTCCGGTCAGGTGGAATCCTCGGATTGTCCTGGAGTGGATGCGGTGGTGGAGAGATTGCATCACATCTGGGGGCAGGTTATGGACAATTTGAAGTTGTCCCAGGAGAAGACTCAGCGTTTTGCCAACCGTCATCGTCGTGTTGGTTCTCGGCTTTGTGTTGGAGATTTGGTGTGGTTGTCTTCTCGTTTTGTCCCTATGAGGGTCTCTTCTCCTAAGTTTAAACCTCGGTTCATCGGCCCTTATAGAATATTGGAGATTCTTAATCCTGTTTCTTTCCGTTTGGACCTCCCTGCGTCCTTTTCCATTCATAACGTTTTTCATCGGTCGTTATTGCGCAGGTATGAGGTACCTGTTGTACCTTCAGTTGAGCCTCCTGCTCCGGTGTTGGTTGAGGGTGAGTTGGAGTACGTTGTGGAGAAAATTTTGGACTCTCGTGTTTCCAGACGGAGACTCCAGTATCTGGTCAACTGGAAGGGTTACGGCCAGGAGGATAATTCTTGGGTCAATGCATCTGATGTTCATGCTTCTGATCTTGTTCGTGCCTTCCATAGGGCTCATCCTGGTCGCCCTGGTGGATCTGGTGAGGGTTCGGTGCCCCCTCCTTGAGGGGGGGGTACTGTTGTGAATTTGGATTCTGGGCTCCCCCGGTGGCCGCTTGTGGAATTGGACTTGTCATCCTCTTTCCTGTTTCACCTGGTTCCATCAGTAGTGGGTGTCGCTATTTAAGCTCATTTCTCTGGTGGTTTCTTGCCGGTCAACAATGTTATCTGATGCCTCTCAGTGCTTGTTCCTGCTTCTGACAACTACTAGATAGTTGGACCTTTGTCCATGTTTCGTTTTGCCTATTTGTTCCAGTTCACAGCTGAAGTTTTGTTACTGTGTCTGGAAAGCTCTCGTTGATCAGGGATTGCTACTCTGGCGTTATGAGTTAATGCCAGAGTTTAAGGTAATCTCTGGATGGTGTTTTGTTAGTGTTTTTCTGCTGACCATGAAAGTATACTATCTGTCTTCTGCTATCTAGTAAGCGGACCTCAAATTTGCTAAGACTATTTTCCTGCTGCGTTTGTTGTTTCATCTGAACTCACCGTCATTATATGTGGGGGGCTACTGTCTTCTTTGGAATATTTCTCTAGAGGTGAGCCAGGTCTTATATTTCCCTCTGCTAGCTATTTAGGTCTTAGGCCAGAGCTGGGCATCTAGCGATAAATAGGAAATGCTACCTGGCTATTTCTAGTTGCGCGGCAGGCTTAGTTCATGGTCAGTATAGTTCCATCTTCCGAGAGCTTGTCCCTCTATAGTCTTGCTATGATCTCTGCCTGCAGAGATCATGACACTCCTCCTTCCAGGGACAGGAAACACACGAGAGTTTAAATATCCGGCTCCACCCTCTAATCCTCAGTGTTTTTCCTGTCCCTGCATGGAGGGACACACGTAGAGAAGCAGCAGCTTACCGAGCTCAGGGGGATCGAGCGGTCCTCCAATCCTTCCCCCTGTCAAGCGGCTCAGGGTCGAAACTCCCCGGAGGGGAGTCCCTCTACCCCAGAGGCCCGGAGCGGGACGATGCTCCGGGAGTGAACCGCTCCCCCCGTTGGGGGGCTCTCGGTTCAGGACGCGGCGGCGATCCAGGCAGCCTCCATCCGGCAGAACGCGCGGTCAGGAGACGCTACAGCCAGTCGGCACTTCCGGGTTCTGGGGAGCCGCGTCACTTCCGGTCTCAGGAGCCGGTGAAACGTCACTTCCGGTGGCGTTCTATGAACGGGGAACAGACGCTCCAGACTGGAGAACGCTGTCAGAGCGGTTGCTTCTGCGTTAGCGTCCAGCACCTGCATCAGGAGTGGTACCGTCTGCATCTGGAACCGGCTATGGAGGACAGAAACGACGAGGAAGGGGTAAGCCTGCCCTGGGCAGTATACCCTTTGTACTATCTAAGCTCCTCGCTCCCTCTAGCCTATTACTCCCTATCTTATACCGTTTAGGATAAGGGAAACCCCGCTGCTCCCCCTGCCACGACTAAAAAATCTGGGAAGGCCACAATGAAGAGCATCAGATGTCCTGTATGCCATATTAAACTCCCAGACTCCCATGGCAAGACGCTCTGTGCCACCTGTACGTCTAAAGTTATGAACGACGAGCAGTCATCAATGTTCTCCGAGATGAGATCCCTTATACGGGAAGAGGTGCAGGCTTCTATATCTAGCCTTTCGCATTCTCGGCCTACCAGTCACATAACCGGTCGCAAGCGCGCCAGGAAGGAGGAAGTCCAGGGGGAGCCAGAATATTCTTCTGATGAAGGTTCCGAACTTAGGGATTCACTATCAGAAGAGGAAGGTGAAATTCCCGTAGAAAACCAGGACAGAGCCAGGAAGTATCTCTTCCAGTCTGAGGAGACAGACGAACTTGTCCAGGCTGTTAGGAATACGATGCAGATCGAGGATACTGCTAAACCACAGTCCAGGCAGGACTTGATGTTCGGGGGACTCGTGGCACGAAACCTGACTGTGTTTCCCATTAGTGATCATATCAAGGCTATGGTCATAGAAGAATGGAAGGAGGCCGAGCGCCGATTAGTGCTTTCTCGTGACTTCAAAAGCCGCCTGCCGTTCGATCCGGAGGAAGTCAAGCTATGGGAAGAGATCCCAAAAATTGACGTTCCCGTAGCAAAGGTCACTAAAAAGACTGCGATACCCTTCGAAGACTCCTCCAGTCTTCGTGACCCTATGGATAGGAAGGCCGACATCCTCCTTAAAAGGGCCTGGGAATCTTCTGCAGCTTTGATTAGAACGAACATAGCAGCCACTTCGGTGGCCAGGTCTATGTACTTATGGATGGGGAAGTTAGAAGAGCAGTTATCCAATAAGACACCCAGAGCTGATATTCTGCACTCCTTTCCTATAATGAAGTCCGCAATGGCCTTCTTATCTGATATGACGGCTGAATCTGTCAGATTTTCAGCCCGTAATAGCTCACTATCTAATGCAGCTAGGAGGGCGGTCTGGCTTAGGTCATGGTCTGGTGACAATGCTTCCAAATCCAAACTCTGCTCTATTCCATTTTCAGGACAGAGGGTGTTTGGACCGGCTTTGGACTCTATCCTCGAGTCAGCGTCCGATAAAAAGAAAGGTTTTCCGGAGGACAAACCTAAGCGTCCACAGCCCTTTCGGAGAGGTTTCTTCTCCAGAAAGCAGTTCGATCCTAAAAATCAGGGTCGGTCCAGCAGGGGATCCTACAGAGGCTCCCGTGGACAGAATAATAGGAACAGAGCTTCTTTCTTTAGCCCATCCTATAAAAATAAATCTCTATGACGCCACTCACATTGGGGGGAGGCTCCGTATGTTCGCAGGAAATTGGGCCCAGATTACTCAGAATCAGTGGATTCTCAGTACTGTTTCCGAAGGTTACAGCATAGAACTTTACTCACCTCCCCCAGAAAGATACATTACACCTACGGCAGTCAAACCAGATTCGGCTATACTAAAGGACTTACAGGACATGCTCAGGACAGAAGTAATAATTCCTGTCCCTCAGTCAGAGTTGGGGAAAGGCCACTACTCTTCCCTGTTCACGGTCACGCGGCCATCAGGCGACACCCGCACAATAATAAATCTAAAGCCTTTGAATGCATGGGTGAGATACAGAAGGTTCCGCATGGAATCCATTCGGTCAGCAATTCCGCTTATAAACCAAAATGCGGTCATGTGCACTATCGACCTAAAAAGGGCCTATTACCAGGTCCCAGTACATCCCTCATCTCAGAAACTGCTGAGATTTGCCGTAGCTCTGCCCACCCGGACCTGCCACTATCAGTTTCAGGGCCTTCCCTTCGGTCTGGCTTCCGCTCCTCGCGTTTTTACCAAACTTGTATCAGAGATGGTGGCCTTCCTAAGGAAACAAGGCATCATATTAATCCCGTACTTGGACGATTTCCTGCTTGTGGCAGATTCAGTAAAGCTCCTGGAAGATCACCGAGAGCGGACTATCGCACTGATGGAGCATCTCGGCTGGGTACTGAACCGGCAGAAATCCGATCTACTACCAGAGCGGAAGAAAACCTTCCTGGGTGTGCAACTAGATTCCAGACGCAGAATATCGTTACTACCCGGTGCCAAGAGGAAGATAATTCAGACTCAGGTCCGGTATCTATTGGAACATCGAGTTACCATAAGAATGGCTATGAAGGTTTTAGGTCTTATGACGGCCTGCATACCATCCGTCAGGTGGGCGCAGTCTCACACAAGACACCTACAGAAACAGATCTTATCAGCTTGGGATCGCCGCCAGTCTTCCCTAGAAGCTCCTCTGAGATTGAACAATCTAACGAGAAGATCTCTCGTCTGGTGGACACGTTCGGAGAACTTAGAGGTGGGAGTCCTATGGGTCACCCATCCTTACGTAGTTATCACTACGGACGCCAGCGCCTGGGGCTGGGGAGCTCATCTGCAGGGCCGAATCTTGCAAGGCAAGTGGCCAGAAAGCATAAGAAGCAGATCATCCAACTTCAGAGAGCTCTACGCTGTATGGCAAGCACTAAAGCACAATCAGTCCATACTCTCGGACCAGCACGTAAGAATATTCTCCGACAATGTAACAACAGTTTCATTCCTGAACCATCAGGGAGGTACCAATTATCAACCACTGCAGGATCTAGCAGAGATGATCTTCAGGTGGGCAGAGGACAACGTGCTATCCATTACAGCTATCCATCTGGAAGGATCCCAAAATGTGATAGCAGATTACCTAAGCAGACGAAATCTGTGCCCAACAGAGTGGGAACTGGAACAAAGCATCTTCCAAGAATTATGTCGCAGATGGGGAACCCCCAACATCGACCTATTCGCGAACAGGAGGAACGCGAAGACCCCAAGGTTCTTCTCCCTGAACCCCTCGGACCTTCCAGAAGGGGTAGATGCCCTGAGTCAGCAGTGGAACCAACCGCTGTCATATGCATTCCCACCCCTGGCACTAATTCCAGCCGTACTTCGGAAGATCAAGGAAGATCGGGCTTTGGTCATCTTAATCGTCCCGTTTTGGCCGAGACGAAGCTGGTTTCCGGTGTTGGGGTCGTTAGCAGCCGACAACCCAGTCGAATTACCCATCAAGGGGAGAGTCATCCATCAAGGTCCAGTGTATCACCCAGACCCAAGCAGACTCCGTCTTTCAGCCTGGATCCTGAAAGGGACATCCTGAGGTCCAGAGGATTGTCTGACCAAGTCATCTCTACCATCCAGGGTAGTAGAAAACCCGTTACCTCAGCCATTTACCAGAAGATCTGGAAGCGTTTTTGTTTAGAAGGTGGCAGGTCCAATGCGGTATCAGGTTCCCTGGACATCCCTGGTATCTTGGACTTCTTACAAAAAGGGTTTAACCTGGGCCTCCGACCCAGCACACTGAAAGTCCAGGTGTCTGCGCTAAGCTCATTTCTGGACTACCCTTTGGCATCTCACCCATGGATAATAAGGTTTATTCGGGCCACTCAGAGAATGCGTCCCACTATTCGACAGCTTTCACCATCCTGGGACCTTAACTTGGTTCTTAGGGCACTATGTAAAGGTGTTTATTCTTCCGGGGATAGTATGCCTATTTCTACTCTCACTCGTAAAACCGCGTTTTTAGTGGCGATAACTACAGCCAAGAGGGTGGGAGACAGAGATCCTTATCTGCAGATCAGGGATGACAGTCTAATTCTCAGATTAGATCCAGCCTTTATCCCAAAAGTAGCCTCTATTAAAAATAGGAATCAGGAAGTAATTCTCCCTTCATTTTGTAATAACCCTGCTAACGAGAAAGAGAGGGCCCTCCACTCATTAGACGTTAGGCAAGGGGTTCTAGATTACCTAAGTGCTACAGATTCTTGGCGTACTGATCCAAACCTTTTTGTTCTGTTTGGGGGAAAGAATAAGGGGAAAAAGGCTTCTAAGGCCTCAATTTCTCGTTGGATCACCGAAGTGATCACAGACGCCTATCGGTCAGAAGGTATGCCCCCGCCTATAGGCTTAAAAGCCCACTCTACCCGTGGGGTGTCCGCCTCCTGGGCGGAGCGTGCAGGAGCTTCTGTAGAACAGATCTGTAATGCCGCAACATGGTCCAGGGCTGACACTTTTTGTAGACACTATAAACTTGACGTTACATCCGGTCAGCACACGGCTTTTGGGAGGAAAGTCCTCCAAGCAGTAATCCCACCCTGAGGAGGTCCTTTGGTACTCTCCAATGTGCTGTCAGTAGGGACGTCCTGGAAAATCGGTATTAGTCTTACCGGTAATTATGTTTCCAGGAGTCCATACTGACAGCACCGGTAGTTCCCCCCCGTTCATGTAATATTCTCAAGTATATTCGGATTTTGCCTATATACTATTTGTATTATAATTCTGTCATTAAAGGGAACCTGTCACCACGTTTTTGGAAGATGGGATAAAAATAGCGTTAAATAGGGGCAGAGGTGGGCGTTACATTAGTGTGTGTGTTATGCGTTTATTACCCACCTAAGTTGCCGAAATAACTTTGCAAAGTCTCCGTTTTCGCCTGTCAATCAGGCTGGTCAGGTCGCATGGGCGTTGTCTTCCCCCAGATTTGGCGTAGTTTTCCGTTGGTGGCGTAGTGGTGTGCGCATGCCCAAAGTCCGGAATCCTCTTCCAGGGGATTTAAAATAGCGCGGTGTTCGTTATTGCATTGGTGATCGGTGGGCGCGGCCATCTTCCTTTGGCCGCGCGTGCGCAGAAGCGGCGCTCTGCTGGCCGCGGCTTCAGGAAAATGGCCGCCGCGATATCCATCTGCGCACGCGCGGCATCCCGCGGCCATTTTCCTGAAGCCGCGGCCAGCAGAGCGCCGCTTCTGCGCACGCGCGGCCAAAGGAAGATGGCCGCGCCCACCGATCACCAATGCAATAACGAACACCGCGCTATTTTAAATCCCCTGGAAGAGGATTCCGGACTTTGGGCATGCGCACACCACTACGCCACCAACGGAAAACTACGCCAAATCTGGGTGAAGACACCACGCCCATGTGACCTGACCAGCCTGATTGACAGGCGAAAACGGAGACTTTGCAAAGTTATTTCGGCAACTTAGGTGGGTAATAAACGCATAACACACACACTAATGTAACGCCCACCTCTGCCCCTATTTAACGCTATTTTTATCCCATCTTCCAAAAACGTGGTGACAGGTTCCCTTTAAAGATATTTTATTTGCATGATTCCATGATTGGTTCTTGCTACAACACTGAGGATTAGAGGGTGGAGCCGGATATTTAAACTCTCGTGTGTTTCCTGTCCCTGGAAGGAGGAGGAGGACGTCCTCCAATGTGCTGTCAGTATGGACTCCTGGAAACATAATTACCGGTAAGACTAATACCGATTTTTTTCTCTTATTGTGTGGCGGTGAGAGTTCATCCTTGTTCTCAGTTTCTGCCCTGTCTCCCCCACATACAGACCCCCAGTTGGACATTTAGTACAAATAATTAAGTACACCACATTAGAAGTGACGCAGCTGAATGTACCTGGGATCTTGTAGTCCTGATGTGAATTGGGGATCTTTATCTTGTCCGTGGTCATTATAAATGGACAGGTTTTACATTTTTTCTGGTTGCAAGGAAAGGTACCTGCAGCTGTTGGAGAGGACAGCGAGCTTCTGACAATGATGCTTCTTAGATTTGGGGGCTGCCTAAAACACAGTGGGGGGTCTGGAAAAATGGATTGTAATCGGGCATCTTTTTGTAGTAAAGGTTGTAGTTTCCGTGCAGCTCCCCTTAGTGCCTCCAGATTTGGATTGTAGGTGACTACTAGAGGCACCCGGTTATTTTCTTCTTTAGCTTTGTAATGTAGCAGGTGATTCCTTAATATTCTAGTTGCTCTAGTAATTTTGGTTTTGAATTGTTCTTGGATGGTAGCCCTGATTTAAAAAGGTCTTTCTGAGGCGACCAAGGTGTTCATATCTATCCATGGGGTTGGAACATATACGATTGTATCTGATGGCTTGGCTGTAGACAATAGAGTTTGTGTTTTGGATGGAAACTGTCCCATTTAAGGTATGTTGGGCAGTCGATTGGCTTCTGATACAGGGATGTCTCTATTTCATTGTTCTGCAACTTAATGATGGTGTCCAAAAAGTTAATTTCAGTGCAGGAGTAGTTGTGTTAAGTTGATGGTAGGATCAAATTGATTGATTAAACTGTTCTTGGAACATCTTTAGCTGTGGCACTCAGACTCTGTCCAGATAATTAAAATATCATCAATGTAGCGGTAGAAAGCCAGAGGCCTGATGGGACATGAGGACAAAAGGTCGCTTTCAAGCATGGCCATGAAAAGATTTGCATACTGTGGGGCCATTTTACTTCCCATTGCTGTGCCAGTCTCCTGTAGATAGATCTTCTTGTCAAACTCAAAGTAATTGTGGGTGAGGATGAATTTTATAAGTTTCACCACAGAATCCGCATCAGTCCCTGTGTTTTCCAGGAAGAATTTGCAGGCATTTAATCCATCCTAGTGTGGGATATTAGAGTACAAAGATTCCACATCCATGGTGGCCAGGATGGTTCCTTCTGGACCTATTGCTGTATAGGTCAGTTGTATCCTGAATGAAGCTGGGTGTATCCTTTACCAGTGGTTTAAGAATACCCTCTACCCATCCACATTTGTAGATTGTGAGCCTTTGCGGGCAGGGTCCTCTCTCCTACTGTACCAGTTATGACTTGTATTGTTCAAGATTATTGTACTTGTTTTTATTATGTATACCCCTCCTCACTTGTAAAGCGCCATGGAATAAATGGCGCTATAACAATAAATAATAATAATAATAATACCTGCTCAGTAAGGGTGCCCACACATGAAATAATTGGTCTTCCTGGATTTCCAGATTTGTGGATTTTGGGAAGCATGTAGAATATCCCTGCTCTTGGAATTTCTGGTATCAGGTCATTCTCTCTTATGGATTCTTCGGGCAGACAAGATACCAACTTGTTTAGTTCCTTGTAATAGTCCTGTGTAGGATCCGACTCCCAATTTTATGTAGTAGCGTGTGTCGATAAGTTGTCTGTTTGCTTCCTTCATATAGTCTGATGTGTTCATCATGACTATTGCACATCCCTTGTCAGCAGGTTTAATGATGATTTCTTTGTGGGTGTTCAAAGACTGTATGGCCTTTCTCTCCTGGGCACTGATGGATGCTTGTCTCCTGTTGGTGGATTTTATCAAATGTCTGAAGGAGTCTATATATTTATCCAAATGAGGGTTGCGTCCAGGTGGAGGTGTCCAGTCTGACCTCTTCTTGGTTGTTAGGATCCCTTTTCCTTCACTCTGAGTGTTTTCTGAATCTTCTGTATCATTGAAATATTCCCTCAGGCGCAGTCTCCTGAAAAAATGTTCCATATCACTGCAGAGTTCAGTTTTATCCAGGGCCTTAGTAGGACAAAATGAGAGTCCTCTGGAAAGCATGGCCAGCTCCACTTTGTTGGGTTTATAATCTGAGAGATTAATGACACAGTTACATGCTTTTGTGTCTGGAATGGAGTGGTTGTCAAAATTGTCAGGTTTTGGCTTTGTTTTGTATCTGTTTGTATAGAGTCCTGAATTGAGGCGCAATCTGTGTAGTTTCTTTTCCTTGTTATGAATCAGGTACGTAGTTTGTTGTAGTATTGTAATTTTTGCTTTGTGTCTTCTGTAAGTGTTTTCCTCAGAGTTTCAAATTGACCTTGGACTTTACTCTTTATGCTGTAGCAGACATATCTTGGTACCATGTTAGCCAGTGGATAGAAAAATATTTAGAATTGAGACTCCTCAATGGTTGATACCTTTTAGCCATTAAAAGGTATCAACCACTGAGGACTCTCAATTCTAAATATTTTTCTATCCATTAGGTAAGAAGGCAGATGTCTAAATAATGTCTGGTAATCCTCAGCATGAGCAGTAAAACTGTATATATTTATTTATCTGTTTATTTTACTCACTTATACAGCTCTGGGAAAAAAATTAAGAGACCACCACATCAAAATCCTGTCATGGGCAGCCCAATCTCCAGACCTGAACCCCATTGAAAACCTCTGGAATGTAATCAAGAGGATGATGGATAGTCACAAACCATCAAGCAAAGAAGAACTGCTTAAATTTTTGCACCAGAAGCAGTGTGAAAGACTGGTGGAAAACTAGTGAAGAAGCATGAAAGCTGTGATTAAAAATCATGGTTATTCCACAAAATATTGATTTCTGAACTCTTCCTGAATTAAAACATTAGTATTGTTGTTTCTAAATGATTATGAACTTGTTTTCTTTGTGTTATTTGAGGTCTGGAAGCACTGTTTGTTTGTTTTTTTTTAATTTTCACCATTTTTGTTTGTCAGAAAAAATTACTAAATTTATTGCTTGAAAATTCGGAGACATGTCAGAAGTTTACAGAATAAAAGAACAATTTACATTTTACTCAAACAATATACCTATAAAGAGAAAAATCAGACAAACTGAACATTTTGCAGTGGTCTCTTAATTTTTGCCAGAGCTGTATAGTGCCATTAATTTTGCAGCATTTTACATACATTATTAGCACTGTCTTCATTGGGGCTCACAATCTAAATTCCCTATCAGTCTTTTGAGTTTGGGGAGAAACTGGAGTACCCAGAGGCTATATCTGCAACATCTACATCTAGGTCCATGATGATCTGTCTTGATCAATTGTAAAAAAGGACGAGCACATCTAAACTAGTGTGAATAAGCGCCAACCAAAAAAAGCATATAAGCAACAAATAGTAAGGTTGCACCATAAAATACAAAGAAGGATTACTCTATAACATTGAAAGTGCATTGCTGCCATAAGAAAAAGCGCTATATAATGTACACAGTAAATATTTATCTGCAAAATTGCTATGAAAAAAGGAAGGTACTTAGCGCATAGATTGGCCAATATATGTGAGCCCAATTGCCATGTCAAGGCGTCCTTTGTACTTGCACATCTGCACTCCCACTCGCCACAGGTGATTTTAAGCAGATTAGCTGGTCCATTCCTGCCCCATAAATTGTAGTCTTTTTTTGCACAGGAGAGGTGACATATCAGGGCAGGGATCCAATTTACAAAGGACGCCTTTGTAGATTATGGTGCAACCTTACAATTTTTTTTATCAATTGTAAAGTCCGCTAAGTAGTAAAGCTGCAATGGAAGACATCTTTGCAAACATCCCGTTAACCCCCTTTACCCCCAAGGGTGGTTTGCACGTTATGGACCGGGCCAATTTTTACAATTCTGACCACTGTCCCTTTATGAGGTTATAACTCTGGAACGCTTCAACGGATCCCAGTGATTCTGACATTATTTTCTCGTGACATATTGTACTTCATGATAGTGGTAAAATTTCTTTGATATTACCTGCGTTTATTTGTGAAAAAAAAACGGAAATTTGGCAAAAATGTTGAAAATTTCGCAATTTTCCAACTTTGAATTTTTATGCAATTAAATCAGAGATATGTCACACAAAATACTTAATAAGTAACATTTCCCACATGTCTACTTTACATCAGCACAATTTTGGAACCAAAATTGTTTTTTGTTAGGGAGTTATAAGGGTTAAAAGTTGACCAGCAATTTCTCATTTTTACAACACCATTTTTTTTAGGGACCACATCTCATTTGAAGTCATTTTGAGGGGTCTATATGATAGAAAATACCCAAGTGTGACACCATTCTAAAAACTGCACCCCTCAAGGTGCTCAAAACCACATTCAAGAAGTTTATTAACCCTTCAGCTGTTTCACAGGAATTTTTGGAATGTTTAAATAAAAATGAACATATAACTTTTTTTCACAAAAAATTTACTTCAGCTCCAATTTGTTTTATTTTACCAAGGGTAACAGGAGAAAATGGACCCCAAAAGTTGTTGTACAATTTGTCGTGAGTACGCCGATACCCTATATGTGGGGGTAAACCACTGTTTGGGCGCATGGCAGAGCTCGGAAGGGAAGGAGCGCCGTTTGACTTTTCAATGCAAAATTGACAGGAATTGAGATGGGACGCCATGTTGCGTTTGGAGAGCCACTGATGTGCCTCAACATTGAAACCCCCCACAAGTGACACCATTTTGGAAAGTAGACCCCCTAAGGAACTTATCTAGATGTGTGGTGAGCACTTTGACCCACCAAGGGCTTCACAGAAGTTTATAATGCAGAGCCGTAAAAATAAAACAAAAATTTTTTCCCACAAAAATTATTTTTTAGCCCCCAGTTTTGTATTTTTCCGAGGGTAACAGGAGCAATTGGACCCCCAAAGTTGTTGTCCAATTTGTCCGGAGTGCGCTGATACCCCATATGTGGGGGAACCACCGTTTGAGCACATGGCAGAGCTCAGAAGGGAAGGAGCATCATTTGGAATGCAGACTTAGATGGATTGGTCTGCATCCGTCACATTGCGTTTGCAGAGCCCCTAATGTACCTAAACAGTAGAAACCCCCCACAAGTGACCCCATATTGGAAACTAGACCCCCCAAGGAACTTAACTAGATGTGTTGTGAGAACTTTGAGCCCCCAAGTGTTTCACTACAGTTTATAACGCAGAGCCGTGAAAATAAAAATTCTTTTTTTTTCCCACAAAAATTATTTTTTAGCCCCCAGTTTTGTATTTTCCCAAGGGTAACAGGAGAACTTGGACCCCAAAAGTTGTTGTCCAATTTGTCCTGAGTACGCTGATACCCCATATGTTGGGGTAAACCCCTGTGTGGGCACACGGGAGAGCTCGGAAGGGAAGGAGCACTGTTTTACTTTTTCAACGCAGAATTGGCTGGAATTGAGATCGGACACCATGTCGCGTTTGGAGAGCTCCTGATGTGCCTATACAGTGGAAACCCCCAATTATAACTGAAACCCTAATGCAAACACACCCCTAACCCTAATCCCAACGGTAACCCTAACCACACCTCTAACCCAGACACACCCCTAACCCTAATCCCAATCCTATTCCCAACCGTAAATGTAATCCAAACCCTAACCCTAACTTTAGCCCCAACCCTAACTTTAGCCCTAACCCTAGCCCTAATCCTAACCCTAACCCTAACCCTAAACCCAACCCTAGCCCTGACCCTAGCCCTAATCCTAACCCTAGCCCTAATGGGAAAATGGAAATAAATAAGTTTTTTTAATTTTTCCCTAACTAAGCGGGTGATGAAGGGGGGTTTGATTTACTTTTATAGCGGGTTTTTTAGCGGATTTTTATGATTGGCAGCCATCAAACACTGAAAGACGCTTTTTATTGCAAAAAATATTTTTTGCGTTACCACATTTTGAGAGCTATAATTTTTCCATATTTGAGACCACAGAGTCATGTGAGGTCTTGTTTTTTGCGGGACGAGTTGACGTTTTTATTGGTCACATTTTCGGGCACGTGACATTTTTTGATCGCTTTTTATTCCGATTTTTGTGAGGCAGAATGACCAAAAACCAGCTATTCATGAATTTCTTTTGGGGGAGGTGTTTATACTGTTCCGCGTTTGGTAAAATTGATAAAGCAGTTTAATTCTTCGGGTCAGTACGATTACAGCGATACCTCATTTATATCATTTTTTTATGTTTTTTGTGCTTTTATACAATAAAAACTATTTTATAGAAAAAATAATTATTTTTGCATCGCTTTATTCTGAGGACTATAACTTTTTTATTTTTTCTTTGATGATGCTGTATGGCGGCTCGTTTTTTGCGGGACAAGATGACGTTTTCAGCAGTAGCATGGTTATTTATATCCGTCTTTTTGATCGCGTGTTATTCCACTTTTTATTTGGCGGTATGATAAAGCGTTTTTTGCCTCGTTTTTTTTTTTTTTTTTTTTATCATGTCCCAATCCACATAGAACATCAGAAGTTCCCAAGAGTAGCCTTAGCCATCGATGGGAGGATCAGGCATTTCCAGTCCAGGGCTCTTCTGTTTGGGTTATCGATGGCTCCACAAATTTTTGCAAAAGTGATATCGGAAATAACAGCTGATCTACGGGAACAGAACACCCTTGTTATTTCAGACTTGGTCGATTTCTTCATAGGTAAGCAGGTCGTTCACTGTAACTCCCACTTAGTGTGTCGTAACAACCGTAATCAATCTGTGTTAGCTTCTGAACCTGAAGAAGTCAAGATTGGTTCCTTTAAGAGTCCAAAATTTTTTAGGACTTCTGTTAAGTCCCTGCAAATGAAAACTGTTACTTTCCAAGGAAAAAATAGAGAATCCCACCATGACCCTCAGGAAGGCAATGTCCTAACTGGGGTCTCTGACATCCTGTATTCCAGCTGTATGGTGGAGCTCAGTTGCACGCCAGGACATATTAATAAGCAAAAGGGTGCTGAAAAGACATCTAGAAGGAAGAGTAACCCTTTCCTCTGTCAGTCAAGTCTCTCTATTGGTGGTTAAATACAGAAAATATATCAAAGGGAGTCCCATGGGAAAACACAGTTCAGAGTATTATAACCACATGTAAATTTAAGAGGATGAGGAGCGCATTTAGAAGATGGTCTAGTCCAGGGTGGTTGGACAGTAGAGGAAAAGTTAGTGTCCTCCAATCTAAAACAACTAACGGCAGTGAAAAATGCGGTGGAGAACCAGCTGTCGTCAATACAAGGCTGACCTGTTTATGTTCTATTGGACAACATAGTGATAGTGGCATATCAACCATCAGGGAGGAACTCGATCTGACTTACTGATGTCAGTAATGGAGCAGATCTTTCAGGTAGCGGAAGGCTATCTCCACTAACACAAAGGAGGAAAACCAAAGAGCTAGGCAGACTTTCTGAGCCGCAGTCAGTTGAGGCAAGGAGAATTGGGCCTGAATTCTGCCGTTGTCTTAAAATCAGGACCTGCTTACCTTCCTAAATTTGCCACTAGATTCCATAGAAGACAGGATGTCCTCATCCCTTTTTGCACTAACTCCAAGAATCGTAAAAATGAAAAGTTTCACATCTTAGTTTTTAGAAGGTGCATGATGACAGATGTTTTGGCAACAAGGCCATGGAGAAAGAATCAGTCATTGTTCATGTCCATTCAGGGATCTGGGAAGGGTATGAAATTTTCAGAGGGTACTTTAGCTAGGTGGATCAGAGAGGAAGTTAGTTTAGCCAATTCCTAAAATGATATGGCAGTGCCAAGGGATATGCTCACTCTACTTGAACCATTGCAGCCTCCTGGATGGTGAAAGCGGATGTTTCTATCAACAAGATATGTAAGGCCGCCTTCTACATTCTATAAGCACTTTAAGCTTGACTTAATTCCACCACTGATTTATCCTTTGGGGGCAGGGTTCTACGGGTGAGTGGTCCCTCCCTAAGGGTATTCAATTCTCTGTAGACCTTTTGTGGCTTATCCTTATGAAGTGTGTCAATGACAGGACATCTGTCAAGTCACCAGTCTTCCCCATGATTGTGGAGCCTACTGAAACAGAATAAAGGACTAGTGATGAGCGAGTATACTTGTTGCTCGGGTTTTCCCAAGGGTGGTTTCCGAGTATTTGTTAATGCTCGGAGATTTTGTTTTCGTCGTCACAGCTGCATCATTTACAGCTGCTAGGCAGGCTGAATACATGTGGGGTAATACCTGTTTGTTAGGGAATTCCCACATGTATTCAGGCTGTCCAGCAGCCGTAAATCATGCAGCTGAGGTGACTAAAACTAAATCTCCGAGCACTAACAAATACTCGGAGATCACCCAGCATGCTCGGGGAGACCCGAGCAACAATGCTATTTGCTCATCACTATAAAGGACCTTTTTAAAAGCGGAGGAAGCCTTTTCAGGTGTTTATTAATTATTCTAATTTACTGCGATAATGACTTGAGGTTTCATTGGCTGTAAGCCATAATCCACAACATTAACAGAAATAAACACTTGAAATAAATCAGTGTTTGTAATTACTTTATATTATGAGTTTCACTTTTTGTATTGAAGAACTGAAATAAATTAACATTCTAATTTAGTGAGAAGCACTTGTATATATGATGATAATTGTTGATGAAGGTCCTCTCATGCTTTGTAACCTAACTGATGAGTGGGCACAGGTTCTACCCTTTTATTCTGTATGTTTCCTGATCTTGATGTAAGGATCCCCTCTCTCAGGTGGTGCTATCATGGGTTCTGGAAAATCCTATTCCCGGTAACTAATTTCGTCTTTTCTAATTACTCAGCCCAATCTTATAAAATTTTGTGAATAGCCTTGAATGTCAAAAATGTTAACTACACTCCTAGATGAATTCTTTGAGAGGTGTAGTTTCCAAAATGGGGTCACTTTTTGTAGTTTCTGCTTTTTTGGCACATAGGGGGTTCTTCAAATGTGACCTGGATCCACAATCTGTTCCAGCTAAAATTGCATCTCAGAATTCAAGTGGAACTCTTTCCCTTCCGCACCCTGCCGTGTGCCAAAACAGTAGTTTTCCATCACATATGAAGTATCTGAGTACTCGGGAGTAGTGATGAGCGAATATACTCGTTACTCGAGATTTCCCGAGCACGCTCGGGTGACCTCCGAGTATTTTTTAGTGCTCGGAGATTTAGTTTTTCTTGCCGCAGCTGAATGATTTACATCTGTTAGCCAGCATAAGTACATGTGGGGGTTGCCTGGTTGCTAGGGAATCACCACATGTACTTATGCTGGCTAACAGATGTAAATCATTCAGCTGTGGCAAGAAAAACTAAATCTCTGAGCACTTAAAAATACTCGGAGGTCACCCGAGCGTGCTCGGGAAATCTTGAGTAACGAGTATATTCGCTCATCACTACTCAGGAGAAATTGCACATTTTGGGGCTCATATTCTCCTGTTACCATTGAGAAAAAGAAAAATTTGTATTTTTTCATTTTCACAGTTAAACGTTATAAAATTCTGTGAAGTACCTGTGGGTTTAAGGTGCTCACTAGTGATGCTCTGATGTGCTCGGATAAGGCATTATCCGAGCATGTTCGTGTGCTAACCGAGTGTCTTCGGTGTGCTAGAAAAATATGTTCGAGTCTCCACTGCTACATGTCTCGCAGATTTGCATGGATTGCCTGTTTGGTAGCAACATTTTGTGGGAAATCCTAAAATGTTAATTTTTGTCCTTCCAAATTGCTTTAAAAGGAATCTGTCATCCCGGGATGTATATGACCTATTAATATGGGCATACAGATAAGAGAAATGTTAAACTAGTCCTACCTTCCAGGCTCCGGGAGCGTGCGGTGCCTGGAAGAAGTCCCTGCCTCTTCTCATTACAATGCTAGCCCCCTCCAATGTATGTCAGTTATGGCCCCAGAATGTTGCACTCCTTCAGAAATACATACCTCATCCTCCCTTCTATGGGCCCTGTATTCAGGGATCTTCTGCGAAGACGTCTTCCGCTCCAGTGACCTCCTGTGTGCGCGCTGATAAGGTGGTCTCCCCACTTCCTCCCTGCATAGTTATCGCTACATACACATGGTTCCCAGCGATGACTGCAGAGAGGAAGTGGGGAAAGCACCTTATCGGCGTGCACACCGGAGTCACAGTGACTCCAGGCGCCTGTGCAGAAGATCCCTGAATATAGTGCCCATAGAAGGAAGGATGAGGTATGTATTTATGAGGAAGTGCAGGGCGCAGGCACAGGATTCTGGGGCCATAACTGGCGTGCATGAGAGGGAGGAATTTCTTCCCGGCACTACACACCCTGGAGCCTTGAAGAAATCATTAGCATAAAGACAATATAACATTTCTCAACAACAAGACCATTAATATAAGGCATACAGGTAGGACTAGTGTAACATTTCTAAAGAAAAAAGCAGCCTACAGCTCATCAGTTGAGAAATGAGATGCACGCTCCAAGTCCACAGACCCAATTAGACATAGTAAATCCAAAGTAAAATGAGGAACAGCAATCCAGTCCAAGTGAAAAAATAGAAAAAACATTATTCCGCCATCATACAACGTTTCGACCTCATTTTACTTTAGTGTAACATTTCTATCACCTGTATGCCCATATTAATAGGTTATATACATCCTGGGAGTGACATACTCCCTTTAATTCCTGTGAAGCACTTAAAGGGTTAATAAACTTCTTGAATGTTGTTTTGAGCACTCCGAAGGGTTACAGTGTATAAAGTGGTGAGACACTTTTGGGTATTTTCTGTCATATAGGACCCATAAAGTCACTTTAAATGTGATGAGGCCCCTATAAAAGTTTTTTTCTATAAATTTTGTCGGAAAAATTTTAAAAAAATTTGAAAAACTTTTATCCTTCCTAACCATAAAAAAAACTTGTGTTTAAAAAATGATGCTGGTGTAAAGTAGACGTGTGGGAAATGTTATGTATTTTCTATTTTGTGTGATATAACTAAAAGCATAAAAATTCAAAGTTAGAAAATTGTGTCTCAAATTTTAAATTTTTTTATATTTTCATAAATAAATGCAAATCGAATCAATCAAAATATAATACTAACATGAAGTACAATGTTACTAAAAAAACCGAACATTAAAAAACACAAGTGAACACAAGATTTTTAAAAAGGCGTAAATTAAAATAATGCACAAATGAAAAATAAGAGATAGACATCAAAAAGACAAAAAAAGGCACACGCACAACAATGAATTGGGCCCAATATGTTGAAGCTCTAAGATAAGGATCAAATGTGTGAGTAGACCATGAAACAGTACTTTATTCTATCTACAGAATGGAGCCTGTTGATTCCAGAATAAAAATGTAATTGTGAGTGGATTTCTGCTTTGCATACCTTTTATTTGTAGGGCCTACTAACAAAAAAACTGATCACAGGTTGGCCTGCCTCTGCCAACTATGTAGATGCAATAGCTTATGTTCAATTTTCGTTCAGAACCACTACAGGTGACATTACACAGTTCCTAAGGAAATCATTGGACTTTGTCTAATGCATTCCTTGTAGTTTCTCTCTTAAACTCAGGACCCCCTCATCTATTAAACTAGAATTCCCTAATACATGGGTATTACCCCCTCCCCAGCCTATAAATATCAGTCCCCAGGTGTCGGCTTTCCCACTGATGGTTAATAAATTTTCAGGGGATCCCTCGCTATTTTTTTTCAGAAAATAATTTATTCAGTAATAATACATGTACATTAAGCTGCACACACTGTACTAATTATATATGTCACTAACATCTTTAAATCTATCTATTCTATGTGTGTGTGTGTGTATGTATGTATTTATGTGTGTGTGTATGTATATATATATATATACACACACACACACACACACACACACACTGCTCAAAAAAATAAAGGGAACACTTAAACAACAGAATATAACTCCAAGTAAATCAAACTTCTGTGAAATCAAGCTGTCCACTTAGGAAGCAACACTGTTTGACAATCAATTTCACATGCTGTTGTGCAAATGGAATAGACAACAGATGGAAATTATTGGCAATTATCAAGACACCCTCAATAAAAGAGTGGTTCTGCAGGTGGGGACCACAGACCACATCTCAGTACCAATGCTTTCTGGCTGATGTTTTGGTCACTTTTGAATGTTGGTTGTGCTTTCACACTTGTGGTAGCATGAGATGGACTCTACAACCCACACAAGTGGCTCAGGTAGTGCAGCTCATCCAGGATAGCACATCAATGCGGGCTGTGGCAAGAGGGTTTGCGGTGTCTGTCAGTGCAGTGGCCAGAGGCGCTACCAGGAGACATGCCAGTACACCAGGAGATGTGGAGGGGGCAGTAGGAGGGCAACAACACAGCAGCAGGACCGCTACCTCAGCCTTTGTGCAAGGAGGAGTACTGCCAGAGCCCTTCAAAATGACCTCCAGCAGGCCACAAATGTGCATGTGTCTGCACAAACGGTTAGAAACCGACTCCATGAGGATGGTCTGAGTGCCTGACGTCCACAGATGGGGGTTGTGCTCACAGCCCAAAAACGTGCAGGATGCTTGGCATTTGCCACAGAACACCAGGATTGGCAAATTCGCCACTGGCGACCTGTGTTCTTCACAGATGAAAGGTTCACACTGAGCACATGTGACAGAGTCTGGAGACGCCGTGGAGAGCGATCTGCTGCCTGCAACATCCTTCAGCATGACCGGTTTGGCAGTGGGTCAGTAATGGTGTGGGGTGGTGTTTCTTTGGAGGGCCGCACAGCCCTCCATGTGCTCGCCAGAGGTAGCCTGACTGCCATTAGGTACCAAGATGAGATCCTCAGACCCCTTGTGAGACCATATGCTGGTGCGGTCGTCCCTGGGTTCCTTCTAATGCAGGACAATGCAAGACCTCATGTGGCTGGAGTGTGTCAGCAGTTCCTGCAAGACGAAAGCATTGAAACTATGGACTGGCCCGCCCGTTCCCTAGACCTTAATCAGATTGAGCACATCTGGGACATCATGTCTTGCACCATCCACCAACATCACGTTGCACCACAGACTGTCCAGGAGTTGGCAGATGCTTTAGTCCAGGTCTGGAAGGAGATCCCTCAGGAGACCAATCCAAAGCCTCATTAGGAGCATGCCCAGGCGTTGCAGGGAGGTTATACAGGCACTTGGTGGCCACACACTACTGAGCATCAATTCCTTGTCTTGAGGCATTTCCACTGAAATTGGATCAGCATGTAATTTGATTTTCCACTTTGATTTTGAGTATCATTACAAATTCAGACCTCCATGGGATATTCATTTTATTTTACCTTCACCATTTTTATATTTTATTCTTCTCAGTGTTTGTGTGTGTGTGTGTATGTATATATATATGTATATATATATATATATATATATATATATATATATATACAGGTCCTTCTCAAAAAATTAGCATATAGTGTTAAATTTCATTATTTACCATAATGTAATGATTACAATTAAACTTTCATATATTATAGATTCATTATCCACCAACTGAAATTTGTCAGGTCTTTTATTGTTTTAATACTGATGATTTTGGCCTACAACTCCTGATAACCCAAAAAACCTGTCTCAATAAATTAGCATATCAAGAAAAGGTTCTCTAAATGACCTATTACCCTAATCTTCTGAATCAACTAATTAACTCTAAACACATGCAAAAGATACCTGAGGCTTTTAAAAACTCCCTGCCTGGTTCATTACTCAAAACCCCCATCATGGGTAAGACTAGCGACCTGACAGATGTCAAGAAGGCCATCATTGACACCCTCAAGCAAGAGGGTAAGACCCAGAAAGAAATTTCTCAACAAATAGGCTGTTCCCAGAGTGCTGTATCAAGGCACCTCAATGGTAAGTCTGTTGGAAGGAAACAATGTGGCAGAAAACGCTGTACAATGAGAAGAGGTGACCGGACCCTGAGGAAGATTGTGGAGAAGGACCGATTCCAGACCTTGGGGAACCTGAGGAAGCAGTGGACTGAGTCTGGTGTGGAAAGGCGTGTGCAGGAAATGGGCTACAGGTGCCGCATTCCCCAGGTAAAGCCACTTTTGCACCATAAACAGCGGCAGAAGCGCCTGACCTGGGCTACAGAGAAGCAGCACTGGACTGTTGCTAAGTGGTCCCAAGTACTTTTTTCTGATGAAAGCAAATTTTGCATGTCATTCGGAAATCAAGGTGCCAGAGTCTGGAGGAAGACTGGGGAGAAGGAAATGCCAAAATGCCTGAAGTCCAGTGTCAAGTACCCACAGTCAGTGATGGTGTGGGGTGCCATGTCAGCTGCTGGTGTTGGTCCACTGTGTTTCATCAAGGGCAGGGTCAATGCAGCTAGCTATCAGGAGATTTTGGAGCACTTCATGCTTCCATCGGCTGAAATGCTTTATGGAGATGAAGATTTCATTTTTCAGCACGACCTGGCACCTGCTCACAGTGCCAAAACCACTGGTAAATGGTTTACTGACCATGGTATTACTGTGCTCAATTGGCCAGCCAACTCTCCTGACCTGAACCCCATAGAGAATCTGTGGGATATTGTGAAGAGAAAGTTGAGAGACGCAAGACCCAACACTCTGGATGAGCTTAAGGCCGCTATTGAAGCATCCTGGGCCTCCATAACATCTCAGCAGTGTCACAGGCTGATTGCCTCCATGCCACGCCGCATTGAAGCAGTCATTTCTGCCAAAGGATTCCCGACAAAGTATTGAGTGCATAACTGAACATTATTATTTGATGGTTTTTTTGTTTGTTATTAAAAAACACTTTTATTTGATTGGACGGGTGAAATATGCTAATTTATTGAGACAGGTTTTTTGGGTTATCAGGAGTTGTAGGCCAAAATCATCAGTATTAAAACAATAAAAGACCTGACAAATTTCAGTTGGTGGATAATGAATCTATAATATATGAAAGTTTAATTGTAATCATTACATTATGGTAAATAATGAAATTTAACACTATATGCTAATTTTTTGAGAAGGACCTGTATACTAGCTATTGAACCCGTTCTACGCCCGGGTGGCGAGCATTTATATTGGTATATGGTCTCCATCCTGGTATGTGCTGCTCCCATCTTGCTCTCCCATCCTGTCATGTGCTGTTCCATCCTGCGCCCCCATCCTATCATGTGCTCCCATCCTGTCATGTGCTGCTCCATCCTGCGCCCCCATCCTATCATGTGCTGCTCCATCCTGCGTCCCCATCCTGTCATGTGCTCCCATCCTGCGCCCCCATCCTATCATGTGCTGCTCCATCCTGCATCCCCATCCTGTCATGTGCTCCCATCCTACACCCCCATCCTGTCGTGTGTGCCCCCATTCTGTCATGTGCTGCTCCCATCCTGTGCCCCCATTCTGTCATGTGCTGCTCCCATCCTGTCATGTGCTCCCATCCTGCGCCCCATCCTGTCATGTGCTCCCATCCTGTCATGTGTGCGCCCCCATTCTGTCATGTGCTGCTCCCATCGTGCACAATCATTCTGTCATGTGCTGCTCCCATCCTGTGCCCCCAGTCTATCATGTGCTGCTCCCATCCTGCGCCGCCATTCTGTTGTAATGTGCTGCACCCATTCTGCCTGTTCCTGTTTCCATTCTGCCATATGTTGCTCCCATCTTTCTCTCTCCGGCTCTACTGCCCGAGTGCGGGTGGCGGTGCTGAGTGCGGGCGGCGGTGCTGAGTGCGGGCGGCTGTGCGTGGCTGTGGTGAGTGCCGGCGGCTGTGCGTGGCTGTGGTGAGTGCCGGCGGCTGTGCATGGCTGGGGTGAGTGCGGGCGACTGTGCGTGGCTGTGGTGAGTGCGGGCGGCTGTGCGTGGCTGTGGTGAGTGCGGGCGGCTGTGCGTGGCTGTGGTGAGTGCGGGCGGCTGTGCGTGGCTGTGGTGAGTGCGGACGGCTGTGCGTGGCTGTGGTGAGTGCGGACGGCTGTGTGTGGCTGTGCTGGGCGCCGAGTGCTGGGGGCCTGAGCAGGCGGGGACACCGGCGCGCTGTGGGGGTCAGGTGCCGGAGTCGCGGCTAGCTCAGGCCCCCGGCACTTGCTATATTCACCTGTCCCGGCGTTCCACCGATGCGCGCTGCTCCATTCTCCACATCCTCTAGCTGTGACTGTTCAGTCAGAGGGCGGCGCGCATTAAGCGCGTCATCGCGCCCTCTGAACTGAACGTCACAGGGGATGTGGAGGATGGAGCAGCGCGCATCGGTGGAACGCCGGGACAGGTGAATATAGCAAGCGCCGGGGGCCTGAGCTAGCGGCGACTCCGGCACCTGACCCCCACAGCGCGCCGGTGTCCCCGCCTGCTCAGGCCCCCAGCACTCGGCATACTCACCCTCCTGGCTCGTCCCTGCTTCTCCGTTGGAGATCGCGGTGTGCGTTCAGTGCTTACGCATACCGCGATCTCCTGGGTGCGTCACTCTGTGGGGTCCAGACTGCGCTTGCGCAGTCTATAAAGGCTTCGGACAGAATGACGCTCCCAGCGTTATATTATAGATATATATATACACACACACACACATAGTTGTGCTCAAAAGTTTACACACCCCTGTAGAATTTTTGCTTTCTTGACCTTTTTTCCAGAGAATATGAATGATAACACCAAAACTTTTTCTCCACTCATGGTTAGTGGTTGGGTGAAGCCATTTATTATCAAACTACTGTGTTTTCTGTTTTTAAATCATAATGACAACCCAAAACATCCAAATGACCCTGATTAAAAGTTTACATACCCCATTTCTTAATACCGTGTATTGCCCCCTCTAACATCAATGACAGCTTGAAGTCTTTTGTGGTAGTTGTTATTATTATTATTATTTATTTATATAGCACCATTAATTCCATGGTGCTGTACATGAGAAAGGGGTTACATACAGGGTTATAAATATCGTTTACAGTACAGTTGTTTATGAGGTTCTTTATTTTCTCAGATGGTAAAGCTACCCAGTCTTGGCAAAAAGCCTCCAGTTCCTGTAAATTCCTGGGCTCTCTAGCATGAGCTGCGCGCTTGAGATCTCCCCAGAGAGGCTCAATGATATTGAGGACAGGAGACTGAGATGACCACTCCAGAATAGTGATGAGCGAATATACTCGTTACTCGAGATTTCCCGAGCATGCTCAGGTGTCCTCCAAGTATTTGTTAGTGAATTAGTTTTGATCGCTGCAGCTGAATGATTTACATCTGCTAGCCAGCATAAGTACATGTGGGGGTTGCCTGGTTGCTAGGGAATCCTCACATGTAATCAAGCTGGCTAACAGATGTAAATCATTCAGGTGAGGAAAACTAAATCTCCGAGCACTAAAAAAATACTCGGAGGACACCCGAGCATGCTCGTGAAATCTCGAGTAACGAGTATATTCGCTCATCACTACTCCAGAACCTTAACTTTGTTCGGTTGTAGCCAATGACAGCTCGACTTGGCCTTGTGTTTTGGATCGTCATGTTGGAACGTCCAAGTACCTGCCATGCGCAGCTTCCGGGCTGCTGATTGCAAATTTGCCTCCAGTATTTGCTGATAATGCGCTGCATTCATCTTTCCTTCAACTTTGATCAAGTTTCCTGTGCCTTTGTAGCTCACACATCCCCAAAACATCAGCGATCCACCTCCATACTTTACAGTAGGAATGGTGCTCCTTTCATCAGGTGCTCCTTGTTGACCTGTCTCCAAATGTAACGTTTATGGTTGTGGCCAGAAAGTTCAGTTTTGGTCTCATCACTCAAAATGACCTTGTTCCAGAATATTTGAGGCTTGTCTGTCTGCTGTCTTGCGTATTGTAGGCGAGATACTTTGTGGCATTTGCACAGGAATGGCTTTTTTCTGGCGACTCGACCATGCAGCCCATTTTTCTTCAAGTGCCTACTTGTGTGCATCTTGAAACAGCCACACCACTAGTTTTAAGAGAGTCCTGTGTTTCAGCTGATGTTATTTGTGGGTTTTTCTTTGCATCCCGAACAATTGTCCTGGCAGTTGTGGATGACATTTTTGTTGGTCTACCTGACCGTGGTTTTGTTTTTACAGAGCCGCTGATTTTCCATTTGTTAATCACAGTTTGAACGCTGCTGACTGGCATTATCAATTCCTTGGATGATTTAAAAAGAGAAAACAGTAGTTTGACAATAAATGGCTTCACCCAACCACTAACCATGAATGGAGAAAAAGTTTTGGTGTTATCATTTATATTCTCTGAGAAAGAAGTAACACGCTCAGGCTATGTGCACACGTTCCGGATTTTTCGCGATAAAAAACAGCGAAAAAACCCACATCCTATTAATAGAATGCAATCTGCAATTTTTGTGCACATGTTTTTTTTCTGCGAAAAAAACGCATTGCGGTAAAAAACGCATGTTCATTAATTTTGTGGATTTTTTGCTATTTAATGCATTGGGAAGCTCCATAAAAAAACGCGTAAAATCCGCACAAAAAACTCGAGAAAAATGTGAAAAAAACGCATGCGGATTTCCTGCAGAAAAAGTCCAGTTTTGTTCAAAAAATTTCTGCAAGGAATCCTGACGTGTGCACATAGCCGCATTCTTCGGGTGGCTTAGTTTGGAAGCAGTCTACTCTTTACAGTTGAAAGTACAATGAAAAACTGCCAGAAAACTATAGAAAATCTGTCAGCCAAGCCACTTTAGGAAAAAAAATACCCTTCTCAAAAAACCGGTTGCACGAGTCTAGGCTAGGATTGTAGTTTTTATTTTTTACCTGTCCTACATTACAGTTATATAGATTTCCAGCCTGTATTACCACTGACAAAAACATACAGGGGGGCAAGTAGTATGAAGGATGGCCTTAAGCGCACTGCTTTGGAAGATGATACCTTTAAAAATCAAACTATTAAAGAGGAAGATTATGGAAGCATGTAGTAAGCCACTCTTTCTCGTTTCTGACTCCTGAGAATGAGGCATGGCGAGAAGCAAGCCATGCCCCTTGATTTGTTACATAGCATCCAAGAAAGAAGGGGGTTAGCACTCAGGAGCAGCATCGTCGTTCTAAAAGCAACTAAGACAAAGCCGTTAAAATAAATTTACATAAACATAACATCAAAAACTATAATCTCCCCAGAGACACCTTTGTTAAAAAATTGTGAATAAAAATAAATCCTATTTCTTTATGGGCCAAATAAGTCATATAATCCCTGTGTGCCACATGCAGAAATGCCAGACCTCGCCCTTAGCAGCTGTCTCATGCTCCTCCCTTTAGTTTGATAGCAGTTGCATCAATTTGCTTCATGCTTCAGATGTCGGGCTCATCAGCTGCTGTCTTGCTTTTTGGTACATCGCCAATGACGAGATGGTCAGCCAAAAAGCTCAGCGCTACATTCCTTCCGCATGTGACACCCTTGGGAAGAGCCAGAATGGGTATTATTATTGCTTCTCCTCCTCAGAAAAAGGTTTCCGTACCATCTGCAACATCAAAACCAATTTGCCAAAAGTGATTTTTGTCTCAGGCCCTCTGCACATATATTTTGCTTTGCATTCTAGTTTCTGTCTGACGATTAGCTAACATATCTTATAGAAACTGAACTGATCTACCTGTCTAGTGCGCTGGTCCGATGGCCAGAACATAACGTTTAATTTAACATTCCTTTGTGGTACCAGACCAGAACCCAGGAGAAAATGGTAAAGCTTAAGGGCTCATGCAAATGTGGCGCCGCTGAGGGTCCAGTCGCAACAGAGGTACTGCACCTCAGCCAGAGGTGTGGTACTCCGCTCTCGGGTAAGGAGGGGACACCACCCAGTACCCACACACTAGCAGTCAAAACTAGACCTCTTCAGGCCAGAGAGGAACTAGGTAGGTGTGGGTGGAGAGAGTGACAGAGGAGTTGTCATGGAAACTAGAGGGAGGAGTTACAAAACAATAAAGATAGAGGGCACCATCAACAACAATAATCTAAGTGCTCAACCTGCAGCATGTCCATTTTTCAAATAGTACCAAAAAGAACAAGGAAGACATGCACATACGCAGGGATCAACAGAGAGAATTAACAATTTTTATTTATCCAAATGTCATTTCACCACACAAAATACATTTAAAAACATTTAAAACCACCAAATAGAGATAATACCCAAGAAAAAATATGGGAAAAGTGGGTGGGGAGCGTGGATCCTGTCCAAAATATTACAACATAAGCAACATGGTACACAGTATAATAGAAAGATTCAATTTATAGTCACAAATTGGTGCCCAATATATGGACAGAAAGTGCAAAGTGCAGTCTCTGTAGCAGCCTATGAGGAAGGATTTCCTAAATGCAGAGAATAATAGTCAATGTCCCACAATAAAGAGACATTATGGCAATAATTGCAATAATATAGGTGAGCAAAACAGTTTGTCAAAGATATAAGGTTCACAATAGACACCTAATAGACATGCTCACATTATGCATTCAGCTGAGGAAAGAAAATTTGAAGGGTCCGGAACCAGCTCCCATCTCACCCACCCAACGCGTATCGTCACCTCAGTGACTTCATCAGGGGCAAAGTAGTTTGATAGCCTAACATAATAATGGAGTATACATACACTTACAGATTAAGAGATTCAATACAGCTGCAGCATGAGGCACGCCGAAGCACAGGGCACTAGCACAGAGATCCCATTGAGTCCCGGAAGTAGTTAGTGCGCCTGACCAGAGGTTGCTATGGAGACAGACACAGCAACAAATCTAATGCACAGGCGCAATAGCCTGAACACTTTTTTTTTTTTGCGGTCTTTGGGCCAATCTGTGCCTTAAAGGGAACCTGTGACCTGAATTTAGCGGGACCAGTTTTGGGTCATATGGGCGGGGTTTTCGGGTGTTTGATTCACCCTTTCCTTACCCGCTGGCTGCAAGATTGCCTTGTGCAGGCATGTACTCCGGAGGACAGAGAATGAACTTCAATCCAATATTGCAGCCAGCATGCAGCCAGCGGGTAAGGAAAGGGTGAATCAAACACCCGAAAACCCCGCCCATATGACCCAAAACTGGTCCCGCTAAATTCAGGTCACAGGTTCCCTTTAAGGCACAGATTGGCCCAAAGACCGCAAAAAAAAAAAAGTGTTCAGGCTATTGCGCCTGTGCATTAGATTTGTTGCTGTGTCTGTCTCCATAGCAACCTCTGGTCAGGCGCACTAACTACTTCCGGGACTCAATGGGATCTCTGTGCTAGTGCCCTGTGCTTCGGCGTGCCTCATGCTGCAGCTGTATTGAATCTCTTAATCTGTAAGTGTATGTATACTCCATTATTATGTTAGGCTATCACACTACTTTGCCCCTGATGAAGTCACTGAGGTGACGATACGCGTTGGGTGGGTGAGATGGGAGCTGGTTCCGGACCCTTCAAATTTTCTTTCCTCAGCTAAATGCATAATGTGAGCATGTCTATTAGGTGTCTATTGTGAACCTTATATCTTTGACAAACTGTTTTGCTCACCTATATTATTGCAATTATTGCCATAATGTCTCTTTATTGTGGGACATTGACTATTATTCTCTGCATTTAGGAAATCCTTCCTCATAGGCTGCTACAGAGACTGCACTTTGCACTTTCTGTCCATATATTGGGCACCAATTTGTGACTATAAATTGAATCTATCTATTATACTGTGTACCATGTTGCTTATGTTGTAATATTTTGGACAGGATCCACGCTCCCCACCCCCTTTTCCCATATTTTTTCTTGGGTATTATCTCTATTTGGTGGTTTTAAATGTTTTTAAATGTATTTTGTGTGGTGAAATGACATTTGGATAAATAAAAATTGTTAATTCTCTCTGTTGATCCCTGCGTATGTGCATGTCTTCCTTGTTCTTTTTGGTACTAGAGGGAGGAGTTAGAGTGAGTGAGGAGAATTTGAGGAGAGCAGATGTGCAGGAAGAAGCTCCTGAGAGAAGGAAAGAAGGGGTCCTAAGGGTATGGGTAGTGAGGAATCCACCTGTGGGGCCCGGATCCATGCCGACCATAGTTGGATGGAGGGACCAGATCGCACTGGGGGAACGGGCCCCCCAGACTAGTGGAGAACTACAAGGCTCAGATAGCCAGCCGGCGACTGTGGTATATGTACGTGCCACAACCACACGCACTCGCTGAAAAGGCAGCCACATAGGATCAAGGGGACCAGGAGGATGTCCGACAGGATCCGAGGCTGCTGGCTTGGGACACTGTGTGTGAAGGCGCAGGGCAGGAAAGGCGGGAGCCAGCGCAGTGAGACGGCCAGGGAAGGCACATAAGAAGGGGGTTCTGTCAAAGGGTACTCCAAGTTACCTGAGAGCTGGCCGGACCACAGACCCAGCGGACACAGCACCTGGCTGGGCCTGCATTTAAGAACTGTGAGTAAAAGTGTGGAAACTGCACCCTGCTGTGTTGTCTGAATTATTACTGCGTCCCGTGCCCTACATCACAACATTCACCATCATTAACGTTAACTCTTTAACTGCCCTGGGGCCTAGCTCTACCTGTGGAGAGCTGAAACATCTCTGCTGCGTCATCATCTGCCACAGAGGACCTGAACCACAGCGTCGGCCATCCCTTGCCGAACACCACGGGTGGCGTCACAAACAAATCCCCTATAAACTTTATTCTCCTTCAATTCATTGACTTTTATTGGCTGCTCAGGGCCACGGACCGGGTCACTGCTGCCATGACAACCCCCTTAAGAACCGTTGGACCCGACCCGAGTACCCCACGACCCTAGCGGGCGCTCCACAGAAGCCCGTGGATTTTGGTCTCATCTAGGACTGTAATGCACGGACTGGTCGCTGCTCTCCTGAGCGTGACAGTTTAACATGCTTCTATGAGGCTGCCATGCTTGGGAGACCTGTCTAGTCCGTGCATTAGTGGTCCGAGAGCCACGGACAACTGCAAGAGGCCTTAGACAATTGATGCATCACGTTTGCGATCAGTTGTAATCTGCCAAGTTGCATCAGGCTTTGAAAAAAATATATACGGTATATACAGTATATATGCCGCATAAAGGCTTTGCAACAGGCTCTAATTAATTATATCCTGTGTTTATTCAGTTTTTTCTGGATAAGATTTTCATCTTATTTTGGTCCATGTGTCCATTTCACTTTTTTTTTACCATCATGTAGGCATGAGTCTTTCTTGTATGAAAAATGAATAAATACATTTTCCAATCTTCTTTTGCCTATTAGGCCAGCAGTCCCCAACCTATGACTCGGAAGCCACTTATGGTTGTGGGTCCATGACGTGCTTATGGCTGTCTGCCAGCTTGGTGCATTAAAACCAGATCTAGAAAACAGCTATGAAGAACAAGTCTTGTGACTTATCAGTAGTCCCACACAGAAGAGCAGATCTGAATGCGCATATACTGGCCTTGAGGGTTCATAGATAATTTATGTCTGGTAAGCTGGAGATAGGATGATACTGCCAGTCAGAAGTACTTGAATCTGGATGGCACAGTGTGGTGGGGGTGATTTTTGAAGGTGGGTAAGGAGGGAACCCCTGGATCTTGGCATACTGCGTTGTGATTTCTATGGAAAATCTTTCGCTATCATTATACCGGCAATGGGGGCTCTGAGTGTCACCACTGTGAGGGAGGCAGGAGCTGGATGTGGTTAGCAACCCTCTCTCAGGGCTTATCGTGGCTTTTGACCCACTTGCAGAGCTGAATGTTGCTCATAAGGGTAGAAAGGTTGGGGACCACTGTATCAGTGTCACATTCTCTTGGGAGATCTGTTGGTAGAAGATAACTATGTATTGTAAATCACAGATCTTCCAATTGTGTGTTTGCGTCTCATATTAAATGGATTTGGTTTCCTTTGGGGCTGAACAGGCTAATAACCCTTTCCGTGCTGATCAGAAACCTGCAGTTCCATTTCAGCTGCTTCTGATTTGGTCATTACTTCTCCCAAAAAAACCCTTGGTTATACCATCTCTGCCTTGCAAGTGAAAACTCTGCTTCCAAAATCCTTGGAGTCGCTGAAAACGGAAGACTACCATTCGACTGGATGGAAGAATAGCCAGAATGGCAAAGGCTCAGCCAATGATCAGCTCCAGGATGATCAAAGACAGTGTCCAGGTACCTGCGAGTATGGTGACAGAAGACACCTGTGAGAGGCTAGTCTCTTAGCAAAAAGTCCCACTGTTAAAAAAACCCCCCATGTACTTAAGTCAGGGGTGGGCAATTAATTTTCTCGAGGGGCCACATGAGAGACCATGACTGTTGTGGAGGGCCGAACTAATAGCTTGAAATTAATTCTACTCAATATTAATTTATTAATATTGAGCATAATTAAGTATGCTGACACCCCTATATATCTTTGAACCCCCCCACAGCCCCTTATATACAGCGTGAGCCTACTACATATGCGGCATGAGCAACAAACACAGCCTCCCCATTTACGGCATGTCCCCCACACAGCCTCTCCATGTACGGCATGAGCCCCACACAGCTTCCCCATGTACAGCATGAGCCCCACACAGCCTCCACATGTATGGCATGAGCCCCACACAGCCTCCCCATGTACGGCATGAGCCCCACACAGCCTCCCCATGTACGGCATGAGCCCCACACAGCCTCCCCATGTACGACATGAGCCCCCACACAGCCTCCCCATGTACGGCATGAGCCCCACACAGCCTCCCCATGTACGGTATGAGCCCCACACAGCCTCCCCATGTACGGCATGAGCCCCACACAGCCTCCCCATGTACGGCATGAGCCCGTTTCCCCATATACTGCATGAGGCCCCACACAGCCTCCCCATAAACTGCATGAGCCCCACACAGCCTTTTTATATACAGCATGAGCCCCACAGTCTCTCCACATACTGAATGAGCCCCCGCACAGTCTCCCATATATTGATTGAGCCCCACACAGCCTTCCCATAGCCTCACCATGTGCAGCATGTCACCTCCATAGCCTCCCCATGTGCAGCATGATACCCCACAGCCTCCCCCATGTGCAGCACGACACCCCCATAGCCTCCCTGTGTGCAGCATGATACTCCCATAGCCTCCCCGTGTGCAGCATGACACCCCCATAGCCTCCCCATGTGCAGCATGTCACCCCCATAGAATCCCCATGTTCACCCCATAGAATCCACATGTTCACCCCCATAGAATCTCCATGCTCACCCCCATAGAATCCCCCCATGTTCACCCTATAGAATCCCCATGTTCATACACATTAGAAAAAAAACAAAACACACAACATATTCACCTCGGTCCCGATCCCAGGTGCCCTGCTTCTGCTTTTGTTGCTGTCTCTGATGCCCTTACTCTCCGGCGGTACACAGCTGATGCGATGATATGACGTCATCGCATCAGCTGTTTCACATGCTGATTGGTGGAGGAAGTGGCACCAATGCTGACTGCGGGAGACAGCGAGCGAGCACAGTGCGGCCTGCGGACCTCAGGTTTTCAGCCCCACAGCTGTCTAGGCCGCACTTTGCCCAGGTCTGACTTAAGTGGATACAATTTGCCAAAAAACACAACTGGCCTAAAGAGAAATGGAGAAACATTTTGTGGACCGATTAAAGTAAAATTGTTCTATTTGGGTCCAAGGGGCGCAGACAGTTCCTCAAATGACCCCAAAACTCTGCATTCAAGCCACAGTACACTCTGAAGACAGTGCAGCATGGTAGTGCAAACATCATGATATGGGCATGTTTCTCTTACTGTGGTGCCGGACCTATTTACCGCATACCGGGGATCATGGACCAGTTTGCATTAAAATGCTTGAAGAGGTCATGTTGTCGTACACTGAAGAGGATATGTCTTTGAAACAAGACAACGACCCTAAACACACCAGTAAACAAGCAAAATCTTGGTTCCAGTCCAACAAAATATAATATGGAGTGGACAGCCCAATCCCCGGGTCTCAATCCAATAGAATACTTGTGGGGTGACATAAAAAATGCCATTTGTGAGGTAAAGCCAATAAATGCCAAAAAATTGTGGAATATACAAGTGCTTCTCACAAAATTAGAATATCATCAAAATGTTAATTTATTTCAGTTCTTCAATACAAGAAGTTAAATTCAGCTTCTTTAGCAATGACCTTTTGTGGCTTACCCTCCTTGTGGAGTGTGTCAATGACTGCCTTCTGGACATCTGTCAAGTCAGCAGTCTTCCCCATGATTATGGAGCCTACTGAAACAGACTAAGGGACCTTTTTAAACACTTAGGAAGCCTTTGCAGGTGTTTTTTGTTAATTATTCTAATTTTAAAAACTAAAGTATGGCTATGTTGTTTTTTGAGGGAGAAGTTGTATTTTTGAACAACACCATTAGTTTTACCATATCATGTACTCAAAAATGGGAAACAAATTCCAAGTGCGGTGAAATTGCAAAAAAAAAAAGTGCAATTCCACAACGTTTTTTGGATTTTTTTTTTACCATATTCACCAAATGCTAAAACTGACCTGCCGTTATGATTCTCCAGGTCAGTACGAGTTCATAGACACCAAATATGTCTAGGTTCTTTTTTATTTAAGTGGTGAAAAAAAATCCAAAGTTTGTTAAAAAAGAAAAAAAAAATGGTGCCGTTTTCCGAGACCCGTAGAGTCTCAATTTTTCGTGATCTGGGGTCGGATGAGGGCTTATTTTTTGCGTGCAAAGCTGATGTTTTTAATTATACCATTTTGGTGCAGATACAATCTTTTGATCGCCCGTTATGGCATTTTTAATGCAATGTCTCGGCGACCAAAAAAACATAATTCTGGAGTTTTGACACTTTTCTCGCTTTAGCGATCAGGTTAATCCTTTTTTTTTTTTTTTTTTTTGCTAGATCGGGCGATTCTGAACGCAGCGATACAAAATATGTGTATGTTTGATTTTTTTATTGTTTTATTTTGAATGGGGCTAAAGGGGGGTAATGTAAACTTTTATATTTTTTATATATTTTTAAAAACATTTTTTTTACTTTTGGCATGCTTTAATAGTGTCCATGGGAGCTGCCATAACTAGATCACCTCTGCCACATGCAGGCGATGATCAGATCACCTTTATGTAGAATTGCTGACTTTCTATGAGCGCCAACCACTGGGTGGCGCTCATAAGCAATCCGGCACTGACAACCATAGAGGTCTCCAGGAGACCTCTGGTTGTCATGCCAACCTAATGGTGACCTGTGATCACGTGACAGGGGTCACCGGTGGTTTTCCAGCCCAATGGCCGAAACCGCGCCTTAAATGCCAGTCACAGTTTGACAGCGGCATTTAACTAGTTAATAGCCGCGGGTAGATTGCGATTCCACACGCTGCTGTTTCGGGCACATATCAGCTGTTCGAAACAGCTGACATGTCCCGGGAAAGATGTGGGCTCAGGGCCGGAACCCACATCAAAGGGAAGGAAGAGACCTCTGCAGTACTCTATGGCAGAGGTCTTAAAGGGGTTAAAGTTTTGTCTAAAGCATGCGAAATGCATTCTCGATGGGGATTAGATCTGGTGATTGTCTCGACCAATGCAGAATATTTCACTTCTTTGCCTTAAAAAAACCCAGGGTTGTTTTTACAGTATGTTTAGGGTCGTGATCCTTCTGTACTTCATTAGGTTGAATCTGAGCAGAAATTATTGCCCTGTGCACTTCAGAATTCATCCAGTTGCTTCTGTCTTCAAACTAACAAATTAAAGCTACAGTATGCAAACATGGAATATATAAAATTAGAATTGCATTGCTGCTCTAGAAATAAAAGTTAAAATTAAGATACTTAGCACATAAATTGACCAATTCATGTGTGCCCAACAGCCATCGAAAAGGCGACTTTCTTTGCTGGGACCTAACCTAATATGAAACCTCTCCTGGGCTGATGGCCTACAAATTATATAGGTGGTTAGGAACAAGCTGTCATTAAAGCGGTCATAAGCTGATAGGTGGAGTGCTCGGTCAGAAGGCCTGTGAATACAAATGTCAAAGACTGACCGTCACTTCCAAGCAGAAAACCAGGCGTGACAGGTGCAAGCTATGCGAGACACTGTCATATGTAACTAACAAGTTAAAGCTGCACTCTGTAACTCTATAGTAGAGTGACTTGCACCTGTTTACACCTGTTTTTTTGTTTGGAAGTGACAGTCAGTCTTTGGCTTCTGTCTTCAGTCACATCATCAATCAGACTGGGTTCACATTACGTCCAAGCAGTCCGTTAGAAGGACTGCGTTACACCGCAGTCCGTTAACACTACCATTAATCTCTATTTCGGGCATTGAGTGACGGACCCTGGGATGCGGGCTGCAGCGTTTCCGGGTCTGTCACCGCTGCGCAGAGAGAGCATCTCCTAGCTCTATCTGCGCTAGCATGTCGGCATTTGCGTTAACGCAGCCCATTTAACGCATGTGTTGAACGGGCTGCTGTTAATGCAGTGTGAACCTAGCCTAAACATTAGTGACCCAGAGCCACTAGAAGTCATGCATGTCCATGCCATCACACTGCCTCCACCATGTTTTACAAAGATGTGGTTTGCTTTGGATCATGAGGAGTTCCAAACCTTCCCCATACTTTCTTCTTCCCATCCTTTTGGTACAGGTTACATCTCAATTTCATCAGTCCAAAGAATGCTTTTCCATAACTGGGCTGGATTCTTTAGATGTTTTTGGCAAAGTCTAATCTGGCCTTTCTATTTTTAAGGCTCATTAACGATTTGCACCTTGTGGTGAACCCTCTGAACTTGTTCTCATGGAGTCTTCTCTTTATTATAGGCTTAGATACTGAAACACCTACAAACTGGAAAGTGTTCTTCACTTAGGTGGATGTTGTGGAGGGGTTTTCATAACTATGGAAAGGATTCTGCGATTATTCACCACTGTTATATTACAGACATGGCCAAAAGTATTGACACCCCTGCAATTCTGTCAGATAATACTCAGTTTCTTCCTGAAAATGATTGCAAACACAAATTCTTTGGTATTATTATCTTCATTTAATTTGTCTTAAATGAAAAAAACACAAAAAGAATTGTCCTAAAGCCAAATTGGATATAATTCAACACCAAACATAAAAAAGGGGGTGGACAAAAGTATTGGCACTGTTCGAAAAATCATGTGATGCTTCTCTAATTTGTGTAATTAACAGCACCTGTAACTTACCTGTGGCACCTAACAGGTGTTGGCAATAACTAAATCACACTTGCAGCCAGTTGACATGGATTATAGTTGACTCAACCTCTGTCCTGTGTCCTTGTGTGTACTACATTGAGCATGGAGAAAAGAAAGAAGACCAAAGAACTGTCTGAGGACTTGAGACACCAAATTGTGAGGAAGCATGAGCAATCTCAAGGCTACAAGTCCATCTCCAAAGACCTGAATGTTCCTGTGTCTACCGTGCGCAGTGTCATCAAGAAGTTTAAAGCCCATGGCACTGTGGCTAACCTCCCTAGATGTGGACGGAAAAGAAAAATTGACAAGAGATTTCAACACAAGATTGTGCGGATGTTGGATAAAGAACCTCGACTAACATCCAAACAAGTTCAAGCTCCCCTGCAGTCCGAGGGTACAACAGTGTCAACCCCTACTATCCGTCGGCATCTGAAAGAAAATGGACTGTATGGTAGGAGACCCAGGAAGACCCCACTTCTTACCCCGAGACATAAAAAAGCCAGGCTGGAGTTTGGCAAAACTTACCTGAAAAAGCCTAAAACGTTTTGGAAGAATGTTCTCTGGTCAGATGAGACAAAAGTAGACCTTTTTGGGCAAAGGCATCAACATAGAGTTTACAGGAGAAAAAAAGAGGCATTAAAAGAAAAGAACATGGTCCCTACAGTCAAGTTCATGCTGTGTCCTCCATAGTACACGCCTGCGCAAGGCAAGATTGCCTTGCGCAGGCGTGTACTCCGGAGGACAGAGAATGAACTTCAATCCAATATTGCGGCCAGCATGCAGCCAGCGGGTAAGGAAAGGGTGAATCAAACACCCGAAAACCCCGCCCATATGACCCAAAACTGGTCCCGCCAAATTCAGGTGACAGGTGTCATGTCGGACGCTGTTCAGACCAGGTCGTCCGACAGACAGCGGTAATTCCGCTTTTGACCACTATTTGCTCATTGGCGTCTGCTAGATTTTATCTAGCTGTTCCGGGGTTAATTTACCTAATCCTCGGATTGGAAGCTGGGCCATGCCCATTGCCTTTAAATAGCTCTCCTGATCATTGGGTGTCGCCGATTATAGCTTCTGTCTTGTGCGTTGTTATCTCGGTCTGGAGTGGAGAGCTGGTTGTTGGAGATTCGTTGCTGGTGGTGTATTTTCCTCTGTCTTATTTACTCCTTCCTATATTTGTATTTATTTTGCCCTGCACATTTATAGTGTATTCCTGAGTGACTGCGGCGTGGTGTATATTTTCCTTTATCCTTGTGTGTGCTAACTGTGGGTATTGGAATATTACCTCTTCACTGGGTGGAGGGCAGAGGTATCAGCCTAGGGTTAAAACAGGAGTCAGGGTGAGGTTCGAGGCCTGGACATGCACACCATCAGTGTAAACTCCAGGTAGAGGGTCAGTCAGGATTTCCCTAGTCTGAGGGAAACTGCAGGGGCCCGGGTTTTTAGCTCTCGCTCACCTAGTCTCCCCGTGACAACAGGTTCTCTTTAAAGAGTTTGTAAGATAATTGTTGAATTACTTTTGGTCCCTTGAAAAATAGGCAGCTACATATTAAAGAGCTTTAATTCATAAACCCTTACTCCAACTAAGAATTTAATACTCTTGAATCAAAGCTGAGAGTCTGCTCTTTAAGCCCATATTGATTATATAACTATCTTGACTATATTTTGGTAAACAGCCAAAAAAATAAAACTTGTGCCACTGTCCAACTATTCCTGGACCTGTACGTGTGAAAAACAAGTAAAACACACAAGTGAAAAACTGACCTCTTAATGCCTCTATATAAAAGATTGAGGTGTCACAACACAAACTTTATATAAAAAGTTCAGAAATTCTAGTGAGTGTAAAGCAGATTCTGCAAGGAGTCGATTTGATATTTTTAATTTTTACTAGTAATGGCATACTATAGGGAATATTACCACTTGGCGCCTAGCCAGGAGTTTGCCTGATTTTTTAGTTGAATGCCGTGTGCAGTTAGCTGTGAGAATAAATTGTGCTAAAATTTGGTTAGTACACATTATAGTATGAACTGTACAAAATACTTAGAATTGTAGACATTCCACAAATGTGTGTACTCGCATCAATAATGACCCATGCAAGCAGTCAGAATGCCAGGCTAACACACTCACAGTTTGCCATCTAGTGGCCAGCAGTGTGACATTCAGGAGTAGATTGAGAGAAAGAAGATGCCTTAGTTCAAGAAGCAATAGTTTATTTCTGCAGACATTTAGATTCTGACATACATGTATCGCAATGCAGTATAAGCAGTTTATCTTTCATTGAGAAGTGCAGAATTTCAGTTCATCTCAGGTCAAAGGCGGCTTGCAAATATTCCTTAGGCACGATACCAATAATTCCATCCAGCTCTCCAACCCACCAACCATAGGCATTGTATTCCTGAAGTAAAACATGAAAAGAAAAAATATAAAGAGAACAATTATAATTTCAGGATTTTAAGAGGTATTTTTGCAGAAAGGCTCTGCCAAAGGTTGCAATAAATAGTCCTTTTTATGACATTGGCCAGTGTTCCCCAACTCCAGTTCTCAAGAGCCACCAACATGTTGTGTTTTCAGGATTTCCTTAGTATAGCCCAGGTGATGGAATTGTTGCCTGTCTAGATGATGGAATTCTCACCTGGGCAATACTAAGGAAATCCTGAAAACATGACCCGTTGGTGGGTCTTGAGGACCGAACTTGGGGAACACTGACATAGGCCATACATACGATGATGGGATATCCACCTTTTGCAGAATCGATTTACCCCGACTCCTTGTTTGGCACTGCAGAAAGGGAGAGGTAGATTTGGCACAAGCATAGTGTGCCATCTTGTTCTCATCCCCGTGGGCTGTCAACCATTCCTGATTGGAGGGAACTAACCTATCACCATCTGACTGTCCATGAAATATGAAGCATAGGGTCAATATACCAGACTGTCCTGGAGACATGGGCCCCAGTGGCAGAGTGGGAGCAGAGTTTCTCCTGAACTATTTATTGAAATTGCGGTCAGTACTCAGAAGACCCCAACCTGGACATGCAGCTGCCTGCTGACATCAAGATAATCCAAAGCTCAGTCTCCTGCGCCGTTACCAAATACTCATCCCACTGAGTGTGTATGTCACAGTACTGGCACAGCAAAACAGTAAAAAGTTTGTTAGCTCTCTATTGGCTGGCATTGATCACTATGATCTGTTTGTGTGGCACTATTGTCTGGAGGAGATAGTGTGGCACTATTGTCTGGAGGAGATAGTGTAGGAGAAGGCCCCCAGACACACAGGACTGATGTCGGATGACACTCCGATATGTATGCAGGAGCATATCATCTAGGGAGATTTCGATTGAGTATGTCCAATTTCAGGCTTATGGACTGCTTTGTTCTCTCAGAGATAAACCATCTACACAAATGTCTGTAGGTGATTTCTCAGCAGGATTGGTTGAAGCATTGTTCAACTGACAGCTATCTAATGTGTATGGCAGGCTTAAAGGGAATGTGTGATTAAAAAAAAAGTATTAATCGTTTAATTAAAAAAAAACTTTTTTTTATTGGTATAACACATGAAGGCTAATGTTAAAAGACTTGATATGTTCCACTTTTAAACACTAGGTGGAGCATCTGCAATGAAAACCTAGTGTAGTGCTAACTCCAAATTAGGACTGCAGTAAATGTGGGCTGAATCAACTCACATCTGTGATGTCTCTTCTCCTCCCCTTCTGGGCGTCTGCAAATGGATAAGGGAGGATGAAGTTTAGGATCACATGTGTGAAGCAATTTTGTTGGTGTCTGGAAAGTGATACTTTCTGTTAGTTGGTGCTGCTCCCTGTACTATGCGGATTACATACGTAGACTATCGTAGACTATCGTGAGGTGGTGTTAAACCTAAACCAAAAAAGTGACGATCAAAATGGTTTTGGAGTGATGCATACAATAATTCCAAATTGGGGAACCCCCCCAAAAAAACACTCTCTATTAAATCATAAAAATTAACTTTTATTTTGACCCGTTAAAATTAAATTATTAAAAAGATTGTCCCTAATCTGAATATAGATTATATTAGTCCTTTAGGTTAGGACATTTGAATAGGGTGACACTCTGGGTGTCAACTCTTATTGGCTTAATAGGACAAGCATGATTATAGCACTTGTCCCCCCAACATGTTTCACCCCATGTGCGGAGTCATCAGGGGATGGGACAATGGCCTCAATGGCAGTATGTATCACAAATTGGGATTAAATACGCGGAGTGCATCATGCGCTGGGATTAGATATGCGGCGTGTATCAAACTTTGGGATTAGATACGCAGAGTTTGTCACACACTAGGATTAGATACGTAGAGTGTATTACGAGCTAGGATTAGATAGTCGGAGTGTACCATGCACTGGGATACTATATCACACATGAGATTAGTTATGGGGCACTGCAGGCTGTATCACACAGGGATTAGATATTTGACACTGTGGGCTGTATCACACTTGATGGGTATTAGATAAGGAGGTTTGGGTGGCATCACACATTATAGCCATTAGATACCGGACTCTGGGAAGTATCAGACATGACTGGATTAGATACCCAGCTCTACCATGTCAGAGCACAGCAGCCTTTTTTTTTTTTTAATCATGTATTTTTTATTAAAGCATATGACACGCCATTAACACAGTCCGATACAATTTCCAGACAAATACCGTACATTAGATACATGACCTGATAATATATTTTCATTTTACTAAACAACACCCTTACCACCTAACCAACCCACCTCTCCCTCCCCCCAATCTCTTGCCCATTATCCAATAAAACCATCTGACAGCATCACCTCTTGAGAAAAGATAACAAGCTTTACAAAAACACGCCTGTACATGTAGGAGTCCCCCAGAATCAACTATACAACACCCATTCTACTTTGCAGTAACTCAGCAGACGCCACACCTGGGTAATCCATCCATCCGCCCCACACATTTTCAAATTTTGTATTCTGACCTCTCTTACTGTATATATTTCTTTCCATAAGGACAATAAAATTTATCTTGTTGATAAATTCCTTTTTCCCTGGCGGTTTTTCATCCAACCAGTGCATTGCGATAAGCTTTCTCGCAGCATACAACAATCTTGCGATAGTCAGCCTTCCACATTCATCCGTAGCAATATCATCCATACAGCCCAAAAGGCAAGTCAGTGGGTTACGCACCACATCTACTCCTGTCACCTCCTGGATCAAGTTAAGCACCTTCACCCAAAAGGGTTGGAGGCGAGCACACGACCACATCATATGTAGCAGATCAGCGCCTTCCTCACCACACCTGGGACATTCTGAGTCACCTCTCAGTCCTGCCTTCCTCATCCATGCCGGGGTCCTGTACACCCTATACACCAGGTATAACTGTGACACCCTCTTAGCCTCACTCAGGGAAGCCCTGGGGATATATTGAAGTATGGACTCCCACTTGGACTCCGACAAGGGGCCCACATCCGCCACCCATTTCTCCTTAATCCTTAACGGATGCTTCAATAAAAAGGTATCCATCAGACCCCTGTACATCAAGGTAATGAACCCCCTCGTACTCCTCCGAGGCCCAATAAGATTCAACAAGCTATCTGACTGCAGATTCACGCGCGACACGTCATTTTGACAGTTTAGGGCATGTCTCAACTGCAGGTACTGAAAGAATGACTTCTGGGTTAAAGGAAACTCAGTCCTAAGTGTCTCGAATGTTTTAATAACATCTCCATCAAGCAACTGAGACACAAACCAAATGCCAATGCGCCTCCACTGACCGAACCCCCGCAATCTCATGAGCTCTGCCAACCTAGGTTCAAACCAAATTGGCGTATATCTCGTAAATTCCGTTACTCCCCTCCTTTGCTTAATTTTCTGCCATACTTTCCCCATCATAGCTATTGTTGGGAATTTTTGGGGGTTAATTCTGAATCTACCTGCTTCAAGACTGGCCAACAATGGGCCCTTCCCTACCGCGCGTTCAATGATTATTCCCGCTGAAGAGCTTTGTTCTGGCTCTCCCCAACCTACCATGTGCTGGCATTGAGATGCTATATAGTAGATCCATGGATTAGGGACCGCCAGACCACCCTCATCCTTTGCAGATGTTCCAATTTGATGCGCGCCCGTCCACCCCTCCAAATTAAATCCCTAAATAGAGTATTGATCCTATAAAATTTACTCTGAGGCAGCCACACTGGAGCATTATGCAATATGTAGAGGAGCTCAGGCATAAGTATAGAGCACAGCAGCCTGATGATTACGCTGAACACTGGTCGGCAGCCTGACATTGCACTGCTAACCCTAGGCTAATGCACTGTTCTCACCACTTGAAGTCTCTGCTGAACATAGTGCTTTCGGCACTCAGTACAGCGCTGCAGGGGCGACTTCTCCATAACAGCAGTACAATGTCAGGCTGGTGATCACTGCTCGTCGCGTCCCTGCATCTGTCACCGCTTGCACTGAACACTGTAAGCGGTGACATGAGAAAACTGCCTTGCTCCCCCCACAGCTGTGACCTGGACAGCCACGGAGGCGTCCCCAGTTCACAGCTTGAGGCAGCCATAGTGTAGCATTGACCACAGTCTCCTATTCCCAGGGGTTGCCATATTTTTGGTGTGTAAGTATTGCACTCAGTAGTAAGTACACACCCCAAATAGCAGCCCCCTGTGGTAGTACAAGAAAAAAAAATTAAAACCAGACATTAAATTTACTAAAAATGATTGATTACATAGTTAATTATTAATATAAAATAAAAATTATGGCACATTCTCTTTAAGTCCGGTAAGTAGAGTGTTGGACGTATCAGGGCAGGTATGGACTGGGGCTGAAATTCAGTCCTGGCATTTGACATCACACAGGCCCATGTTGTCCCCGTCCCCATGAACCAGATGGGATATATTACTAATATTACCCTGGATGGAGGAAAGGAAGATTTTCTACAAGACCAATATTTCTAATGATACCGGTGGCCTGCTGGGGTAAGTGATGGAGTCAGCAACTTTGTTCGCCATCACAACTCTTAACAGTATGGGTAGCTTGAGAACAGCGATTCTGTTAACGTAGCAGACAAGGCAGCCCACGACCGGACAGACCCTTCTGGCATTTGCCAGATGGCCAGTCCAGCCCTGTATCAGGGACTTGTGTGGCATTGTTATTTAGAGGCACAAATTGTCAGTAAAGTTTTCTGAGTGCACATCTTGTGGCACTATGATATTTTGTGAATCCTTTTAATGCCTCCTGGCTGGTTAGAACACTTATCACCTAACTAATGGTGGTGAAAATTTATGTAAACTGGGATACAAAGGATTTAAGGGTCTACTGCCAAAATATTGGTGTAAAGATACCTTCAAATGGGATTTGCTTGGAGAGTCCAAACTTTGACAGGGAAGAGCAGTTTTGGTGAAATTAAGGGAATTACATAAAATTAGATTTTAATATCATGGCTAATTAGTGTATATAGATATATATGTAAAATGTCTATATACACTCAACATTGAAATTGCAACACCAATTCCATTTTTTCATCATGCATATCAAAGAAGAGGTTGTACTAGTAGTGGACAACCACTTTAATCTATATGTTTGGCCCCGATAAAGTAGTAAAAAAGCTTATAGTCACCTCCTGTGCCGGCACCGTTCCAGCGGTGTCGGCACTCACGTTCCCGGGACTGATGTGGTTTTTATGACACGTGAGCCCGGCACCCAATTGGTGATGGCGTCACTGTGCCCGGTTTCGTACAAATTGAACATGAAGATGAAGAGAGAGAGTGGCAGAAACTGACTTTCTCTTCCTGGAATGGCGCCGGCACAGGATGGGAGTAAGCTTTTTTATATTTTATCAGGGCCAAACATTTAGATCAAGAAGGGGTTGTCCTAGACTGTGATTTACATAATTTCATGATTACTCCTACTTGGTGTTGCAATACACTTTCTTGAACACTGTAATTTAGAACAGTAAGAAGGAAAAATCATTTATACATATATTTATTGTAAATATGTATAAATAGTTTACACAACCGATTGCCTGGATGAGCAATATGCCAATACCAGGTTATCGTCTGCAGCTCAAACTATAGAAACTTCTTACAGAAAATTTTCATATTGAAATACACAAACGTAATAGTGGCTGCAGAGCAGAATGAAATGTTTTGTTTTTTTTGTTTTTTTTTTTAAATGTCACCTCTCCATTGCAGACATATCAGCAGTCAAAGTATTTGGAACATAATGAGTTAAATAAAGTTAAGTCTAAAAAGGTGTTGTCGTTAGATGAAGTTGTAAAATGTATGAAGCCATCTCCAAAAAGGGGACATATCACCCTTACATTGAACATATGGGATTAATTATAACTGGGGAAGTAAAAAAAGAGCTGGTACTTCAATCATCTCTATTGAACTAGGACCTCCTGCCATGCACTGGTAATTAAAGCAGTGTATCTGCTGAGAGACAGCCACCGTGTCTAGGATTCGTGTATTCAGAGCTGAAGAAGTACACCTTCAAAACAGTACACTGTTCAAATGAATCTCAGATATTCTGGAGCCAGTGGCCAGTTATGAATATTGGGGTTTGCATATGCAAGTTGCCTCTTCAGAGAAAAAGAGGACTTGAACTCTATAGCGCCACCTATTGGAAGTAGCGATCCTACAAGTCACAATCAACCCTTTAATGAGACTTGCAATATGACTGATAGGATAAGAGCCAAATCAGTATCTCAATTTGCAGATACGGTGTTTCGGGCTGTTGGCCCTCGTCAGTGCGAAGCATGAGAACTGATTAGGCTAGGTGAAAGGCTCTGGACTGAGGTATAAGGGGTAAGGTATCTCCTTGTGGATAGTGACATACCAGCTCTAGCTTTCAAGGTAAGGAGGCTTATTTGCCGTGCAATGCTCCTTTGGGAAATTTAATATGCAAGTTGCCTCTTCAGAGAAAAAGAGGACTTGAACTCTATAGTGCCACCTATTGGAAGTAGTGATAGTATTGGGATTTGCATAGATATTCATGGGAGATATATTTTCAGGATTGTTATGAAGTGACACATTCACTCACATCACTCTGAGGACAGCCTAGCACCTCCAAATTAATATCGGTCAGATGGATGACAATATATATGCCATGTTTCCTATCTATGGAAAGCTGAGATGGTAGGAAACATGGCAATAATATATCCTGCCTGCAACCTCCAGAGGTGAAGATATCCTAAAAGTTGGGGATCTCATAATTTTTTAAAGACCTAGCCCCCATATAAGCGCGTCAAGGGGACGTATGTGGGTGTAACTGAGTGTTACTTTGGTTTTGTCAGTTTCTACAAAAAGGAATGCTTCTCTCTTCTACAATCTGCATAATTACCATGACACAAGTTTAGTACATTTCTTTTGTTTATCCCTTTTAGTTTGTGATTGTATATACTATATTATTTTGTTCCCATTTTGCAACATCTTTTGTATATTTAGTTATAAACACAGCCTATTTTGTGGATTAAATGTATAAAATGTAATAGCGTCTCTCCTCTTGCTCTATAAACCATATCCCTAAAGCTATACGCTACCTTTAATAGGTGTCCAATCGGCCAGTATAAATGATTGGTGGTGGCAGCTAGATTTTTTGGGTTATTGGGAATTTGGTACTGACTACACCACAGTATATATACTCCATCGGTTGGAATCAGATGTGTGTATACTTTACACCCACTGTGAACTCCCCAATATCCATTAATGCAGCCTCGTCCATCAATCGTCAGCCAATTGCGTAGTTGTCTTGACAATTGCATATGGAGGAGTGTTGGTTCGTGATAATCTAGCAAAAGCGGGGAGATCTCTTCGGGGTTTCCTGGCTGTTTCCTGACATATTAGTGGCAGCGGTTGGATAACAGTGCGATTCCCCGGATGTTTTCCTGACAGGTGCGATCATATAATAATAATAATAATAATAATGATCTCTTTTCACTAGGTTCATGTACTTTTGTACTTGCAACACAGCAGAAAAAGAGCTCGCACCCACAATAGCTACCTCGTTGATCCTGCCAACAGCACATTTGTCTTACAAATTAACCCCTTTGTGATGCAGCCAATTTCCGTCTTTGTGTTTTCGTTGTATACCTTATTTCCAGTGCCATAACTTTTTTGTGATACTATTTTCCAGGGCTGTGGAGTCGGTAAGCCACAGTTGCGACTCCGACTCCTGGATTTTATCAGGTTCCGACTCCAGCTCCGACTCCTTCATAAATGGCCAATTCGTAACAATAAATTTACTGTTGTAAAATATTAACATCGTGCTTATTCAGTTTCTCACCATCATATAAGTAATCAGACTACTTAGAGCAAAAACTATATTTATTAGAATACAATTAGAATATAGCAAATAACTTTAGCGTCAGTTGAGGATTAGCCATGTCTACAAGAAAGGTTTTCAGTTCAACCAAGCACTGAATCATTAAGTAAGCACTGCCCCATCGTGTGGCTTGATCAATAATTGCCCCTTTTCCAGCACGTCTCTTCAAAATTGAGTCAATTTTAGGGGTTCTGGCAACAGTAGCCAATTTTCTCACCTTGCCAATCAGTGCAGCAGCATGTCCTTCTTGCAGACTGTCTTATAGCCAGCTGTAGCGTATGCACAACACAGCGCATGTGATGAATGAAAGAACGTATTGACACAGTTTCAACAAGATCATCTAAACTATCATGTTGCTGTTCATCTGAAGCAACTTCAGTTTGCTCCTCAGTTACAATACTGTGTTCCTCTATTTCAAACATTTCTGTGTCTGTGGACCCAGAATGTTCTTCTAGCTGCTGGTCACCATCATTACTCTCATTCATTAGCTTAATAGTACTTATCATATTTGAAGCATTGTCAGTTATGACAGAAAGGACTTGCTCTTTTTTAAGTTCATAGTCTTGCAGAACCTTTTCCACCAAGACCTGGAGAAACTCACTGGTGTGATGAGCTTTGGTGTCTTTTACTGCCAATGTCTTGGTAACTTTCATTTTTGTCACAAACATATCGGACATTGATGGCAAAATAGTTCACTCTGTGACGTGTGCAGGCATCCATTTTAACCCCTTAATCCCATATGATGTACTATCCCATCAAGGTGACCTGGGACTTAATTCCCAGTGACGGGATAGTACGTCATATGCGATCGGCCGCGCTCACGGGGGGAGCGCGGCCGAGTGTCAGCTGACTATCGCAGCTGACATCCGGCACTATATGCCAGGAGCAGTCACGGACCGCCCCCGGTACATTAACCCCCGGCACACTGCGATCAAACATGATCGCAGTGTATGGGCGGTATAGGGAAGCATCGCGCAGGGAGGGGGCTCCCTGCGTGCTTCCCTGAGACCCCCGGAGCGTTGCTCCGAGGGTCTCTTACCTCCTCCTCCCTGCAGCAGGCCCGGATCCAAGATGGCCGCGGCATCCGGGTCCTGCAGGGAGGTGGCTTCACTGCGCCTGCTCAGAGCAGGTGCCGGGAAGCCTCCAGGAGCTGTGCACGTCAGATCGCCGATCTGACACAGTGCACAGCAAAGTGTCAGATCGGCGATCTTACACTATAACATCATGCCCCCCATGGGGCAATGTTATAGTGTTAAAAAAAAAAAAAAATCCCCAAAAAATGCAAAAAAAAAAAAAAAAAATATTGTTCCTATACATTTCTTTATCTAAATAAAAAAAACAATAAAAGTGCACATATTTAGTATCGCCGCGTCCGTAGCGACCGACCTATAAAACTGTCCCACTAGTTAACCCCTTCAGTGAACACCGTAAAAAAAACAAAAAAAAAACGAGGCAAAAAACGCTTTATCATACCGCCAAATAAAAAGTGGAATAACACGCGATCAAAAAGACGGATATAAATAACCATGCTACTGCTGAAAACGTCATCTTGTCCCGCAAAAAACGAGCCGCCATACAGCATCATCAAAGAAAAAATAAAAAAGTTATAGTCCTCAGAATAAAGCGATGCAAAAATAATTATTTTTTCTATAAAATAGTTTTTATTGTATAAAAGCACCAAAACATAAAAAAATGATATAAATGAGGTATCGCTGTAATTGTACTGACCCGAAGAATTAAACTGTTTTATCCATTTTACCAAACGCGGAACGGTATAAACGCCTCCCACAAAAGAAATTCATGAATAGCTCGTTTTTGGTCATTCTGCCTCACAAAAATCGGAATAAAAAGCGATCAAAAAATGTCACGTGCCCGAAAATGTTACAAATAAAAACGTCAACTCGTCCCGCAAAAAACAAGACCTCACATGACTCTGTGGACCAAAATATGGAAACATTATAGCTCTCAAAATGTGGTAACGCAAAAAATATTTTTTGCAATAAAAAGCGTCTTTCAGTGTGTGACGGCTGCCAATCATAAAAATCCGCTAAAAAAACCGCTATAAAAGTAAATCAAACCACCCTTCATCACCCCCTTAGTTAGTGAAAACTTAAAACATTAAAAAAATGTATTTATTTCCATTTTCCCATTAGGGCTAGGGTTAGGGCTAGGGTTAGGGTTGGGGCTAGGGTTGGAGCTAAAGTTAGGGTTAAGGCCCCGTCACACATAGCGACGCTGCAGCGACACAGACAACGATGCCGATCGCTGCAGCGTCGCTGTTTGGTCGCTGTGTGGTCGCTGGAGAGCTGTCACACAGCGACCAACGATGCCGAGGTCCCCGGGTAACCAGGGTAAACATCGGGTTGCTAAGCGCAGGGCCGCGCTTAGTAACCCGATGTTTACCCTGGTTACCAGTGTAAAATGTAAAATAACTGACTGAGCGCCGGCCCTAACAGCAGAGCGTGCTGTACTTTCACTTTACGGCCGGCAGTCAGTTAGTGCGGGAAGCGGACGGCAAGGGACCTGACGGACACCGGAATGTGAGTATGTACTGTTTTTTTTTTTTTACATTTACGATGGTAACCAGGGTAAACATCGGGTTACTAAGCGCGGCCCTGCGCTTAGTAACCCGATGTTTACCCTGGTTACCAGTGAAGACATCGCTGAATCCGTGTCACACACACCGATTCAGCGATGTCAGCGGGACCTCAACGACCAAAAAAAGGTCCAGGCCATTCCGACATGACCAGCGATCTCACAGCAGGGGCCTGGTCGCTGGTACGTGTCAAACATAGCGAGATCGCTACTGAGGTCGCTGTTGCGTCACAAAACTTGTGACTCAGCAGCGATCTCGCTAGCGATCTCGCTATGTGAGACGGGGCCTTTAGGGTTGGGGCTAAAGTTAGGGTTGGGGCTAAAGTTAGGGTTGGGGCTTAAGTTAGGGTTGGGGCTAAAGTTAGGGTTTGGATTACATTTACTGTTGGTATTAGAGTTAGGGGTGTGTCAGGGTTAGGGGTGTGGTTAGGGTTACCGTTGGGATTAGGGTTAGGGGTGTGTTTGGATTAGGGTTTCAGGTAGAATTGGGGAGTTTCCACTGTTCAGGCACATCAGGGGCTCTCCAAACGCGACATGGCGTCCGATCTCAATTCCAGCCAATTCTGCGTTGAAAAAGTAAAACAGTGCTCCTTCGCTTCCGAGCTCTCCCGTGCGCCCAAACAGGGGTTTACCCCAACATATGGGGTATCAGCGTACTCAGGACAAATTGGACAACAACTTTTGGGGTCCAATTTATCCTATTGCCCTTGTGAATATACAAATCTGGGGGCTAAAAAATCATTTTTGTGAAAAAAAAAAAGAATTTTTATTTTCACAGCTCTGCGTTATAAACTGTAGTGAAACACTTGGGGATTCAAAGTTCTCACAACACATCTAGATAAGTTCCTTGGGAGGTCTAGTTTCCAATATGGGGTCACTTGTGGGGGGTTTGTACTGTTTGGGTACATCAGGGGCTCTGCAAATGCAACGTGACGCCTGCAGACCAATCCATCTAAGTCTGCATTCCAAATGGCGCTCCTTCCCTTCCGAGCTCTGCCATGCGCCCAAACAGTGGTTCCCCCCCACATACGAGGTATCAGCGTACTCAGGACAAATTGGACAACAACTTTTGGGGTCCAATTTCTCCTGTTACCCTTGGGAAAATACAAAACTGGGGGCTAAAAAATCATTTTTGTGAAAAAAAAATATGTATTTTCACGGCTCTGCGTTATAAACTGTAGTGAAACACTTGGGGGTTCAAAGCTCTCAAAACACATCTAGATAAGTTCCTTAGGGGGTCTACTTTCCAAAATAGTGTCACTTGTGGGGGGGTTTTAATGTTTAGGCACATCAGGGGCTCTCCAAACACAACATGGCGTCCCATCTTAATTCCAGTCAATTTTGCATTGAAAAGTAAAATGGCGCTCCTTCCCTTCCGAGCTCTGCCATGCGCCCAAACAGTGGTTTACCCCCACATATGGGGTATCGTCGTACTCAGGACAAATTGCACAACAACTTTTGTGGTCTAATTTCTTCTCTTACCCTTGGGAAAATAAAAAATTGGGGGCGAAAAGATCATTTTTGTGAAAAAATATGATTTTTTATTTTTACGGCTCTGCATTATAAACTTCTGTGAAGCACTTGTTGGGTCACAGTGCTCACCACACATCTAGATATGTTCCTTAAGGGGTCTACTTTTCTAAATGGTGTCACTTGTGGGGGGTTTCAATGTTTAGGCACATCAGGGGCTCTCCAAACGCAACATGGTGTCCCATCTCAATTCTAGTCAATTTTGAATTGAAAAGTCAATTGGCGCTCCTTCCCTTCCGAGCTCTGCCATGCGCCCAAACAATGGTTTACACCCACATATGGGGTATAAGCGTACTCAGGACAAACTTGCACAACAATTTTTGGGGTCCAATTTCTTCTTACCCTTGGGAAAATAAAAAATTGGGAGCGAAAAGATCATTTTTGTGAAAAAATATGATTTTTTATTTTTATGGCTCTGCATTATAAACTTCTGTGAAGCACTTGGTGGGTCAAAGTGCTCACCACAATTAAATGTTCATTTTTATTTAAACATTCCAAAAATTCCTGTGAAACACCTGAAGGGTTAATAAACTTCTTGAATGTGGTTTTGAGCACCTTGAGGGGTGCAGTTTTTAGAATGGTGTCACACTTGGGTATTTTCTATCATATAGACCCCTCAAAATGACTTCAAATGAGATGTGGTCCCTAAAAAAATGGTGTTGTAAAAATGAGAAATTGCTGGTCAACTTTTAACCCTTAGGCTGGGTTCACATTGCGTTAATGGGTTAACGCTAACGGACTGCGTTGCACGGCGAAAATGTCGCAATTAACGCCGTGCAACGGGTCCGTTAGCGCACCCATTGACAGCAATGTAAATTTAGCCTGCAGCGCATCACTAGCGCGTGCCTTTTTCGGCTCGCGCTAGTGATGTGCCGTTCTTCTGTGACGCGCCTCGGACGCTGCTTGCAGCGTCCGCGGCGCGCCCGAGGTCCGTTCCCCGCTCTCGCAGATCAGGGATCTGCGAGAGCGGGGACGTTAACGCGACCCCTAACGCGGCCCCTAAAAAAATATTGCGTTAGCGCAATCCGCTAGCGCTAGCGCTAAACGGATTGCCCTAACGCAATGTGAACCTAGCCTTATAACTCCCTGACAAAAAAAATGTTGGTTCCAAAATTGTGCAGATGTAAAGTAGCCATGTGGGAAATGTTACTTATTAAGTATTTTGCGTGACATATCTCTGTGATTTAAGGGCATAAAAATTCAAAGTTGGAAAATTGCAAAATTTTCTAAATTTTCGCCAAATTTCCATTTTTTTCACAAATAAACTTAAGTTATATTGAATAAATTTTACCACTATCATGAAGTACAATATGTCACGAGAAAAACATGTCAGAATCGCCAAGATCCGTTGAAGCGTTCCAGAGTTATAACCTCATAAAGGGACAGAGTTCAGAATTGTAGAAATTGGCCCGGTCATTAACGTGCAAACCACCCTCGGGGCTTAAGGGGTTAAGAAACAGAAAGCGTCCCTTGAGAGTTTTTTTTAAGTTCTTCCTTTTGTTTAAAAACTTCTTGGATTACTAATTTTCTAATACTCTCTCTCTCTCCAGAGAAACACCAAGCTTGCGGGCCATTTCCCCATTCAGACACATAAAAGCTGGTCGTGAAAATAATGAAATAGGCACACTATCCTTTACAACAAGCTCTATGATCTGTTTTTTAAATGTATCTACTGTCATTGTCACAGTAACTTTGTCACTGACAAAATATCTTGCAACTGATGGCTGCAAAGTTCTCTGCTCCTTTGTTTGGCTCGAAGAGCTGGGCACTGGTTCATTGGTTTGGATGCAGTCTTACTCATCCACTGCTTTCAGTACTTCTGGATGAAAGCGCTGTAAATGTCTCTTTAGATTAGAAGCTCTGGTAGGAGCATTTTTATCTTTGCCTGAATATGCACTGATCTTGGCTTCACAGCATTTGTTTTCGTCTGGATCATTTGTCATACACTGACAGACATAATGTTTTCTATCTTAAGTGCTGGTGAAATGTGCAAATACAGCTGATTTAATGTGACGCTTCTTTGACATTCTCAGGTTTTTAATTCTGCATTCACAATCCAAATGACAATTGTTTTTCCTAAAAACAATTGTACATATCAAAGCAAAAAAGTGGAATAATAAAACATAACTTTTAATACACAAAAAGTCAATAAAACTAGTCACCCAAGTGAACACATAATACGGGGCCAAGTCACCACCATATGTAATGGATTTTAAGGTAATGACGAGCCCTAGACAGGATAAAAGTTTCCGACAGTAAATATGGAAACCGTCTGAGGTAAGGTAAATAAAGAAGCTATGCAACAATCCTGTATGACAGCAACTAACCCTTATACCAACAGATGCATATAGAAACAATGAACAGTAATCAGCATGTACTGTGAGAAATGCTTATAGTAACTGTTACACAGAAAAAACGGAACGGTCTCACCAATTCCATAAGGCGGGCATCGGAGCACCGGGTATTCTTTTGTCAAAATAGACATCCGGTAAGTGAAGAGATGACAAGTCCCTATGTCAATCCCTAAGGGGCTACAATAAACTATCCCCAAAGCTCCTGCCCTTACAAGGGCAGTCCACAGCTACCCCTGTAAACATGTGCCCTGCACTCTTCCTATGTTGTCCCGACGCGCTTCTTCCAAGTTTAAGTCATCAGGGGACCTGCTTGTGTAAGGAGATTTATGTGCCAGAAAAGAAGGGATGCTAAGTCCTGCCACCCTCTATGCTGTCCTGCAGGACAGCATAGAGGAGATTTATGTGCCAGAAAAGAAGGGATGCTAAGTCCTGCCACCCTCTATGCTGTCCTGCAGGACAGCATAGAGGGTGGCAGGACTTAGCGTCCCTTCTTTTCTGGCACATAAATCTCCTTACACAAGCAGGTCCCCTGATGACTTAAGCTTGGAAGAAATGCGTCGGGACAACATAGGGAGAGTGCAGGGCACATGTTTACAGGGGTAGCTGTGGACTGCCCTTGTAAGGGCAGGAGCTTTGGGGATAGTTTATTGTAGCCCCTTAGGGATTGACATAGGGACTTGTCATCTCTTCACTTACCGGATGTCTATTTTGACAAAAGAATACCCGGTGCTCCGATGCCCGCCTTATGGAATTGGTGAGACCGTTCCGTTTTTTCTGTGTAACAGTTACTATAAGCATTTCTCACAGTACATGCTGATTACTGTTCATTGTTTCTATATGCATCTGTTGGTATAAGGGTTAGTTGCTGTCACACAGGATTGTTGCATAGCTTCTTTATTTACCTTACCTCAGACGGTTTCCATATTTAATGTCGGAAACTTTTATCCTGTCTAGGGCTCGTCATTACCTTAAAATCCATTACATATGGTGGTGACTTGGCCCCGTATTATGTGTTCACTTGGGTGACTAGATTTATTGACTTTTTGTGTATTAAAAGTTATGTTTTATTATTCCACTTTTTTGCTTTGATAGGTCTAATTAATAGTGGTATCTGTAGGACTCACACTCTATATACAGACATTGCTTTTTCAGTAAAAACAATTGTACAAAATTATTGCCAGGTCGTACAACTGATATAGTGGTCAGTAAAGGTACCTTCACACTAAACGACTTTGCAGCGATAACGATAGCGATCCGTGACGTTGCAGCGTCCTGGCTAGCGATATTGTTGTGTTTGACACGCAGCAGCGATCTGGATCCTGCTGTGATATCGCTGGTCGTTGCTGAAAGTTCAGAACTTTATTTGGTCGTCAGATCGGCGTATATCGTCGTGTTTGACAGCCAAAGCAACGATGCCAGCGATGTTTTACAGTGGTAACCAGGGTAAATATTGGGTTACTAAGCGCAGGGCCGCGCTTAGTAACCCGATGTTTACCCTGGTTACCATTGTAAATGTAAAAAAACAAACAGTACATACTCACCTTCTGCTGTCTGTCACACGTCCCTCGCCGTCTGCTTCCCGCACTGTCTGTGAGTGCCGGCCGTAAAGTAAAAGCAGAGCACAGCAGTGACGTCACCGCTGTGCTGTGCCTTATACGGCTGGCACTCACAGTCAGTGCAGGAAGCAGACGGCGAGGGACGTGTGACAGACAGCAGAAGGTATGTACTGTTTGTTTTTTTTACATTTACAATGGTAACCAGGGTAAACATCGGGTTACTAAGCGCGGCCCTGCGCTTAGTAACCCGATGTTTACCCTGGTTACCCGGGGACCTCGGCATCATTGGTCGCTGGAGAGCTGTCTGTGTGACAGCTCTCCAGCGACCAAACAGCGACGCTGCAGCGATCGGCATCGTTGTCGATATCGCTGCAGCGTCGTTTAGTGTGAAGGTACCTTAATACTGTTATTCCTCATGTACTCACAGTTAACTGATGCAAAGTTTGTTGAAAGGATAATAATTCTTACAGTCTTCCTCTTCTGAGTAGCAGCTGTGAGATGCTTGGAAGACGCACACCTAGTAAACATCTAGTCTAGAGGAGGAGCTTTACTACTAAGAATTTGCAACACATTTTCACTTTCAGTTTCATACATTGTAAGTAGGGGGTTGGGGCAGCATGAGGTTAACCAAGTATAAGATTAGATAAGGGCAGTGGAGAGCAGTGACACACAAGAAATAAGAAATGTCTCTATCTCCAGCAGAACTGCTTATCACTGTTGTTCATAGTTTGATAGAACATATATATTTGAGTAACATTTATAAAATTCATATGAAAGTTCAATTATGAAATATTAATACTTTTTTTTAAAGCTGGAGTCGGTACATTTCTACCGACTCCGACTCCAACCAAAACTAACTCCGACTCCACAGCCCTGCTATTTTCTTGAAAATATGTCCCATCTTCTCCTCTCTCTCTGTGAACATCACACCTACTCGGATGACACCAGAGTGATGTCAGATTTTTTTTCTCCAGGCTCATTGACTTGCATGGCTGACTGCGATCCGAATATCGGATGTAAATCGTGCATGCTGCAATATTTTCTACAGACTCTGTTCGAGGAAAAAAATGCTCAAGACAAAAATCGGACATGTGCTTGGCCCCATAGAATAACATTGGTCCAAGTGCGATCCCGAGGTTTTGATGGATTGCCCTCTGACCAAAAGCCCTTATAGTGACGAATAGATCTAACTTTGCTTTGACAATCAGTAATGCCGTCTCACTTTTATACAACAACTTGGCTGAAAAGCAGGATTTATCTGAATATGCCATTATCTATTTCATTACATGTGGACTCTGAAAAGGAAATAATATTTTGACACTTTTCCACCTCCTGAAATTTAATTATGATGAAGATACTGAAAGGAAAATCTAAATGTGTACAGTACTTCACTGGAAGTCATCAAAAGGTTAAGGGCTGAGGCAATTAACATTTTTCAAGAAAGCAGTCCAGCACACTCAGGAGCCTTGAAATGAACAGAGATGTTACTAGGTAGATTAGACATTAAGGTTATAGATAGCTGGATCACACATGTAGCTGCATTCTACAAGGGCGAATCACTGCTGAGCAATACATTCAGTCAGCTGCCTCCTATGTACACTACTGTTCAAAAGTTTAGGGTCAACCAGACAATTTTGTGTTTTCCATGAAAACTCATACTTTTATTAATCAAATGATTTGCCAAATGAATTGAAAATTTAGTCCAGACATTGACAAAGTTTGAAAAAAAAGATTTTTATTTGAAATAATCATTTTCTCCTTTAAACTTTGCTTTCGTCAAAGAATGCTCCCTTTGCAGCAATTACAGCAATGCATACCTTTGGTATTCTAGCAGTTAATTTGCTGAGGTAATCTGGAGAAATTTCACCCCATGCTTCCAGAAGCCCCTCCCAAAAGTTGGTTTGGCTTGATGGGCACTTTTTGCGTACCATACAGTCAAGCTGCTCCCACAACAGCTCAATGGGGCTGAGATCTGGTGACTGCGCTGGCCACTCCATTACAGATAGAATACCAGCTGCCTGCTTCTTCCCTAAATAGTTCTTGCATAATTTGGAGGTGTGCTTTGGGTCATTGTCCAGGTGTAGGATAAAATTGGCTCCAATCAAACGTTGTCCAAAGGGTATGGCATGGTGTTGTAAAATGGAGTGATAGCCTTCCTTATTCAATATCCCTTTTGCATTGTACAAATCTCCCACTTTACAAGCACCAAAGCAACCCCAGACCATCACATTACCTCCACCATGCTTGACAGATGGCGTCAGGCACTCTTCCAGCATCTTTTCATTTGTTCTGCGTCTCACAAATGTTCTTCTGTGTGATCCAAACACCTCAAACTTGGATTCGTCTGTCCATAACTTTTTTCGAATCTTCCTCTGTCAAATGTCTGTGTTATTTTGACCATATTAATCTTTTCTTTTTATTAGCCAGTCTCAGATATGGCTTTTTCTTTGCCACTCTGCCCTGAAGGCCAGAATTCTGGAGTCGCCTCTTCACTGTAGACGTTGACACTGGCATTTTGCATGTACTATTTAATGAAGCTGCCAGTTGATAACCTGTGAGGCGTCGATTTCTCAAACTACAGACTCTAATGTACTTGTCTTGTTGCTCAGCTGTGCAGCGGGGCCTCCCACTTCTCTTTCTATTCTAGTTAGAGACTGTTTGTGCTCTCCTCTGAAGGGAGTAGTACACACCGTTGTAGGAAATCTTCAGTTTCTTGGCAATTTCTCGCATGGAATAGCCTGCTTTTCCAAAAACAAGAATAGATTGTTGAGTTTCACATTAAAGTTCTTTTTTTTCTGGCCATTTTGAGAGTTTAATGGAACCAACAAATGTAATGCTCCAGATTCTCAACTAGCTCAAAGGAAGGTCAGGTTTATAGGTTTTCTAATCCGCCAAACCTTTTTCAGTTGTGCTAACATACTTGCACAAGGGTTTTCAAGGGTATTTTAACCATCCATTAGCCTTCTTACTCAGTTAGCAAAGACAGTACCATAACAACACTGGAGTGATGGTTGTGGGAAATGGTCCTCTATACACCTATGAAGATATTGCATTACAAACCAGAGGTTTGCAGCTAAAATAGTCATTTACCACATTAACAATGTATAGAGTGTATTTCTGAATCATTTAATGTTAGCTTCATTGGAAAAAAAACGTGCTTTTCTTTCAAAAATAAGGAAATTTCTAAGTGACTCTAAACTTTTGAACGGTAGTAACTAGTAACTAAAAAGAGACGGTAACTAAGCCTATGTGAAGACAAACGCTATAATGTACAGGTGCTTCTCACAAAATTAGAATATCATCAAAAAGTTAATGTATTTCAGTTCTTCAATACAAAAAGTGAAACTCATAATATATAGTGTCATTACAAACAGAGTGATCTATTTCAAGTGTTTATTTCTGTTAATGTTGATGATTATGGCTTACAGCCAATGAAAACCCAATAGTTATTATCTCAGTAAATTAGAAAACTTTATAACACCAGCTTGAAAAATTATTTTAAAATCCGTAACGTTGGCCTACTGAAATGTATGTTTAGTAAATGCTCTCAATACTTGGTCGGGGCTCCTTTTAAATCATTTGCTGTATCAATGCGGCGTGGCATGGAGGCGATCAGCCAGTGACATTCCGGAGGTGTTATGGAAGCCCAGGTTGCTTTGCTAGCAGCCTTCAGCTCTCGTCTGGATTGTTGGGTCTGGTGTCTCTCATCTTCCTCTTGACAATACCCCATAGATTCTCTATGGGGTTAAGGTCAAATGACTTTGCTGGCCTATCAAGCACAGTGATACTGTTATTTTTAAACCAGGTATTGGTACTTTTGGCAGGGTGACAGGTGTCAAGTCCTGCAGGAGAATGAAATTTAAATCTCCAAAAGCTTGTCGGCAGAGGGAAGCATGAAGTGCTCTAAAATTTCCTGGTAGATGACTGCGCTGACTTTGGTCTTGATAAAACACAGTGGACCTACACCAGCAGATGACATGCTTCCCCAAACCATCACTGACTGTGGAAACTTCACACTAGACCTCAAGCAGCTTGGATTGTGTGCCTCTCCACTCCTCCTCCAGACTCTGGAATCTTGATTTCCAAATGAAATGAAAAATTTACTTTCATCTGAAAACAACACCTTGGACCACTGAGCAACAGTCCAGTTCTTTTTCTCCTTGGCCCAGGTAAGACGCTTTTGGCATTGTCTATTGGTCATGAGTGGCTTGACACAAGGAATGCAACACTTGTAACCCATGTCCTGGATACGTCTGTGTGGTGGCTCTTGAAGCAATGACTCCAGCAGCAGTCCAGTCCTTGTGAATTTTGAATGGACTTTTCTTAATCTTTTCAAGGGTGTGGTTATCCCGATTGCTTGTGCACCTTTTTCTACCACATTTTTTCCTTCCACTCAACTTTCTATTAATATGCTTGGATACAGTACTCTGTGAACAGCCAGCTTCTTTTGTGGCTTACCCTCCTTGTGGAGTGTGTCAATGATTGCCCTCTGGACATCTGTCAAGTCAGCAGTCTTCCCCATGATTGTGAAGCCTACTGAAACAGACTAAGGGACCTTTTTAAATGCTTAGGAAGCCTTTGCAGGTGTTTTTTGTTAATTATTCTAATTTACTGAGATATGACTTTTGAGTTTTCATTGGTCGTAAGCCATAATCATTAACATTAACAGAAAAACACTTGAAATCGATCACTCTGTAATGACACTATATAATATGAGTTTCATGTTTTGTATTGAAGAACTGAAATAAATTAACTTTTTGATGATATTCTAATTTGTGAGAAACACCTGTAACACTAAAAAGTACGATGAGCAAGAATCATCTATATTGTGAAGGAAATATATAATTGTAATGGCAATGTATAACAGCAGTAAAGTTTATTTATTATAATAAACTTCCATTTAGTTGACAAAAGAACAAACTGGATTTATCAGTATTGCAAGAACACAGGAGTTTTCATTGGAGGTGTCAAATTGTCCCCCACCATCCGGTCACAAACAGCAATTTTTAAACAGTATAATTCAGGTCATCCTGGGAACCCGAGCCCAGGGTCAAGAATATAAAAGTTGGGTTGCACAAAAGAAAGTTGTTCACAAGTGTGGGACAGCCTATGCTGGTGTGATCCATAATTCATTTCTCCTTCCCTCAAGGAAACAGAACATAACTGTAGAAGGACACGTTTATGTATTTCTGTTATTTTTCCCTTTTTATTTTACAACTGTTTTGCATATTTGTGCGTCGTTTTATTTTCACATCTTTTCTTGTAAGCACTATATTTTTATATTAAAGCTTAAAAACTTTAATAAGTCTGGTCTTTGTATGCTCTAAAGCAGTGTTCACCAACTCCGATCCTCAAGAGCCACCAACGGGTCATGTTTTTAGAATTTCCTTAGTATTGCACAGGTGATTGAATTCTTGCCTGTCCAGGTGATGCAATTATTACCTGTGCAATACTAAGGAAATCATGAAAACATGACCTGTTGGTGGCTTTTGAGGACCGGAGTTGGGGAACACTGCTTTAAATAATCCATAGCCTTTCAGAGTGTGCCTTTTTTGATTGTCTGACAGTAACATTTCGGGGTCTCATCACCCGGTGTTTGAGTGGTGGCAGGGTGATGCGTATCTGTGTTGTGTAGTCTGTATTTGGGATGTGATTTATGCGCACTTTATAGCCTGTAACAGAGGTTGAGTGCTGGTTTGAGTGAGAGGAGATAAATTAACCCTTGCAGACACATTCACATCACATGCTGGGAAGTGTTTAAGTGTTCAATAAGGCTGGTTTCACACTAGCGTTTCTGTGCACAGCATAGGCCTGCGTACTTCTTTCCTTAAGCGTACCTATATTTAACATTGTGTACGCAGGTGTACACAGGGGCATGTGTTGTATGCGGATGCGTCCCCGTGCGGCGTTTTGACGTGCCCGCCGAACGCAACATGTTACCCTGGTGCTTACCCTGTCAACTACATCAGGAAATGTACTAAAATTGAATATATTTGAACAGAGAAAGAATGGAGTTCCATACATATAGTTATAAAAATTGTATAAATTTATTAAAGATACCATTACATACATTAAAGTAACAAAAAATACAAAAAGAATAAAGAACCTTAGTCTAGAAGCAAATAAGACCCTGGCACAACAAGTGTATTTCAGTATGCCCCAATCATGGTACTGATACACCGCACTGTAAATAGTCCTAAATGTATAGCGCACAATTGACCTGTTTAACAATATCAATCAGGACATCAAGTGCCTGTAAGGCAGTGCGCACTCAGAGAATGTCACAATGACAAAAAACTCATATGAGGAAAAGTAGTAAATAGTAGCGATGTAAACAGCAAAGTTTCTTACCCATGATGGGAAACAGTCAGGTGCCAAGGTGCCGGTATACCCCCCTTTTTTGTTACTTTAATGTATGTAATGGTATCTTTAATAAATTTATACAATTTTTATAACTATATGTATGGAACTCCATCCTTTCTCTGTTCAAATGTGTATTTGGAGTATACATTTACTATCCAGCTACTTTATGGGCATATATATTAAGCCAATGAGGCATTACTCCTTACTATATGGGACCCATCTCTTTTTTGTGAGTTTGAGCTTATCACTAAAATTGAATATAGTACAGCTAATGATTCTCACTGAATGACCACCATAAAGTGAAAGTTCAATCTTAAAATTAAGTTTGCTTCCCTTTCCCTCCTACTTTGAGTAAGTGGCCTGATAAAGTGGGCTTGCTAACTGGCTGATTTCAACAGATAAGTCAGCCCCCTTCTTTATCCTTGAGCCAGTCTCCTTTTCCATCATGACTATCAACATGACTATAGCTACTGAAATGAGCCAGTCAGTCCTCTTCAAGCATATTAATACCCAAAAGGAGGAGGCGTAGTTACTTTCTGTGTCAAGATTTTGGACCCTAAATGACAGCACAGTGACTCAGTGGTTAGTACTGCAGAATTGCAGCGCTATGGTCCTTGATTCAAATCCCACCAAGAACAAGATCTGCAAGGAGTTTGTATGTTCTCCCCGTGTTTGAGTGGGTGTCTTCCCATACACCAAAGATGTATTGTAGGGAATTTAGATTACAAGCCCCCAATCAGGACAATAATGATAATGTCCGTAAAGTGCTCTGGGATTAATGGTGCTAATTAAGCGAGTAAAATAAATAAATAATGAAAAAAGGGGAGATTTACTTTTTTCATGACTAATATCTCTTTCAGAAGTGTCGGTAACCATTTTAAACTACGTTTTGAAGTATTTCAGTATTTTTATCTTCTATATCGCATTCATTACATTTGGCCCACAAAAATGACTACCTCCACTACAAACATTATAAATGGATTATTTTTGTGAAATTTTCATAACAGGATAAAATTGTGTATAAGGGTATGTCTTCTGCCATTTGAAATATTTAATGCATTTGGTAAAATGGAGGTATGTTTCCTATGATGGGCTGGGTTGTGGCAGCTACAAGACTATGTCAAACATTAAGGCAGCCCTTAACAGGCGGATGGCTTCATTAAGCTGCTGCAGAAAGTCTGCAGTGCTGGATTGATTATATAAGTAAGTAGGGACCTAACAATGTCTTATTCTGCAGTAGGAAGATGTCCCTAATAAGATCATGGCTAGAATATCCATACACCCCCTTCCTTCTGCTATGTCAGCTCCCAGTTTCCCGCCTGCCGACACCAGGACAGGAAGGCGTCATAAAAACCAGTCCCACTGCCTGAGCCACTCAGGGCCTCAGAATCGCACACAATCAAAAGATACCTACTAATTAAATCCGGCACACAACCATCCGCACCAAACATTTCTCTCACTGCAGCGTGCCAAAAAGAATTAAAAGAACATTAAACTCCCAGCAATAACATCTAAACTCCCGTTCTCTCTGCCAAATTGCACCGCTCTGGATTATACAGATGTTTGTTAATTATGCTAATTTTTATTAAACTATTAAAAGGAAGAGTGTGCTGGCACAGCCAGTCTCGAATGTGCTGTGCTCAGGATCCGAACTCCTCATGCTTGCCCAAGCACAGAGCCTTCTCCGTCATCCCTAAAGGGCAACCGTCAGAGGGCATCATTGTCAGTGACAGGGCATCCCAAAAAATTGCCTGAAGCTTTATCTTATGAGATGCTAAAAGAATTAAAAAGTAGTAAGAGCTGTGCTTGGATACCAAGCTGCCTGATACGCGCGCAGATGCAAGAGGATGGCTCAGAGGCAAGATGGACGTAAATCTGTCTGTAGCACCAGATCATTGAGCGCTTGATGCATGTCCTGGGTGTCTAATCAATCTCCGTTATTGGTTTATGATTGCTTATTGCCAGTATTAGTGCCTGTCTGTCATACATTATTGTTTGGAAATGAATAAATTACGATATGCAGCCTCTGTCTGTTCTCCCGCCATGTGATGACAGTGATCCATCTCTCCCTGAGCTTCTTTATAATGCAGGCAAGAAGTGAGGTGTTCTCATGTCAGTGACAGGGAATTAGCGCTTTGTCATCCAGACACACTGCTGGATGAAGAGGATCTCACAATCCAGCTGCTGTCAAATGGCACAAATACATGCCATGGCCAAGCTAATATGAGCTATGCATGCAATCGAACACCTCTGGCAATTCACACAGCTATGCCTAAGAAATGGTACTGCAAATAACAAAATATGCGATTCTGCCATATATTGCAATTGGGCAGCTCGTATTAAAAACGGCAGCCTCCTTGGTCAAAACCCCAAACATTTGTCCACTCGTCACAACAGTCACTTAACTAGTTAGATGCTGCACTAAGCAAGATGTGGAAATGGGGATCTAACCAGTGCAGGAGGTTATACAAATATGTCAAATGGAAATGAGTTTTGTAAATCATTAATGATGCCCCTTCGGCCCCTGTGCAATATTGTTATACTAGAGTAATAGCGTTAAGGAATATGCTAGGCGAAAGATGGGCTAGCGGTAAGGAAGTCGGCTAAATGCAACCTTCATCTAGCTCTGACCCTAACCTGCTGCTAATACGATAGGCCTGTGAAATGCAGGCATTAATACTGACTCCATAAAGTGCGCACTGCTCTGACCGCACTCACTCCCTGAGGCACCACAGCACAATTTGGAAACAATGTGAAGGAAACGTTTAATCTGCTCAACCCATCTGTGCTGCGCATTTCTCCAGCTCTCCCTGAGAGAGCGGCGCCTCCAATCTCCACATTGCCTTTAATATTCTCTTAAATCACATCAGCCGCACGCTGGAAGGGCCATTGCTGGCGTATCACAGGTTCATGGAAAGTGCACAGGGAGGGGGACAGGGAGACGTGGATAATTTCTATTTATTAGAGAAATATCCAAGTCTCGTCTTCTTGGCCCTCCGCAGAACTGCTGCCGAGCGCACACGGCTCCTGATTAAGCTTTCTCGTTACCAGATGGGTGGAAGTGAAGGGTGTCGTAATTTGTATTTTTTGTTAATTAGCTTTGCTGTGTGATCTGCTGCTACAGGGGATAGATACTGTGCTGCCTTCCATCTCATGGCACCGGCTGGGGCATTGACAGGAGGCTTCTTCTACTCTCTACCACCCTCTACAAGGTGACTTTGTACAGTCTGACCGGACGTATCCCCCTCTCCGTTTTTTTCGGGTCTAGATATGAGGGTCTGCATTCCTCAATCTGGGAATAATTGAATCCTAATATGGAGCGGGTGACAGATAGAAGCCGCCAGCCGAGGCTGCAGCCTGTTGGCGTGTTACCTCATCTGCACACGTGTATCTATGGTAACAGCTTCTAGCTTCATTTCCTGCATCCCCTAGAGGGGTGTCACAGTCAGATCCACCTGCTTCTCACCCGCCCCGCTCCGGGGTCATGTTAAGGTCGGCACAATAAATGAATGTGAGTACTAATGATCTGTTTACTGGCTGTTTATGTTCTGTGTGTCAGGGGCACTCCAGAGCTCATTATGCTCGCAATTAGACTGCGCCACTGCTAGATATTTAACTCTTTTTTTCTTTTAAATTAGCATTTTAATAACATTCTCTGAGCGCGGAAACAAACTGGTCATTTTTCAAAGGGAAAGTTTGAGCTTTGGTTGAAACTTTTCATAAGCGAAGTGTCTGATTCTTGCCTATCAGCACAGATAGAATAATGAATGTCTGGAAGAGGATGTTGATGATCATCCTCCCCTATCCCAGGCAAATAATGGGCTCTGCAGTCTTCTTGGATTAAGAATATCAAATGATTTAAAGTAACACTCCTATGTGCATGTACTGTAGTGTGAGTGTATTAATATACTCACCTCCCACCACGCTCTCCGGTGTCCAGCACTGTTCTGCTTCACTTCTCAGTGACGTCATCACAATTCAGATTTTCCAGCTCACTCTAAGCTCTGTGTGTGTGAGCCTGAAGTTTCTTTACAATGTAAACTCTGACGCTCCATAAACTTCGCTTTTAAAATATACTCCCAAATCACACAGAGCACAGTGTGACCTGGAGGGTCTGCAGAGCGGTGACGTCACTGAGAAGAGGAGAGCAATGGCAGGTAAGTATATTAGTACACAATACTATATTCATATAAAGTTAGGGCCAGAAATATTTAGTCACTGACAATTTTTGGCATTTTAGCTGTTTACCAAAACATATTCAAGATGGTTATATAATCAATCTGCGCTTAAAGTGCAGACTCAGCTTTAATTTGAGGGTGGTTCACACCATAACAGGAGTAAGAGTTTAGTAATTACAGCTCTTTAATATGTAGCAAAAGTAAATAGACAATTATCTCAAAAGATCTTTAATGGACTGCATGGCTATTCCCTTGTTAATCCATCATCCATTAAGCAGATACAAGGTCTGGAGCTGATTCCAGGTGTGGAACATGCAGTCAAAGAAGCTCTTAATGGAAGAGAAGTTTGTGTGTTGTGACACCTCACTCTTTTATACAGGGGCATTCAGAAATCAGTTTTTCACTTATGTGTTTTACTTGTTTTTCACAAAGTTTTGGCTTTTGTTTATCAGAATATATTCGAGATACAGTTATATAATCAATATTAGCTTAAAGTGCAGTCTCTCAGCTATAATTTGCTATAATTTGAGGGGTATTCAAATCTTAATTGGAGTAAGTGTTTTGGAATTACAGCTCTTTAATATGTAGCTGCCTCTTTTTCAAGGGACCAAAAATAATTAAACAATTATCTTAAAAGCTCTTTAATGGGCTGCATTGCGCTTTTCCATCATAAATTAAGCAGATAAAAGGTATAGAGCTGATTTCAGGTATGGCATTTGCATTTGGAAGCTGTTGCTGTGAACCCACAACATGCAGTCAAAGGAGCTCTCAATGGAAGAGAAGCATACCATCATTAGACTGAAAAAAAAATAAATCCATTGGAGACTTAGTAGAAATGTTACTAGTGGCCAAATCAACAGTTACATACATTCTGCAAAAATAGAGCTTACTAGTGAGCTTGGGAACTTAAAAATCCCTGGATGTCCAACAACAGTTGTGGATGATCGCAGAATTCTTCCCATGGTGAAGAAAAACCCGTTCACAACATCTACTCAAGTGAAGAGTATTCTCCAGGAAGTAGGTGTTTCAGTATCTAAGTCTACCAATTAATTAGAGCAAAATACAGAGGGTTCACCACAAGATACCAACCCTTAATCAGCCTTAAAAATAGAAAGGCCAGATTAAACTTTGCCAAAAAGAAGAAGCCTGCCCAGTTTTAGGAAAGTATTCTTTGAACAGTTGAAACTAAGAATAACCTGTACCAGAATGATGGGAAGAAGCAAGTATGGAGATAGCTTCGAATGGCTCATGATCCAAAGCACACCACATCCTATGTAAAACATGGTGGCGGCAGTGTGATGGCATGGGTATGCATGGTTTTCACTGGCACTGGGTCACTCGTGTTTATTGATGTGACTGAAGACAGAAGCAGCCGGATGAATTATGAAGTGTACAGGGTTATACCTTCTGCTCAGACTCAATCAAATGCAGCAAGGTTGATTGAACGGCACTTCACAGTACAAATGGACAAAGACCCAAAACATACTGTGAAAGCAAACCCGGAATTTTTTAAGACAAAGTGGAATATTCTGCAATGGCTAAGTTAATCACCAGATCTTAATCCCATTGAGCATCCATTTTACATGCTTAAGACAAAACTTAATGCAAAAAGACCCGCAAACAAGCAACAACTGAAGTCAGCTGCAATCAAGTCCTGTCAAGGCATTACAAAGGAGAAAACTCAGAGTCATGTGACGTCCATGGCTTTCAGACTTCATGCAGTCATTGCCTGCAAAGAATACTCTACAAAATATTAAAAATGAACATTTTATTTATGGTAAAGTTAATTTCGCCAATTACTTTTAGACCTTGAAATGAGGAGGCTTTGTAGAAAAATGGTAGCAATTCCTAAATGTTTCACAGGATATTTTTGCTCAGCTCCTTTAATTAAACCTGAAAGTCCACACTTCAATTGAATCTCAGTTGTTTAATTTTAAATTAAAAATAGTGGCATGCAGAGCCCAAATCATGAAGATTTGGTCACTGTCCAAATATTTCTGGACTTAACTGTATACACACATTTAATTAAAAAAAATATAGATGGGAGTGCTTCTTTAATCTACAATTATTTAACCCCTTTAAGACCGCCGATACACCTTTTAACATCGGCAGTTAAGGGTACTTAAACCACAGCGCTGCTTTTTAATGGCGCTATGGTTTCAGTGTATAGCGCCCCCCAGAGTCAGAATTTTTCTGATTTTTCCTCCGGGCTACCGGCGTCTTCTTCCTGGAGAAAATGGCGGGCGCATGCGCAGTGCGCCCGCCGAGATCTGCCAGCTGGCACCCGGCAACAATAGGAAATTTTTCCTATTGGTTCATTTTGATCACTATGATAGACCCTATCACAGTGATAAAAATAAAAAATAGTAAATCAAGTCCCCTTAGGGAAAAATAATAAAATAAAAAATTATTTATTTCCAATTTCCATTAGGGTTAGAGTTGGGCTAAAGTTAGGGTTGGGCAAAAATGAGTTGGGCTAAACTTAGGGTTAGGGTTGGGCTAAAGTTAGGCCAGGGTTGTTATGGTTGGATTACGGTTAGGATTGGGATTAGGATTGTGGTTAGGGTTATGGTTGGGATTAGGGTTAGGGGTGTTTTGGGGTTAGGATTGTAGTTATGGGTGTGTTGGGGTTAGGGTTGGAGTTAGAATTGGGGGGGTTTCCACTATTTAGGTACATCAGGGGGACTCAAAACATAACATGGTGCCACCATTGATTCCAGCCAATTTTGCGTTCAAAAAGTCAAACGGTGCTCCCTCCCTTCTGAGCCCTGCCATGCACCCAAACAGTGGCTTTTCCCCACATATGGGGAATCGGCGTACTCGGGAGAAATTGCACAACAAATCTTGTGGTTCATTTTCTCCTGATACCCTTGTGAAAATAAAAAATTGGTTCCAAAGTAATTTTTTTGTGAAAAAAGTAAAATGTTTATTTTTTCCTTCCACATTTAATTCTCGTTTATAAACTTCTTGAATGTGGTTTTGTGCACCTTGAGGGGTGCAGTTTTTAGAATCATGTCACTTTTGAGCAATTTCTGTTATATTGACCCCCCAAAGTCACTTCAAATGTGAGGTGGTCCCTAAAAAAATGGTTTTGTAAATTTTGTTGGAAAAATGATAAATCGCTGGTCAACTTTTAACCCTTATAACTTCCTAACAAAAAAAAGTTTGTTTCCAAAATGATGCTGATGTAAAGTAGACATGTGGGAAATGTTATTTATTAAGTATTTTGTGTGACATATCTCTCTGATTTAAGGGAATAAAAATTCAAAGTTTTAAAATTGCTAAATATTCGACATATTTACGTTTTTTTCATAAATAAACTCTAGTCATATCTAAGAAATTTTACCACTAATACGAAGTACAATATGTCAGGAAAAAACAATCTCAGAATCAGTGGTATCTGTTAAAGCGTTTCAGAGTTATAACCACATAAAGTGATTGGTCAGAATTGTAAAAATTGTCTTGGTCATTAAGTACCAAATTGGCTCTGTCACTAAGGGGTTAATAAGACTCCATGGCAGAGCTTGACTTGACTTAAAGAGACTATTTAGATTCAGTGCATCACCGCACCAAATAATGAGCCCAGACACAGACTCCAGGTGTGGATTCAATATTTCACAGGGTCTCCAAACGTAAAGCCTGTCTTCTCTAGATTCCCCATTTACTATTGCTTATTGTCATCCATTTCAGTGTTTTCCAGAAGAGTCCATACTCACACTGTGTCTAATTTGGTCAGCATGGTACTGTACAGATTCCGTATTACCACAAATGTGAACAGCAATAGATTAATATTCCAACAATAGTAGACAGAGTGAAGGAACAGCATACCTAAAGGCACTTGGTAATGCTTCCAATAAGATTTCTAAGTATTTCATATCCATTGTTTACACCGCGGTCAGTTCCCAAACAGGGACAACCAGGATCCAGCTGTGTCAAGGCCTGCACACACCGCAGGTCTTGATACAGCTAAATCTTGGAGTCCCTTTTTGGGGGAAACCCACCCCGCAGCCTGGTCCTCATTGACTTATATACATTGAACATAGCCTATAAGTCTAATGAAGGTCCCGCACCTGAAACATTAACATAATACTGTACTTACCGCGGTGTAACCAATGGATATGAAATACTGATCATAAATCCTATTTGAAGCTTCAAGTACCTTTAAGGTACCTTCACACTAAACGATATCGTTAGCGATCCGTGACGTTGCAGCGTCCTGGCTAGCGATATCGTTGTCTTTGACAGGCAGCATCGATCAGGATCCTCCTGTGACATCGTTGGTCGGAGAAGAAAGTCCAGAACTTTATTTTGTCACTGGATCTCCCATAGACATCGCTGGATCGGTGTGTGTGACACCGATCCAGCGATGTCTTCACTGGTAACCAGGGTAAACATCGGGTTACTAAGCGCAGGGTCGCGCTTAGTAACCCGATGTTTACCCTGGTTACCAGCGTAAACGTAAAAAAAAAAAACACATACTCACATTCCGGTGCCCGGCGTCCGCTTCCCTGCACTCCTCCTGCATCCTGTGTAAAGGTACCGTCACATTAAGCGACGCTGCAGCGATAGCGACAGCGATGCCGATCGCTGCAGCGTCGCTGTTTGATCGCTGGGGAGCTGTCACACAGACCGCTCTCCAGCGACCAACGATGCCGAGGTCCCCGGGTAACCAGGGTAAGCATCGGGTTGCTAAGCGCAGGGCCGCGCTTAGTAACCCGATGTTTACCCTGGTTACCAGCGTAAAAGTTAAAAAAACAAACAGCACATACTCACCAGCGCGTCCCCCAGCGTCTGCTTCCTGACACTGACTGAGCTCCGGCCCTAACAGCACAGCGGTGACGTCACCGCTGTGCTTTCACTTTCAGTTTAGGGCCGGCGCTCAGTCAGTGTCAGGAAGCAGAGGCTGGGGGACGCGCTGGTGAGTATGTGCTGTTTGTTTTTTTAACTTTTACGCTGGTAACCAGGGTAAACATCGGGTTACTAAGCGCGGCCCTGCGCTTAGTAACCCGATGTTTACCCTGGTTACCAGTGTAAAATATCGCTGGTATCCTTGCTTTTGCTGTCAAACACGGCGATACACGGCGACCTAGCGACCAAATAAAGTGCAGACCTTCTAGCAGCGACCAGCAATTTCACAGCGGGATCCAGATCGCTGCTGCGTGTCAAATACAGCTAGTGTGACGGTACCTTAAGTGCCGGCCGTAAAGCAGAGCGGTGACGTCACCGCTGTGCTCTGTGGGAGATGCCGGAGATGTTCGGCGCTGACACAGGATGCAGGAGGAGTGCAGGGAAGCTGTGTGACAGCTCTCCAGCGACCACACAACGACTAAACAGCGACGCTGCAGCGATCGGCATCGTTGTCTGTATCGCTGCAGCGTCGCTTAGTGTGAAGGTACCTTAAGGTGTGCAGTTCTTTCACTCTGTTTCCCATTGGTCTACAGGATCTCAGTAGTTGGCTCTAGGGGATCTGGCACCCCTCTAAAGGTAATTCTATTTAACTGGGTGTGCCTCCTACCTGTTTGATTTCTACTATAATATTCCAACAATGTCCTCTTGACAGGATAAAGGGCCCAATATACATTGGTGGGAATAGGGTCTTACTCTTAATACATCCTGTAGCAAATATCACCAAATGTTTCTCCTTTATATAGGACTGTATATTGAGGGTACTGACCACATTTTATATAGCTCACAACAACCTATAGATTCTGTAGTGTGATGACCAATTTCAAAATGGAAATTGAATGGACAAATTAAATCTAAATTACATCAATATATGGTGTGAACACGATTTGCCTACAAAATAGCGCCTATCCTTCTAGATATACTTGCACACAGTTTTTGAAGGATCTTGGCAGAGAGGTTGTTCCAAATATCTTGGAGAACTAACCACAGATTTTCTGTGGTTATAGTGTTATGCAAATCTTTCTGTACTTTCATGTAGTCCCAGACAGACTTGATATTGAGATAAGGTCTCTGTGGGAGCAATATCATCACTTCTAGGTCTCCTTTTACTTCTTTATGCAGAAGATATTTCTTAATGACATTGGGTGTATGCTTATGGTCGATTTCCTGCTGCAGAATAATTTTGGAGCCAATTAGATGCCTCCCTGATGGTATTGCATGATGGATAAGTATCTGTCTATATTCTTCAGATTTGAAGACACCATTAATCCTGATCAAATCCCCCACTTCATTTGCTGAAACACAGCCTCAAACTTGCAATTAACCTCCACAAAGCTTCACTGTGGCCTGCATACACTCCTTAGTATACCACCCTCCAGCCTTTCAGTGAGTAGACTGCCTTCTGTTACAGCAACATTTTTCACTTTTTGACTCATTAGTCCAGAGCATCTGCTGCCATGTTCCTGCATGTTCATGCATAGTTGAGTGTATTGGACTTATTTCCATATAATTGCATTTTGGCCACAATTCTTTCATAAAGACCACTTCTGGTGGACTTCTCAGAGAAGTGGATGGGTGTAATTGTGTCCCACTGGTTGCCTGAGTTCTGAGCTGATTGCACTCCTTGACATCTTACTCTTTTAAAAGGGAAGTAAGCATGATGTGTCAGTCATCTGCTGCACTAAATTTCCTTGGCCGACCACTGTATCTACGATTCTCAATGTTGCACATTTCTTGGTGCTTCTAAGAAAGAGCTTGAAACCCCAGTATTCTTTGAAATCCTTACGTGGGAGACACCTTGCTGATATAGTATAAATACCTTGTGTATTGTTGCTGTGCTCATTCTTGCTATGGTTTAAAACCTTCGATATCAAACGGTCTTACACAACGTCACTTTTGTAGCTGAATTTGGCTGTTCCGCACTGAGCTGTAAGCCTCCTACACAGCCATTTGTTTCAGTTAACCCCTTAACCCCCAAGGGTGGTTTGCATGTTAATGACCGGGCTAATTTTTACAATTCTGACCACTGTCCCTTTATGAGGTTATAAATCTGGAACGCTTCAATAGATCCCTGTGATTCTGACAATGTTTTCTTGTGACATACTGTACTTCATGATAGTGGTAAAATTTATTTGATATTGCTTGCATTTATTTGTGAAAAAAATGGAAATTTGGCGACAATTTTGAAGATGTCGCAATTTTCCAACTTTGAATTTTCATGCCCTTAAATCACAGAGATATGTTACACAAAATGCTTAATATGTAACATTTACCACATGTCTACTTTACATCAGCACAATTTTGAAACCAACATTTTTTTGTTAGGGAGTTATAAGGGTTAAAAGTTGACCATCAATTTCTCATTTTTACACCATTTTTTTAGGGACCACATCACATTTTAAGTCACTTTGAGGGGTCTATATGATAGAAAATACCCAAGTGTGACACCATTCTAAAAACTGCACCACTCAAGGTGCTCAAAACCACATTTAAGAAGTTTATTAACCCTTCAGGTGCTTCACAGGAATTTTTGGAATGTTTTTTTTTTTTTTTAAAAGGAACATTTTACTTTTTTTCACAAAAAAATTACTTCAGATCCAATTGGACCCCAAAAGTTGTACAATTTGTCCTGAGTACGCCGATACCCCATATGTGGGGGCAAACCACTGTTTGGGCGCATGGCAGAGCTCGGAAGGGAAGGAGCCCCATTTGACTTTTCAATGCAAAATTGGCTGGAATTGAGACCGCACACCATGTCACGTTTGGAGAGCCCCTGATGTGCCTAAACACTGGAAACCCCCCACAAGTGACCCCATTTTGGAAACTAGACCACCTAAGGAACTTATCTAGATGTGTGGTGAGCACTTTGAACCCCCAAATGCTTCACAGAAGTTTATAATGTAGAGCCATAAAAATAAAAAATCATATTTTTTTCACAAAAATGATCTTTTCGCCCCCAATTTTTTTATTTTCCCAAAGGTAACAGGAGAAATTGGACCCAAAAAGGTGTTGTGCAATTTGTCCTGAGTACGCTGATACCCCATATGTGGGGGTAAACCACTGTTTGGGCGCATGGCAGAGCTCAGAAGGGAAGGAGCACCGTTTGACTTTTTCAAAGCAGAACTGTATGGAATTGAGATCAGACGCCATGTCGCGTTTCAAGAGCCCCTGATGTGCCTAAACAGTGGAAACCCCCCCAAAGTTACCCCATTTTGGAAATTAGACCACCTAAGGAACTTATCTAGATGTGTGGTGTGCACTTTGAACCCCCAATTGTTTCAGTAAAGTTTATAATATAGAGGCGTGAAAATGTAAAAAACATTTTTTTTCCCACAAAAATGATCTTTTCGCCCCCAATTTTTTATTCCCAAGGGTATCCAGAGAAATTTGACTCCAAAAGTTGTTGTGCAATTTGTCCCGAGTATGCCGATACCCCATATGTGGGGGTAAACCACTGTTTGGGCACATGGCAGAGCTCGGAAGGGAAGGAGCGCCATTTTGGAATGTAGACTTTGATGGATTGTCTGCAGGCGTCACGTTGCATTTGCAGAGCCCCTGATGTGCCTAAACAGTGGAACACCCCAATTCTAACTCAAACACACCCCTAGCCCTAATCCCAACCCTAACCACACCCCTAACCCCAACACAGCCGTAACCCCAACACACCCCTAACCCTAATCCCAACCCTAACCATAACCCAAACCACACCCCAAACCCTAATCCCAACCCACCCCTAACTCTAATCACAACCATAACCCTAACCACACCTCTAACCCTGACACACCCCTAACCCAAACGTAATCCAAACCCTAACCCCAACTCTAGCCTCAACCCTAACTTTAGCCCCAACCCTAACCCTAACGGGAAGATAGAAATAAATACATTTTTTATATTTTATTATTTTTCCCTAATTAAGGCGGTGATAAAGGGAGTTTGATTTACTATTTATAGCGGGTTTTTATGTTTGGCAGCTGTCACACACTAAAAGACAATTTTTATTGCAAAAAATAGTTTTTGCGTCACCACATTTTGAGAGCTATAATATTTCCATATTTTGGTCCACAGAGTCATGTGAGGTCTTGTTTTTTTGCGGGATGAGTTGACGTTTTTATTGGTACCATTTTTGGGCACATGACATTTTTTGATCGCATTTTATTCCGATTTTTGTTAGGCACAATGAACAAAAACCAGCAATTCATGAATTTCCTTTTTTTTTGGGGGGGGGGGGGGAGGGGGCGTTTATACCTTTCCGTGTTTGGTAAATTGATAAAGCGGTTAAGCGGTTTTATTCTTCGGGTTAGTACGATAACAGCGATACCTCATTTATCTTTTCTTAAGTTTTGGTGCTTTTATACAATAAAAACTATTTTATATAAAAAATAATTATTTTTGCATCGCTTTATTCTGAGGGCTATAACTTTTTTTTTTCGGTGATGACGCTGTATAGAGGCTCGTTTTTTGCGGGACAAGATGACGTTTTCAGCGGTACCATGTGTATTTATATCCGTCTTTACGATCGCGTGTTATTCCACTTTTTGTTCAGTGGTATGATGATAAAGCATTGTTTTTTGCCTTTTTTTATGGTGTTCACTGAAGGGGTTAACTAGTGGGACAGTGTTATAGGTCGGGTCGTTACAGACGCGGCGATACTAAATATGTGTACTTTTATTGTTTTTTTATTTACTTAAATGTATTTATTGGAACTATATATATATATATATATATATATATATATATATATATATATATACCCACACATTTATTTTTCTTTTTTTTTCTTTTTTTTCTTTATTTAGGAATTTTTAACCCCTTCACCCACAAGGGTGGTTTGCACGTTGATGACCAGGCCAATTTTTAAAATTCTGTTCCACTGTCCCTTTATGAGGTTATAACTCTGGAACGCTTCAATGGATCCTGGTGATCCTGACACTGTTTTCTCGTGACATATTGTACTTCATGATAGTGGTAAAATTTCTTTGATATTACCTGCGGAAATTTGGCGAAAATTTGAAAAATTTTGCAGTTTTCCAACTTTGAATTTTTATGCAATTAAATCACAGTGATGTCACACAAAATACTTAATAAGTAACATTTCCCACATGTCTACTTTACATCAGCACAATTTTGGAACCAAAATTTTTTTTGTTAGGGAGTTATAAGGGTTAAAAGTTGACCAGCAAATTCTCATTTTTACAACACCATTTTTTTTTAGGGACCACATCTCATTTGAAGTCATTTTGAGGGGTCTATATGATAGAAAATACCCAAGTGTGACAGCATTCTAAAAACTGCACCCCTCAAGGTGCTCAAAACCACATTCAAGAAGTTTATTAACCCTTCAGGTGTTTCACAGGAATTTTTGGAATGTTTAAATAAAAATGAACATTTAACTTTTTTTCACACAAAATTTACTTCAGCTCCAATTTGTTTTATTTTACTAAGGGTAACAGGAGAAAATGGACCCCAAAAGATGTTGTACAATTTGTCCTGAGTACGCCGATACCCCATATGTGGGGGTAAACCACTGTTTGGGCGCATGACAGAGCTCGGAAGCGAAGGAGCGCCATTTGACTTTTCAATGCAAAATTGACTGGAATTGAGATGGGACGCCATGTTGCGTTTGGAGAGCCCCTGATGTGCCTAAACATTGAAACCCCCCACAAGTGACACCATTTTGGAAACTAGACCCCCTAAGGAACTTATCTAGAGGTGTGGTGAGCACTTTGACCCACCAAGTGCTTCACAGAAGTTTATAATGCAGAACCGTAAAAATAAAAAATCATATTTTTTCACAAAAATTTTCTTTTCACCCCCAATTTTTTATTTTCCCAAGGGTAAGAGAAGAAATTGGACCCCAAAAGTTGTTGTACAATTTGTCCTGAGTACGCTGATACCCCATATGTGGGGGTAAACCACTGTTTGGGCGCATGGGAGAGCTCGGAAGGGAAGGAGCGCCGTTTAACTTTTCACTGCAAAATTGACAGGAATTGAGATGGGACGCCATGTTGCGTTTGGAGAGCCACTGATGTGCCTAAACATTGAAACCCCCCCACAAGTGACACCATTTTGGAACGTAGACCCCCTAAGGAACTTATCTAGAGGTGTGGTGAGCACTTTGACCCACCAAGTGCTTCACAGAAGTTTATAATGCAGAGCCGTAAAAATAAAACAAAAATTTTTCCCACAAAAATTATTTTTTAGCCCCCAGGTTTGAATTTTCCCGAGGGTAACAGGAGAAATTGGACCCCAAAAGTTGTTGTACAATTTATCCTGAGTACGCTGATACCCCACAAAAACTGTTTGGGCGCATGGGAGGGCTCGGAAGGGATGGAGCGCCATTTGGAATGCAGACTTAGATGGAATGGTCTGCAGGCCTCACATTGTGTTTGCAGAGCCCCTAATGTACCTAAACAGTAAAAAAAAACACAAGTGACACCATTTTGGAAAGTAGACCCCCTAAGGAACTCATCTAGATGTGTTGTGAGAGCTTTGAACCCCCAAGTGTTTCACTACAGTTTATAACGCAGAGTCGTGCAAATAATTTTTTTTTTTTTTCCACAAAAATTATTTTTTCGCCCCCAGTTTTGTATTTTTCCAAGGGTAACAGGAGAAATTGGACCCTAAATATTGTTGTCCAATTTGTCCTGAGTACGCTGATACCTGATATGTGGGGGGGGGGGGGGGGAGCCACCGTTTGAGCGCATGGCAGAGCTCAGAAGGGAAGGAGCATCATTTGGAATGCAGACTTAGATGGATTGGTCTGCAGGCGTCACATTGCGTTTGCAGAGCCTCTGATGTACCTAAACAGTAGAAACCCCCCACAAGTGACCCCATATTGGAAACTAGACCCCCCCAAGGAACTTATCTAGATGTGTTGTGAGAACTTGAGCCCCCAAGTGTTTCACTACAGTTTATAACGCAGAGCCGTGAAAAAATTATTTTTTAGCCCCCAGTTTTGTATTTTCCCAAGGGTAACAGGAGAAATTGGACCACAAAAGTTGTTCTCCAATGTGTTCCCAGTACGCTGATACCCCATATGTTGGGGTAAACCCCTGTTTGGGCGCACGGGAGAGCTCGGAAGGGAAGGAGCACTGTTTTACTTTTTCAACGCAGAATTGGCTGGAATTGAGATCGGACGCCCTGAGGTGCCTAAACAGTGGAAACCCCCCAATTATAACTGAATCGGTCTTTTTGATCGCGTGTTATTCCACTTTTTGTTTGGCGGTATGAGAATAAAGCGTTGTTTTTTGCCTCGTTTTTTTGTTTTTGTTTTTTTTTAGCGGTGTTCACTGAAGGGGTTAACTAGTGATATAGTTTTATAGGTGGGGTCGTTACGGACGCGGCGATACTAAATGTGTACTTTTATTGTTTGATTTTTTTTATTTAGATAAAGAAATGCATTTATGCGAATAATATATATATATTTTTTCTTTATTTAGGATTTTTTTTTTTTTTACACGTGGAATTTTTTTTTTTTTACTTTGTCCCAGGGGGGGACATCACAGATCGCTGATCTGACAGTTTGCACAGCACTCTGTCAGATCACCGATCTGAGTTCCAGTGCTGCAGGCTTACCAGAGCCTGGTCTGCACCCGGAAGTAATCCCTGCAGGACCCGGATGCAGCCCCGCGGCCATTTTGGATCCGGGGCCTGCAGGGATAGGAGGTAAGAGACCCTCGCAGCAACGTGATCACATCGCGTTGTTCCGGGGGTCTCAGGGAAGCCCGCAGGGAGCCCCCTCCCTGCGCGATGCTTCCCTGTACCGCCAGCACACCGCGATCATGTTTGATCGCGGTGTGCCGGGGGTTATTGTGCCGGGGGCGGTCCGTGACCGCTCCTAGCACATAGTGTCGGATTGTCTGGTGCGATAGGCAGCTGACACCCGGCCGCGATCGGCCACGCTCCCCCCGTGAGCGCGGCCGATCGCGCTGGACGTACTATTCCATCCTTGGGAATTAGGGCCCACCCCACATGGACGGAATAGTACGTCCAATGGCAGAAAGGGGTTAAAAAAATATTTTTACAGTGTATTTTTATTTATTTATTTTTTACTTTATAACATTGTGTTTGATCGCAGTGTTCCGGGTGTTAATGTGTTGGGAGCGGTCCGTGATGGCTCCTGGCACATAGTGCCGGATGTTAGCTGTGATAATCAGCTGACACCCTGCCGCGATCGGCTGCACTCCCCCCGTGAGCGCGGCTGATCGCCTATGACGTACTATCCCGTCACTGGGAATTAAGTCCCAGATCACATGGACGGGATAGTACATCCAATGGCAGAAAGGGGTTAATGACTATATGGCAACCTACATATGAAAATTATGTTGTTATAATTGGTTACTCATACATCTGACTATAATCCTACAGAATCCCGGACTTTGTACAAGTGTACAAAGAATTGATGCAGTTTTGAAGGTAAAGGGTGGTCACATCAGATATTGATTTGATTTTTCTTTCTTCATTCATTTTTATCAAATAACAAAATCTTAACTATTAACGGGGTAGTATCGGTTGAAATTGAAAACTCTGCAGTGTCTGCAACCCCTTTAAGGCTATATTCACATGTTGCATTTTTTCGTGCAAATTTTAAGCTGCGTTTTACAAGCCAGCAAAAGCTATGAGATTTGAGATATCTCATGCCCACACGTTGTTTTTTTTTTTCCCTGACTGATTTGGAAAACTGCAGCGTTTTTGAAATAAGCAGCATGTCACTTCTTTCAGTGTTTTTTCACCCATAGAAAGCAATGGGTAAGTGCAAAAACTCAGAAAAAATGCAATAAAAATGCAGGTATCAGATGTTTTGCTGTGTTTATGGTGCAAAAACCTAAGGAAGTTGCATTATTTTTTTGGGTGGCTCTAAACTCCATCAACATGCACAATAGATAATAAAAACACAGAAAAAAATCAGCAAAACCTGCTTTTTGTAAGCAGCTTCTTTACTGCCAAGAGAGCAGGTTTTGCCTGCAGAAAACCATTTTGAAACATTTACTTTGCAGCGGTTTTTTGACATCTGCCTAAACTTTTACATAGTAATATATATACCGGGAACAGGCATTGCTAAAGCAGAGTGAAATGATTCTTTCCGCAAAGCTGCTTGTCATTATTGGAACCAGTCACTGTCACACCAATATAATGAAGGGGAGCACTTTGTACCTCTAGACCAGGCCTAATGAAAAGACGATACAGGTCTAAAGTCTGCAGTAAGGGTACTGTCACACTATACGATTTACCAACGATCACGACCTGCGATACGACCTGGCCGTGATCGTTGGTAAGTGGTTGTGTGGTCGCTGGAGAGCTGTCACACAGTCAGCTCTCCAGCGACCAACGATGCCGAGGTCCCCGGGTAACCAGGGTAAACATCGGGTTACTAAGCGCAGGGCCGCGCTTAGTAACCCGATGTTTATCGTGGTTACCAGCGTAAAAGTAAAAAAAAACAAACAGTACATACTTACATTCCGGTGTCTGTCCCCCGGCGTTCTGCTTCTCTCCACTGTGTCTGCGCCAGCCGGAAAGCACAGCGGTGATGTCACCGCTGTGCTCGCTTTCCGGCTGGCCGGCGCTCACAGTGCAGAGAAGCAGAACGTCGGGGGACAGACACCGGAATGTAAGTATGTACTGCTTGGTTTTTTTTACTTTTACGCTTGTAACCACGGCAGTAGCGTAGCTACTGGGGGGGCAGAGGGGGCCATCGCCCTGGGCCCTGTCACATGAAGGGGCCCACCGGGAGCCGACACTGCCACTTCCGTGATGAGGCACAATACAGCACAGGAGGAGAGCAGTAAAATGCCTGCGCCCCTGCCTGACGGAGCTTCTGCGCGCTGGCCGGACAGTGGCCAGTTGCCAATCTCCCTCCTGCACTGTATTGTGCTGACCGACCTTCTCCCAGGCTGCAGGTTTCTTCCCTCCGTGTGCACGCTGGGACTGGCTTAGGGCAGGCTCGCTGGGTCCTAGTGCCCACCTGCATTTCACTCAGATACTTCCTGGTCCTGCTGCAAACGTCATTGGTAAGTGGGGTCCTGGGGATAAAATGCATTAAATTGATAGGCATGTCAGTCACTGGGGGGTAAATGTGAGAGGATGGGGGTGTTGTGGGGGCTTAGGTGGGGGAGGGGGACAGGGCACTGGGGGGGTGAATGTGAGAAGATAAGGGTATTGTGAGGTCTGAGGTGGGTGAGGGGCAACAACACTGAGGGGCTGATTATTATACGGTTTTGTTAAGAGACTATACGCACTCCATCACATAGTTGTTCTCTGGGAAGGGGAGGTAGGGGGCATATTATACTTATCAGCTGGGTAAGCCATGAGCTGCATCACATTTAAAGCATTACTGCAGCATTTTTTGTTAGTTCACCACTGGAGTGGCGCTTTAAGGCACACGGTGCACATTTTGCTGCGGATCCACAGCAGTTTCCCATGAGTTTACAGTTCAATGTAAACCTATGGGAAACCGAAAACGCTGTGCACATGCTGCGGGAAAAAAACGCACAGGAACGCAGCGGTTTACAATCCGCAGCATGTCAATTCTTTGTGCAGAATCGCAGCGATTCTGCACACATAGGAATGCATTGATCCGTTTACTTCCCACATGGGGCTGTGCCCACGATGCGGGAAGTAAGCGGATCATGTGCAGATGGTACCCGGGGTGGAGGAGAGGAGACTCTCCTCCAGGCCCTGGGAACCATATTTGTGTAAAAAAAAAAAGAATTAAGATAAAAAATCATGATATACTCACCTCTCAGCGCTGCACGCGGCCGTCCGGTCGCAGGGTTGGTGTACGAGCAGGGCCTGAGATGACATCGCGGTCACATGACCGTGACGTCACGAAGGTCCCTCTCACACAGCATCTTTGGAACCGGACCGCCGCGTGCAGCGCCGAGGAGATCGGGACGTCAGAGGGTGAGTATAACCATTTTTTAAATTATTTTTAACATTACTATTGACGCTGCATATGCAGCGTCAATAGTAAAAGTAAACCCGCAGCGGAAACCGCAAGACAAACCGCGATAAATCTGCAGGGATAACCGCAGCAGTTTTGCCCTGCAGATTTATCAAATCCACTGCGGTAGAACCGCAAGGGACCCTTCCTACTTGTGCACATAGCCTAAGGCTATGTGCACATGTTGTGGATCCGCAGCGGATTTCCATCAGGTTTACAGTACCATGTAAACCTATGGAAGACAAAATCCGCAGTGCACATGCTGGGGAAAATACAGCGCGGAAACGCTGCGTTGTATTTTTCGCAGCATATCAATTCTGCAGGTGTAAAAACACAGGCAAAATCTGCACAAAATTCGCTGGGAATCCGCAGGTAAAACGCAGGGTGTTTTTACCTGCGGATTTTGCAGAATCCGAACGGAAAAGTCCGCAATGTTATCCGCAACGTGTGCACATACCCTAAGGGCTGTCCCACACGTCCAGATAATTCCGGTACCGGAATAAATCGGTACCGGAGTTATCCGTGTCCGTGTGCCTGGGAACTCACGGAGGCCATACCTGCGGCACACGTGTGCCGCCCGTATGGCGAGTGGGTACCACACGGAGCGTGTGGTACCCACTCTGCATGGTGCTGAAGCTGCTGAAGCTGCGATTCATATCCTCTCTGCAGTAACGTTTGCTGCAGAGAAAATATGAAGAATAGTGTTAAAAATAAAGATTTAGGTGTCCGCCGCCCCCCCCACCCCCTGTGCGCCCCCCCGCTGGTCAGAAAATACTTACCCGGGTCCCCCGTCGGCTGTCGCTCCTTCTTGGTCTTGCCGCGGCTTCTCCTGCATGCGGTCACGTGGGCCCGATCATTTACAGTCATGAATATGTGGCTCCACCTCCATAGGGGCGGAGCCGACTATTCATGATTGTAATTGATCGGCCCCACGTGACCGCATACAGTAGGAGGCGCGGCCAGACCAGGAAGGAGCGACAGCCGACGGGGGACCCGGATAAGTATTTTCTGACCAGCGGGGGGGCGCACAGGGGGTGGGAGGGCGGCGGACACCTAAATCTTTATTTTTAACACTATTCTTCATATTTTCTCTATAGCAAACGCTGCTACAGGGAAGATATGAATCGCGGCTTCAGCACCATGTGGGGGGGACAGCGCTTACTGTAGCGCTGTCTCCGGCACGCACACGGACCCCAGACGGAGAATGTCCGTGTGAGGTGCGTGTTTTACGCGGACCCATTGACTCTATTGGGTCCGTGTAAAACGTGCGCTCCCACGAACACTGACATGTCTCCGTGTTTGGCACACGGAGACACGGTCCGCACACGGTCCGCAAAAAATCAATGACATCTGAACAGATGCATTGATTTTTATGGGTCTACGTGTGTCAGTGTCTCCGGTACGGGAGGAAACTGTCACCTCACGTACCGGAGCCACTGACGTGTGAAACCGGCCTAAGAGGCGCAGTTACAGCTGCTGTGACTGAAACAGTATCGGAGCCGCTCCCTAGGCTGCAGTGAGGAATGAAGTTAATTTCCTCCTGGCATCATGACTCTCAGTGCAGGCGACGCACGGTGTCAGAACACTATTAACTATTATGCTGTGTTTTGTATAGGGGAGCTGTGGGGGCATTATACTGTGTATAGGGAAGTTGTGGGATCATACTATTGTCTATAGGGCAGCTGTGGGGGCATTATACTGTGTATAGAAAAGCTGTGGGCTCATCATACTGTGTATAGGGGAACAGTGGGGACATCATACTGTGTACAGGGAAGCTGTGGAATCATCATACTGTGTAGAGGGGAGCTGTGTGCTCATTATACTGTGTATAGGGGAGCAGTGGGGACATCATACTGTGCATAGGGAAGCTGTGGAATCATCATATTGTGTATAGGAGAGCTGTAGGGGCATTATACTGTGTATAGGAAAGCTGTGGGCCCACCATACTGTGTATAGGAAAGCTGTACATGGAGGCTACTTAGGGGACATTATTAAATGTTAAGTGGGCACTTAAACATTATTGTTATTGGGGCACTCAGAGCACTGAGACCATCAAAATTTCATATGTGGTATTATTACTTTTTAGGGACAAAATGTGGAGGGCACTAGCACAGGGCATTAGTGTTTTCTAGGGGTGAATTTTATTATCTAGAGAGCACAAAGGAGTCATTATTACTATGTAAGGGGCTCAGTGGTGGCATTATTATGTGGGGCGGCACCACTATTGTACTACACAGCAGGTGCAGTAATAGGGACACATACGGCAGCAGCGGCTCCGTGTATTGCGGTATCAGCAGAATGATTAGCTTGTGCAGGTTGGGAATAGATATGGACGGTGCTGGAAATGTGAGACGTATGATGTGTCTTTGTTGTAATCTCTGCAGACAAGTCCTGGCTGGAGAAGTTCTTACGTTGCTCTGGGCGAGATGGAAAAGATGGGAAAAGTGAACAACTCCATAAGAAAGACCATCAGCTGTAAGTCACCATCTAAAACTGTCCAGTGATCTTTTATATGGTCTGCAAGACTGGTATCTACCACTATATGGCCTCCATATAGTAATATCAGTGTTCGTATTTGTCTATAGATGTTTTTTCAGTCAGAGTGCGGTCATCTGCTGATGTTCCTCTATGCTCACAATTAGGGTGCACCACATAGCTGTAGTCAGGGGTACCTGGTTAGGGGCCCACTCAGATTTTTCGCCCCCCCCTAAGCTAAAACCCTAGCTACGCCTCTGAACCACGGTAAACATCGGGTTACTAAGCGCGGCCCTGCGCTTAGTAACCCGATGTTTACCCTGGTTACAAGCGAACGCATCGCTGGATCGCTGTCACACACAACGATCCAGCGATGACAGCGGGAGATCCATCGACGAAAGAAAGTTCCAAACGATCTGCTACGACGTACGATTCTCAGCAGGGTCCCTGATCGCTGCTGCGTGTCAGACACAGCGATATCGTATGGATATCGCTGGAACGTCACGAATCGTACCGTCGTAGCGACAAAAGTGCCACTGTGTGACAGTACCCTAATGTTAATACAGGTAAGAACTAAAAATGTAGACTGCAACTCTGGATTTACTTAATCAATGTATTTACAGATTAATTTGATAAGTTAAATGGTGCTCAGTCAACTTTTAAATCCAGAGGGATGATATAAACTTTAAAATGCTGGTGCATTAATTTTGTAAAGCATTTCCCTTTAAAGCTCAGCAGTAACGTCAGCAGACATCGTCTAGTAAATTGACAAAGAGAAAGTTAGTAGAGTTGGCCACAGCTCCACTATATCAGTATCCCGACACGGTCATAATCTCTACAGTCCTGCTAGCTAACATTGCACTTTCCACTCCTCCCACTTCAGATTGACTTCCAACTTGAAACATTGAGGCTGTAATTTGACGACTTTAACTTTTTTTTTTTTAACTCAAAATTTGATTGTGGTTTTTTTTTTTTACATGTGGCTTTTCAGGCTTCCCATGGAAGCCAATAAGGTAAAAAAAATGCATCAAAAAGAAGAGTTGAACGTGTTTACACATCGCAGTGGGTTCCCGTTTTCATTAAATCACATTCACTTTTCTTAAACTGTTGGATTTTCTGCACAAATAAATTGCAGTGGAAAAAAATACAGTGTTTAAGCCACTTGACAACAATGACTAAGTATTAAGAAGGGTTCCTAGCGATTATGAATGCATAAGAAATTATCACTTAGGAAATATTTATACCTGGAACTCTGACCCCAATCTCTGATAGCCCAGAATTCCCACCAGAAACAGGAGTTAGGAGATTTATGATTCAGCATTTAATCACAACACTAGACTCAAACATGTCCTCTAGAACTCACTTACTTTGCCAACTCCAGTTGAACTCAAAGATTCCTTTACGGACCAATCTTTATCATGGTTCTCATATTTACAACTACAATTCTACATCTCAACCTTTCAGCCTGTGATCAGGTTTGACCTAACTCCCTTTGAATCTCTCTTGCTCAGGTTCCTTCACCAAGTCGTCCAATTTCTCAAATTTATTCAATCCTCTCTTCACATTCTTACGAAGCCCCACTTTAGTTTGTTAAAGAGTGGGAGAGAAAAATTAGGTTGGCCTTCTCTAAGGAACAATGGAGATGCAATTCTGCAGACAGCACTGGGGGGTTCATTTCTGGTGGGAATGCCTTTCAATCCTAAGGCTTTGGAACAAAGTCCTTACCGTGTACAAACACATCTCTGGAGTAGATTTACCCAGATCACCTCAGATCGGACTTCTTTACAGGTTATTTCAAAACTATCAAAAATGGACTGCTCTATCATTGTTTAACGGCTATTCTTTCCCTTATCCCCAAATAATGACACACTAAGACAGTCCCGTCTATACAGGATTCAACCTTTGGAAGTGGACTCCTTGGGTAGAATAGAGAGACTCAGCACTGAATAAAACTAATTATGATGGCTTCTATCAAATCCGGCAGTGTTGGATTATGTTTAGAGAAGCTACTGAATTTCCGTCAATACTTCTGAATTGATTTATTTTATAACAAAGACTACTTTATAATACCATGGGTGTTAGTACTCATCCCCTCCACCCCTCTCCAGTAGCCTAAGGGTACTGTCACACTGTGCAATTTTCGTCGCTACGACGGCACGATCCGTGACGTCGCAGCGTCGTATGAGTATCGCTCCAGCGTCGTAGACTGCGGTCACACTTTGCAATCACGGCGCTGGAGCGATGCCGAGGTTCGCTGGTAACCAGGGTAAACATCGGGTTACTAAGCGCAGGGCCGCGCTTAGTAACCCGATGTTTACCGTGGTTACCAGCGTAAAAGTAAAAAAAAAAAAACCGTACATACTCACCATCTGATGTCTGTCAGGTCCCTTGCAGTCTGCTTCCCGCTCTGACTGAGTGCAGCCGTACAGTGAGAGCAGAGCGCAGCGGTGACGTCACCGCTGTGATCTGCTCTCACTTTCCGGCCGGCGCTCACAGTCAGAGCGGGAAGCAGACTGCAAGGGACCTGAGAGACATCAGATGGTGAGTATGTATGGTTTTTTTTTTTTTTACTTTTACGCTGGTAACCACGGTAAACATCGGGTTACTAAGCGCGGCCCTGCGCTTAGTAACCCGATGTTTACCCTGGTTACCAGCGAACGCATCGCTGGATCGCTGTCACACACAACGATCCAGCGATGACAGCGGGAGATCCAGCGACGAAAGAAAGTTTCAAACGATCTGCTACGACGTACGATTCTCAGCACGGTCCCTGATCGCTGCTGCGTGTCAGACACTGCGATATCGTAACGATATCGCTAGAACGTCACGAATCGTACCGTCGTAGCGATCGTAATTGCACTGTGTGACAGTACCCTTACTTGCTCTTTTTATTTGTCTTTTCTCTTTTTCTCTCTCTTCCTTCTTTGTCTACCTTTTCCGCTTGATTGTCATTTTACAATAGTACTGGAATGTTTTGAGTTTCTGAATGTATATTCATGTTGTGTTAAGTTAGTTACTGTAAGATCTTACAGGATCTCCCTGATATCAGAAGTTATGTTCCATGTGAGTATACTTCTTGTTATGTAACATACATAACTTGTTTTTCTTTCTTCTATTATGTATACTGCTCAATTTATACAGTATAAAAAGTTTGAGAATTCCTGATGCATTCAGAAAACATCTCAGTTATTTTTATTTTAATTAAATCTTGTATTTGCAACCAGCTTTAACCTGAGAAGTCCAGAACCTGTTATAGGGTATTGCAAGGCTAGAACATCTAGATTCACTTTAGTTGGTCACTAAACATGAACTGTAATTACTAAACTTTTATTACTTGAATGTTTTATGCAAATGTCCACCAATATGAATTGGAAAAGTGCTCTCCATTACTTTAAGCTGTATTTAACATGAGCATCATTATGCAGAACATTTGTAACAAGTCTTCTTTAAGCCTTTACAGGTCTAACTGTAATTTACTTACATAATAAGGGCAATCCAAAAGTATTCATTTGAGCTCAATATATGTTTTTAATTTAGTTAAGTTTAAAGACTGCACACAAACGTTTACCATTTCCATCTATGTTTATGGCATTAAATTGAGTTTACTGCATATATAATCCATTCAAGGAAAGTAATAAAAATACCCATTCACATTGAGCAACACCAGAGAAGAAAACATAAGATACAAGATCTTTGCGAAGGCCCAGGTGTGCACATGTGAAGCCCTTAAGGAAAAACAATTATTCACAATGAGTCAAATTAAAAGGTGAATAAGATATCAAAGTTCCAATTAATGTAAAAAGTTGTGTTAAAACAATTAAGAGTTGCAATTAAAACTTGCAATGTGCTAAATTTATTGCTGGCAGCTAAACATTTTGGGGTGGATTCATCAATGTGTGTACTCCAGTTTTCTGGCAAAAAGCACTCAGAGAACATTTTTGCACAATGCAAAGTTATACGAGAATTTACCGATTTTTGGCGTTTTCACCTTAGTCCCGGCTGCCAAATTCATCATAAGGTACGCCACTTTAGTGGTATAACTTATGCCAGAAATGTTACTCCAGTCTTTAACTGGAGTAGCATTTTCTGCCAGGGCGCACGGAGAAGGTTCACAGAATTAATTAAGTAGTGTGGACCTCTTATTAAATTTAGCAATTTATACCCCACCATTAATCCTGACATGTACAACGTGTTACAACCGATCTGGTTCCTGTACCTTCGGGGGGTCCCCGTCGGGACTCCCACTCTGTGCCAGCTCCACGCTGTCCGGACGGGGCCTCTGCTTCCTCTCCCTCCTCTGCTTCCTGGCATGCAGCCAGCAGGTCCTCGGGCTGTGTGCTTAGGTCGCGCGTGCTTGCTCCCGGACTCTTAAGGCCCCGTCTCACATAGCGAGATCGCTAGCGAGATCGCTGCTGAGTCACAAGTTTTGTGACGCAACAGCGACCTCAGTAGCGATCTCGCTATGTGTGACACGTACCAGCAACCAGGCCCCTGCTGCGAGATCGCTGGTCGTGTCGGAATGGCCTGGACCTTTTTTTGGTCGTTGAGGTCCCGCTGACATCGCTGAATCGGTGTGTGTGACACCGATCCAGCGATGTCTTCACTGGTAACCAGGGTAAACATCGGGTTACTAAGCGCAGGGCCGCGCTTAGTAACCCGATGTTTACCCTGGTTACCAGCGTAAATGTAAAAAAAAACAAACACTACATACTCACCATCTGATGTCCGTCAGGTCCCTTGCCGTCTGCTTCCTGCTCTGACTGAGTGCCGCCGTACAGTGAGAGCACAGCACAGCAGTGACGTCACCGCTGCACTCTGCTCTCACTGTACTGCGGCACTCAGTCAGAGCAGGAAGCAGACGGCAAGGGACCTGACGGACATCAGATGGTGAGTATGTACTGTTTGTTTTTTTTGGTAACCAGGGTAAACATCGGGTTACTAAGCGTGGCCCTGCGCTTAGTAACCCGATGTTTACCTTGGTTACCCGGGTGCTGCAGGGGGACTTCGGCATTGTTGAAGACAGTTTCAACGATGCCGAAGTCGTTCCCCTGATCGTTGGTCGCTGGAGAGAGCTGTCTGTGTGACAGCTCCCCAGCGACCACACAACGACTTACCAACGATCACGGCCAGGTCGTATCGCTGGTTGTGATCGTTGGTAAATCGCTATGTGAGACGGGGCCTTTAAAGAGACAGCACGCATTTTCCAAAAGGTGTTTCTGACCAGTGGCGTGTTAATGATTACTATTTCTAGCCCCTCCACCATAGGGAGGGTGTCGGAGCAACAAGTATCCTCAGTTGCTAACTTCCTGTTCCTGCTAGTATGTGCTTCTGTTTCTGACGTCTCTGTCAGTGCTCCACTTACACTGTTTGTCTCCACAGACTATCTGCTACCCGTTACCTGGCTTTCCTGGACAATCTCCAATCTGCTTACTCCAGTTCCGTTTAGTTCCGCCATTCAGTCACCTGAAACTCAGGACATCAGTACCGCTGGAACCAGCTTGATATAATATAATAGATATAAACTAAATCCACCACTCAATCTTAACCTGCACTCCAGCATCCTGCTTACAAGTGCCCAGCTGCCCCACAAAACAATGAAAATACCTTTCATAATCATCTCCCACCCTTTGTTAATCGGCGCATTCTGGTCCAATGAGTATCGCTGGTCTGTGCTCGGCTCCTCCTCTACTCCCACAATCGCTGTCCTCTTGCCATGATTCACATGGCTGACGTCATCCATGGAGCCTGTTGCCCCTGTGTAAGCTCTTGTGCTCTATTGTGCAGGCGCGAAATTTGAACAGTCTGAACATACTAATAAAGACAACTTAATGGTGGTGAATAAAGTTTATATGGGGGAAAACTAGGAGACAGGTTCTCTATAACAATTATCCTGTCCCTTTCAAAACTGTCTAAGACTAATAATTAGTAAATGTCCACCTGATGAAGACGGTATTTCCGTTGAAACGCGTTGTGGCTTAACCCCATTCTGGTGTCAGAGTTTCCTTTCGGCGCTCCTTTGACCGAGTTTCACCCTTTTCCTAATAATTAGTATTTGACACGGTTGGTTAATTCAAAGTGTTTATAAACATAAATTTACATATCTTCTAGGTCTCTTGAAGCGCATCTTTCATAATTTAATTGAATACACAGCTCGGAGGTGAGGAGGGGTCGATCATGCTGTACTCTCAGCTTGTGAGACGATGGATGTGCTCACACATAGCAGCGGGGGCATATATAGCAACCATAGCACCCCAAAGCAAAAGTTCTACTTGGGCCCCCTCAGTCTCTCAACCATCTACCCACCCACCCCTTTCCCCCTCAAAATATTACAATAAATATCCTGCAGAGTCACAGAGCAAGGGCGCAGTCACAGGTGGCATACCACACAACATTTAGGCTATGTGCACACGTCCGGAATTGCAGCGGAATTGGCATGCGTTTTCCCGCTAAACTCTAGAGTTTTACAAGCGTAATTAGCTTGAAGAATGCTAGCGTTTTCCAAGCGATCTGTAGCATCACTTGGAAAATTGATTGACAGGTTGGTCACACTTGCCAAACATAGTGTTTGACAAGTGTGACCAACTTTTTACTATTGATGCTGGATAGGCACAATAATGTTAAAAATAGTAAAAAAAAATAAAAAATCGTAAAAAAAATAAAAAATTGTGATATTCCCACCTTCTGGCGTCCCTTGCAGCCTTCCCACTCTTCGCGATGCTCCCGGCAGCTTCCGTTCCCAGTAATGTCTCTTGTCAATTACCCCAGATGACGTAGCGGTCTCTCGAGACCGCCACGTCATCATAGGTCATTGCCGCAAAGCATCCCTGGGAACGGGAGCATCGCGAGGAGCGGGAAGGCTGCTGGGGACACCGGAAGGTGAGAATATCATGATTTTTTATTTTAATTCTTTTTTTTTTTTTACAGGTATATGGTTCCCAGGGCCTGGAGGAGAGTCTCCTCTCCTCCACCCTGGGTACCAACCGCACATGATCCACTTACTTACTGCATGGTGGGCATAGACACATGCGGAAAGTAAGCGCATCAATGCATTCCTATGTGTGCGGAATCCCTGCGATTCCGCACAAAGAATGAACATCCTGCGTTTTTTTCCGGAATGCGATTCCGCCACGGAAAAAAAAGGCAGCATGTGCGCAAAAAATGCAGAATGCATTCTAATAATAGGATGCTTAATGTATGCGTCTTTTTTGCGTTTTTATAGTGAAAATCCACGAAAAAAACGCGAAAAATCCTGAACGTGTGCACACAGCCTTAAAGTGGTTATCTGGGACTATTTTTTTTTTTTTGTCTTTGGGCCTCAGAACTTAGTTGAGGGAATTGAAAGTCCATGTTGCCCAGCAACAGGCCCAAAACATCACTGCTCTAGAGGAGATCAAATAGAAACACGGAAAACATACAGGGCTTCTAAAGAGATGAAACATCATCATAACAACACATTAGATGTAGAAGCCAAAATTATTGGATGTGTAGGACACACTAATTAGACTATATTACCACAAGAAAAAACAGTGTGCTAGTCCAAAATAATACAAATATAAATTTTATTAGAAATACAAATACAACAGGTCATGATTGACAGCAAAAGCTAAAATTGGCAAACACCTGCAAACTGCATGGTAGGTGGACAGAGGGGCACTGACACTCAAACAGTCAAAATCAGACATAGTTTGGTGCCCAGTCTGGAGTGCCAAACATTCATATAAATGGTATCCTACCACTATGGACAGATAGATATCAACAAGGCATTCATATAACATATCTAGTAACATACCAAGTGATGATGAACGATGAGTGATGCGCCACGCCGTTCCCCACCCTCCCGACACGCGTTTCAGATGAACCTTCCTCAAGGTGGGCGTGGGGTAATCTAGAGGAGAACAGCATGGAGGAATGGGCCAACATACCACAATCAGTGTGTGCCAACCTTGTGAAGACTTACAGAAAACGTTTGACCTCTGTCATTGCCAACATATAACATATAACAAAATATTGAGATGAACTTTTGTTAATGACCAAATACTTATTTTCCACCATAATTTGCAAAATAAATCTTTCCAAATCAGACAAGGTGATTTTCTGGATTTGTTTTCTCATTTTGACTCTCATAGTTGTGGTCTACCTATGATGTCAATTACAGGCCTCTCATCTTTTTAACCCCTTCCCGACCCATGACGCCACGTAGGCGTCATGAAAGTCGGTGCCAATCCAACCCATGACGCCTATGTGGCGTCATGGAATGATCGTGTCCCTGCAGATCGGGTGAAAGGGTTAACTCCAATTTCACCCGCTCTGCAGGGACAGGGGGAGTGGTACTTCAGCCCAGGGGGGGTGGCTTCACCCCCCCGTGGCTACGATCGCTCTGATTGGCTGTTGAAAGTGAAACTGCCAATCAGAGCGATTTGTAATATTTCACCTAAAAAACTGGTGAACTATTACAACCCAGCCATGGCCGATGCTGCAATATCATCGGCCATGGCTGGAAACACTTATGTACCCTCCCACCACCACCGATCTCCTCCCCGGTCCTCCGTCCGGTGCTCCGCTCCCCTCCGTCGTCCTGTCTGATCCCCCGTCCTCCTGCCCGCTCCCCCCGTGCTCCGATCTCACCCCCCCGTCCTCCGATCCACCCCCCATGCTCAGATCCCCCCCCTCATACTTACCGGGCCTCCCGGTGTCCGTCCGTCTTCTCCATGGGCGCCGCCATCTTCCAAAATGGCGGGCGCATGCGCAGTGCGCCCGCCGAATCTGCCGGCCGGCAGATTCGTTCCAGGTATATTTTGATCACTGTGATATAACCTATCACAGTGATCAAAATAAAAAAAATAGTAAATGACCCCCCCCTTTATCACCCCCATAGGTAGGGACAAAAATAAAAAAAAATAAAATATATATTTTTTCTTTTTCCACTAGGGTTAGGGTTAGAACTAGGGTTAGAACTAGGGTTAGGGTTAGGGCATGTGCACACAGTGCGGATTTGGCTGCGGATTCGCAGCGGATTGGCCGCGGATCCGCAGCCGATTGGCCGCGGATCCGCAGAGGATTGGCAGCTGCGAATTCGTAGCAGTTTTCCATCAGGTTTACAGTACCATGTACACCTATGGAAAACCAAATCCGCTGTGCCCATGGTGCGGAAAATTACGTGCGGAAACGCTGCGTTGTATTTTCCGCAGCATGTCAATTTTGTGCGGATTCCGCAGCGTTTTACACCTGTTCCTCAATAGGAATCCGCAGGTGAAATCCGCACAAAAAAACACTGGAAATCTGCTGGAAATCCGCAGGTAAAACGCAGTGCCTTTTACCTGCGGATTTTTCAAAAATCGTGCGGAAAAATCTCACACGAATCCGCAACGTGGGCACATAGCCTTAGGGTTAGGGTTGGAATTAGAGTTAGGGTTGGAATTAGGGCTAGGGTTGGAAATAGGGTTAAGATTAGGCTTGTGGTTAGGGTTACGGATAGGGTTAGAGGTGTGTTGGGGTTACATTTGTGGTTAGGGTTGGGATTAGGGTTAGGGTTGGGATTAGGGTTAGGATTAGGGTTGGGATTAGGGTTACGGGTGTGTTGGGGTTAGGGTTGTGGTTAGGGGTGTGTTGGTGTTAGGGTTGTGATTAGGGTTATGGCTACAGTTGGGATTAGGGTTAGGGGTGTGTTGGGGTTAGTGTTGAAGTTAGAATTGAGGGGTTTCCACTGTTTAGGCACATCAGGGGTCTCCAAATGCAACATGGCGCCACCATTGATTCCAGCCAATCTTGCGTTCAAAAAGTCAAATGGTGCTCCCTCCCTTCCAAGCCCCGACGTGCACCCAAACAGCGGTTTACCCCCACATATGGGGTATCAGCGTACTCACAACAAACTGGGCAACAAATATTGGGGTCCAATTTCTCCTGTTACCCTTGTGAAAATAAAAAATTGCTTGCTAAAACATCTTTTTTGAGGAAAGAAAAATGATTTTTTATTTTCACGGCTCTGCGTTGTAAACTTCTGTGAAGCACTTGGGGGTTGAACGTGCTCACCACACATCTAGATAAGTTCCTTGGGAGGTCTAGTTTCCAAAATGGGGTCACTTGTGGGGGGTTTCTACTGTTTAGGCACATCAGGGGCTCTGCAAACGTAACATGATGCCCGCAGACCATTCCATCAAAGTCTGCATTCCAAAACGTCACTACTTCCCTTCCGAGCCCCGGCATGTGCCCAAACAGTAGTTTATCCCCACATATGGGGTATCAGCGTACTCAGGAGAAACTGGACAACAACTTTTGGGGTCAAATTTCTCCTGTTCCCTTTGGAAAATTAAAAAATTCTGGGCTAAAAAAATATTTTTGAGGAAAGAAAACACATTTATTATTTTCACGGCTCTGCGTTATAAACTTCTGTGAAGCACTTGGGGGTTCAAAGTGCTCACCACACATCTAGATTAGTTCCTTGGGAGGTCTAGTTTCCAAAATGGGGTCACTTGTGGGGGAGCTCCAATGTTTAGGCACACAGGGGCTCTCCAAACTCGACATGGTGTCCGCTAATGATTGGAGCTAATTTTCCATTCAAAAAGCCAAATGGCGTGCCTTCCCTTCCGAGCCCTGCCGTGCGCCCAAACAGTGGTTTACCCCCACATATGGGGTATCATCGTACTCAGGACAAACTGGACAACAACATTTGGGGTCCAATTTCTCCTATTATCCTTGGGAAAATAAAAAATTCCAGGTTAAAAATCATTTTTGAGGAAAGAAAAATTATTTTTTATTTTCACGGCTCTGCGTTATAAACTTCTGTGAAGCACCAGGGGGTTTCAAGTGCTCACTATGCACCTAGATAAGTTCCTTGGGGGGTCTAGTTTCCAAAATGGGGTCACTTGTAGGGGAGCTCCAATGTTTAGGCACACAGGGGCTTTCCAAACACGACATGGTGTCCGCTAACGATTGGAGCTAATTTTCCATTCAAAAAGTCAAATGGCGCGCCTTCCCTTCCGAGCCTTGCCGTGCACCCAAACAGCGGTTTACCCCCACATATGAGGTATCTGCGTACTCAGGAGAAATTGCCCAACAAATTTTAGGATCCATTTTATCCTGTTGCCCATATGAAAATGAAAAAATTGAGGCTAAAAGAGATTTTGTGTGAAAAAAAAGTACTTTTTCATTTTTACGGATCAATTTGTGAAGCACCTGAGGGTTTAAAGTGCTCACTATGCTTCTAGATAAGTTCCTTGGGGGGTCTAGTTTCCAAAATGGGGTCACTTGTGGGGGAGCTCCAATGTTTAGGCACACAGGGGCTCTCCAAACGTGACATGGTGTCCGCTAGCGATGGAGATAATTTTTCATTCAAAAAGTTAAATGGCGCTCCTTCCCTTCCGAGCCTTACCATGTGCCCAAACAGTGGTTTACCCCCACATGTGAGGTATCGGTGTACTCAGGAGAAATTGTCCAACAAATTTTAGGATCCATTTTATCCTGTTACCCATGTGAAAATGAAAAAATTGAGGCTAAAATAATTTTTTTGTGAAAAAAAAGTACTTTTTCATTTTTACGGATCAATTTGTGAAGCACCTGGGGGTTTAAAGTGCTCACTATGCTTCTAGATAAGTTCCTTGGGGGGTCTAGTTTCCAAAATGGGGTCACTTGTGGGGGAGCTCCAATGTTTAGGCACACGGGGGCTCTCCAAACGCGACATGGTGTCCGCTAAAGATTGGAGCCAATTTTTAATTCAAAAAGTCAAATGGCTCTCCTTCCCTTCCGGGCCCTGCCGTGCGCCCAAACAGTGGTTTACCCCCACATATGAGGTATCAGCGTACTCAGGACAAATTGGACAACAAGGTTCATGGTCCAGTTTCTCCTTTTACCCTTGGGAAAATAAAAAAATTGTTGCTAAAAGATCATTTTTGTGACTAAAAAGTTAAATGTTCATTTTTTACTTCCATGTTACTTCTGCTGCTGTGAAACACCTGAAGGGTTAATAAACTTCTTGAATGTGGTTTTGAGCACCTTGAGGGGTGCAGTTTTTAGAATGGTGTCAATTTTGGGTATTTTCAGCCATATAGAACCCTCAAAATGACTTCAAATGTGAGGTGGTCCCTAAAAAAAATGGTTTTGTAAATTTTGTTGTAAAAATGAGAAATCACTGGTCAAATTTTAACCCTTATAACTTCCTAGCAAAAAAAAAAAATTTGTTTCCAAAATTGTGTTGATGTAAAGTGGACATGTGGGAAATGTTATTTATTAACTATCTTGTGTCACATAACTCTCTGATTTAACAGAATAAAAATTCAAAATGTGAAAATTGCGACATTTTCAAAATTTTCGCCAAATTTCCGTTTTTTTCACAAATAAACTCAGAAATTATCGACCTAAATTTACCACTAACATGAAGCCCAATATGTCACGAAAAAACAATCTCAGAATCGCTAGGATCCGTTGAAGCGTTCCTGAGTTATTACCTCATAAAGGGACACTGGTCAGAATTGCAAAAAACGGCCAGGTCATTAAGGCCAAAATAGGCTGGGTCATAAAGGGGTTAAGTGGGAGAACTTGCACAATTGATGGCTGACTAAATACTTTTTTCTCCACTGTATTCTCTGGAAAAAGGCCAAAAAAAGCAAATATTCTGCCGGGGTATGTAAACTTTAGAGCACAACTGTACAGAGGCTTGCAAAAGTATTCACTCCCTTTACGTTTTACCTATTTTGTTACATTACAACCTACTGTTTTTAAATATTTTGCTAATCCGATTTGTGTGTGATGCATCAGCAGTAAATAGTCTAAGTTGCTGAAGTGAGAAAAATATATTATACTTTTTTAATTCAGATCTACTCAAATCCTCCATGCACATAAGCTGGACTTGGAAAAAGAAGTGCGCAAGAGACCTTTGCTGTACCTCTTATGGGATTGCTACTCACTTGGGTGTGTCCTGAGGCAACATAGAAAGTGTTTCCATTTAAATGTCCATGCTGGTTTATTGGTGCTTCATAAACCAGCCTCAAGCAAATAAAAAACAAATGGCCTTTCTGTGTGCAGGCAAGACAAAATAAACAGATCTTGACAAAGTCTCTTTAGAGTCAATCCGGTCACACAGACTGGATAGAATCCAGTACACCAGCTCACTCTGGAGGTAACACACAGGAAGCCTTCTTCGTCCATACACACAGACCACGTGCCAAATAACAGGCTTCATTTTAACATCTGAACCACACTCAGGAGGTAGGGTATACAGTTGCCAGACCCGCCCATCTCTCAGGTTGCCCGTGAAACCAGGCCCAGATGCACCAAACAAGCCTCTTCGTACTATTTACCCTAGAGAAATACTCCAGATTTACATCACAGATGACTACTTCTGTGATACATACTTCCCATCAACTATGTGTCCGGTAGCCATCTTACACTCTGTATGTCTGATTTTACATAGATTTTGAACAAGTCCAACAAACAAAAAAAACAACCCAATTCAGTCAGAAGAGTAGGTGGAGTTCCCCAGCCTAGTAACGAGGAATACATTTAAAAGGGTCTTTTGACCATACGAAAAAGAATAGCAAGTAGGTACATGCCTTATAACTCCCTTACCATTCCTATGCCAATAGTCCCCCTAAAGATTACTTGTATTTGCCACAGCAAATACATACCACACTTGACATGTCTGTGCAGCAGCCAAATATTATCATCTGTAGTAACTAAAGAGCAAAAGGGAACAATAAAACGGTCAGTGACTGTCTGAAAGTCACACGCAGCTCATACTGAAGTCCGAGAATCAGGGCCGTCGAACAATTATAGTAAACCAGACTCTGAATACAAAGTATATGCATGGATAAGGTACAAAAATAAAGGCTTTTGCATCTAAATTTTGAGGGAGTAAAAGTATAGCGTAAACAGGATAGAGTAGAGCTCTGGTGTATGAGCTGGTGAAAACAAGGAAAGCAGAAGTCTAATATATTGTGGATGCAAAAAAAACCCCAAACTATAGAGCGGTAAGTGCTAAGCCTGGGAAGAAGTGTATGAATAAGGGAAGCCAAGGGTCAGGGAACCTGTGTGTGGGACAAACACACATTTCAGACATCACATGGACAGGGTAGGAAGGCATGTTACAGAGCTACCCAGTATTTGGAAGATATTGATCGCAAAGTAGTAAGACCACCTCCCTAGTACAGGAGACACAGGTTAGGCACAGGCTCATATTTAAACAGTTGTGTTATTATGTTACAATGGATTTTTTGTGGACATAATTGGAATGACCGCCTTTAATTGCTGATTTATATACTTTACTGCTGACAGTAACCGGTGCTGGAGGGAGAGCAGTAATGTATTTTCTTTAATAAAAGTAGTTGATTTCTTGTTCTGTATCCTCCCTCACTATGGGATTTAAACTTGGGTATAGTAATCTTTATTATTTTAGGACTGGCTAGGGATTTACTAGAGTAATATCTTATTCAGCACTATAGAAATTATATTAAGATTTTTTTTTTAGAACCATCAGAATCAGGACGTACACAAAAGCACATATTGCAGGTTTTGTTTTCCCTTAGCTCTTTGTCAGTATCAATATACTGTATTATTACTGTACTCTAAGACCATGCTCTATTTATTGAGAGTTGGTTTTGGAAGCATATAGAGCACTGTCACTTCATTTTTATAAAGCCAATTTATTAATTGATGTTTATTATTTCATTTAAAAAAATCCATGATTGAAATTTAATTAAAAAAAAATAAACCAGACACCTTTTTTTGTTCAAAGCATATTGCATTTAAGTAAAACTAGAGTGCATTCAATGCCTGGACCTTAGCGACAGTAATTCGACTATCTCAATGTTCCATATTACTTTCAAGGACATAGAGTGGCTTGCAAAAGTATTAACCCCCTTAGCATTTTTTTGTGCTTTGCTACCTCACAACATGGAATTTCACGGTTTTCATGTAAAAGACATGCCTACAATAGTGAGCATTTGGTTTTCTTTTTATTGTGAATCAAACAATAAATAGGACAAAATAACTGAAAACTTTAGTGTGCATAACTATTTGCCCCCTAAAGTCAGTACTTTGTAGAGCCTCCTTTTGCAACAATTACAGTTGTGGGTTTCTTTAGATAAGTCTGTATGAGCTTCCCACATCGTGCCACTAGGATTTTGTTCAAGGATCAAGTTAGATGGTTTCCTTTGGTGAACAGCAATCTTAAAGTCTGACCACAGATTCTCAATTGAATTAAGGTCTGGACTTTAACTAGGTCACTCCAAAACATTTACATGCTTCCCTTTAAACCACTTGAGTGTTGCATTAGCAGTATGCTTCGGGTCATTGTCTTGTTGAAAGGTGAACCTCCGTACCAGTCTCAAATCATTGACAGACCAAAACGGGTTTTGCTTAAGAATATCCCTGTATTTCCCCTTTTCTTCCCCCCTTCCCCCCCACTTTCTTCCGTCCTCTTAATCAGACCCCCCCTATTTCCTACTTTCTCTTTTTTTCTGGACTTTCTATTATCTACTCTACACTCTTTTCTTCTTTCCATTCTATTTTGTTTCTCTGATATTTATGATGATAAGGAATATGATAATCAGGATAGCATTATGGCAACACTCTGGATACTCAATTACTGGTTATTGAGTGAATCTGACTCTCTGACTTTATTTGATTGTCTTGTTGTTTTACTTGACTGTTTTGTTATTTTTGCTTTTTCTTGTCCTTGCATGGATACTTTTCATTTTTTGTATGTTATATATGAAACTATTCAATAAAAACTCTTTAAGAAAGACTATCCCTGTATTTCACACCATCCATCTTCCCCTCGACTCGGACCATTTTCCCTGTCCCTGCTGCAAAAAAACATCCACAGAATGATGGTGCCACCACGTTTCACTGTTGGGATGATGTTCTTGGGGTGATAAGCAGTGTTGGTTTGGCACCAGACATAGCGTTTACCTTCGTGGACAAAAAGTTCAATTTTGGTCTCATCTAAACACAGCACCTTTTTCCATACATTTGGGGAGTCTCCCACATGTTTTTGGCAAACTCAAAACAAGCCTTACAATTTGTGTGTGCAAGTAAAGTCTTTTTTTCTGCCCACTCTTCCATAAAAGCCACCTCTATGGAGTATATGGCTTGTTGTGGTCTTATGGACAGAAACTCCAGTCTCTGCTTGGCATTCTGTAGCTCTTCAGGGTTACCTTTGGTCTCTGTGCTGCTCCTCTGATTAATGCCCTCCTTGCCTGGGCTCAGAGTTTAGGCTGGAGGCCCGCTCTTGGCAGGTTTGTTTTGGTACCATGTTATATTGATTTGAAGATAATGGATTTGATGGTGCTCCGTGGGATAATCAGAGACTGAGATATCTTTTTTGCAACCCATCCCTGACTTGTACTTCTCAACAATGATGTCCCTGACTTGTTTGGAGATCCCCTTGGCATTCATAGTGTTGTTTGGTTAGTGGTGATTCTAGCTAAATGGTGTTGCGGCCTCTGTGGCCTTTCAAAAAAGGTAAAGTGTATATACTGACAGATCATGTGACACTTAGATTGCACATAGGTGGAATTCCTTTCACTAAGCTTGTAACTGATGAAGGCAATTGCTTGCATGAGAATTTCTTTGGGGCTTCATAGCAAAAGGGGTGAATACATATACTCATGCCAATTTTTAGTTATTTGATCTCAGTTTTATTTTATGCCTATATTTTTCTCTCTTCATCAACTTAGACTTAGTGCTGATGCATAACACACAAATCGAATTACAAAAATATTTAAACAAAGGTTGTAATGTAACAAAATAGGTAAAAATCCAAGGGGATGAATAATTTTGAAGCCACTGTAAGCAGAGAAAACCGAGAGACAGGATGCAGAATAAAACTATCTAACTGTCTAATTTCGAATGTGGGGGCAGGTAGGTTAGGTAAAACTTGTAGGGGTTGGCTACTGTATAAACAAACACCCAAAGCCAAGTTTATAATGAAAAGGTGAGGAACCTTTTTGTGTGCCAAATATCATTTGTTTATTTATAATCATTCACTGGCCACACAAAATGATCAACTTAATTACTCTGCTATATTTGGTCATTTAATTAACTCACCCCTAATGTGATGGTTGGAACCGCCTCTCTTTGGGGAGGTTGCGATTAGGGAAGAGCTTCAGATAACTCCTTATGCGAATAGCTATGGCGCTTACCGATTAGCTGCATCGGGAAGCCGGATACCTGGAGCGCTCCCGATAATCAGCTGTTCGGTGCCGCAGCTACATGTGTTGCGGCTGTGTGACAGTCACATCACACAGACTCTCCATGCATGTGTTGTGACTGTCACACAGCCGTGACACATGCAGCTGCGGCGCCGAACAGCTGATTATCGGGAGCACTCCAGGTATCTGGGTTACCTCTGCAGCTATTCGGTAAGCGCTATAGTGTTATGATCCGGTGACCTTGGAGCCGCATGAGACTTTCTCAGGAGTAGGTGGAACCTGTACTGACCGCAAACCCTAAACTGTCACCGCAACTAGAAGTAGCCGTGGGGTGTACCTAACACATCCTAGACACCTCGACACAGCCGGAGGACTAAATACCCCTATAGATGGAAATGAGAATTCTATCTTGCCTCAGAGCAGAACCCCAAAGGATAGGCAGCCCCCCACAAATATTGACTGCGAGTATTAGAGGAAAGACAGACGCAGGCAGAAATCAGGATTTAGCAAAAGAGGCCACGCTAGCTAAATAGAAAAGGATAGGACAGAATACTAAGCGGTCAGTATTAAAACCCTAAAAATATCCACAGCAGATGATACAAAAATTCCACCATCTAACTAAAGACATGGAATGTATATCTGCATCTCCTGAGAATCCAACTTGACTGAAATATCCAAACACAGTCTAAGCTGGACAAGAAAAAACATTGAATAGTACTGAATTGTAAAGCACACAGCATGTGTGCTGCAGAAACAAAACCAGACACTTATCTTTGCTGATTTGGCACCAGGGCAGGAGGAACCAGACAGAGATGCAAAACCTCCAAGAACAATGGACAACTGGCAAGGGCTAATGAATCCTGCACACCTAAATATCCCAGTCAGAGCTGCAATCAGCAGGGACACCTGCCCAGGATTGCAACCCAGGGACAACTGCATTACTACCAACAACCACCGGAGGGAACCCAAGAGCAGAATTCACAACACTATAGCTATTTGGATAAGGAGTTATCCAAAAGGATTCACTCATCCCTAGTTGTGATGTTAGGTTTGTGTCGGTCTGAGGCGCAGTTGACTCTTTGCGATGAAAACTTTTGTAAAGAATTGCTTACAGCAGTAAGTTGTTCCATATACAAAAGTATGTTACCCTTCATTTCAAAGTGGGAAATTCAATGTATATACTTTTTTCGATATGTGAAAACACTGATTGTAAAAACTCTCACATGGACCAAACACTGATGAAAACCAGATCCAAAGCACTAATGAAACCTGGACTGTTTTTTTTTTCTATAATCAACAAGCTTCACCAGTTTTTTTTATCGAATGTGAAAAATTAGGAAGATTTTAAATCTTCTGGTTGACAACTGCATGGATTTTTGTATTTTGAAGCAGGAAGTTTTCAGTCTTTGGACCATTTACTCGCATTGCAGTTTATAAAGGAATAATGGCCACAGCATTAGCTGAACATTGAGGGGTATGTGCACATATTAATTCTGCTCCAAAAACGTGTGTCTTGGCAAAATAACCACCGTATAAAATACATGTGTTTTGACACTTTTTTATGCCTTTTTTTCTCATTCATTTAAAATTTGTCAAAACTGCAGCAAAACCGCTGAAAGACCAGACATTTTCCAGATTTGAAACTGCTTCAAATCTGCAAGGAAAAAATAAGCAGCAAGTTCATGAGATTTCAGAAATTTGATTTTGAAAGGGCAGAGAGAAATATGCCTGCAAATGAGGCAAGGGTGGACACCTTGTAGTGATGTAGAATGCGCCATCCATGCGATGCAGGGGAGGACAGCAATCTCAAGAAGAGAGGAGGCACTGGTTCGGACGCAACAGCGCCATGGAGGAGTATAAGAAAAGCTTTTTGTTTGTGATATGTGGAGCACTTTGGGGACTTATATACAGCATTCTAAAATGCTGTGTTTGCGAGCATTCAGGTGCTGGCCCTACTTTATAGGGGAAAACCCTGTAGCTCTCACTTTATCCCATGTTTTCTTTGACTGGATTGCAGTTGCAGCTGAGATGAAAACTTCAGCCTTGATACAATCCCTAATTCCCTGCTGTAGCTGTAATCCAGGCATAGATATGGCAATTGTTAAATAGTTACATAAATTGAAAAAAGACCTCAGTCTATCAAGTTCAACCTTTCTCCACCAATTGTACATTTGGTCACGTCACTAATTTAACTATAACCCATGTTATGTGTATCGAGGAAATCATCCAGTACTGTTTTAAAAGCGGTCAGTGGCTGCCATTACTATTACTGCCTCTTGTGGTAGGGCATTCCACAGTCTGACTGATCTAACTGTTAAAGGGAACCTGTCAGATGAGCTAAGCCCTCCAGCATCAGGGGCTTAGCTACAGCATTCTGTAATGCTGTAGATAAGCCCCCTATGTATCCTGAAAGATGAGAAAAAGAGGTTATATTATATTCACCCAGGGGCGGTCCCGCTGCGGCCTGGTCCAGCGCCTCCCATCTTCATAGGATGACGTCCTTTTCTTGTCTTCACGCTGCGGCTCCGGCACAGGCGTACTTTGTCTGCCATGTTGAGGGCAGAGCAAAGTACTGCAGTGCGCAGGCGCTAGGCCTCTCTGACCTTTCCCGACGCCTGCGCACTGCAGTACTTTGGTCTGCCCTCAACAGGGCAGACAAAGTATGCCTGCGCCAGAGCCGCAGTGTGAAGACAAGAAGATGACGTCATCGTAAGAAGATTGGAGGCCCCGGACCGCAACGCCCATCGGACCAGAGCCGTACTGGGACCGCCCCTGGGTGAGTATAATCTAACCTCTTTATCTCATCTTTCAGGATACATCGGGGGCTTATCTACAGCATTACAGAATGCTGTAGATAAGCCCCTGATGCTGGTGGGCTTAGCTCACCTTCGATTTTGGGGGTGACAGGTTCCCTTTAAAGGGAACATGTGGCTAGGCATGACTTCAGCCCAAATTAACCCACGATATTTTACAAGTAAAATAATTTTGTACACAACCGAAAAAAACTCCTCATAGAGTGGTATAGTGATCCCTTCTTACTTAGAACATAATAGGGGTAACAATACGTTGGGATCGTGGGATTTTATCTCTTCTTATACATTCTAAAATCTTATTTGCTTTTGCGGCTGCTGCTTGACATTGAGTACAGACTGCTGCTCAGCTTATTTGTAACCAGAGTACCCAAGTCCTCCTGTTCTGTATTCTCGAGTACAGTCCCATTAAAAATATATGCAGCTTAGGATTATTCGGTCCTAGGTGCATTACTCTACATTTATCTACATTAAACCTCATTTTCCAAGTGTTTGCCTATCTCATACATCCTTGGTTACAGAGTTACCGTCCTGCAAGGACTAATGACATGTCCTTGGAGGGCAAAGGATTTGATTATGGACCAATTTTGAGGAAAAAAAAAACGAGACAAAGCCTTTACATTTACACAGCTAAAGGCCTCATGCACGTTAGACTAAAGTTTGGCAAATCTGCAAAATAAGTTAAATCAGCTGACAGTCTACCGTGTATGGGGGAAGCAGGATCTAGCCTATTGGTTTTCCAAAGGCCATTCTTTTTGTTCTCCTGTGCTTCCACCAGAGTTGTCTAGTAGCGACTCTCTCACAGATAACATAAGAGCACTTGGCCTGTCTATGGGGGAGTTGGAGAAAGTTAGCTGTTCAACTGACAGTTATCTTATGTGTATGGGAGCATTTAAAAGTAGACTAGTTGCACCTAAGTTATCACTGACGATTAAATTGAATGAATATCTTTAAGTTATATAATTTTATTTATGTTGGTCAGGAATATGATGTATTTGAGTGTCTATTATCACGCACACTGAGCTCTGCTACATCCATTAGAGCTGAGTACAAACACACGCTGTGGGATTTCTGACCCTCCTTCCTCCCAGGTATTTCTCCCTGCTGACTATACAGCTGTAACGTGAAACTCCAGTGTGTGACTCTGTTCCCTCTCCCTCAAGAATGTGGGGGTTAGCAGAAAAATAGTTCTTTTGTTTGCAGCCATGCGCTTTGTGATTTGTGTGAAAGTTATTCATGATAAATAATTCAACCCCAGGTAGTGACAGAGATATGAAAGTTACATATTTGGGATGTGCAACAATAGGGCTACACACCCGTGCGTTTTCTAAGTGCAGCGCCTGGCAGAAACAGAGAAACGGATTACTACTTAACCGGGTCACCCAGCTACCCCATGTGTAGACTTAAATCGAAGCTAACCTCGTGAGAAGACATGCAATACATTTGTCATCACTCTACGAGGTTCCCAGCGTATGCTAGGACAAATATGAGTTTTAATAAAGCTCTGAGACTCTTTGGAAAGGGGAGTGGAGTCCTCAGCTCCGCCCACTCAGTGATGTCACGACCAGGGGGTATAAGTGAGTGGGAGCTCATTTTTCACTAGCCTTTGTCCAGGGAACTAGCTGAGACACATTTGTGATGCATTGGGACATATGCTCCCCTCCCCCCAGCTGCATAGTCAGCCATGATATGAGAAAACTGTAAGCCTATTTTTTTCCTTTAATTCCTTTTATTTTGTAATTGTCTGTATATACATAATTGTCTCATTTTATAATATCTTTTTACACTTTTGTAAACACTGCCTACCTTTTGGAGCAAAATATATAAAATTAATAGCTTCGTTTCTCCTTGCTCTATAACGTACTTTCACGTCCTATGAAGTAAATTACGCTATTAATTGGGTTGGCTCCTGACCCATTATTAATTAAGGAACAGGAGCTAGTGGCAGCAGAAGTGTCCTGCACTGGTGGGTAATGCTGGCAGTGACAGAACGGGGTTTTTATAGTGCATTGCTCGGCTGCGTCTGGGAATAATTAAATCACCCTCACTGCAGTGTGTGCCCCACAGCCAGTACATAGCAGGTAGCCTTTCTGGCTACTAATTATCCTAGATGCAGTTCCCTGACTGACCTGAGGGTAAGGAGGGCGACAGAGAGCTGCAAGTTCCAAACCAGAACTGGGAAGTGGGATATAAATAAATCCCCTTCAGGAAAGAACTGGGGCCAATCAAACAACCCCGGTTCATAACAATGTTACTTATGTAGTGTTGCCATATTCCACAGTGCTTTCCATACACTATAACTTTCCTATCAGTCTTTGGAGTGTGGGAAGAAACCCACGTAAACACAGGGAGAACATACAAACTTTTAGCAGATATTATCCTGTTTGGGATTTGAATCCAGGATGTCAGAGCTGCAAACCACTGAGCCACCCTGTGCTACTATTTTCACACCACTTATTTGCACGAAAAAAATTGCAACAAAAATAGTTTTAAGTAGGTTAACAATTTGGTACATCTGTATCCATATTCTTTCCCTTCAGGCCATCCTCTTTTTTTTTGTCAGAATGGACTCAAAACGTGTCTACACCATGTTCCAAATTATTATGCAAATTACATTTTTCTCAGATTTTCCTAAATGGTTGGTGCAAATGACAGTCAAATAAAAGTCATCACCCGTTAGAGCAGGGGACCCCAACCTGTAGCTTGTGAGCCACATGTGGCTCTCCTGCTCCTGAAATGTGGCTCGCTTGACGGTCACCGGAAATAAGAGTGTGTTAATTCCCCAGGGAGCCGCCCCACCGCCTGTAATACCCGCCCCTCCTGTGTATGTATGTCAATCACTGACTGCATTCACGCCTGCACAGTGGCACGGGTCACTGTGCTCTATTGGAGTCGCACGGGTCACTGTGCTCTATTAGAGCCGCACAAAGTCTCGCGAGACTTCACAAATCTCGCAAAACTTTGGTTACTGCGGCTTCAATAGAGCACAGTGACCCGCGCCACCAGGGCACTACTGCCCTGACTGGCGTATGGGGCCTGATCAGCAGAGGAGGCCCACATTGGGCCATGTCTCTTATGCTGATCGGGCCCCAGTGGCAGGCTTCTGCTCCGTGCAGTAACTGAACCTGCGTCCGAGACGCAGGTTCAGTTACTCTATTGCAGTGTGGGCCCGGGCACGCACAGCAATAGTTAAAGCCGCCAGCCAATTGGAGGCTGGCAGCTGACGCCAGCGCGCACTTCGCCTGCGTATGACGTTATTGTCATTCGCCAGCAAGTGCGCGCTTGAGACGTTTGGAGGGATCATCATCGCCACACGAGCGCGGCAAGGTAAGAAGAAAGTTGTTTTTTGTTTATTTATTTTTTAAAGCAATGTTTCACTGGCACGATGGAGACACATGGACCATGTGTCTCCATCCATGTGTCTCCATCCTGCCCGGGGCAGAATAGACACACGGGGGCAGGATGGGAGACAATGGGGCAGAATGGAGACAAGGGGGCAGAATGGAGTCAAGGGGGCAGGATTGGAGACATGGGGCAGACTGGAGACAAGGGGCAGGATTGGAGACACGGGGCAGAATGGAGACACGGAGGCAGGATGGGAGACACAGGGCAGGATGGGAGACACGGAGCAGGATTGGAGACATGGGGGCAGAATGGAGATGGGGCAGAATGGAGACACGAGGGGCAGAATGGAGACACAGGGCAAAATGGAGACAAGGGGCCAGAATGAAGACAAGGGGCAGAATGGAGACACAGCAGCAGGATGGGAGAAACGGGCAGAATGGAGATGGGGCAGAATGGAGACAGGGGTCAGGATTGAGAGATGGTGCAGGATGAAGACAGATTGGGCCGTAGTATGGGGCAGGATGGAGACTGATGGTGCAGGAACATGGGGCAGGATGGAGACAGATGGTGCAGGATCATGGGGCAGGATGGAGCATCATCATGGGGCAGGATGGAGACACATGGTGCAGGATCATGGGGGATTGAGACAGATGGTGAAGAGTCATGGGGCAGGATGAATACGATGGAGACAGATGGGGCAGGATGGAGACACATGGTGCAGGATGGAAACAGATGGTGCAGGATCATGAGGCAGGATGGAGACAGATGGGGCAGGATGGAGACACATGGTGCAGGATCATGGGGCAGAATGTATATGATGGAGACAGAATCATGGGGCAGGATCATGGGGCAGATGGAGCAGGATCATGGGGCAGGATCATGAGACAGATGGGGCAGGATCATGGGGCAGAATCATGGAGTAGATGGAGCAGGGTCATGGGACAGGTGGGGCAGAATGGGACATCACATGGAGGCAGGATGGGAGAACATATGGCTGGAGCAAGGAATGAGACATACGGGGGCCAGGATGGGGGATATTATTACTGCAGTGAGGTATTTATTTTATTTTTTGAGGATAGTGTTTTAAATGGGGGAGGCGGTTCTGTTACTGTGCAGAGCAACACTGTTGCCTTTTTTTTCTTCATCTGGTGTAGTTTAGAATTTGGGGAAAAAAAGTAATGTGTTCTGCAAGCAGAGCTCTAGATAACTGTTATTTCCTGCAGAGACAAGCCCTGGCTGGAAGAAGTGAGGGTGGTCTGTGCTGGATGAAGATGAAAAGCAAAGATGGAGGACTTCACCTAGAGACGTCACTGGTGACTCAGTGTGTTACCTGTACACTAACACTATACACTGTACTACAATGTGGCTCTCAAGGTAAGAAAGGTTGGGGACCCTTGCGTTAGAGTATACATCGAATTTTATTGAAGAAACCTTCCAATGATAACAGTATAAGCTCCAAAATGAATAAAAACTCAAAATGCACTGTTCAAAATTATTAGGCACAGTAGAATTTCTAAACATTTGATATGTTTTAAAGAACTGAAAATGCTCAATTGTGGAATTTGCAGCATAAGGAATTCACATGCACTGAACAAAAAAGCTATTTAACTCCAAAACATCCTAACAGGCCAAGTTGCATGTTAATATAGGAACCCTTCTTTGATATCACCTTCACAATTCTTGCATCCATTGGACTTGTGAGTTTTTGGAGAGTTTCTGCTTGTATTTCTTTGCATGAAGTCAGAATAGCCTCCCAGAGCTGCTGTTTTCATGTGAACTGCCTCCCACCCTCATAGATCTTTTGCTTGATGATACTCCATACGTTCTCTATAGGGTTGAGGTCAGGGGAAGATGGTGGCCACACCATGAGTTTATCTCCTTTTATGCCCATAGCAGCCAATGACTCGGAGGTATTCTTTGCAGCATGAGATGGTGCATTGTCATGCATGAAGATGATTTTGCTCCTGAAGGCACGTTTCTGCTTTTTATACCATGGAAGAAAGTTGTCACTCAGAAACTCTATATACTTTGCAGAGGTCATTTTCACACCTTCAGGAACCTTAAAGGGCCCTACCAGTTGTTTCCCCATGATTCTGGCCCAAAACATGACTCCACCTCCTTGCTGACGTCGCAGCCTTGTTGGGACATGGTGGCCATCCAGCAACCATCCACTACTCCATCCATGTGGACCATCCAGGGTTGCTCGACACTCAGCAGTAAACAAGACTGTTTGAAAATTAGTCTTCATGTATGTCTGGGCCCACTGCAACCGTTTCTGCTTGTGAACACTGTTTAGGGGGGGCCGAATAGTAGGTTTATGCACCATAGCAAGCCTTTGAAGGATCCTACACCTTGAGGTTCGAGAGACTCCAGAGGCACCTGCAGCTTCAAATAACTGTTTGCTGCTTTGTAATGGTATTTTGTCAGCTGCTCTCTTAATCCAATGAATTTGCCTGGCAGAAACCTTCCTCATTATGCCTTTATCTGCATGACCTCTGTCTGTGCTCTGTTTCAGTCACAAACCTCTTCACAGTATGATGATCGCTCTTAAATTTTCATGAAATATCTAATGTTTTCATACCTTGTCCAAGGTATTGCACTATTTAACGCTTTTCAGCAGCAGAGAGATCCTTTTTATTTCCCATATTGCTTGAAACCTGTGGCCTGCTTAATAATGTGAAACATCATTTTTAAGTAGTTTTCCTTTAATTAGTATCACCTGGAAAACTAATTATCACATGTGTTTAAGATTGATTTCAGTGATCCATTGAGCCCTGAGACACAATACCATCCACGAGTTTATTTGAAAAACAAAACAATTAAATCTTTATGACACTTAAATCCAATTTGCATAATTTGTAACACAGTGTAGAACACTTAAGAGCTACTTGTGGTGCAAAGCAAGTGTGACAAACCTCTGCCTCAATTTGAGGCAGAATTCCATGGTATTTTAACAGTAAATCAGCTCCAATATGTTCAGGTTACTGGACTATTCACTTTAATGCAAACTTTACATAAAATCGAAAGGCACTTAGCAAAATCTATTCTTGTAATTCCAGACATTAAGAGTTATTACTTAAGAAACTGAAGACTAAGGCTACATACAAACTTTAGATTATGACTTGATGTTCCAAGAACGATCAGTCATGCGACTTGTCCAAGACTTTATTTTGCGTTACTATTTTAGAGTTGCAATTTGGCTGTAAAAGCAGTCAAATTAAAGAAAGGTTGTAAGCGAATTGCAGATCTTTATTCATATCAATAGGGGCTTTCAAAATTCTTCTGGTTAACCTTAGGCTAAGTTCACACAAGTGTAAAAGTGTCTAATTTTCATACATTTCATCTAGGAAAAAATACAATTTTTAATCTATATTGTCGTTCAAATACAATCAGTATAAAATCAGTTTTTAATAATACAATTTACAAGTACAAATATTGCATCCTATGTTAAAAAATTGCAATGCATTGATAAAAATCAAATGCTATAAGGTTGACCCATATGGGAATAGGCGAGTATCATCCAAAATATGGAGGAAATTAATCCATGGTGTGATTTTGTTGTGAAAATAAAAAAAAGACATCTGAATAGCCCGACTGAATAACATTGGTTCGAGAGCAGTCAATTTCTTGCACAGACCAGACTGAAAATATAATTGTATGAACGTAGCCTAATAAAGGTGGCTTTTACCCACTCTGTTGTCAGACCGTTTAGCTCAGTTTAAGGTTAGTCATGCTTAATGGGGACAGGGACTGACGAAACTTTATATAGATTTGTTGCTGAAGAGTAGAGTTTACAATGTGCTTCTAGTGGCAGGTATGAAGAGGCAGCAGCTTGGAATGTTGCATAGTGCACATATACCTTCATTAAAGTCTGCACTGATAACAATCTCGCAATATTTTTTGTGCTTGGCTCAGGCTTCGCAGCTACACAGCACATTTCTCTGCCCTTGCTGTGTCCCCCCTTCTAGATTTCTTTCGCTTGGTGTCTGCTCTCATTTATAAGAATTACCTGGCAGGAATAAGGCTGCCAGGGCTTGTTCTAGACGATTACTTTCTGTCTTAGAAAAGGAATGACCTGCTGAATGTGACCGTCGTGTGACCGCTGCCTTCCAGCTGACCCTGAGTTTTCTTAACTCAATAGCACCTCTTGAGGTTAATAAATGGGGTCAAATGTCCCAGCTCTGCCTTCTGACTCACCACACACATGCAGCCTCGAAACACTAGCACACAGTGGGGAAGCCATGCGTCAATTCCTGCACCTCATCATTAAGACAACCCAAGTTCTGTATATTGGAACCCAGGCCACAACTCTAGCTGGAATATGTGAAGCTGGCGTGAAAGCAACATGCCACCAGAGGGCAGCAAACACCTTCTGTACCCCAATATATAAATATATTTTATTTATGGCAACCAAGGAAATTAACTTTTGTGTTTTATGATGATGTTGCCACATCCAGCTAAATAGAATTAAAACAGGAAATAAAGAAACGTTCAAGTAATTAACACAAACTCTTCTCCACAGGTTGACAGGATACAAAACCAGGGGAACATGGTAATAAGCAGCTCTTGTGGCTATGAAGCTGTGAACCCAAGCAATTTACTTTAGGCCCCTGACCAAAATTGTTTATTAACTCTTTGTGGTACAGCTGGCAACCTCTGAAAAAAGTTGGAATTTAAAACAAAAAAAGAAGAAACACTACCGCGTCCATTAGATTCAGTTAGTGAAATTTATTATAACAAGATGAAGGAGGAAATTAAGATGCAGTTGAGTGCTCAAGGATTCCCTTCATCTTATTTTTGGATCTGGCAAGCCTGTTTAAACATTTAAGCTTACGATAGTTGTAGAGTTACAGGTCCTTGCTCCTACCTGATTCTACTTCCAACATATCAGACATGTGGGCATACATTACTAATGCAGCAGTCTTCATTATGACATGCTCAGCCTTGGAGTAGTGCAATCCTATGGCTACTGAGTATCAGCCCTACCATAGCATGACATCCTCATATAGACTGGCAAGTGACATCATCTGTGACTGTTTGTTTTGTTTTCTTCACCAGCACCCAAGAAGTGGAAACAATGCCTTTAGGAATCTAAATTACAGAGAGTTCAAACTGGCATTTCTAAGGCTACGTTCACATTTGCGTTGTGCGCCGCAGCGTCGGCGACGCAATGCACAACGCAAATGTGAACGCATGCACAACGCAGCGTTTTGTGACGCATGCGTCCTTTTTTTGCTTGATTTTGGACGCACAAAAAATGCAACTTGCTGCGTCCTGTGCGCCCTGACGCGTGCGCCGCAGTGACGCATGCGTCACAAAATGCAAGTGCAACGCATGTCCATGCGCCCCCATGTTAAATATAGGAGTGCATGACGCATGCGTCGCCGCAGCGGCGCCCGACGCTGCGTCGCACAACGCTAATGTGAACGTAGCCTAAAAGCACCTTGGATTTAAATAGATGTTAAAGGGCATGTCACCGGAAAATTAAGAAGTCAGGGGTAAGGTATAAGCTAAAGCCACTCTACTGTCCATTGATTAAGGCTCTGTTCACAGGTCACCCAAATGTTTGACAAAAGGACAAACTTTTAGTATATGAATATGACTTCAGTATAAACCAAAGAGTCAGAGAGATCATTTTATTCTGGTCTCACGGACATGTGACCACAGCAGCCAATCACTGGCTGTGGACACATGCGAGCCAGATGAAGAACCCTGGCAGGATTATAGTTAAGTTCTGAGGAATTGGTAGGAGAATATATATATATATATATATATATATATATATATATATATATATATATATTGTGAGGCAGTGACCCCGTTACAGCTAGGGGGAGCTGTTTGTGCTCTCCAGAAGGCGTACGGAGGCGTAGTGAGGCCATGAGGGCGTATTGCGATCACAGGTGTTGCTGTGATTAGAATGGTGAAGCAGTGACTGATTAACAGCCCTGTAAAATAGGGGGAGGTGTGTCAGTGTTGGTCTGGGAAGCAGACAGAGCAGTTGTCTGCAGAGCACTCCCTGTGTGAGGCAAGAGGATCCAAAGGAACTGACATCCTGAATCTCAGACTCTCTTTTGTTTTCCCGGCTGAGATCCAGAGGATACAGCGTGCTGCGCACTGTGTAAGTAAAGAGACTTTGTCCCGGCGTACGGTCGCCCAGGGAAACTGGACAAAAGGAAGTCCAGCCTGTTTAGGGACTGCACACTAAAGCCATGTACTATGCATTCTAATGGACTGTGTGAAGTAACACATTAAAGGAACGTTTAGTTTTGAACTTGCTTGGGTCACTGCCATTTCACTGCGAATGGTGCTACAGCTGCATCACATATGGTGGAGAATGCAGGCCGTGTGAATTAAGGAATACCCTAGAGAGTGCTGCAAATAGTTGTGAAAGTCTGCAGCAGACATGGAGGAACTTTTGCAGCAGGTTGTGCTCAATCAGCAAAGGTTTAAGCAAGAGGCGCTGCAGTTTCAGCAGTCGCAGCAAGAGGTTCTGCAGGAGATGCAGTTGCAGCGGCAGCAAGAGGCGCTGCAGAGGAAGCTAGCAGAGCTTCAGCGGTGTAAAGAAGAGACTCCTAGGGGGCAATCACTGGGTGTACCAGTGGTCCTATGTAGAGTCTCGATCCACCAGGTCTCAAGCAAATGACTTATTGCAGTTGGTGGGGGAATGGCTCCAGCCTGAGTTTTTTTCCCCATTCGAGATGATGGAGAGAATCAAGGCTGACCAGATGGTGAGGGCTCTGCTGGCCGCCATGCAGGGTTGGGTCGGGCTAAGGGACCTACGAACCCTGGAACTGCTGATAGAATTGACGGAGCGGTATAAACCCACTCAGGACGTTGCACCAGAGCCCAGGCATAAGACTAGTAACTGTTTGGTGACATCTGAGCCCATGGTCTGCGGGAACACTCGCCATGAGTCTATGTGTGCCCAGCCAGTATGTACCATCACTACGGGCACTGTTGGCAACAAACCACGATTGTGCCAGGTACTCGTGACTGGGTGCTGAACAGAAGCTCTCCTGGACACAGAGAGTAAAGTGACTCTCCCCAGGTCCCTTGTTGCTGGGGACAACACCAAAGGACAGAAGGTGGAGGTGATGGGTATCCACGGGGAAATCCGGGAGTACCCGACCACAGAGGTCGATTTTTCTACACCATGTGGGGACATTAAACATGTGGTGGGAGTGGCAAAGACCCTTCCATATGGGACTATGTTGGGGAGAGACTTGCCCCTGTTTTGGTCCCTGTGGGAGACCAGGGACAACTGTTGTGAACTCTGTTTTTGGGCTCCCTCTTGTGGTCACAAGTGGTACTGTGTGAGTGCTGTCTTTGGGCTCCCTCTGGTGGCTCTTTGTGTCATTCTGCAGGTCTGAGGCTGGTTCAGCTGTCTCGTTATCTGTTAGCTGGTTTCCTATTTAGCTCACCTGGACTTTCAGTGGTTGCCTGCTGTCGATGTATTCAGTGCTATTTTGATCTCTCCTGAATTCCTTCGTTATCTGTCTCGCCAAGAGAAGCTAAGTTTCTGTTTGGTTATTTTTTGCTCATCAGTGTTCAATATGTTTCTTGGTTATTTATTTGTTCTTGTCCAGCTTGCTAATATGTGATTTCCTTGCTTGCTGGTAGCTCTAGGGGGCTGAGTTTCTCCCCTCACACCGTTAGTTGGTGTGGGGGTTCTTGAATTCTCAGCGTGGATATTTTGCATAGGGTTTTTTACTGACCGCACAGTTCCCTGTCTGTCTTCTGCTATCTAGTATTAGTGGGCCTCATTTGCTGAATCTGTTTTCATTTCTACGTTTGTATTTTTCCCTTACCTCACCGTTATTATTTGTTGGGGGCTTCCTATATCTTTGGGGTCATTTCTCTGAGGCAAGTGAGGTCTTACTTTCTCTATAGGGGTAGCAAGTTTCTCAGGCTGCGTCGAGACGTCCAGGAATTTAGGCACGTTCACCGGCTACCTTTAGTGTGTTTGGTTAGAATCAGGATTGCGGTCAGTCCAGTTACCACCTCCCTAGAGCTCGTTCTATGTTCAATAACTTAGCTAGTCCATTCGGTGATCCTCAGCCACTAAGGATCATAACAGTACAGCAGGCCAAAAAGTGTTTAATGCATCGCAGAAGTGGGATAAGAGAAGTCCTGAGTACAATTTTATTTATTTTTTTCCTCTCCGTTTGCTGCAGTCTGTCCAGCTTCTCTCATCCCCTTAATCTCTGGGTGGCTTTGAGTTCAGCTGCAGACATGGATATTCAGAGTCTGACTTCTAGTGTGGATCATCTTGCTGCAAGGGTGCAAAGCATTCAGGATTTTGTTGTTCACAGTCCTATGTCTGAGCCAAAAGTACCTATTCCTGAGTTGTTTTCTGGAGATAGATCTAGGTTTCTGAATTTTAAGAATAATTGTAAATTATTTCTTTCTTTGAGACCTCGTTCCTCTGGTGATTCCGCTCAGCAAGTTAGAATTGTTATCTCCCTGTTACGTGGCGACCCTCAAGATTGGGCTTTCTCCCTGGCGCCAGGACATCCTGCATTGCTGAATGTGGATGCGTTTTTTTCTGGCGCTTGGATTGCTTTATGAGGAACCTAATCTTGAAAACCAGGCAGAAAAGGCCTTGCTGGCTCTCTCTCAGGGCCAGGATGAAGCTGAGGTGTATTGTCAAAAATTTCGGAAATGGTCGGTGCTTACTCAATGGAATGAGTGTGCCCTGGCTGCAAATTTCAGAGAAGGTCTTTCTGAAGCCATTAAGAATGTTATGGTGGGGTTCCCCACGCCTGCAAGTCTGAATGACTCAATGGCTTTGGCCATTCAAATTGATCGGCGTTTGCGGGAGCGCAAATATGCGCACCATCTGGCAGTGTTTTCTGAACAGAAACCTGAGTCTATGCAATGTGACCGAATTCTGACCAGAATTGAGCGGCAAAATCATAGACGTCAAAATGGGTTGTGCTTTTACTGTGGTGATTCAACTCATGTTATCTCAGCATGCTCTAAGCGCATAAAAAAAATCGCTAAATCTGTCACCGTTGGTACTATACAGCCTAAATTCATTTTGTCTGTTACCTTAATTTGTTCTTTGTCATCCTACTCGGTTATGGCTTTTGTGGATTCGGGTGCTGCCCTGAACCTGATGGATTTGTCGTTTGCAAGGCGCTGTGGTTTGGTCCTGGAGCCTTTGGAATTCCCTATTCCACTGAGGGGAATTGATGCTACACCATTGGCTGAGAATAAGCCTCAGTATTGGACTCAAGTGACCATGTGCATGACTCCTGTACATCAGGAGGTGATTCGTTTTCTTGTGCTGCATAATTTGCATGATGATGTCGTTTTGGGTCTACCATGGCTGCAGGCCCATAATCCAGTTCTGGATTGGAAAGCTATGTCTGTTTCAAGTTGGGGTTGCCAGGGGATTCATGGCGATGCTCCTTTGGTGTCAATTGCTTCTTCCACTCCTTCTGAGGTCCCTGAGTTTTTGTCGGACTACCAGGATGTATTTGATGAGCCCAGATCCGGTGCCCTGCCTCCTCACAGGGATTGTGATTGTGCTATAAATTTGATTCCTGGTAGTAAGTTCCCTAAGGGACGACTTTTTAATTTGTCTGTACCAGAACATGCCGCGATGCGGAGTTATATAAAGGAGTCTTTAGAGAAGGGACATATTCGCCCGTCCTCCTCCCCTCTTGGTGCAGGATTCTTTTTTGTGGCCAAGAAGGATGGTTCTCTGAGACCTTGTATAGATTATCGTCTTCTAAATAAAATCACGGTCAAATTTCAGTATCCTTTGCCATTATTATCTGATCTGTTTGCTCGGATTTAGGGGTCCAGTTGGTTCACCAAGATAGATCTTCGTGGTGCGTATAACCTTGTGCGTATTAAGCAGGGGGATGAATGGAAAACAGCATTTAATACGCCCGAAGGCCATTTTGAGTACTTGGTGATGCCTTTTGGACTCTAATGCTCCTTCTGTGTTCCAGTCCTTCATGCATGACATCTTCCGAGAATATCTGGATAAATTTATGATTGTGTATCTGGATGACATTTTGGTCTTTTCTGAGGACTGGGAGTCCCATGTGAAGCAGGTCAGGATGGTATTTCAGGTCCTGCGTGCTAATGCCTTATTTGTGAAGGGCTCAAAATGTCTCTTCGGAGTACAGAAGGTTTCCTTTTTGGGTTTTATTTTTTCTCCTTCTACTATTGAGATGGACCCGGTCAAGGTCCAGGCTATTCATGACTGGACTCAGCCTACATCTGTTAAGAGTCTTCAGAAGTTCTTGGGTTTTGCTAATTTTTACCGTCGCTTCATTGCTAATTTTTCTGGCGTGGTTAAACCCTTGACGGATTTGACCAAGAAGGGTTCTGATGTGACTAATTGGTCTCCTGCGGCCGTGGAAGCCTTTCGGGAGCTGAAGTGCCGGTTTTCTTCGGCTCCAGTTTTGTGTCAGCCTGATGTCTCTCTCCCTTTTCAGGTCGAGGTTGATGCTTCTGAGATTGGAGCAGGGGCTGTTTTGTCGCAGAGAAGCTCTGATTGCTCTGTGATGAAGCCTTGTGCTTTCTTTTCAAGAAAGTTTTCGCCTGCCGAGCGGAATTATGATGTTGGTAATCGGGAGTTGTTGGCTATGAAGTGGGCATTTGAGGAGTGGCGACATTGGCTCGAGGGAGCTAAGCATCGTGTGGTGGTCTTGACTGATCACAAAAATCTGATTTATCTTGAGTCTGCCAAGCGGCTGAATCCTAGACAGGCTTGTTGGTCGTTGTTTTTCTCCCGTTTCAATTTCGTGGTCTCGTACCTGCCTGGTTCGAAGAACGTGAAGGCTGATGCTCTTTCTAGGAGTTTTGTGCCTGACTCTCCGGGAGTTTTGAGAGCCGGCTGGTATCCTCAGAGAGGGAGTGATTTTGTCTGCCATTTCCCCAGATTTGCGACGAGTGCTGCAGAAATTTCAGGCGGATAGACCTGACCGTTGCCCACCAGAGAGACTGTTTGTCCCAGATAGATGGACAAGCAGAGTTGTTTCCGAGGTTCATTCTTCGGTGTTGGCAGGCCATCCTGGGATTTTTGGTACCAGAGATTTGGTGGCTAGGTCCTTCTGGTGGCCTTGTCGCGGGATGTGCGTTCCTTTGTGCAGTCCTGTGGGATTTGTGCTCGGGATAAGCCTTGCGGTTCTCGTGCCAGCGGTTTGCTTTTGCCTTTGCCTGTCCCGAAAAGGCCTTGGATGCACATTTCCATGGATTTTATTTCGGATCTTCCAGTCTCTCAGAGAATGTCTGTCATCTGGGTGGTGTGTGATCGTTTTTCCAAAATGGTCCATTTGGTGCCCTTGCCTAAGTTGCCTTCCTCCTCCGATTTGGTTCCTCTATTTTTTCAGAATGTGGTTCGCTTGCACGGCATCCCTGAAAATATTGTGTCTGACAGAGGATCCCAGTTTGTGTCCAGATTTTGGCGGATCTTTTGTGCTAAGATGGGCATTGATTTGTCTTTTTCGTCGGCCTTCCATCCTCAGACGAATGGCCAAACCGAGCGAACTAATCAGACCTTGGAAACTTATTTAAGATGTTTTGTTTCTGCTGATCAGGATGATTGGGTGACTTTTTTGCCGTTGGCCGAGTTTGCCCTTAATAATCGGGCTAGTTCTGCTACTTTGGTTTCGCCTTTTTTCTGCAATTCTGGTTTTCATCCTCGTTTTTCCTTGGGTCAGGTTGAGTCTTCTGACTGTCCTGGGGTGGATTCTGTGGTGGATAGGTTGCAGCAGATTTGGAACCATGTGGTGGACAATTTGAAGTTGTCACAGGAGAAGGCTCAGCGCTTTGCCAACCGCCGTCGCGGTGTGGGTCCCCGACTTCGTGTTGGGGATTTGGTATGGCTGTCTTCTCGGTATGTTCCTATGAAGGTCTCCTCTCCTAAATTCAAGCCTCGCTTCATCGGTCCTTATAAGATTTTGGAAATCCTTAACCCGGTGTCATTTCGTTTGGACCTCCCAGCGTCGTTTGCCATTCATAACGTGTTCCATAGGTCTTTGTTGCGGAGGTATGTGGTGCCTGTGGTTCCTTCTATTGAGCCCCCTGCCCCGGTGCTGGTTGAGGGCGAATTGGAGTACGTGGTGAAGATCTTGGATTCTCGTATTTCTAGACGGAGGCTTTAGTATTTGGTTAAGTGGAAGGGCTATGGTCAGGAGGATAATTCCTGGGTTGTCGCCTGTGATGTTCATGCGGCCGATTTGGTTCATGCCTTCCATGTGGCTCATCCTGATCGCCCTGGGGTTTTTGATGAGGGTTCGGTGACCCCTCCTCAAGGGGGGGTACTGTTGTGAACTCTGTTTTTGGGCTCCCTCTTGTGGTCACAAGTGGTACTGTGTGAGTGCTGTCTTTGGGCTCCCTCTGGTGGCTCTTTGTGTCATTCTGCAGGTCTGAGGCTGGTTCAGCTGTCTCGTTATCTGTTAGCTGGTTTCCTATTTAGCTCACCTGGACTTTCAGTGGTTGCCTGCTGTCGATGTATTCAGTGCTATTTTGATCTCTCCTGAATTCCTTCGTTATCTGTCTCGCCAAGAGAAGCTAAGTTTCTGTTTGGTTATTTTTTGCTCATCAGTGTTCAATATGTTTCTTGGTTATTTATTTGTCCTTGTCCAGCTTGCTAATATGTGATTTCCTTGCTTGCTGGTAGCTCTAGGGGGCGGAGCTTCTCCCCTCACACCGTTAGTTGGTGTGGGGGTTCTTGAATTCTCAGCGTGGATATTTTGCATAGGATTTTTTACTGACCGCACAGTTCCCTGTCTGTCTTCTGCTATCTAGTATTAGTGGGCCTCATTTGCTGAATCTGTTTTCATTTCTATGTTTGTATTTTCCCCTTACCTCACCGTTATTATTTGTTGGGGGCTTCCTATATCTTTGGGGTCATTTCTCTGAGGCAAGTGAGGTCTTACTTTCTCTATAGGGGTAGCAAGTTTCTCAGGCTGCGTCGAGACGTCCAGGAATTTAGGCACGTTCACCGGCTACCTTTAGTGTGTTTGGTTAGAATCAGGATTGCTGTCAGTCCAGTTACCACCTCCCTAGAGCTCGTTCTATGTTCAATAACTTAGCTAGTCCATTCGGTGATCCTCAGCCACTAAGGATCATAACAGACAACCCTCTCACGGAAAATGTGTGGGGTGTAGAACCGGAAGATGGTGAGATACTTGCCATAGGGGTTGCCAAACTAGGGACGGAGAGTAATCCCGATAGGCTCCCCCTAGAGGTAACGGCAGGAGAAATTGACAATGTTGTTTCGGGCGTAGAACCCTAAGATGTCTGCCACAGGGGTCGTCATTTTAGGGATAAAGTGTAACTCCGAAAGGCTCCCTCTAGAGGTTGTGGCAGTAGAGGTCATGGGGACCCCATTGAACCCCGAGCTAGAGGTGTTCCCTGGTAAGTTCGGGACAGCTCAGATCCAGGGTCCCACACGGAGACGCAGGTATAAGAAACATGCAAATAGAAAGGGCGCTGGGAAGAGTGTGTGGTCGCCGAGGCGACATGCGCACGCGGAACCCTCTGGCAGTGGCCACTACTCCTTGTGGGCTATCTACACAAAAGCTGTTCCATTCAGCATGTCCACATGGACATTTCCTCTCTGAACCCTGCTCATACAGGTAATATATGGTACAGATGATCAGGTTTTTAAATACATCAGATAAGGATTGCATACATCAGTTAGGACTGCTCTACCTGGGTATACCTTGACGTTTGGTGGAGCAGCTTAGTATACATTTTTTGCAAAAAACGTATCAACCAAATACCAACCAAAGTTTTGTGTTGAACTTGCTTGGGTCACTGCCATTTCACTGTGTATGGTGCTACCCCTGCATCACAATATATATATATTTACATATATATACACACACACACACACACTGCTCAAAAAAAAAAAAAAAAAGGGAACACTTAAACAACAGAATGTAACTCCAGGTAAATCAAACTTCTGTGAAATCAAACTGTCCACTTAGGAAGCAACACTGTTTGACAATGGCCCTGTTCAGCTTCCGTCCCCTGCTCCATGCTTTCAGCTCTAGGTGACGTCACCCAGACCACGCCCCCTCACACGCCGCTACAGTCTAGCGGCGCCTTTAGCCAAGGCACTCCGCTTGTCATTCTTCCTGGCGAGCGCAGCGGTACAATTCCAATAGGGGAAGACGCTCCCCGGATTTCTACCATCCTGCATCGCCTCTTCGACCCCCAACTCTGGACTCACGGAGGCATTGCATGTCAGTGTGTTTCATGTAGCAGCATGCACATTTGTCACTCTCAAGCACTAATTGTCTCCACACACTTGGATTCAGCCTACTGGTCTTTTTGCCGGCACATTATGATGCAAAAAAGACACAGCACCGGCACTGCAGTGGCGCAACACCAGTAAGTGTTCTTTCTTACTTTTTGTGACTGGGACCTACTGTGCTATTTTTTCTTGGTGCATGATTGCTATTACCGGTGGTTGTTAGCGATTGGTAATCAGTATATCTATTAAGATTGGTTATTTATTAATCGGTATATATTCAATGCCAAAGCCTCAAGGTTAATATAGAAACAGTCTTTTTAACCAACTATTTATTTAATCTATTCTTAATAGGGTAGCGCGGTGACTTTTGGTTTAACTTTATATATACAGTATATATATATATATATACTGTATATATATATATATAAAGCTCTGGCAAAAATTAAGAGACCACTGCAAAATGTTCAGTTTGTCTGATTTTTCTCTTTATAGGTATACTTTTGAGTAAAATGTAAATTGTTCATTTATTCTATAAATTTCTGACAACATGTCTCCGAGATTCTAAGCAATAAATTTTGTATTTTTTTTTCTGAAAAGGAGAAATGGTCAAAATGAAAAACAAAAAACAAAAACAGTGCTTTCAGACCTCAAATAATGCAAAAAAAACAAGTTCATAATAATTTAGAAACAACAATACTAATGTTTTAGCTCAGGAAGAGTTCAGAAATCAATATTTTGTGGAATAACCATGATTTTTAGTCCCAGCTTTCATGCGTCTTGGCATGCTTTCCACCAGTCTTTCATACTGCTTCTGGTGCAAAAATTTAAGCAGTTCTTCTTTGTTTGATGGCTTGTGACTATCCATCATCCTCTTGATTACATTCCAGAGGTTTTCAATGGGGTTCAGAGATTGGGCTGCCCATGATAGGGTTTTGATGTGGTGGTCTCTTAATTTTTGCCTGAGCTGTATATAAAGAAAGGAAAGGCATGGCTAGAATGGAATAAGTCTAAGAATACAGAGAGCATACAACATGGCATAGATGTGACATTCACTGATATTCATCCACCAAGAAGGCTACTTAGGACACTTGACTTAGTGGACTTAACCTCTTAGTGACAGAGCCAATTTTGTCCTTAATGACCAAGCCAATTTTTACAGTTCTGACCACTAGCACTTTATGAGGTTATAGCTCTGGAACGCTTCAACTGATCCCACTGATTATGAGATTGTTTTTTCGTGACATATTCATGTTAGCGGTAAAATTTATTCGCTCTAACTTGCATTTATTTATAATAAAAAGAAAGCGGACATTTGGCAAAAATTTGGAACATTTTGCAATTTTCCAGCTTTTAATTTTTGCACCCTTAAATCAGAGAGTGGTGTCACACAAAATAGTTAAGAAATAACATTTCCCACATGTCTACTTTACATCAGCACAATTTTGGAAACTTTTTTTTTTTTCGTTAGGACGTTATGAGGGTTAAAAGTTGACCAACGATTTCTCATTTTTCCAACAAAATTTACAAAACCTTTTTTTTAGGGACCATCTCACACTTGAAGTGAAGTGAGTTTGAGGGGTCTATATAACAGAAAATACCCAAAAGTGACACCATTCTAAAAACTGCACCCCTCAAGGTGCTCAAAACCACATTCAAAAAGTTTGTTAACTCTTCAGGTGCTTCATGAGAACTAAAGCAACGTGGAAGGGAAAAAAATAACATTTTAATTTTTTCACAAAAATTTACTGTGGAACAAATTTTTTTTTTCATTTTCACAAGGGTATCAGGAGAAAACGGACTACAAAATTTGTTGTGCAATTTCTGCTGAGTACGCCGATTTGATGAACAGCAGATTACTGGACAGTCTGGTCAACGATTACATATTCTGGAGTGAAACATGGAGTTGTGATTGCAGCTCTGGGTCATAATAGTACAGGTTGTAATGAGATCAGGATAACATTATTGCCACGTATCTGCGCAAGTCATTCAAACTTTTTGTGTCTCTATATATAATCTGTAAAATATTGTCAGCTTGTAAAAAGTTCAGGTAGTTTTTTTCCTAGATACAACCCAACAGAATAATTTCTATAAGAACAACTCCATAGATAGTACAAACAACAATTGTAGGATATGGATATCAGCTGGTGCCGCCCTACAGTCAGGCCTGGAGAACTGGGACAAACAGGCTTGGTAGAACAAAATCAGTCACCGAGACAGGCTTAGTGTAGCAGAAGTTTTATAGCTTACTATTAGTCAATCGTCTGAAACTCATGTGTGCAAACAGCCGGTAAATGAAACCGATTTAAAGTATGTTGTAATACTATACATAACTTCTAGGGGTAAAGTGCAGAAGTCATACAAAGTCAAAGTTCTAATGCATTTTAGAATGAGGTCACCTATTGGCCTAATAGGCAAACATTGATCATTCTAATGTGGTGGCACTGGTGCTTTCTCCTTGTTGTGTGGGTGGCTGGAACAATCAGATGACTTACACTCTTGATGATCATGAGCTAAATTCACACTGTAGTTTGCAGTGTTGATAACGAGAAGTCAGTGCAGTTGTGCAAAAACTGCTAGGGGACCTGATACAGTTATTAGCAATGCTGTCCTCAAGTCAGAAGACTGACTTCTCTACCTCTTTTACTTTACAGCTAGTTGGATCCAGGGTCGGATGATATGCTGATATGCACATGACAAAGTGGCAAAAACTCGATGTTTGGGCCCCCCATTCAAGTAAATGAGATACGGGTACTGTTCAGGTACCTGAACCCAAACTTTTTTTTTTCTAACTCTTCAGCTGGACCTGAACATCCAGGGGTCCGCCCATCTCTAATCATGTGTCTGGTGTGTAGTCACATGTCTAGTGTGTGACTGGTATGTATGCTGTGTCTGGTGTGTATTATATTAGGTGTCTAGCATGTGACCGATCTGTATGCATCCTGCGTCTAGTGTGTGACTTGTGGGTATGTCATTTGACTGGTGTGTATGTGTAATGTGTCTAGCGTGTGATTGGTGTGCATGTATCTTTTGTCTAGCGTGTGACTGGTGTGTTTGTATCCTTTGCTTAGCGTGACTGGTGTGTATGTATTGTAAGGAGACTAATGGCTGCGTAGTCGATGGGAGGTTTGTGTCACACAGATGACTGCTCTCTGTAATGTAACCTAGAGTATTTTCTCTAGTGCTCATAAGCACTAAGAGGCTCTTTGATGCACCTGGGACCGGGTTAAGGGTAGCTATGAGAGATGGGTGGGACTGGCTACCCACATACCTAACCTCTGCGTGTGGTTATCAGTAGTGATGAGCGAATGTACTCATTGCTCGGGTGTCCTCCGAGTATTTGTTAGGGTTCGGAGATTTAGTTTTCATCGCCTCAGCTGAACGATTTACAGCTATTAGCCAGGCTGAGTACATGTGGGGGTTGCCTGGTTGCTAGGGAATCCTCACATGTAATCAAGCTGGCTAATAGCTGTAAATCATTCAGCTGAGGCGATGAAAACTAAATCTCCGAAAACTAACAAATACTCGGAGGTCACCCGAGCAATGAATATATTCGCTCATCACTAGTTATCAGCCTATATAATGGAGGCTGTTGTTTGGCACATGGTCTGTGTGTTTGGAGGGAGAAGGCCTCCTGTGTGTTTGGCTACAGACCGAGCCTGAGTGCTGGACTCTACCCCAGCCCGTGTGCCCACAGGCCTGGCGGAGCAGAGCCCTGCTATGGACATTGTGTATTTTGTTTGCCTGATCTAAAGGCTGTTTGTTTTTCTGTTTTGCTTCTGGGGTTTATGAAAGAATAAACCCACATGAATTATTAAAGGAATGAGCCTATTTTCCTCCTGTCGCACCCAAATGAGTAAAACCCTTACAGCATCCTTTGTCTAGCTTGTGACCGATGTGTATGTGTCCTGTGTCTAGTGAGTGTATGTGGCACATGTCTAATTAATACAATCTTTCTGTGCTTATACAATATAATTTTTCTCGGCAGCACTTTGCACAAAATTATATGCTGACGATAAGGATGATTTTAAATCAAGCATAAGAATCATTGCACCCAACAAATGAGCATTTTTCTGGTTTGTCAGGTGATTGTTTGGACAGGTATATAGTTGGACAAAATTCCCTGATTATCAGCTTGACTATATGGAAGCTAAGGGAAGACTCTGCAGCTAGTACTCCTTAAGCATGGTGGGCCCCAAGAATGATTTTCTCTGGTGGGCCCAAACTACTCCAGTCCGACGCTGGTTGGATCCCTTTCTCACTGTGATTTGTAAGTTTTATTCACTTGAAAGTATCCTTAGCCTCCCACTGCCTACATCTCCGAATTAATGTATTATGGGAATTAAACTAGTTCCCAGTCTCGGAGACCCAGCAGATGACACATGCATAGTGTAATACAATGTTTGTACATAGGTGCAGTAATTAAGTTGATGCATTAGTTTATGGTAAGTTAGCCGTATACATAAAATAGCTGTTGCCTTAAAAATTGTTCACAAAACATAAATTTCTCTGAAAAAAAGGCAAAAGATGTAGAGCTTTCATCTCTAGTATGTGAAACATGTACCATCATGCATCAAGTGTAGCCTGTCCATGTATTGTCCACAATAGTGTCAGGAATTGTGTTGATAATGAAACCATGACTGCTATGTTTCATCTATTCTTAAATATACTTTAACAGCTCTCAATGACCTGTAATGAGGTCCGTCAGGTTCCCATCAGGCCTTGTGTATTTTTAAAAAGCAAGAAAGATGCAAACTACAACGTTTTCCGCTAAAAATACCAGAACCTATGGTGGAAAGCAGATTGCACAGATGTGGACAGAACCATATTGAAGTCATTCAGACAAGCAGAATTATGCACTTAATACGTGTGTTCACTGTAAAGGCTGAACGAGTCTGGTGAATTCATATGTGATCCTGAAGTGACCTCTTAGGTTAGTGCGTCTCCTATTGCTACAGACCCCTAAATTAGATTCCACTGTCTGGGATATAGATTTAAAAAATATCATCAATCAATCCACAGCATAGGCTCTGCTTAATGCTTGGTAGACTGTATCACAAGGTATTAACGCTTCATATGATCTGTGTTTTTCCTTCAGAAAATGTAAGTAAACACAAACATTACTTACCTGCTCAGGTTCTGTTCACATCTGACAGATGCTGGACAAAAAAAAATCCCAGCCTGATGAAGTATATTAGGTGGTTGTAAATTGTAACGACCTATAATGAGACCATACAGTACAAGGCTTTCCTGAAAAACAATAAAACCAACCCCTCGGAAGAAGCTGAACGCGAAACGCGAGTCAGGGGTGCTCTTCTGGTCTGACTTCCACACAGGGTTTGCCTCTAATTTTTGATATAACCCTAGCCAGCACTTTTTCATATGATGGCTTGAATTCACATCTCTGGGTGTTTCCTATATGTTCATTACATATACTATATCATGACTTATCCTATAGAACCCTCTCAATTAGGACACTATGTCCTAGACACTATGTCCTGGATGCTTCTTAAATAGGTCTAAACATTGCTCATTGGTGTATGCTTGAATCTTTATTGGGTCCATGAAGGTCTCATCATTTCCATAACACCCTTTTGTGATATTTGGTCTATTGCTATCCATGTAATGCTATATTATCTATCCAATGGATTGTTTTGTTTGGGCCATCTAGGTATTTTTCACAGCACTTCTATCTTGGATTGTGAATTGTTCTGACATTTATTTCTATGCATTATTTTGCCTCACTATTTGTACATTGGATTTGCATAAAGACTATGGATAGTCACCTGCATATGTATTTTGGTTGCTGGCAATTATTTCCTTTCTATTTAGGCACCCTTAGTGGCGTCTACCTCTGTTGCCATATCTCTATTTAATTTACTTCTCATTTTGTATTACGTGTCTTCAATAAAATGTCATTTTATTTTACTTTTGGTTGCTCCACTCCTGTTTTTTTTTGCAGGTTTCATTGTGAAATGTAATAGTACGTCATAGTGAGAGCGTGATCCCCACAGTAGCCCAGCTGTAATTAACAACTGAGCTTTGACATAACTTCAAGCATGTGTTAGATGCAGACAAAATACACTGCAATACTGAAATATTAGAGTGTGCTCACATATGGTTAAGTCTCTAAGTGGGACTAAAACCGAATTAAAAATAGTTTAAAAAAAAGGTAAAATTTGTTGCACAAAAAAAACAAGCCCTCGCAAAGCTTATTCAATAGAAAAGTAAAATTATGGGTTTCAGAGTAGAGTGACAAATACAATTTTTTTTTCTTAATACTTTTTACTGTGAAAAGTAGTAAAAAAAATTCTCCCCATTTGATATCATCTTAAGCCTCACTCAGACATCAGTTTTTTTTCTCATATGTGAAAAAAGGACATTTTTATCAGTATGTTAGATCACCGGTTGGTCCATGTGTCTGTTGCAACCATCTGTGTTTCATCAATTCTTTTCATATATACAGTATATATATATATATATATATATATATATATATATATATATATATATATATATATATATATAAATAAAATAAAAATATCCAAATTTTTCCTACCAAAAAAGGACAGCACTGGGATGTCATCGATGTGATGTCTGCTGTTTTCCTGGACACACCGTGTTTTAGTGAGTCTGATCTGTGACTCTGTTCAAATTGACTTGTCTCCGGTTTTTTATAAGGACTTTTTTTATTTTTTAACTATCAACTTAAGAACTAACAGGCAGGTAGATAGCAACAACCTGTCTGTTCTGCCCACTGTCTATCTCTGTCAGCACAGAGATCACAGACCGCTTCTACCAGCGATTCTGCGCCTTCCAGTGCCTTCATGTCGACAGAGCAGCTGCTTCTTTTCTGCTGTGTAGACAGGGTGTGACTGCCGATGTCTTGCTGATTGACAGCTGGCTCCTGCTGCCTGACTATCAGAAGCCAGTTGTCAGTCAGCATGACGCTAGCAGTCACACCTGGTCAACAGAGCAGGCAAGCAGAAGAAGGGCTGCTATGTTGACATAAAGCAGCAGTCATTATATGGTATTCTGTACTTGCAATTGCTCATTTTGCCTTTCTACCCAGTTAATTATTATGTTTTATCCGCTCTATGTAGAAACTGGAAGTCTCTGTTATCCTGCATTTATCATCCCTCTCTTCATTTCCTGACTTCCTGGCAGGAGCTCCTCCCTCAACCCCCCCCCCCCCCAGGGACTTTTGCAGTGATTTATGATTTGTGAAGACAAAATTGAACTCCTGTTTCTACATAGAGCCTAGAAGGATTCAGCTAGTCAGTTTTTAATCAAGTGATGCCATAGACCTAATGGAAAACAGAAGAATTACTACACTGATCTGCATAATAAAGTTAAAATGTTTTTCTAACCACATCATGAGTGCTTTAAAAAATTATTCCCATAAAATAAAATAAAATAAAAAATGCAGCAAAAAAAAAAGTACATTCAAGGGCGTAACCGCACAAGTCGCGACCGTGCCCATGCGGGTGGGCCCTGCCAAAGCAAGCATAAACTTCAACTGCATCCGTGCATGGCAATACATTATATTGTGTCGGCCAATCAGAGGCCAGCAGCTAACGACGGCGTGCACTTGACGGGGCGCATGGGCATGGCAGTGAGTTCAGGTGCTCCCATCGCTTCCACGGATGGGGCACAGGATAAGGGACATATTACCAGGATACGGGACATATATACCAGGTTGGGAGATAAATATACCAGGATAAAGCCCAGGGTAAGGGACCTATATAGCAGGATGAGAGGTATGTATACTAGTATGGGCAGGGGCCCCGACTTCTTGGTCCTCAAGACTCATACACCAAGTATTTTTGCTTTCTGTATATGTGGGACACCAGAGCTTGTGAGAAACAATGGATGTAGAGGAATTGGCCTCCATGAACTGACTTCAAGCCTGGTGATCCAAATATTTTACATGAGACACTTTACAGAAAGAACATTATAGTTCCACCGTTGCACAATAAATTGGGTCTCATGAAGTAATTTGTTAAAGCTTTGCCAACTGAAGGAGACAGTTTAAAGTACCTCATTTTGGCATTTCCAAGCCTGTCATTTGAAAAAATAAAGGCCAGTGTTTGATGGTTTTCAGATTTTCTTGGAAATCCACAAGCTAAAAAGTACACCAAAATTGTCTAGAAACTCTAGAACTACAAAATGCTTGCTTGCAACATGAGCATCAAGGTGCATTTTCTGTATAGCCATCTTGCTAACTTACCTGAAAACCTTGGTGCAGTCAGTGATGAGCAAGGTGAACGTTTCCACCAAAATTTGAAGGTCATGGAGGGATGGTATTAGGGTAGATGGGATGTACATATGGTGGCTAACTATTGTTGGAACATCTGGCGAGATTGTCCACAGATTAAACAATTCAGGAAGAGCTAAAAGTGTACATTTGTGCATTAGCTGCTACCTAACTTTACTACTTGCACAGAATTTGACTTACAGTAACAAAATATTGTTTGTATGAACAAAATAGGTTTAAATAAACATTATAGTCAGGTTATTATTTGCATTATTTTTCATTGTATGTACATTTTGTAATGTTTTGGAGACAAAGGGAGGGTATCCTGTAGCTTAAAAAATAGTTGTGATAGCGAAAAACTGGGGTGACTTTTGAATTCAGAAACTAAAAGTTAGTCAAAAACAAGTGTCAGATCTAACTCATATTTTACTTCCTGGACAATGGACCACCTAACAGGTGAGCTCACCATTCTCATCCCAAAAAATGACACAATTATTGCAGCTTTGTTGTGTGTTTTTGATGCACAAAATTGTTTAACAACCGGAACAACTCGGTTTCTGTGTTCTCACCAATAAGAGAGTTTGGATTGAATCAGTCCTTGCAAACTTCTGGTCAAGTGACTACATCAAATAGAACAAACAGGCGACAGGATAATTATCGGGCTCCTTTTAGGGCAAAGTTTTGCCTAAAAAAGACCACAGATGCTTACAATCACATTTTGGTCATTTATTGTATAATTATTAGTAGAGATGGGTGAACCCGAACAATAAAGTTCGGGGTCGGTATCGAACACCTACTGTTCGGCATGGACACAGAACATGGACTTCACCAGGAAGTCCATCTTATTGTTCGGGTTCGGCACCCCAATCACGAGGCATATTTCGCCATTATCAGCATGACAGCGTGATAAACACCGGTGGCTCTGATCGGCAGGAAGAACATTACTGCCTGTCAGAGAGCTGCAGCTCCCACACTTCAGATGACCACGTGAGCCTGCAGCTGTGACCGGAGGTAAAAATTTGCCTACAGTCACAGACGTCTGATGATGGGACTACTACTCTCATCAGACTATGCCTGCTACCACTAATAACTGCGAGAGCATGCTGCGCTGAAGGGAGTATTCATTAGTTGGTGCCTGCGCTGTAAATACATTAAAAAAATTACGTGGATTCCCCTGTATTTTTTATAACCAGCCAGGCAAACTGACAGCTGCGGGCTGCAACCCGCAGCTGTCAGTGTTAGCAATGCTAGTTATCAAAAATAGAGGGATCCCAGACCTATGTTTTCTAATTATTTAAAGTCAACCTGTCAGCAAGATTTTAAGTAAACCACAGACTGTCAGGTTTCCACTGTTATACTATAAACATGGCACCTGGGTTGATGAAATCCGTCTTGTTGTTGTTGTCTAATCTGTATTTGTAGTTTTCAGTTAATGAGATTCTCATGCTCTAGGGTGGGTCTGTTGGGGGGTCTTTATGTGGTGTGGTTTTTTCACATATGCATCTTTATGGGCTTATGCCTTCTATTTTACATAATGTATATAATATTGTTGGCTTAGGAAAAAACATGTGGCTGCAGCAAAATGGTGCCGGCGCCATTTTGCTGCAGCCAAATTTTTTTCCCTCCAGCAAAATAGTGCCAGCGGCGCATGCATCCCCCACATTTTTTACAACCAGCCAAGCTAAAGCAGACAGCTGGGGGCTGGTATTCTCAGGCAAGTAAGGGGCCATGGATATTGCCAACACCAGCCTAAAAATAGCAGCCCGCAGCTGCCCCAGAAAAGGCATATTTATTAGATGCGCCAATTCTGGCGCTTTGCCCGGCTCTTCCACTTGTCCTGTGATGGCAAGTGGGAGTCATATTTGTGGGGTTGATGTCACTTTTGTATTGTCCGGTGATATCAAGGTCACAGTTTAGTAATGGAGAGACGTCTCTAAGATGCCTATCCAATACTAATCATATACCTATATTGTAAATAAACACACAGCCAGAATCAAGTCCTTTATTTGAAATAAAAACCCAACACTTTCACTTTTTTATTTAAAAATAACAGTTATACTCTCCTTAAGCCCATTCCACTGAAGCCCTCACCTCCTGTAAAAAACTGAAAATAATAAACCCCTGAAGTCACCCCTGAACTGTGGTGACTTCAGTGAGATCACCGATATCAACCTGAGAAAATGTCTCACAATGCAGCGCTGAGCTTTGAGTCAACGCAGTTCAGGGGCCTGGCTAGGAACGCAGCCTCAGTGACCTGCAGTAGCCTCGATGACGTAAACACTACTCACTGACGATGCGCTCGCAGCAGCTCATTCTCCTGCAGTTTTCAGCCTGGACAGTTGCATCTTGGCACGATCCAGGTTGAAAACTATTTATCCCAGACATGAATTATGGTGTAGAACAGAACGTCGGATAGGTGAGGGATATGGTTGTTTTTTTTAATTTTTGCTTTATATGAGACCACGGCTTCAATAGAATGGGAGTTAGGTGAGTATTTTTGTTGTTTATTATTTTCTTTTTTTTTTTTTTTACAGGAGACGATGGCTTCAATAGAATGAGCATTAGGCGAGTATAACGGTGTCTGTTTTTAAATAACAAAGTGTGTTTTTTTTATTTCAAATAAAGGACTTTATCCTGGCTGTTTATTTACAATATAACTATAAGATTAGTAATGCATAGGTGTCTTATAGGCTTCCCTATATTACAATTTTTCAAAGGAGTCACTTTCCAGTTGCCACACCTTTAATTTTTCTCTAGGTTGACTGCTTCAAGGGGGCTGTCTCATGGTGCTGGGGCTGCTATGATTTTCCCTGCTCCTGCTCCAAATGCCAGCACCGCAGTGGTTAAAAATATCAGCAATGACATCACATTCCCGGGTTGCTTGTAGGCATCCTGCAACTAAGCATGTGTGGCATCATCAATAGTCTGCAGCTCCACACATGCTTAGTAAATGGACATGAAGCTGAAAGTCATGCTAAAACAACAAAAACACTGTAGAAACACATTCACATCACTGTTCCAACAGAACACAAATGAAGGTTTGTTTGTTTTCAAATATTATATATATATATATATATACAGTATATATATATATATATATACAGTATATATATATATATATATATATATATATATATATATATATATACATATAGCTTTATGCATTATTTTGAGGATATGTGCCCACATTGCGGATTCCGTTTTTGAAAAATCCGCAGGAAAAATGCACTGCGTTTTACAGCGGATTTCCTGCATTTTTTTGTGCGGATTTCACCTGTGGTTTTACACCTCTGGATTCCTATTGAGGAACAGGTGTAAAACGCTGCGGAATCCGAACAAAGAATTGACATGCTGCGGAAAATACAACACAGCGTTTCCGCACAGTATTTTCCGCACCATGGGCACAGCGGATTTCGTTTTCCATAGGTTTACATGGTACTGTAAACCTGATGGAAAACTGCTGCAAATCCACAGCGGCCAATCCACTGCGGATCCGCAAGCAAATCTGCACCGTGTGCACATAGCCTTAGTCTTGAAAATAGAATGTTTTTATTTAATCATTTTAAAGCCGGAAATGCCCTATAACACTAAAAAATTCCATGCTGTGTTATTGGGAATGGTGTATACACACTTCAATATATACTAACGTTTTCATTGCCGTCCCCCTCACCTGCGACTCATATCCAGTAACTAGCGCACCCCCGCAGAAACCTCGCACATCAAAACACTCGCACACTCTCTGACTCTATTCTACCACTGGCATTTATATCTTCACTCCACAACAAAGACAGCGCCAGTGTTTTCTACAATGCCACTCTTGCATCAGGTATTGGCTTGGTCGCTCCTCTCATGCATGACAGAATGCGATGAATCAATAGACAACCCTGGCACAATAACCTCACTAAAAAAACAAGTGTCCAGTGTTGCGGAGCGGTGTTAGGAGAAAACACATTCGTAACATGACTGACTTCACTGCATTCAAACAAGCAACACTTACATTCAAATCAGACCTCACCTCTGCTAAACAGGCCTACTTCACAACCCTTGTATCTTCCTTATCCTACAACCCCAAAACAGTTATTCAACACTTTTAACTCCCTACTCTGCCCTCCACTTCCCCCTCCGACCTCCCTTATCTCTGCTGAGGACTTTGCCACACACTTGAAAAATAAGATCGACCACATAAGGCAAGTCTTCATTGTTCGACCACCACAACCCCTTAGTATACCATACCAATGCCCTTACCTCATAACCTCCCTCTCCAACATCACTGAAGAGCTTACTCGTCTCCTCTCCAAATCACACCTCACCACTTGTGCACTTCACCCCATCCTATCTCCTCCCCAATCTCACCACCACACTTATCCCATCCCTATCTCATCTCTTCAACCTATCACTAACCTCTAGTACCTTCCCTTCTGCTTTCAAATATGCTACAATCACGCTTATCCTCAGAAAGCTATCCTACGATCCGACCGCGATCGCCCCATATCGCTGCTCCCATTCGCTTCCAAACTCGATGAGCCGCATGATCACGCTGAACTTTCCTCCCACTTCTAATCTACTGTAACTTGCTCTTTGATAACCTACAATCTGGCTTCTATCCCACCATTCCACTACCTCCTACTACAGATACTCTCTTCCTTTGGAGTCAAAGACCTTGCCGTATCCTGGATCTCCTCATATCTTACCAACTGCACATTTAGCGTATCCAACTCCCACATTACCTTCTCATCCCGTCCTTTCTCTTTTGGAGTTCCTCAAGGCTCTGTCCTAGAACCCCTACTCTTCTCGATTTATACCCTTGGCCTGGGACAACTCAAAGTCCTATGGCATCCAGTACCATCTGTATGCTGATGAAACTCAGATCTACCTCTCTGTCCCAAACTTCACCTCTGTGCTGCTCAGAATCCCAGAGTGTCTATCAGCCATATCCTCCTCCTTCTACTCTCGCTTCCTCAAGCCCAATGTGGACAAATCTGAACTCATTATCTTTTCTTCTTTTCTTCATCTCGCATGATATTTGTATTTTGTATGTAACTCCTCATGTACAGCATATTATCATTGGTGCTATATAAATTACCTTACCGCAGGTAAATCACACACACATATATATATGGCATAAGGGATTTCTATGTGCTTATATTCTTCAAATATGACACTCTTCTTCCTTTATTCCTTTTTTTTTTTTTACCTTGCTTAGAATGCGGATAATGTCTCCACGCTGGAACGACAGCTCATCACTCTTGTCACTCTTGCAATTCCAGAGTCCCTGGTAATAATCTGCATAGTTAATTACAGATTCCCCTGCTGAAGAAAGCAATACAAGTGCACATATTAGACAAGACAAACAGAACGTTTATCTGAATACACAGAGTCAATTCTGTGAACACAGAGATATTACACCTCTACAGAGAACTTACTGTATCTAAAAAAGATGACCAATCTTTACAGTATTGACAACAGAAGTGACATAATGCATTCATTTTCTATCTACATCACAATCTGGTAAATTACAGCTGCCTGCCCATGAGCTTTTTATTCACACCATCAAAGCCAATTAGTGTCATCCCACTGCAGCACACAGGACTGATATTTTATGCAGAAATATTTAAAAGTCTAACAACACACCTTTCACAATTAAATGTAGAAACTGGGAGAAAGAAGAGCGCCAAATAGGGTTTTAACTGCAAAACATGCGGAAAAACTGGGAAGGGATCAGCTCACCTGGTAAACTTGCACCCAAGCAACATGTAAAAATCGCATATATCAGCTGCTGCATGACACGAGTCCAAAGGACTTAGGGAGAATACATATCCGGGTGAAGTAACACTTCACCCGGATATGCAATTTCACAGTTGACTCATAATGTTAACCTCTTCACCCTGAAGCCTGTTTTCACCTTTCTGACCAGGCCATTTTTTTAAAAAATTCTGACCACTGAGGTAATAACTCTGGAAAGCTTCAACGGATCCCACTGATACTTTGATTTGTTTTCATGACATATTGTATTTCATGATAGTGGTAAAATTTGTTTGATATGACTTACGTTTATTTGTGAAAATATTGGAAATATGGTGAAAATTTTGCAATTTCCAAACTTTTAATTTTTATGCCCTTTTTTACAACAAAATTTACAAAACCAACCACATCACATTTGAAGTGACTTTAAGGGGATAATATGACAGAAAATACCAAAAAGTATCACCATTCTAAAAACTGCACTCCTCAAGGTGATCAAAACCACCATCAAGACGTTTTTAACCTTTCAGGTGCTTCACAGGAATTAAAGGGAACCTGTCACCTGAATTTGGCGGGACCAGTTTGGGGTCATATGGGCGGGGTTTTCGGGTGTTTGATTCACCCTTTCCTTACCCGCTGGCTGCATGCTGGCTGCAATATTGGATTGAAGTTCATTCTCTGTCCTCCGGAGTACACGCCAGCGCAAGGCAATATTGCCTTGCGCAGGCGTGTACTCTGGAGGACAGAGAATGAACTTCAATCCAATATTGCAGCCAATATTGCAGCCAGCATGCAGCCAGCGGGTAAGGAAAGGGTGAATCAAACACCCGAAAAACCCCGCCCATATGACCCAAAACTGGTCCCGCCAAATTCAGGTGACAGGTTCCCTTTCATGGAATGTGGAAGGAAAAATAAACATTTAAATTTTTTTTTACAAAATGTCTTCCTTTACAATTTGTTGTGCAATTTCTCCTGAGCATGCAAATACCACATATGTGTGGGGAAACCACTATTTGGGCACACAGCAGGGCTCAGAAGGGAAGGAGCACCATTTGACTTTTTAAATGCTAACCCCTTAATCCCATTGGACGTACTATCCCGTCAAGGTGACCTGGGACTATCCCAGTGATGGGATAGTACGTCCAGTGCGATCAGCCTCGCTCACGGGGGGAGCGTGGCCGATCGCGGCCGGGTGTCAGCTGACTATCGCAGCTGACATCCGACACTACGTGCCAGGAACGGTCACGGACCGCCCCCGGCACATTAATCCCGGCACACTGCGATCAAACATGATCGCAGTGTTCCGGCGGTATAGGGAAGCATCGCGCAGGGAAGGGGCTCCCTACGTGCTTCCCTGAGACCCTCGGAGCAACGCGATGTGATCGCTTTGCTCCGAGGGTCTCTTACCTCCTCCTCCCTGCAGGCCCGGATCCAAAATGGCCACGGGGCTGCATCCGGGTCCTGCAGGGAGGTGGCTTACCAGCGCCTGCTCAGAGCAAGCGTTGGTAAGTCTCCCTACTGTGCCTATGTGATCGCTGATCTGACAGTGCACAGCAAAGTGTCAGATCAACGATCTGTCAATATATCGACCCGACCTATAAAAATGTCCCATTAGTAAACCCATTCAGTGAACACCGTAAAAAAAATAAAAAAAAAACAAGGCAAAAAACAACCCTTTATTATCATACCGCCGAACAAAAAGTGGAATAGCACGCGATCAAAAAGACAGATATAAATAACCATGGCACCGCTGAAAACGTCATCTTGTCCCACAAAAAACGAGCCGCCATACAGCATCATCAGTGAAAAAATAAAAAAGTTATAGTCCTCAGAATAAAGCGATGCAAAAATAATTCTTTTTTCTATAAAAGTTTTTATTGTATAAAATCGCCAAAACATAAAAAAAATCTAAATGAGGTATTGCTGTAATCGTACTGACCCGAAGAATAAAACTGCTTTATCCATTTTACCAAATGCGGAACGGTATAAACGCCCCTCCCCCCAAAGAAATTCATGAATAGCTGTTTTTTTTTCATACTGCCTCACAAAAATCAGAATAAAAAGCGATCAAAAAAGTCACGTGCCCAAAAATGTTACCAATAAAAACGTCAACTCGTCCCGCAAAAAACAAGACCTCACATGACTCTGTGGACCAAAATATGCAAAAATTATAGCTCTCAAAATGTGGTAACGCAAAAAAATATTTTTTGCAATAAAAAGCGTCTTTTAGTGTGTGACAGCTGCCAATCATAAAAATCCGCTAAAAAAAACGCTATAAAAGTAAATCAAACCCCCCTTCATCACCCCCTTAGTTAGGGAAAAATTAAAAAAAATTAAAAAATGTGTTTATTTCCATTTTCCCATTAGGGTTAGGGCTAGGGTTAAGGTTAGGGCTAGGGTTAGGGTTGGGGCTAGGGTTTGGATTACATTTACGGTTGGGATTAGGGTTAGGGGTGTGTCAGGGTTAGGGGTGTGGTTAGGGGTGTGGTTGGGATTAGGGGTGTGTTTGGGTTAGGGTTTCATTTAGAATTGGGGGTTTACATTGTTTAGGCACATCAGGGGCTCTCCAAACGCAACATGGCGTCCGATCTCAATTCCAGCCAATTCTGCCTTGAAAAACTAAAACAGTGCTCCTTCCCTTCCGAGCTCTCCCGTGCGCCCAAACAGGGGTTTACCCCAACATATGGGGTATCAGCGTACTCAGGACAAATTGGACAAAAACTTCTGGGGTCCAATTTCTCTTGTTACCCTTGGGAAAATAAAAATTGGGGGGCTAAAAAAACATTTTTGTAGGAAAAAAATGAATTTTTATTTTCACGGCTCTGCGTTATAAACTGTAGTGAAATACTTGGGGGTTCAAAGTTCTCACAACACATCTAGATAAGTTCCTTGAGGGGTCTAGTTTCCAATGTGGGGGTCACTTGTTGGGGGTTTCTACTGTTTAGGTACATCAGGGGCTCTGCAAATGCAACGTGACGCCTGCAGACCAATCCATCTAAGTCTGCATTCCAAATGGCGCTCCTTCCCTTCCGAGCTCTGTCATGCACCCAAACAGTGGTTCTCCCCGACATATGGGGTATCAGCCTACTCAGGACAAATTTGACAACTTTTGGGGTCCAATTTCTATTGATACCCTTGGGAAAATAAAAATTTGAGGGGCTAAAAAACCATTTTTGTAGGAAAAAAATGATTTTTTATTTTCACGGCTCTGCGTTATAAACTAGTGAAATACTTGGGGGTTCAAAGTTCTCACAACACATCTAGATAAGTTCCTTGGGGGGTCTACGTTCCAATATGGGGTCACTTGTGGGGGGTTTCTACTGTTTAGGTATATCAGGGGCTCTGCAAATGCAACGTGACGCCTGCAGACCAATCCATCTAAGTCTGCATTCCAAATGGCGCTCCTTCCCTTCAGAGCTCTGCCATGCGCCCAAACGGTGGTTACCCCCACATATGGGGTATCAGCATACTCAGGACAAATTGCACAACAACGTTTGGGGTCCAATTTCTCCTGTTACCCTTGGGAAAATACAAAACTGGGGGCTAAAAAATAATTTTTGTGGAAAAAAAAGAATTTTTATTTTCTTGGCTCTGAGTCAAACTGTAGTGAAACACTTGGGGGTTCAAAGCTCTCACAACACATCTAAATAAGATCCTTAGGGGGTCTACTTTCCAAAATGGTGTCACTTGTGGGGGGTTTCAATGTTTAGGCACATGTTGTGAATTCTGTTCTTGGGCTCCCTCCGGTGGTTATAAGTGGTAGTGCTGCTGTCTGTCCTTCACAGCAGTTATCAGGTGTGTCCACTCTGGACTGGGCTATTTAGTCTGGCCTCACCCTTTAGTCAGTGCCAGTTGTCCATTGTATTCTGGAGGATTCCCATCCCTTCATGGTTTCTCCTGCTTCCTGGTCTTTTCACCAAGATAAGTTCTGCTTGTTTGCAGCCCACATGTTGTGGGCCTCATTGTTCAGTGCATTTCATGTTTTTTCTTGTCCAGCTTAATCTGTGTAAGGATTTATGCAGTCAAGCTGGAATCTCTGGAGAGGCAGATATACCCTCCATATCTTTAGTTAGATGTGGAGTTTTTTTTGTATTTTCTGTGGTGGATATTTCCTAGTATTTTAATACTGACCGCATAGTTCTCTGTCCTATCTTTCCTATTTAGCTAGATTGGCCTCCTTTGCTGAATCCTGTTTTCAGCCTGTGTATGTTTTTTCCTCTCCTCTCACAGTCAATATTTGTGGGGGGCTGCCTATCCTTTGGGAATTTTCTCTGAGGCGAGATAGTTTTCCCTTTTCTATCTACAGGGTTAATTAGTCCTCCGGCTGTGTCGAGGTGTCTAGGATCAGTAGGTACATCCCACGGCTACTTCTAGTTGCGGTGTTAAGTTCAGGGTCCGCGGTCAGTATAGATACCACCTTCTCCAGAGTACGTCCAATGCTACTCCTGGGCCACCAGATCATAACAGGCACATCAGGGGCTCTCCAAATGCAGCATGGCGTCCCATCTTAATTCCAGCCAATTTTGCATTGAAAAGTCAAACGGAGCTCCTTCCCTTCCGAGCTCTGCCATGCACCCAAACAGTGGTTTACCCCCACATATGGGGTATCAGCGTACTCAGGACAAATTGCACAACAACATTTGGGGTACAATTTCTTCTGGTTCCCTTGGGAAAATAAAAAATTGGGGGCGAAAATTCATTTTTGTGAAAAAATATTATATTTTATTTTACGGCTCTACATTATAAACTTCTGTGAAGCACTTGGTGGGTCAAAGTGGTCACCACACATCTAGATAAGTTCCTTAGAGGGTCTACTTTCCAAAATGGTGTCACTTGTGGGGGGTTTCAATGTTTAGGTACATTAGTGGCTCTCCAAAAGCAACATGGTGTCCCATCTCAATTCCAGCCACACTTGGTTATTTTGTATCACATATACCCCTCAAAATGGCTTCAAATGTGATGTGGTCCCTAAAAAAAAATGGTGTTGTTAAAATGAGAAATTAACCCTTAAAACTCCCTAACAAAAAAAAATTTTGATTCCAAAATTGTGCTGATGTAAAGTAGACATGTGGGAAATGTTACCTATTAAGTATTTTGTGTGACATATCTCTGTGATTTAAGGGCATAAAAATTCAAAGTTGGAAAATTGCAAAATTTTCCAAATTTTCGCCAAATTTCCATTTTTTTCACAAATAAACGCAGGTAATATCAAAGAAATTTTGTCACTATAATGAAGCACAATATTTCTCGAGAAACAAATTTCAGAATCACTGGGATCCGTTGAAGCGTTCCAGAGTTATAAACCTCATAAAAGGACAGTGAGCAGAATTGTAAAAATTGGTCCGGTCATTAACGTGCAAACCACCCTCGGGGCTTAGGCCTCTTTCACACTTCAGTTGTTTGGCGTCAGTCTAAATCCGCCATTTTCCTCAAAAAACGGATCCGTTTTTTTTTTTCGACGGATCCGTTTTTTTCCCCATAGACTTGCATTAGCGACGGATTGTGACGGATGGTCGTCCGTTCCATCCGTTACGCGACGGATCCGTCGAAACTTGGCGGACGTTGTCTAGACATTGACGGTCATTGCAACGTTTTTTGTCTGCGTTGAAATGGCGGATTGCGACGGATCCGTCGCGTCCGTCATTTCGGCGGATCCGTCGCCCCAATCCGTTTTTTCAATTTTTTTCAATTGCGCATGCTCCAAAAAGTATATACAACCCCCGAGTAACGGATCCGTCAAAAAAACGGAACCGTTACATCCGTTTTTTCAACTATTGTGAGGGATCCGTCGATCCGTCATTATGTCGGAAGTGACTGACGCCAAAAAACTGAAGTGTGAAAGAAGCCTTAAGGGGTTAAATTTGCTGGAATAATAATTAGCGGACACCATGTCGCATTTGGAGAGCCTCTGATGGTCCTAAATGGTGGAAATCCCTCACCATTTTGGAAACTAGACTCCCTCGGGGAATTTATCTAGATGTATATTGAGCACCTTGAACCCCCAGGTGCTACACAGAAGTTCATAACGCGGAGCAGTGAAAATAAAATAAAAAAAATCACATTTTTCCATCAAAAATGTTTTTTAGCCCCAGATTTTGTATTTTCACAAGGGAAACAGAGGAAAATGGACACCACAATGTGTTGAACAATTTCTCCTGAGTACACCGATACCCCATATTTGGTCGAAAACTACTTATGAAGCACAGTGCAAAGCTCAGAAGGGAAGGAGCGCCATATTACAGTGCAGATTTTGCTGTACTGGTTTGAGGGTGCCATGTCACATTTTCAGAGCCCCTGAGGTGCCAGAACAGCAGAACCACCCATAAGTGACCCCATTTTACAAACTGCACTTCTCAATAAATATAGGGGTGCAGTGATTTATTTTGACACCACAGATGTGTCACAGAATTTTATACTATTGGGTAGTGAAGAAAAAATAATTTACATGTTTACCACCAAGATTGTGTGTTAACTCCAAATTTTACATTTTCATACTGGGAAATCGGTTAAAATGGCACCAAAATTTGTCCCACAATTTCTGCTTAATGTATAAATAACCTGTATATGGCTGTACAGTACTACTTAGCCACTCGCGAGCTTCGGGAGGGATAGAGCACTATTTGCCTCCTATAGCGCAGATTTTCCTAGCCTAGTTTGCGGACTCCATATACAGATCCCCTAAGTGCTAGGAAACCAGAATCTCCACTCAAGTAACCACATTTTGGAAAGTATACCCCTTTGGGAATTTATCTACAGGTGTAGTGACTATTTTGACTCCATGGGTATTTTCCGGAAACAAGCAGTAGTGGATGTTGCTGAGTGAAAATTGCAAACAGCCGTTGCAGTGACCAGTATGTTCTGTATGTCCTCTCTCCTTATGTACCAGTCGTGACTTGTATAGATGAAGATTTTTGTACTTGTCTTGTATTATGTATACCCCTCCTCACATGTAAAGCGCTATGGAATAAATGGTGCTATAATAATAAATAATGTTGAAGTGACCAGTACACTATGCCAGCTCATGCTTCTGGAGATTCGCACCCATAAATTAGGTGGGCTCGCATCCAGAAATGCCAAACATGTGGGCGCTAAATGTTGTTTAGGCACATTGGGGCTCAGAAAGGAGGGGGGCATTTGGATTTGGGAGTGCAGAATTTGCTGAATTTCTTTTGACGGGTGAGGAGCAATTTCACTTTTCCAGAGCCATTGTACTACCAGTAACGTGGAAGCCCCCTATATTTCCAATGACAGAAGACGGGCCTGAGTGGGGACTTGTTTTTTCTTTGTGGATTGAGTTGAATTTTTATTGGGAACATGATACATAATAATTTAGGATCACATTTATCCGACACTCTACACTGAGCACTCCGAGTGACGTGATTCAGATGAAACCCCCTGAGGGATCCATTCACTATAATCAGGCAGCACAGTTACTCTGGACTCCGTCTGGCCTCTGTTCAGAGTTGTCCTTTTCATAAGTGCACAAAACTGTGGTCGACCGTGCTTTTATGCTCGCCTAAAAAGACAGACACCGCTGGATCACAGGTCAGACTGCGTCCACAGTGCCTCCATCTGCCTCATAAGGTATCTTCTGCCTGTCTGAATCACGTATTTCAGAGATTTACATGGAAACCCAGGTGGAAGAACTCAGCGTAGAGTGAAGGATAAATGTGAGCCGAGCCTTTGGGAAGCAGAATGAACAAATCATCAGCAGGTGAAGAACTGTTGTTTTTTTTTACGCCGTTCCTCGTGCGGTATAAGTGATTAGACAACTTTATTTTTCAGGTTGGTGCGATTACAGTAATACCAGATTTATATTGGGTTTTTATGTTTGGCAGCTGTCACACCCTAAAATACACTTTTTATTGCCAAAACTAGTTTTTGCATTGCTGTATTTATAATTTTTCCATATTCCCGCCGACAGGGTCGTTTGACAGCCTTCTTTTTGTGGGAGGAGTTAACGTTTTTACTGGCAACAGGCACATGACATTTTTTGATCGCTTTCTATTCTGAATTTTGGGAGGTAGAATGAATAAAAACCAGCAATTCAGGATTTTTTTTAAAAAAATTTTTTTGAGAGAGCGGTGGGGGATTTATACTGTTCTGCATGTGGTAAAATTGATAAGGAAGCTTTATTCTTCACGTCAGTACAATTACATCGATACCCGATTGATATAATTTTTTTATGTTTGGCACTTTTACACAATAAAAACTATTTTACAGAAAAAATAACTTTTTGCGTTCGCTTTATTCTGAGAGCTATACCTTTTTTATTTTTACATTGATGGAGTTTATGACAGCTTATTTTTGTGGGACAAGATTTCGTTTTCAGCGGTACCATTTTTATTTACATTAGTCTTTTTGATTGCGTTTTATTGCATTTTCTGTTCAGCGGCATCGTTTTTTGCCTTGTTTTTTATTTATTTCTTTATGGTGTTCACTGAAGGGGTTAACTCGTGGGACAGTTTTATAGGTAGGCTAATTCCGGACACAGCAATACCAAATATGTGTCCTTTTTTTAAAAATTTTTTTTTACATAAAGCAATGTATTTAACCCCTTTCTGACCTCGGACGGGATAGTACATCCGAGGTCAGAAGCGCCTCTTTGATGCGGGCTCCGACGGTGAGCCCGCATCAAAGCCGGGACATGTCAGCTGTTTTGAACAGCTGACATGTGCCCGCAATAGGCGCGGGCAGAATCGCGATCTGCCCGCTCCTATTAACTAGTTAAATGCCGCTGTCAAACGCAGACAGCGGCATTTAACTACCGCATCCGGCCGGAAATGACGGCATCGCCGACCCCCGTCACATGATCGGAGGTCGGCGATGCTTCAGTATTGTAACCATAGAGGTCCTTGAGACCTCTATGGTTACAGATCCCCGGCAGCTGTGAGCGCCACCCTGTGGTCGGCGCTCATAGCACACCTGATTTTCTGCTACATAGCAGCGAACAGCAGATCGCTGCTATGTAGCAGAGCCGATCGTGCTGTGCCTGCTTCTAGCATCCCATGGAGGCTATTGAAGCATGGCAAAAGTTAAAAAAAAAGTTAAAAAAAATGTGAAAAAAATAAAAAAAATATAAAAGTTTAAATCACCCCCCTTTCGCCCCAATCAAAATAAATCAATAAAAAAAAAATCAAACCTACACATTTGGTATCGCCGGGTTCAGAATCGCCCGATCTATCAATAAAAAAAAAGCATTAACCTGATCGCTAAACAGCGTAACGAGAAAAAAATTAGAAACCCCAGAATTACGTTTTTTGGTCACCGCGACATTGCATTAAAATGCAATAACGGGCGATCAAAAGAACGTATCTGCACCAAAATGCTATAATTAAAAACGCCAGCTTGGCACGCATAAAATAAGCCCTCAACCGACCCCAGATCATGAAAAATGGAGACGCTACGAGCATCGGAAAATGGCGCCATTTTTTTTTTTTTTTTCAGCAAAGTTTGGAATTTTTTTTCACCACTTAGGTAAAAAATAACCTAGTCATGTTAGGTGTCTATGAACTCGTAGTGACCTGGAGAATCATAATGGCAGGTCAGTTTTAGCATTTAGTGAACCTAACAAAAAAGCCAACCAAAAAACAAGTGTGGGACTGCACTTTTTTTGCAATTTCACTGCACTTGGAATTTCTTTACCGTTTCATAGTACACGACATGCTAAAACTAATGATGTCGTTCAAAAGTACAACTCGCCCCGCAAAAAATAAGCCCTCACATGGCCAAATTGACGGAAAAATAAAAAAGTTATGGCTCTGGGAAGGAGGGGAGTGAAAAACGAACACGGAAAAACGAAAAATCCCAAGGTCATGAAGGGGTTAAAGGAATAATAATTTTTCTTTGATTTGGGATTTTTTTTTCTAAATTTTGTACACATTTTAATAACGTTTATTTTTTAAGACTTTTCCCACTATGGAACATCATACTTACTGTAAGCTGCCGCAATACTAGCAGTATTTGGTCAGTATTTTACATCAGTATTTGTAAGCCAAAACCAGGAGTGGGTGATAAATGCAAAAGTGGTGCATATGTTTATATTATAATTTTCCTCTAATTGTCCCACTCCTGGTTTTTGCTTACAAATACTGATGTAAAATACTGACCAAATACTGCTAGTGTGACGGCAGCCTTAGGCTATGTTCACACTTTGCGGTTTTTGCTGCGGATCCGCAGCGGTTTTGACGCTGCGGATCCGCAGCAGTTTTCCATGCAGGGTACAGTACAATGTTACCCTATGGAAAACAAAAACCGCTGTGCCCACATTGTGGAAAATCCCGGAAAAAAACGCGCGGAATTGCTGCGGAAAAAAAGAAGGAGCATGTCACTTCTTTCTGCGGATTCCGCAGCGGTTTTCAACATTCACCAATAGGAAAGTGCTGTTGAAAACCCGCAGAGGAATCCGCAGAAGAAACCGCAGGAAAATCCGCAGTGAAAACCGCAGCGGTTTTGCACTGCGGATTTTCCAAATCCGCTGCGGAAAAATCCGCACCAAAATCCGCAAGTGTGAACAAGCCCTTATACTGAGAGATCGCTGGTCTGATACTCTGCAATGCAGACAGGGAGCTCATTCCCTCTGCGATGCTCCTTGATGTCGCTGTCACTTGACAGCGGCATCAGAGTGGTTAAACGTCCCCTATCAGTGCTAGAACTTATCATGGGCATTGCTGCAGGGTGTCACCTCTCACATAGAGTTGGCACTAGCGTGAGCCCGCGTAATCGTGGCGCCGTGCCTATAAGGTGGTTTGCGGGAACCCAGCAGCATATATGTATGGTGTATGTCGGGAAGGGGTTAAAATAAAACAACAACAATCCTATATGAAAAGCCACTGGCCATGTTAAAGGGAATCTGTCACCAGGGTTTTGCTATCTCAGCTTCCAAAGCGCTGCCGATTACTGACCGTGGGAACATAGACTAAGACAAGGATCCTGATCGGACAGCCAGCGATCTTATCACTGGGCTAGCCCATCAATGTTAGTCAATTATGAGACTTTAAAATACAGATTGGAGCATAGTAATTGATAATGAGAGGACAGTCAATATCATAATAATTTAATTAGGTTCTTGTGATGTCTGTATTTTAATTAACTGATGATTAATTATAGTTATTTATATTGAAGATATTTTCGCCACTGTGGGCACAGACTGACTGCAGCAATCACATTTACAGCTGTGGCAAAAATTAAGAGACCACCACATCAAAACCCTGTCATGGGCAGCCCAATCTCCAGACCTGAACCCCATTGAAAACCTCTGTAATGTAATCAAGAGGATGATGGATAATTGGAGCTCCCCTGTGGGCAAGGGGTACTCGGTACCGGGTCCTTCGGTTCTCAAGGGGGGATGTCACGGTGGCTGACCTGGTCCGTGGCCCTCGGGACGTCCGTTGTAAAAGGGAAAGGTCTTTAAAGGGATAAAGTTTGTGTTAGTGACGCCACCTGTCAGGGTGACCGACGCTGCTTTAAAGGGTCCGATGGGGTGATGCTATGGCAGCTAGATGGTATACCTTCCCACAGGTGAAGTATGTCCTCAGGGCTTCCCAGTGTATAGATGGTGAATGGTGAGAGGCGCAGAGAAGAACGAGGACACAAGGTTGTAGTCTCTTTACCTTTTTACTGAAGGTTTCAGCATCCACAGTCCAGAGCACAGACCACAGGGCAGGCAGAGTCCGGCCGGTTTGGAGGCAAATCCAGAGTTCCCTTATCCAGGTAGAAATCAGTAGCCTTCCTCTAGCGCAGTGTGTTGTAGTACCTTACTCTAAGCTTCTCATAAGGTCCTCACAACTGTTGAAGATGTACAGATGTTATGTCTTTCTCTCTGTCCCACAGATGGATAGGACAAACCCGTATGACCGGTGGCTTGAGGCTTTTTACAGGGATTCTATCATGCCCCAGCCTCTCGTGGGTGCCACCTTGCCTCCTGGGTATAGCGTGGGTAGGTAACGTGAAATTAGCTGTCCTGCTGGTCTCTGGAGCAAGGGACTGTTGCTCCCTCGGTGTTCTGGCTACCGGGATCTTGTGCCTCAGAAGGAGGCAGCCTGTGCAGGGCAGAACTCCTCTGATATCCACTCCTTTGCTACGACCTCTTCACCCTCTCTACAATACAGTTCTCTTTCCGTGTCTCTTTCTGGGAGGCGCAACTCCGTGTCCTTCTGTCTCAGCCTCTGACAGGATCCCACCCCTGTCAGGGACCAACTACCTGAGCCAAGCTCAGCCAGCAACTGCCTAACTTCCTCTCCAGGCAACCAGTTTTACCGAAGTGTGAAGAGTGCCCTAATAAATAGGAGCATAGCTCCCCCTTGTGGCCTGGAGTGCAAAATGTGTTGTATGTTTGTGATACCTGGATTCAGTTGTCTTTCATTGCCTCCAAACGTAACATCACTATCCCCCTATAGGAGAACGACATTACGACCAGGACCCTGGGGCGCTGCATAATCACAAGGCATAAAACAAAGAAGAACTGCTTAAATTTTTGCGCCAGAAGCAGTGTGAAAGACTGGTGGAAACCATGCCAAGACGCAGGAAAGCTGTGATTAAAAATCATGGTTATTCCACAAAATATTGATTTCTGAACTCTTCCTGAGTTAAAACATTAGTATTGTTGCTTCTAAATTTCTAAATGATTATGAACTTGTTTTCTTTGCATTATTTGAGGTCTGAAAGTACTGCTTTTTTTTTTTTTTTTAATTTTGACCATTTTTTTTTGTCAGAAAAAAAATACAAAATGTATTGCTTGGAAATTCAAAGACATGTTGTCAGAAGTTTATAGAATAAAAGAATAATTTACATTTTACTCAAAAATATACCTATAAAGAGAAAAACCAGAGAAACTGAACATTTTGCCAGAGCGGTATATAAAATGTAAACAAAAGCAGAGATGATGGCAGGAGGAACCAGTGGGGGAGGAGAGAATGTACTCAGTTATTTCATACCATTTCATACCAACAGAACATCTGATAACACCTTCAGTAGTAGGACTTTATTTTCATCTGCATTATTTATTTTCCATCAAGGTTTTAGGAATTTTTGACAAAAATAGAATTGCAGTCTGTATTGCTATTCTCTCTGTCAAAAGTACTGAATGCCCAATAGACACCTGTTGGACCACAATGAAAGTCAATCACCAAGAGAATCATTTAAGGGTACCTGTCACCCCCCCCAAAGCATTTTTAACTAAAAGAGCCACCTTGTGAAGCACTAATGCTACATTCTGTCAAGGTGGCTCTTTTAGTTGGGGTCCCTTTCAATGCTGCAAAATCAGTTTTTAGACACAACACCTCCCAGCCATCACTCAATACTCCACGCGCTGCCTCCACTTCCTTCATTAATGTCCCCGGCGCCTGCGCTGTAAGTTCCCATAGTGTGATGGGAGTCGAAGGGCAGCACAAACTGCGCATGCCCCAAGAAAACTTACAGCGCAGGTGCCAGGGACATTAATGAAGAAAGTGGAGGCGGCGCACGGAGTATTGAGTGATGGCTGGGAGGCGTTTGTGTACGGGGGGAAAAGACATGCCCCCCGGACAAACTACAGGTATGAGGGACAAATTATATAAATGGATATTGCAGCCTTGAAAGGGACCCCAACTAAAAGAGCCACCTTGACAGAATGGAGCATTAGTGCTGCACAAGATGGCTCTTTTAGTTAAAAATGCCTTGGGGTTGTGACAGGTTCCCTTTAAGCTCAGAACACTCTATACACACAAAATATTATTTCTTACATTCATATACACTTTCCTCATAGACTGTCAGATATTGCTGGGCCTTTTAATGTTGGCCTCCTGCAGTGACCTTGAAATCTGCAAGTTGAAAGCTGCATCCATTTCCCAGCTGCCAATAGGTCTTCCTGAGCAGACATGGGAAGTCCATCGGAGAGCTGATCAGTGACCTATCCAGGAAACATATGGCTGTACTAAGCCTGGGAGCAGAAAGATCAGGAAGCTTTGCAGTTTTCTGTTTGTAATCACTATGTAAAAGTAACAAGATCTTCAACGGTCACATTGTAAAGGCTATGAATAATATAGCAAAAAAGTTGAAAGATACAACTAGGATTACCCATGCGTATATCTATTTTTTTCATCTGGTAAAGTGCTACCGCATGTAAAGTGAAACAGTAGTGTTAAAAGGAGTGGGAAAGAAGGGTATACTATTAGGGTATGTGCACGCGTCAGGATTTCTTGCAGAAATTTCCTGAAGAAAACCGGAAATTTTCTGCAAGAAATCCGCATTTTTTTTTTTTGCGTTTTTTTCCCCTTTTTTTCGCTTTTTTTAGCATTTTGCAAGCGTAATTAGCTTGCAGAATGCCAAAGTTTTCCAAGCGATCTGTAGCATCGCTTGGAAAACTGACTGACAGGTTGGTCACACTTGTCAAACATAGTGTTTGACAAGTGTGACCAACTTTTTACTATAGATGCTGCTTATGCAGCATCAATAGTAAAAGATAGAATGTTTAAAAATATAAAAAAAAATTAAAAAAATGGTTATACTCACCCTCTGCAGACAGCCGATCTCCACAGCGGCGTCCGGTCCTATAGATGGTGCGTGCAGGACCTTCGATGACGTCGCGGTCACGTGAGCGGTCACATGAGCGGTCACGTGACCAATCACAAGACAGCGACATCATCGCAGGTCCTTCACCACACCATCTATAGGAACGGAAGCGGCAGCATGCAGCGCTGAGAGGCGGGAACACTCCGGGGGCCATCGAAGGTGAGTATATGACTATTTTTTATTCTTTTTTTTTTGACCAATTATATGGTGCCCAGTCCGTGGAGGAGAATCTCCTCTCCTCCACCCTGGGTACCAACCGCACATAATCTGCTTACTTCCCGCATGGTGTGCACAGCCCTGTGCGGAAAGTAAGCAGATCAATGCATTCTTAGGTGTGCGGAATCCCCGCAATTCCGCAAATTTAATGAACATGTTGCTTTTTTTTCCGCGATGCGATTTTTTTGCGGAAAAAAATGCAGCATGTGCTCAAAAAATACGGAATACACTGAAAATAATGGGAGGCATATGTAAGCGTTTTATTCGCGGTTTTTTTGCGTTTTTATAGCGAAAAAACGCGAAAAAAACTGAACGTGTGCACATGGCCTTAGGGTATGTTAACACTGGGCATTTCTTAATGCTTTTTTTATGCTAATTTTCAGCTGCTTTTTACAGTACCAGCAAAGCCTATGAGATTTCAGAAATCTCATACACATACATTGTTTTTTTTGTCATCAGGATTTTGTGCTTTGCAGTGTTTTTGGACACAGAGCACGTCACTTCTTTCAGCATTTTTACAGTGTTTTCCACCCATTGACATGAATGGATGGTGAAAAAACGCTGCAAATACGCAGGTTGAATAATTTTTGCAGCGTATTTGCTGCAGAAAAGTCAAGGACTGTCGGATGTGACCTCACACTCCAATCTGCTACATCTAGGTGACCCGAACCAAATGGGGGGCCTGACAATATCAATATAGTGTTTGACACGCTGTGATATGCATGACAGCGCAGCAAACACCGCTTCTGTTCGGCGGGCAAATCATCCCCGACGGTCAGAGAGCTGCGGTTCCCACGCTGTCAAAAGTCAGCAGGAGCGCTCAGCTGTGATCGGAGGTATAAACTTTACCACTGGTCACTGGTGTCAGCTGATGGGACTAATGCTCCAATCATCTGACACCTGCTGCCGCTAGTAACAGTGAACGCAGGAGCGGCGGATGGGAGTATTCAGCTCCTGTGCTATAAATAAATTTAAAAAAAAAACGGCGTGGGTTCCCCCTTATTTTTGATAACCAGTCAGACAAAGCTCACAGCTGGCGGCTGAAACCCTCAGCTGTCAGCTTCAGCAAGATTAAGAATAGAGGGGTCGTCACGCTTTTTAAAAATTATTTAAATAGTTTAAAAAAACGGCGTGGGGTCCCCCCATTTTTTACAACCAGCCTTGCTAAAGCTCACAGCTGGGGGCTGGTATTCTCAGGCTGGTAAGGGGCCATGGATATTGCCCCCCCCCAGCCTAAAAATAGCAGCCCACAGATGCCCAGAAAAGGCACATCTATAAGATGTGCCAATTCTGGCACTTTGCCCGGCTCTTCCCACTTGCCCTGTAGCGGGGGCAAGTGGGGTAATATTTGTGGGGTTGATGTCACCTTTGACATCAACCCCCCCAACTATTATCCCACTTGCCGCTACAGGGCAAGTGGGAAGAGGGAGGCTAAGTGCCAGAATTGGTGCATCTTAGAGATGCGCCTCTTCTGGGGTGGCTGAGAGCTGATGATTTTAGCAAGGGGGAGCCAGTATCCATGGCCCCTTTCTAGGCTATTAATATCAGCCCCCAGTTGTCTGCATAGCCTCTGCTGGTTATTAATTGTAGGGGGACCCCCCATTTTCATATCCAGTAAAGGCTAAGTAAGTTGTGAGCTGATATTAATAGCCTGGGAAGCTCCATGGTTATTACCCCCTTCCCAGACTATAAACATCTGCCCCTGGTCGCTGGCTTTCCCTCTGCTGGTTTTGAAAATTGCGTGGGAGCCGATGCCATTTTCTCCTGAAAAATAATCTTTAATTAATTAAATACATGTACAGTAAGCTGCACACCCTATACTAATTGTGAGTGTCACTGACATCTATATATATGTATTCCATGTGTATATATCTATTCTGTCCATTCTAACCTGTCAGTGTGATTTTACTGGAGCAGCACTTTAAATGCCGGCTTTCCAAAGGAGGTACAGTTCTACAGGAAGTAGGGTTTTTTTTCTCTGGGGGCACTCAACTTTATTAGCATTCACAAAGAGACCCATTTTAGCCCCCAAAATGCATGAAAAAAAACGCACCAAAACCACACCAAATATGCAAACAAAAACGTACCAAAAACGCACTAAAACATGCGTTTTTGCTCCATCTTCTTTCCTACCAAGAAATCAGGTTTTGATGCAGAAAAAAAGCAGCAAAAATGCCCAGAGTGAACATACCCTTATACATGAATTAGTGAATAAGAGGGTTCAGGGCTTATTAGTGGCACTTCTTGTTATGACCAAATGACAAATAGAAGGATAGCAGCAGCAGCATGTCAAAATCTATATACAGTTATATGAAAAAGTTTGGGCACCCCTATTAATCTTAAGCTTAATGTTTTATAAAAATTGGTTTTTTTGCAACAGCTATTTCAGTTTCATATATCTAATAACTGTTGGACACAGTAATGTTTCTGCCTTGAAATGAGGTTTATTGTACTAACAAAAAATGTGCAATCTGCATTCAAACAAAATTTGACAGGTGCATAAGTATGGGCACCCTTATCATTTTCTTGTTTTAAATACTCCTACCTACTTTTTACTGACTTACTAAAGCACTTTTTTTGGTTTTGTAACCTCATTGAGCTTTGAACTTCATAGCCAGGTGCATGGAATCATGAGAAAAGCTACTTAAAGTGGCCACTTGCAAGTTGTTCTCCTGTTTGAATCTCCTCTGAAGAGTGGCATCATGGGCTCCTCAAAACAACTGTCAAATGATCTGAAAACAAAGATTATTCAACATAGTTGTTCAGGGGAAGGATACAAAAAGCTGTCTAAGAGATTAAGGGCTTGTTCACACTATCCTTTTTTTGCTGCGGATTTTTCAGCTGCGGATTTGGAAAAACCGCAGTGCAAAACCGCGGTGGTTTTCACTGCGGTTTTTGGTGCGGTTTCTACTGCGGATTCCATTGCGGGTTTCCAACTGCACTTTCCTATTGGTGCTGGTGGAAAACCATTGCGGAATCCGCAGAAAGAATTGACATGCTATTTCTTTTTTTCCGTCGAAAAACCGTGATGATTTTCAAGCGGAAAAACGCAAAGTGAGCACAGCGGTTTTTGTTTTCCATAGGGTAACATTGTACTGTACCCTGCATGGAAAACGGCTGCGGATCCGCAGTTGCAAATCCGCTGCGGATCCGCAGCAAAAACCGCAAAGTGTGAACATAGCCTTAACTTGTCAATTTCCACTGTGAGGAACATAGTAAGGAAATGGAAGAACACAGGTACAGTTTGTCACGCTCACGCCCTGACTGGTGGGCGTGAGCTCGGGGGGTTTGTGGCCCCACTGTGCCCCAAACCAGACTACCCTGGAAGGGGCGTGACTATGACAGCTGCCTGGGTTTTCACTGGAGCCTCTGATGGTGAGGTCAGGCTTGTGCAGCAGGCAGCTGCCAGGTGCTACTCCAGGGTGGTGTCTGGCTGTGGCTGCTGATCCCACTTGGGAGACAGGAACACCAGGATTGGTGCGGGCATCAGGCAGGACTGGCAGAAGAGCACGGCTGAAACTCAGACGAGTAGGCTGGCACGGCTGAGACACAGGGCTGGCAGAGACACGGCAGAGAACACAGGGCTGGCAGAAAAACAGCAGAGAACACAGGGCTGGCAGAGACAAGGCAGAGAACACAGGGCTGGCAGAGACATGGCAGAGAACACAGGGCTGGCAGAGACACGGCAGAGAACACAGGGCTGGCAGGAACACAGGACTGGCAGGGATGGCAGGAAACTCACGACTGGCTAGGACGGCAGGAACACAGGACTGGAAGGCACAGCAGGAACGGCAGGAACACTGGATTGGAAGGCACGTCAGAGAACACAGGACTGGTTGATGTGGTTTATGAAGGAACAGGTGGGGACCTGTTCACACTGGAGGTGCAGGTATTGGTTTGTAGTGTGGAGGAACAGGTAGGGACCTGTTCACACAGGAAGAGAACCGCAAGGCTGCGAATAGGAATGGTAGAGCAGCAAGAGATAGTGTAGCAGCAAAAGCTAAGCAGAGCAGAACCGCAAGGAATACGGAGAGTAGCTGCAGCGAGAGGTTTCTGCAGCAAAGCAGAGCGGAGCCACAAGGAATGTGGAGAGGAGCTGCAGCAAGGGATAACTGCAGCAGAAGATAAGCAGAGTAGAAAGGAGCAGAACCGCAGGAGTGCGGAGCAGAGGTAAAGCCACAAAGGTAAAGAGCAGGCAGAGCCGCAAGAGTGCGGAGTGAAAGCAGACTGAGAATACGAGGAAAGACACAGCAGGGAAGGAAGCCACAGACAAGGAGACCGAGATAAGACTAAGTTCAGACAAGGAAATGGAACAAGACAAGAAACAAAGACAAAGACATAGGGACCAGGATATTCTGCCTCCTGGAGGGCAGACAACAAGATCAAGGCAATAACACAGAGAAAAGCCTCCAGAGAGGGAGTAACTCAGAGCAAGGCCTTGCAAACTCAGCAGCTAAACACAAACTGAGCTAACACATTGCACAGGCCCAGACCACTGGGTGGAGCTGCACTAAATAATGGAGGCCTCCTGGCAATTGGTCAGGAACAGATTAGACAGATGCACCTGATTCCTATAAGAACCAGAGAGTTCAGGCGCCGCCCCCCTATACACAAAGCCATGAAGCATGCAGAGAGCAGAGACGCAGAACATGGAGCTGGCATGAAACAGAAACCACATCATGACCTGGAGCAGTGGGTAAGATAGTGTGAGAGATGCGAGGCCATGCCGTGATGCCAGCAGAGTTGTTACACAGTTCTTGTTAAGGCCAGAAGTGGCAGGCCAAGAAAAACATCAGAAAGGCAGAGAAGAATGGTGAGATCAGTCAAGGACAATCCTCAGACCACCTCCAGAGAGCTGCAGAATCAACTTGCTGCAGATAGTGTCACTGTGCATCGGTCAACTATACAACGCACTTTGCACAAGGAGAAGCTGTATGGGAGAGTGATGCGAAAGAAGCCGTTTCTGCAAGCACGCCACAAACAGTCGGCTGAGGTATGCAAAAGCACATTTGGAGAAGCCAATTTCTTTTTGGAAGAAGGTCCTTTGGACTGATGAAACCAAGATTGAGTTGTTTGGTCATACAAAAATTCGTTATGCATGGCGGCAAAAAAAACACAGCATTCCAAGAAAAACACTTGCTACCCACAGTAAAATTTGGTGGAGGTTCCATCATGCTTTGGGGCTATGTGGCCAATGCCGGCATCGGGAATCTTGTTAAAGTAAGGGATGCATGGATTCCTCTCAGTATCAGCAGATTCTTGACAATAATGTTCATGAATCAGTGACAAAGTTGAAGTTACGCAGGGGATGGATCTTTCAGCAAGACAATGATCCAAAACACCGCTCCAAATCTACTCAGGCATTCATGCAGAGGAACAATTACACTGTTCTGGAATGGCCATCCCAGTCCCCAGACCTGAATATCATTGAACATCTGTGGGATCATTTGAAGAGGGCTGTCCATGCTCGGCGACCATCAAACTTAACTGAACTGGAATTGTTTTGTAAAGAGGAATGGTCAAAAATACCTTCATCCAGGAACTCATTAAAATCTACAGGAAGCGACTAGAGGCTGTTATTTTTTTTAAAGGAGGATCTACTAAATATTAATGTCACTTTTCTGGTGAGGTGGCCATACACCTGTCAAATTTTGTTTGAATGCAGTTTGCACATTTTCTGTTAGTACAATAAACCTCATTTCAAGAAACATTACTATGTCCAACAGTTATTAGATATATGAAACTGAAATAGCTGTTGCAAAAAAAAACAATTTTTATAAAACATTAAGCTTAAGATTAATAGGGGTGCCCAAACTTTTTCATATAACTGTACAAAAAGTACCTCAATCCCAATTATTTTGGCTGCTATAACTATGACTGGACTATAGTTGTGGACTGATCGCTCATAAACTAGAACCAAAGGGGGAATGTGGAAACCACACACAAAAAATGCGATACAATATGTCCATAATAAAAAGTAATACTTTATTGTTACAAATAATCCACAGGAACATGGCAGGAACAAAGAACATAGAATGCATTCATTGAAACACCTGTAGCTGTTTGGACGCCTCAGGCCAAGCGGCAAGCAGGCAAATTAGCAGAATATTTCGATCAGGCATAAATATAATACATTAAAATCACCCACCCCATATTGTAAATCTATCATATTTCACCAGAGTATAAATGACAATATACACTTGCAAAATTGCATTAAACAGACCCTGAAAAGGTCACAGGTATGGGGTTAAGGCAATAAGGCTGCCATATTATGCATACCAAGCAGTAAGTGCCATACTATCCATATTTACCTAAAGTGGGGCAAATTAAGATGGTGCCAGGAAATAGAGTGGGCAGGAATGTTACCTCTTAGGGAGGTGTTCTGGCAATATCTGTATCATTTTAGAATAAATTGTAGATGTTTGCAGTAAAAGAGCCTGTCCCTGATTCATGTGCTTGAGCTGTCTTCTCCTTCCTAAGGCATGCAAAGTCAGGAGTATGCCCGGCAGCTTAATCTTCCCACTGTATGCCCAAGGATAAAACAGCTTGCACACATGAATGAGATTTCAAGTGCTGTGGGGGTGAAGGTCTTGATGGTATGCCAATCACAACTCTATGGGGATCATTGCTGCAGATACACTTAGTACTCTTCCAGCTTAATATACACCCTCCACACCCAGAGAGCAAAGCAGCTCAATGGTGGAATTGTACTGTGGATATCGGGAGGAAATTGAGTAGATTAAAAGAGAATCTGTCTGCAGATTTTTGCCACCCCATCTAAAGGCAGCATGATATAGAAGCAGAGACCCTCATTCCAGTGATGTATAATTTACTTTACTGGTTGCTGCAGCTTCGATAAAATCACTGTTTTATCTGCTGCAGATCGACCAGTTCTCTAAATGCTAAGCTATGTATAACCACAGCAACATCTCTGATTGGCAGCTGTGTACACTGTGCATAGGCAGAAAGCTACCAATCAGTGGTGGGGTGGGGTTTGACTACCTGGCGCAGGTTTAATAGTCCTCTAGTGATAATCGCCTGCTGAGACAATAATGATTTCATAAAAAATACATCATGCAGCCAAGTAAGTGACATCTCTGGAATCCTCTGTCCCTACATCATGCTGCTCTCAGAATAGGTACCAAAAACCTGGTCAGATTCCCATTAAAACATGCATGTTAAAACGTGTATGCATGAGTATTTCTAGCCCCTCACATATGTGATGTACGTAATGATGATTCATACAGTGAACAGGCCAGAAGGCAGTATTGAAAAGGAGACATCAGCGGAAGCCAGGAAATCATATAGGGTTGGCATCACATTAACTAAGGTGTGATCAAGAAATCCATACATTTTTAGCAGCATGAATTAAAAAATATTTCTTTTCACAAGTCTGACTGAATGAGGATTACTTAATTGGTCACAATAATTTAGAATTATAGGTTTTTCAATGTTAAATGTCACAATTTTTAAGGTATGATACTCTTAATAAAAAAAATCATTGTAATATAAACTAAAATAATTCGCCATGCCAACTGTTTTCCTTGAACAGCGTTTAGTGATATTTATTAAACTAAATAGGAAGAGCTCAAATTTGTGTAATGTGTCTTCTGTCGCAAATATGGTTCCCAAGTGCAGACCCTACTTCTTGAACCACTCACTGGAAGCGCTTACTGTAGGTCAACATAATTCATTAAAAAACATTTACCTTTAAACGTGGACAAATCTTCATTTTCTTCTTCCTCACCTGTAATTAAAAAAAATAGGAATCAAGAGCCAGAAGCAAGTTCCTTAACTACCATAAGTCTATTAATCCCTTAACGACCAGAGGTATTTTTGTTTTTGCTTTTTTGTTTTCTTGCTTCCCTTCTTCCTAGAGCCATAACTTTTTTATTTTACGGTCAAAAGGGCCTTGTGAGGCGCTTGTTTTTTGTAGGATGAGTTGTACTTTTGAAGGACCCCATTGTTTTTAACATATCGTGTACTGGAAATCGGGAAAAAAATTCCAAGTGCTGTGAAATTGCAAAAAACGTGCAATTCCGCAGTTTTTTTTTTTTTTTATCATGTTCACTGAATGCTAAAACTGACCTGCCATTATGATTCTACAGGTCATTACGAGTTCATAGACACCAAATATGCCTAGGTAATTTTTTATTTAAGTGGTGGAAAAAAAATAATCCAATCTTTAGTAAAATAAATAAATAAATTAATTAAAAAAATAAAGCGCCATTTTCCAAAACCTGAAGTGTCTCCATTTTTCATGAACTTGGGCTGAGTGAGGGCTTATTTTCTGCGTGCCGAGCTGATGTTTTTATTGATTTCATTTTGGTGTAGATACGTTCTTTTGATCAGCCGTTATTGCATTTTATTGCAATGTAGCGGTGACCAAAAAACGTAATTCTGACGTTTTGCATTTTTTTTTCTCATTACACTGTTTAGCGATCAGGTTAATTCTTTGTTTATATTGATAGATTGGGCGATTCCAAACGCATCAATACCAAATATGTGTATATTTAATTTTTTTATTATTTTATTTTGAATGGGGCGAAAGGGGGGTGATTTGAACTTTAAAATTTTTTTTTTTATATTTTTTAAAACTTTTTTTACTTTTTGCATGCTTCAATAGTCACCATGGGAAACTAGAAGCTGCAGTACTTTGATTGGCTCTGCTACATACAGGTGATGATCAGATCGCCTGTATGTAGCATAAATGCTCACTTGTTATGAGCGCTGACCACCGGGCGGTGCTCATAGCAATCTGGCTATAACAACCATAGCGGTCTGCTAGCTTAATAACCTGCAGTTCATGCTAGACAACCCAGGAATTTTCAGGAACTGCAGGCTTTTTGCCAAGAAGAGTGGGCAGCTTTACCATGAGAAAATAAAGAATCTCATCCACAACTACCACAAAAGACTTTAAGCTGTCATTGATGTTAGAGGGGTCAATATACGATATTAAGAAATGGGGTATGTGAACTTTTGATCAGGGTCATTTGGATGTTTTGGGTTGCCATTATGATTTAAAAAGAGAAACCACAGTAGTTTGAGAATAAATGGCTTAACCCAACCACTAACAATGAGTGGAGAAAAAGTTTTCGTGTTATCATTCATATTCTCTGAAAAAAAGTAAAAATTCTGCCGGGGTATGTAAACTTTTGAGCACAACTGTATATGGCAATTTGGGCGAAGATGCATAAATCTGGAGCTCGAGGAGAAAGGAAAGGTCGTTTAACTGGATAAAGTCAAATAGGAGATTTCACATAGTCCCCCAGTAGGTAAATATTAAAAAAAGAACAGTCCGTAAACTTATATATGAAATTCCTAGTGAACTATAAAGTGCACAAATACAGTGGTGACCAAAAGTTTAGCTTTTTTTTTTTTTTAAAGTGTGATTACTTCAGTCTGGTTGTTGTGATGCCATTTTCCTCGCGATTTTAGTAAACAGGAAGCAAATGGTTGTAAGCTATAGGGATAAAAATTGTGTCTGACATTATTTTATCCCTATATGTGTTAGTTTTCAAAATTTGATGGGCCAAATGTTTTGCATATTTCATCATGGATAGTCTAATTTTGCTTACATTTTTTGTGTGTGTGTTTTTCGGTTAAAACATGGCAAAGGCAAACCCAAATTTATCACCAGTCAGGCAAAAGCCAAACAGCTATTGAATTCAACTGTTCTCAGAGTCAAGTATCACGTAAAATAAAGAAAGAAAATGAAGGTTATGGAACAGCTGACAAAACTAGAAGTGGACAACCACAGAAAACTTACTCCAAAGTTGATCACATTATTAAGAAAAAGTCAGTATCTGATGTCCATAAAAGTACTGTACTGATTTTGCACGAAATGAACAAAGACAAAGAATATTGGGTCAAAGTGAGTCGCCAAACTGTGGTGAGACGCCTAAGAGCAGTAGGGTTGAATGCACGAGTTCCAGTCAAGAAGTCTTTCATCTCTGCAAAGAACCGGAAGGTCTGACTTAAGTTTGCCAAGAACACAGCCAATAGAAAAAGACAGATTAGTCTAAGGTGCTGTGGTCGGATGAATCCAAGTTCAGTCTGTTTGGTAGTGATGGCAAGCACTATATTTACCTCCCAATTGGAAAACGTAATGATGCAAGGAACCAAACACCTACAGTGAAACCTGGTGGGGGCAATGTCATGGTTTGGGGCTGCTTTTCTTAACCCCTTCATGACCCAGCCTATTTTGACCTTAATGACCTGGCCGTTTTTTGCAATTCTGACCAGTGTCCCTTTATGAGGTAATAACTCAGGAACGCTTCAACGGATCCTAGCGGTTCTGAGTTTGTTTTTTCGTGACATATTGGGCTTCACGTTAGTGGTAAATTTAGGTCGATAATGTTTGCGTTTATTTGTGAAAAAAATGGAAATTTGGCAAAAAAATTTAAAATTTCGCAATTTTCAAATTTTTAATTTTTATTCTGTTAAACGAGAGAGATATGTGACACAAAATAGTTAATAAATAACATTACCCGCATGTCTACTTTACATCAGCACAATTTTGGAAACAATTTTTTTTTTCTAGGAAGTTATAAGGGTTAAAATTTGACCAGCGATTTCTCATTTTTACAACAAAATTTACAAAACCATTTTTTTTAGGGACCACCTCACATTTGAAGTCAGTTTGAGGGGTCTATGTGGCTGAAAATACCCAAAAGTGACACCATTCTAAAAACTGCACCCTGCAAGGTGCTCAAAACCACATTCAAGAAGTTTATTAACCCTTCAGGTGCTTCACAGCAGCAGAAGCAACATGGAAGGAAAAAATTAACATTTAACTTTTTAGTCACAAAAATGATCTTTTAGCAACAATTTTTTTATTTTCCCAAGGGTAAAAAGAGAAACTGGACACCAAAAGTTATTGTACAATTTGTCTTGAGTACGCCGATACCCCATATGTGGGGGGGAACCACTGTTTGGGCGCACGACAGGGCTCGGAAGGGAAGGAGCGCCATTTGACTTTTTCAATGAAAAATTGGCTCCAATCTTTAGCGGACACCATGATGCGTTTGGAGAGCCCCTGTGTGCCTAAACATTGGAGCTCCCCCACAAGTGACCCCATTTCGGAAACTAGACCCCCCAAGGAACTTATCTAGATGCATAGTGAGCACTTTGAACCCCCAGGTGCTTCACAAATTGATCCGTAAAAATAAAAAAGTACTTTTTTTTCACCAAAAATTTCTTTTAGCCTCAATTTGTTCATTTCCACATGGGCAAAAGGATAAAATGGATCCTAAAATATGTTGGGCAATTTTTCCGGAGAACACCGATACCTCACACGTGGGGGTAAACCACTGTTTGTGCACACGGCAGGGCTCGGAAGGGAAGGAGCGCCATTTGACTTTTGAATGAAAAATTAGCTCCAATTGTTAGCGGACACTATATCATGTTTGGAGAGCCCCTGTGTGCCTAAACATTGGAGCTCCTCCACATGTGACCCCATTTTGGAAACTAGACCCCCCAAGGAGCTTAGCTAGATGCATAGTGAGCACTTTGAACCCCCAGGTGCTTCACAAATTGATCCGTAAAAATGAAAAAGTACTTTTTTTCTTCGCAAAAAAATTCTTTTAGCCTCAATTTGTTCATTTCCACATGAGCAACAGGATAAAATGGATCCTAAAATTTATTGGGCAATTTCTCCTGAGTACACTGATACCTCACATTTGGGGGTAAACCACTGTTTGGGCACACGGCAGGGCTCAGAAGGGAAGGAGCGCCATTTGACTTTTTGAATGAAAAATTAGCTCCAATCGTTAGCGGACGCCATGTCACGTTTGGAGAGCCCCTGTGTGCCTAAACATTGGAGCTCCCCCACAAGTGACCCCATTTTGGAAACTAGACCCCCCAAGGAACTTATCTAGATGTGCGGTGACCACTTTAAACCCCCAAGTGCTTCACAGAAGTTTATAACGCAGAGCCGTGAAAATAAAAAATCATTTTTCTTTCCTCAAAAATGATGTTTTAGCAAGCAATTTTTTATTTTCACAAGGGTAACAGGAGAAATTGGACCCCAATAGTTGATGCCCAGTTTGTCCTGAGTATGCTGGTACCCCATATGTGGGGGTAAACCACTGTTTGGGCGCACGTCGGGGCTCGGAAGGGAGGGAGCACCATTTGACTTTTTGAACGCAAGATTGGCTGGAATCAATGGTGGCGCCATGTTGCGTTTGGAGACCCCTGATGTGCCTAAACAGTGGAAACCCCTGAATTCTAATTCCAACACTAACCCAAACACACCCCTAACCCTAATCCCAACTCTAGCCATAACCCTAATCACAACCCTAACCCCAACACAATCCTAACGACAACCCTAACCCCAACACACCCCTAACCCTAATCCCAACCATAACCCAACCCTAACCACAACCCTAACCCCAACACACCCCTAACCCTAACCTTAACCACAAGCCTATAATAATTATAGGGGATAACTCAGGAGACTCTTTGCATGGAACAAGACAACTACACAACACAGTTTTGTAAGTGGTAAAGTCTATATTATCACATGATGATTCAAACGGGTGCAGAGAGAAACTCAAGTCCACAACACTTGGTGTAAATATTAAACGCAATTTAGCAGTCTATAGGAAACTTCAGAGGAAAATGCAATCAAGCAGAAAGTCTATGAAGCACAGTTATTCTTGAGGATAATTGACACGAATAAATCCTTGTCTTAGTCCAAACACAGATAGATAAGCTTATAAGGCAGTTCAAATAATATCTGAGCTCAACCAGGGAAGCCTGGTTAATAGTCTCAGGTTTTTGCAGAGCAGCAAACGCTTACATGTCCAGCAAATGCAGATGGAAGTAAATACGAGCAGGAGATGAAGGAGGATTACTGGAACTGTGTCAGGACTCTGAATATTTTTTACCTTTTGTGCATTACTGCCCTTTTCCAATATGGCGTCTTTGGTCTCATGTGCACTGTGTCTCCTGCTATAAAACTCCACCCCAGCCTTCAGTCTGTGCTAGAGTATTCTGCCTTGCATCCAGCTCCTGACCTCTGATTACTCCCTGGCTATACACCTGCTCCTGTGACCTGTGTGGTGATCCTACTACTCTGTTCTGAGTTCCTGCTGCATACACAAGTTTCCAGTAATCCTCCTTCATCTGCTGTTCGTGTTTACTTACATCTGCATTTGCTGGTCATGTAAGCTGTTGCTGCTTTGCAATAACCTGAGACTATTAACCAGGCCTCCCTGGTTGAGCTAAGATATGATTTGAACTGCCTAATAAGCATATCTATCTGTGACTGGACTAAGACAAGGATTCATTCGTGTCAAGTATCCTCAAGAATAACTGTGCTTCATAGACTTTCTGCTTGATTGCATTTTCCGGTGAAGTTTCCTATAGACTGCTAAGCTGCGTTTATTATTTGCACCAAGTGTTGTGGACTTGAGTTTCTCTCTGCACCTGTTTGAATCACCGTGTGATAATATAGACTTTACCACTTATAAAACTGTGTCCTGTAGTTGTCTTGTTCCACGCAAAGAGTCTCCTGAGTTATCCCCTATAATTATTACAGGATACTCTAGCCTAAAAAAAAAAGGAGACTGCTGGAACAATGACTGCAGAAAGCAAATTAGAGCAGGTGTTTTCCATAATTAGATCACTGCAGAAAGATGTGGAAGGTCTGCAAAAGAAGTTTGGAAGCTTTGAACACAACAAGTGTTTGGACAAACTTTGCAGGACTTGAGCAACCGCATGGCAGCCCAGGAAAACAAACTTGCTGGCATAGAGTCCCAGTATGGACGGGCTTTTCAGGACATAAGCACGCAAATAGCTGCACAAGTGACTTTACCCTCTGGGCAACCGCCACCAGCTGGCCCACCTAAGTTGCCCCCATTCAGATTTAATGGTGATCACAACAAATTTCGTGGCTTTGTGAATCAATGTATGCTATATTTTGATGTGCATGCTGACTGTTTTCCTACTGATAGATCCAAAGTATTGTGTGTAATAATGCTACTGACCTCACGAGCGCTTGCCTGGGCGAATCCGATGATTGAGTCTCGTGACCCACCGTTAAATGACTTGCATGATTTCTTGGCCGCTATGGCATTAATGTTTGATGACCCTAATCGCCGTGCAACCGCTGAATCTGCTTTGTTGTCTTTACGCCAGGCTAAACGTTCTGTTATTGAGTATGCCACTGAATTCAGGAGATTGGCGGTAGATACCAATTGGGACAGTTATGCACAATTGCCTATTTTTAAAAGGGGTCTGTCTAGTATTGTAAAAGATGAACTAGCCCGCTCTGAGTCACCACAAGAGCTAGAGACATTTATACAGCATTGTGTGCGCATAGACATTCGCCTTACTGAGCGTAGGCAGGAGAAATTTGCTGCATATAACCGTGTTTCTAACTTTTCCCTTCCTTCCAAAAAGCCTGCAGGTAAAACCTCTCGGGAGGTGGAGGAGGTGTCCATGCAAATTGATTACGTTCAGAGGCACGAGATCAATGAGCGCCGGGAGCATTGCCTGCGTGAAAGTCTATTGTTTCTACTGCGGCCAGTCTGACCACTTCTTGATCAATTGTCCTAAGTGTCCTAGACGGCCTAACAAGGTGCTAGCAGCAATATAGGAGTATGACAACTGTGATGATGAATCTGACATCTCTGAATGTAGCCTGCCTTTAAACGCTGTATTCCATTCACTTTCTATGACTTCACCCCCCAAGGAGCTGAAGGAAAAGAACTCTCACTGTTCTCTCCCTATTAAAATCCTGTGTTCAGGACAGCGGATTCCCAGTTCAGCTATGATTGACTCTGGTGCAGGTGGCAATTTCATGGATATCGCATTTGCCAAGGAACATGGTATTAAAATTCAGCAAAGGGCCTCTCCAATTACCATGGAAACAGTGGATGGGTCACTTTTAATCTCTGGGCCTGTGGATCAGGAGACCGTACCCCTTGAAATTTAAAATCCTGTGTTCAGGACAGCGGATTCCCAGTTCAGCTATGATTGACTCTGGTGCAGGTGGCAATTTCATGGATATCGCATTTGCCAAGGAACATGGTATTAAAATTCAGCAAAGGGCCTCTCCAATTACCATGGAAACAGTGGATGGGTCACTTTTAATCTCTGGGCCTGTGGATCAGGAGACCGTACCCCTTGAAATTTTGTTGGAGCCTAAGCATCAGGAGTAACTTTCTTTCTTGCTAATTTCTTCTCCTCATTTTCCTGTGATTTTAGGCATTCCTTGGTTGCGTTCTCAGAACCCAATTATCAACTGGGAGACCAAGGAGATTATCTTCCCAACAAGGAGCTACTCAGCGTTAACAGAAGCTGTCCCTGAGTCCACGGCTACGGAACCACATGTACAGGTGTTTTCTTTACCTCCAGCTTATAGAGTTCTCTGACATCTGTGACAAGAAGAATGCAGATCAGCTTCCTCCACACAGGCATTATGACTGTCCCATTGAGCTGCTTCCTGGGGCAGCTATTCCTTTTGGTAACATATACCCTTTGGCGGCACCTGAGCTTCAAGCCTTAAAAGAGTATATTGATGAAAATCTGGCCAAAGGCTTCATACGTCTTTCTTCCTCACCAGCAGGGGCACCTATCTTTTTTGTAAAGAAGAAGGATGGGACCCTGAGACCCTGTGTTGACTATCGAGAACTCAATAAGGTAACCGTACGAAACCGTTACCCTTTGCCTCTGATTCCCTAATTACTGGAAAGAGTCCGCCATGCGAAGGTATTCTCTAAACTGGATCTTCATGGGGCTTATAATTTGGTGCGTATTCGTCCAGGGGATGAGTGGAAGACAGCATTCAGATGCCGGTATGGACACTTTGAATCTCTTGTGATGCCCTTCGGGCTTTGTAACGCCCCTGCAACATTTCATCACCTTGCTAATTACATTTTCAGAGATTTGTTGGACCAGTTTGTACTGATCTATTTGGACGATATACTAATCTTTTCTGACTCTCTAAAGGAACATGAAGAACATGTCAAAACTGTTTTAAGACGTCTGAAAGAGAACCATCTGTATATTAAGCCGGAGAAATGCGAGTTCCATCGCTCTGAGATACAGTTCTTAGGTTATATCATCTCTCCCCAGGGGCTGAACATGGAATCTGGTAAGATTCAGGCTATCCTTGACTGGCCGGTACCCAAGAACGTTAAGGAGGTCCAACGTTTTATTGGTTTTGCAAATTTCTACAGACGCTTCATTCAAAATTTTTCTGATATTGTCCGTCCCACTACTTCCTTGACAAAGAAGGAAAAGCCCTTTAAGTGGTCAACACAGGCTCAAGAAGCTTTTGATCAGCTTAAAGTCTGTTTCACATCAGTACCGCTGTTGATACACCCAGATCCAACACTTCCTTTCATTGTGGAGGTGGACGCTTCTGATAATGCTTTGGGGGCTATTCTCTCCCAAAGAACTGGAGAGAAGGGTCTGCTACATCCTTGTGCTTTCTTTTCCCGTAGACTAACCTCAGCAGAGAAGAATTACGACGTGGGAGACAAGGAATTGCTGGCTATTATTGCGGCTTTCAAATAATGGAGACATCATGTGCAAGGAGCTACACAACAGATCATAGTGCTAACTGACCATCGCAATCTAGAGTTCCTTAGATCCGCTAGATGTCTTTCTCCTCGTCAGGCTCGTTGGAACTTATTTTTAAATCAATTTAACTTTGTTATCTCGTACCGTCCAGGTTCTCGTAATTGGAAGGCTGATGCTTTATCCCAAATCCATGCTGCGGATTCCGTACCTGGAGCCCCGTCCAAGACCATTCTATCTGATGCCAATTTCATCGGAGTTATCCACGATCAGGACTTGTCGAAGGAGGGCAGGGAGGCCTATGAAGGTGATATATTTCTGGCCAACCCACCTATGGATATTAATCTTGTCTTTAAGGGTGGCATGTGGTTCAGAGATCGACGTATCTACGTTCCCGAGGTCGTCCGTCTGCAGATCCTCAAGTTGGTACATGACTCCAAGTTGGCTGGTCACAGGGGGGTAGAGAAGAAGGCACAAGAGTTCCTGAGCCGATTCTTCTGGTGGCCAACTTGCCTGAAGGATACCAAGGACTATGTTCTTTCTTGCGAGGTATGTGCCCATTACAAGACTCCTCATGTGGCACCTACAGGTCTTTTACAACCATTATCTGTTCCGTCCCACCCTTGGGTGTCTATATCAATGGACTTTATTGTGGAGCTGCCTACATCGGGGGGCATGAATACAATCATGGTGGTAGTTGATCGCCTGACTAAAGCTGCTCATTTTGTTCCGTGCACCGGCCTCCCCTCAGCTAAAGATACAGTGAACTTGGTTATACAGAATGTCTTTCGGTTGCACGGGGTTCCGGATGAGATCATCTCTGACCGTGGAGTACAGTTCACTTCAAGATTCTGGAAGGGGTTTTGCTCTGCACTCAATATTAATGTCTGTCTCTCTTCTGCTTACCATCCCCAGACAAATGGTCAGACTGAGCGTACCAACCAGACGCTGGAACAATATCTAAGATGTTATGTCAGCCATCTCCAGGATGATTGGTTGGAGTGGTTGCCGTTAGGCGAATTTTCATATAATAATTCTCAGAGCGCCTCCACTAAATTTACACCTTTCTTTGCCAATCTGGGTTATCATCCGTGTATTTTACCTAGGTCTCCAATTAATTATCCGGTTCCGGCAGTGGAGGAAAGGCTGACTGCGATAAGACAGAATCTGGAGGTTCTGAAGGAATCCCTGACCACAGCTCAAGAACGTTATAAGAGATTGGCTGATAGATTCCGTAAACCTGCACCCATGTTCAAGGTAGGAGATTCCATGTGGTTAGCAACTAAGAATCTGAAGTTAAACGTTCCTTCACAAAAACTTGGACAGAAATTCATTGGCCCTTTCAAGATCAACTGTATTGTGAGCTCCGTGGCCTGCCGGCTGAAGCTGCCTAGGACAATGAAGGTACACCCAGTTTTTCATGTATCTTTACTAAAGCCTGTATCTCCTAATACCTTCCAGGGACGTGTTGTGCCACCTCCGCAGCCTGTGGTGATTGATGGGCAAGAACAATTTGTGGTGGAGGAAATTGTTGATTCCAGGATTCGCAGGAATCGGCTCCACTATCTGATAAGATGGCAGGGATACCTCCCTGAGGAAGACTCTTGGGAACCTGTAAAAAACATCAATGCCCAACAGAAGATTTCTCGTTTTCATCAGAGATTCCCTGAGAAACCAGGTCCAGGATCGTCCTGAGGCCGCTTCTAAGGAGGGAGTAATGTCAGGACTCTGAACATTTTTTACCTTTTGTGCATTACTGCCCTTTTCCAAGATGGCGTCTTTGGTCTCATGTGCACTGTGTCTCCTGCTATAAAACTCCACCCCAGCCTTCAGTCTGTGCTAGAGTATTCTGCCTTGCATCCAGCTCCTGACCTCTGATTACTCCCTGGCTATACACCTGCTCCTGTGAACCTGTGTGGTGATCCTGCTACTCTGTTCTGAGTTCCTGCTGCATACACAAGTTTCCAGTAATCCTCCTTCATCTGCTGTTCGTATTTACTTCCATCTGCATTTGCTGGTCATGTAAGCTGTTGCTGCTTTGCAATAACCTGAGACTATTAACCAGGCCTCCCTGGTTGAGCTAAGATATGATTTGAACTCCCTAATAAGCATATCTATCTGTGCCTGGACTAAGACAAGGATTCATTCATGTCAAGTATCCTCAAGAACAACTGTGCTTCATAGACTTTCTGCTTGATTGCATTTTCCTCTGAAGTTTCCTATAGACTGCTAAGCTGCGTTTATTATTTGCACCAAGTGTTGTGGACTTGAGTTTCTCTCTGCACCAGTTTGAATCACCGTGTGATAATATAGACTTTACCACTTATAAAACTGTGTCCTGTAGTTGTCTTGTTCCACGCAAAGAGTCTCCTGCGTTATCCCTTATAATTATTACAAACTGGTGTATGCAGCAGGAACTCAGAGCAGAGTAACAGGATCACCACACAGGTTCACAGGAGCAGGTATATAGCCAGGGAGTAATCAAAGGTCAGGAGCTGGATGCAAGGCAGAATACTCTAGCACAGACTGAAGGCTGGGGTGGAGTTTTATAGCAGGAAGACACTGTGCACATGAGACCAAAGACGCCATCTTGGAAAAGGGCAGTAATGCACAAAAGGTAAAAAATGTTCAGAGTCCTGACAAAGCCTAATCTTAACCCTATTTCCAACCCTAGCCCTAAATCCAACCCTAACTCTAATTCCAACCCTAACCGTAAGGCTATGTGCCCACGTTGCGGATTCGTGTGAGATTTTTACGCAGCATTTTTGAAAAATCCGCAGGTAAAAGGCTCTGCGTTTTACCTGCGAAATTACCGCAGATTTCGAGTGTTTTTTGTGCGGATTTCACCTGCGGATTCCTATTGAGGAACAGGTGTAAAATGCTGCGGAATACGCACAAAGAATTGACATGCTGCGGAAAATACAACGCAGCGTTTCCGCGCAGTATTTTCCCCACCATGGGCACAGCGAATTTGGTTTTCCATAGGTTTCCCTGGCACTGTAAACCTGATGGAAAACTGCTACGAATCCGCAGCCAAATCCGCACCGTGTGCACATAGCCTAATTCTAAGGGTACGTGCACATGCTGCAGAAAACGCTGCGGATCCGCAGCGTTTCTGCAGCTGCGGGTCCGCAGCAGTTTCCCATGAGTTTATAGTTCAATGTGAACCTATGGGAAACAAAAAACGCTGTGCACATGCTGCGGAAAAAACTGTGCGGAAACGCAGCAGTTTACATTCCGCAGCATGTCACGTCTTTCTGCGGATTCCGCAGCAGTTTTACAGCTGCTCCTATAGAAAACCGTAGTTGTAAAACCGCAGTGAAATCCGCAGAAAAGCCGCGGTAAATCCGCGATAAATCTGCAGCGGTTTTGCACTGCGGATTTATCAAATCCGCTGCGGAAAAATCCGCAGAGGACCAGAATACATGTGCACATAGCCTTACCCTAACCCTAATTCTAACCCTAGCCCTAACACTAACCCTAGTTCTAACCCTAGTTCTAACCCTAACCCTAGTGGAAAAATAAAATAAATATATTTTCTTCATTTTATTATTGTCACTACCTATGGGGGTGATAAAGTGGGGGGGTTAATTTACTATTTTTTTTATTTTGATCACTGTGATAGGTTTCATCACAGTGATCAAAACGTACATGGAATGAATCTGCCGGCCGGCAGATTCGGCGGGCGCACTGCGCATGCGTCCGCCATTTTGGAAGATGGCGGCTCCCATGGAACAGACGGACAGACACCGGGAGGCTCGGTAAGTATGAGGGGGGGGGATCGGAGCACAGGGGGGGATCGGAGCACGGGGGGTGGGATCGGAGCACGGGGGGAGCGGACAGAAAGACGGGGGAGCGGAGCACAGGACGGAGGACTGGGGAGGAGATCGGTGGCGGTGGGGGGGGGGGGGGCAGATCAGGGTTTCCAGCCATGGCCGATGATATTGCAGCATCGGCCATGGCTGGATTGTAATATTTCACCACTTTTCATAGGTGAAATATTACAAATTGCTCTGATTGGCTGTTGAAAGTGCAACAGCAAATCAGAGCGATCGTTGCCACGTGGGGGCAAAGCCACCCCCCCCCCCCCCGGGCTAAAGTACCACTCCCCCTGTCCCTGCAGATCGGGTGAAATTGGAGTTAACCCTTTCACCCGATCTGCAGGGACGCGATCCCTCCATGACGCCACAAAAGCGTCACAGGTCGGATTGGCACCGACTTTCATGACGCCTACGTGGCGTCACAGGTCGGGAAGGGGTTAAACTACAAATTGGCACTCTGCATAGAATTGATGGAAATATGAATGCTACCATGTACAAGGATATACTGGATAATGTAATGCTGCTACATGGTAAAACCAAAGTAGGCAGTTCGCTTGTTGCAATGGCCAAGCCAATCACTTGATTTAAACCCTATAGAGCACCTTTGGGATAAGTTAGAGTGACGAGTTGGGGCCTGTACCCATAGCAATAAAGAATAATTATTTGCAGAATTGCAAAATGGAATGGGGCAAGATCTCTCAGGATGTCCTAAATAGCCTAGTGGTTTCAATGCCCCGTCGGTGTGGTGCACTAATTAAAGCAAGTGGTTATGCTACAAAATACTAAGTTATGGCATTGTAAACAATGAATTACTCTCTATGTTGTGATCAGCAATAGTATATGTAAAACTTTTGGCAGTCAGTTTTCTCTCATTAAATGACCATACCTATATTCTAAAACATTTTGGTTAAAACTTGCATGATGACAACGTTATGCACTTTCAATTCATCACCAGGAAAACTGCATCATAACAACTAGAGAAGGGCGGACAGTTACAAAAGGTTTGGGTTCAGGTACCAGAACAGTACCCGGACCCGAACCCCATTCACTTGAATGGGGGGCCCCCAACATCCAATGTCTGCCGCGATGTCATGTGCATGACAGAGCTGCAAACACCACTTCTGATCGACAATAAAATCATCACCGCCGGTCAGACAGGCGCAGTTCCCACGCTGTCAAATGATATGCTATGATCGGAGGTATAAAGTTTTCTACTGCTCCCATCACCTAACGCCTACTGGCTCTAATAACAGTGAGAGCAGTAGCGGCTGATGGGAGTATTCATCAGCTGGCGCCTACGCCGTAAATAATTTTTTTTTTTTTAAATGCCATGGGTTCCACTGCATTTTTGATAACCAGCCAGTCAACACACAGTTGCGGGTTGCAACCCTCAGCTGTCAGTTTAGCAAGTAGGGTTATCAAGAAGAGAGGGGTCCCCACTCTGATTTTTTAAATTATTAAAATAATAAAACAAACGGCATGGGGTCCCCCCCATTTTAAACAACCAGTCATGCTAAAGCAGACAGCTGGGGGCCAGTATTCTCAGGCTGGTAAGGGGCCCTGGATAATGCCCCCCCCAGACCAAAAGAATTGCAGCCCGTAGCTGCCCAGAAAAGGCACATCTAATAGATGCGCCAATTCTGGCGATTTGGCCTGGCTCTTCCCACTTGCCCTGTAGCGGTGGCAAGTGGGGTTCATATTTGTGGGGTTGAGGTCACCTCTGTATTGTCAGGTTCCATCATGCCCACGGCTTAGCAATGGAGAGGCATCTATAAGACACCTACCCATTACTAATCCTACAGTTGTATGGTAAATAAAGACACAGTCAGAATAAAAAGTAATTTATTTGAAATAAAACAAAACACACTTTTCCATTTTTATTTAAAAATAAACACAGTTATACTCACCTAACGCCTAATTCTACTGAATCCCTCATCTCCTGTAATAAAACAAAAATAAAAAACAACAATCTCCTTCACCTGTCCGTTGTTTTGTCCCATACAGTAATCCAAGTCTGGGGATAAACAGTTTTCAACCTGGACAGTCCGAAGATGCGACCATCCAGGCTGAAATCCATTGATGAATAAGCTGCTGCAAGCGCAGCCTCAGTGACATACTCGAGGTTACCGCAGGTCATTGGGGCTGCGTTTCCAGCCGGGCTGAACTGAGATGACCTGGGAGAGATCCCTGCTAGGACAGTGAGAAACAGTCTCACGGTGCAGAGGTGAGTTCACTGCAGGTCACCGGGAGAATTTCACTGCGTTGAATTTGAACTGCGGTGAACTCGCCTCTGCACCATGAGACTTTTTCTCAACTGTAGGGTTGAGCGAAACGGGTCGATCATTTTCAAAAGTCGCCGACTTTTGGCTAAGTCGGCGTCTCATGAAACCCGATCTGACCCCTGTGCTTGTCGGCCATGCGGTACGCGACTTTCGCGCCAAAGTCGCGTTTCAATGACGCGAAAAGCGCCATTTCTCAGCCAATGAAGGTGAACGCAGAGTGTGGGCAGCGTGATGACATAGATCCTGGTCCCCACCATCTTAGAGAAGGGCATTGCAGTGATTGGCTTGCTGTCTGCGGCGTCACAGGGGCTATAAAGGGGCGTTCCCGCCGACCGCCATCTTACTGCTGCTGATCTGAGCTTAGGGACAGGTTGCTGCCGCTTCGTCAGAAGCAGGGAGAGCGTTAGGCAGGGTCCACTAACCACCAAACCGCTTGTGCTGCAGCGATTTCCACTGTCCAACACCACCTTCGGTGTGCAGGGACTGTGGAAGCTATTTTTTTTTTTTTTTCCCCTCAGCGCTGTAGCTCATTGGGCTGCCCTAGAAGGCTCCGTGATAGCTGTATTGCTGTGTGTACGCCACTGTGGAAACCAACTGCTTTTTTCAAAGCACATATCCTCTTGTTCCTTCCTTTCTGCACAGCTATCTTTTTTGTTTGTCCACACTTTTTATTTAATTTGTGCATCAGTCCACTCCTATTGCTGCCTGCCATACCTGGCTTAGATTACTGCAGGGAGATAGTAATTGTAGGACAGTTTTTTTTTTTGTTTTGTTTTTTTTTGTGGGAGATTAAGATTGGCATTTCTGCTACAGTGCCATCCCTGTGTGTGCCATCTCTCACTGAGTGGGCCATAGAAAGCCTATTTATTTTTTCCGTGATTTGTGTTCTAAAATCTACCTCAACACAAAAACACTACATCAATCAGTGGGAGAAAAATATTGGCCTCAGTCAGGGCTTGTGTGCCACTGCTGTGTGTGCTATCTCTCATTCAGTGGGCTATAGCAAGCCTATTTTTTTTTTTTTTTTTTTAATATTATTTGGTTTCTAAAGTCTCCCTGAAAAAAAAAAAAAACCTAAAAAAACAGTGGGAGAGTAATATTGCCCTTTCAGCTTGTGTGCCAGTCTTGACTCCTGGGTGTGCCACCTCTCTCCCTCTCATTCAGTGGGCCATAGAAAGCCTATTTATTTTTTTTTTTAAATATTATTGGGTTTCTAAAGTCTCCCTTAAAAAACAAAAAATACATAAAAAAACAGTGGGAGAGTAATATTGCCCTTTCAGCTTGTGTGCCAGTCTTGACTCCTGGGTGTGCCACCTCTCTCCCTTTCATTCAGTGGGCCATAGAAAGCCTATTTATTTTTTCCGTGATTTGTGTTCTAAATTCTACCTCAACACAAAAACACTACATCAATCAGTGGGAGAAAAATATTGGCCTCAGTCAGGGCTTGTGTGCCACTGCTGTGTGTGCTATCTCTCATTCAGTGGGCTATAGCAAGCCTATTTTTTTTTTTTTTTTTTAATATTATTTGGTTTCTAAAGTCTCCCTGAAAAAAAAAAAAAAACCTAAAAAAACAGTGGGAGAGTAATATTGCCCTTTCAGCTTGTGTGCCAGTCTTGACTCCTGGGTGTGCCACCTCTCTCCCTCTCATTCAGTGGGCCATAGAAAGCCTATTTTTTTTTTTTTTTAAATATTATTGGGTTTCTAAAGTCTCCCTTAAAAAACAAAAAATACATAAAAAAACAGTGGGAGAGTAATATTGCCCTTTCAGCTTGTGTGCCAGTCTTGACTCCTGGGTGTGCCACCTCTCTCTCTCATTCAGTGGGCCATAGAAAGGCTATTTTTTTTTTTGGTTTTTTTAATATTATTTGGTTTCTAAAGTCTCCCTGAAAAAAAAAAAAAAACCTAAAAAAACAGTGGGAGAGTAATATTGCCCTTTCAGCTTGTGTGCCAGTCTTGACTCCTGGGTGTGCCACCTCTCTCCCTCTCATTCAGTGGGCCATAGAAAGCCTATTTATTTTTTTTTTTAAATATTATTGGGTTTCTAAAGTCTCCCTTAAAAAACAAAAAATACATAAAAAAACAGTGGGAGAGTAATATTGCCCTTTCAGCTTGTGTGCCAGTCTTGACTCCTGGGTGTGCCACCTCTCTCATTCAGTGGGCCATAGAAAGCCTATTTATTTTTTCCGTGATTTGTGTTCTAAATTCTACCTCAACACAAAAACACTACATCAATCAGTGGGAGAAAAATATTGGCCTCAGTCAGGGCTTGTGTGCCACTGCTGTGTGTGCTATCTCTCATTCAGTGGGCTATAGCAAGCCTATTTTTTTTTTTTTTTTTTTAATATTATTTGGTTTCTAAAGTCTCCCTGAAAAAAAAAAAAAACCTAAAAAAACAGTGGGAGAGTAATATTGCCCTTTCAGCTTGTGTGCCAGTCTTGACTCCTGGGTGTGCCACCTCTCTCCCTCTCATTCAGTGGGCCATAGAAAGCCTATTTTTTTTTTTTTTTTAATATTATTGGGTTTCTAAAGTCTCCCTTAAAAAACAAAAAATACATAAAAAAACCGTGGGAGAGTAATATTGCCCTTTCAGCTTGTGTGCCAGTCTTGACTCCTGGGTGTGCCACCTCTCTCTCTCATTCAGTGGGCCATAGAAAGGCTATTTTTTTTTTTGGTTTTTTTAATATTATTTGGTTTCTAAAGTCTCCCTGAAAAAAAAAAAAAAAACCTAAAAAAACAGTGGGAGAGTAATATTGCCCTTTCAGCTTGTGTGCCAGTCTTGACTCCTGGGTGTGCCACCTCTCTCATTCAGTGGGCCATAGAAAGCCTATTTATTTTTTCCGTGATTTGTGTTCTAAATTCTACCTCAACACAAAAACACTACATCAATCAGTGGGAGAAAAATATTGGCCTCAGTCAGGGCTTGTGTGCCACTGCTGTGTGTGCTATCTCTCATTCAGTGGGCTATAGCAAGCCTATTTTTTTTTTTTTTTTTTAATATTATTTGGTTTCTAAAGTCTCCCTGAAAAAAAAAAAAAAAACTAAAAAAACAGTGGGAGAGTAATATTGCCCTTTCAGCTTGTGTGCCAGTCTTGACTCCTGGGTGTGCCACCTCTCTCCCTCTCATTCAGTGGGCCATAGAAAGCCTATTTATTTTTTTTTTAAATATTATTGGGTTTCTAAAGTCTCCCTTAAAAAACAAAAAATACATAAAAAAACAGTGGGAGAGTAATATTGCCCTTTCAGCTTGTGTGCCAGTCTTGACTCCTGGGTGTGCCACCTCTCTCATTCAGTGGGCCATAGAAAGCCTATTTATTTTTTCCGTGATTTGTGTTCTAAATTCTACCTCAACACAAAAACACTACATCAATCAGTGGGAGAAAAATATTGGCCTCAGTCAGGGCTTGTGTGCCACTGCTGTGTGTGCTATCTCTCATTCAGTGGGCTATAGCAAGCCTATTTTTTTTTTTTTTTTAATATTATTTGGTTTCTAAAGTCTCCCTGAAAAAAAAAAAAAAACCTAAAAAAACAGTGGGAGAGTAATATTGCCCTTTCAGCTTGTGTGCCAGTCTTGACTCCTGGGTGTGCCACCTCTCTCTCTCATTCAGTGGGCCATAGAAAGGCTATTTTTTTTTTGTTTTTTTAATATTATTTGGTTTCTAAAGTCTCCCTGAAAAAAAAAAAAAAAACCTAAAAAAACAGTGGGAGAGTAATATTGCCCTTTCAGCTTGTGTGCCAGTCTTGACTCCTGGGTGTGCCACCTCTCTCATTCAGTGGGCCATAGAAAGCCTATTTATTTTTTTTTTTAAATATTATTTGGTTTCTAAAGTCTCCCTGAAAAAAAAAAAACACCTAAAAAAACAGTGGGAGAGTAATATTGCCCTTTCAGCTTGTGTGCCAGTCTTGACTCCTGGGTGTGCCACCTCTCTCCCTCTCATTCAGTGGGCCATAGAAAGCCTATTTATTTTTTTTTTAAAATATTATTGGGTTTCTAAAGTCTCCCTTAAAAAACAAAAAATACATAAAAAAACAGTGGGAGAGTAATATTGCCCTTTCAGCTTGTGTGCCAGTCTTGACTCCTGGGTGTGCCACCTCTCTCATTCAGTGGGCCATAGAAAGCCTATTTATTTTTTCCGTGATTTGTGTTCTAAATTCTACCTCAACACAAAAACACTACATCAATCAGTGGGAGAAAAATATTGGCCTCAGTCAGGGCTTGTGTGCCACTGCTGTGTGTGCTATCTCTCATTCAGTGGGCTATAGCAAGCCTATTTTTTTTTTTTTTTTTTTAATATTATTTGGTTTCTAAAGTCTCCCTGAAAAAAAAAAAAAACCTAAAAAAACAGTGGGAGAGTAATATTGCCCTTTCAGCTTGTGTGCCAGTCTTGACTCCTGGGTGTGCCACCTCTCTCCCTCTCATTCAGTGGGCCATAGAAAGCCTATTTATTTTTTTTTTTAAATATTATTGGGTTTCTAAAGTCTCCCTTAAAAAACAAAAAATACATAAAAAAACAGTGGGAGAGTAATATTGCCCTTTCAGCTTGTGTGCCAGTCTTGACTCCTGGGTGTGCCACCTCTCTCATTCAGTGGGCCATAGAAAGCCTATTTATTTTTTCCGTGATTTGTGTTCTAAATTCTACCTCAACACAAAAACACTACATCAATCAGTGGGAGAAAAATATTGGCCTCAGTCAGGGCTTGTGTGCCACTGCTGTGTGTGCTATCTCTCATTCAGTGGGCTATAGCAAGCCTATTTTTTTTTTTTTTTTTTTAAATATTATTGGGTTTCTAAAGTCTCCCTTAAAAAACAAAAAATACATAAAAAAACAGTGGGAGAGTAATATTGCCCTTTCAGCTTGTGTGCCAGTCTTGACTCCTGGGTGTGCCACCTCTCTCTCTCTAATTGTGGGCCATAGAAAGCCTTTTTTAAGATTTTAAAACAATGAGGAAGTCTGGTGCAAGAGGTCGTCGTGGGCGTTCATTGTCAGCTGGTAATGATGGTAGTGGTAGTGGAGCATCAGGTGGTCGTGGGGATAAAAATATTCCACCTAAGTCTGGAGCTGTGGAGCCAGTTTCGTCGTCAGGCTACACAAGGCCTCGAACGCTCTCTTTTCTGGGAGTAGGAAAACCGCTTTTAAAGGCGGAGCAGCAACAGCAAGTTTTGGCTTACATTGCAGACTCAGCCTCTAGCTCTTTTGCCTCCTCTTCCGAAACTGGTAAATGTAAAAGCAGCGCGTCGCTTGTGGATGTTCACGGTCAGGGACAAGTCGCTTCCTTGTCCTCCTCAGCAAAAACTACAACAAGAGAGAAGGATGCAGCAGGCGACACAACGGGTCACTCCATGGAGCTCTTTACACATACCGTCCCTGGCTTAGAAAGTGAAACATTTAACAGGCCATGCCCATTACAAGTATATTCTGACATGGAGTGCACTGATGCACAGCCACAGCCAGAGTACTATGCTGCTCCTTTGACTCAGACCACCACATTGCCCTCTCAGGGTACAGATCCACAATCAGACCCTGATGAGACTATGTTGCCCCGCCACGAACGCTATACCACCGACCGACACAGTGACACAGACGAAGTTGCACACGAGCTCGAAGAGGAGGTAATAGATGACCCAGTTATTGACCCCGATTGGCAGCCATTGGGGGAACAGGGTGCAGGCGGCAGTAGTTCAGAAGCGGAGGTGGAGGAGGGGCCGCAGCAGGCATCAACATCGCAACAGGTTCCATCTGCCGGGCCCGTATCTGGCCCAAAACGCGTGTCAAAGCCAAAACCTGTTGGAGCACAGCGTTGCCATCCGGTTAAAGCTCAGTCTGCAATCCCTGAAAAGGGATCCGAGTCTAGGAAGAGTGCAGTCTGGCATTTTTTTAAACAACATCCAACTGATCAGCGCAAAGTCATCTGTCAAAAATGTTCAACTAGCTTAAGCAGAGGTCAGAATCTGAAAAGTCTAAATACTAGTTGCATGCATAGACACTTAACCACCATGCATTTTCAAGCCTGGACTAACTACCAAACGTCCCTCAAGGTTGTAGCACCCTCGGCCAATGAAGCTAGTCAGCAACGCAACATCCCTTCCGTCACTGTAAGGCCACCATTTTCCGCACCACCGGCAGTATCTGTGCAGGTTTCTTTGCCAGCCAAAAGCAGTCAGGGTCAGGGAATCACCAGTTTTGTAGGAGGAAATATTGCATCTAGGGCACCGGCGGAAACAATACCGTCTCCAACCGTCTCTCAGTCTGCCATGTACACCGGCACACCCGAAAGTTCCACGATCTCCAGCTCTCCAGTCCAGCTCACCCTACATGAGACTCTGGTTAGAAAAAGGAAGTACTTATCCTCGCATCCGCGTACACAGGGTTTTAACGCCCACATAGCTAGACTAATCTCGTTAGAGATGATGCCCTACCGGTTAGTTGAAAGCGAAGCTTTCAAAGCCCTGATGGAGTACGCTGAACCACGATACGAGCTGCCCAGTCGACACTTTTTTTCCAGAAAAGCCATCCCAGCCCTGCACCAGCATGTTAAACAGCGCATCGTCCATGCACTCAGGCAATCTGTGAGTACAAAGGTGCACCTGACTACAGATGCATGGACCAGTAGGCATGGCCAGGGACGTTATGTGTCCATCACGGCACACTGGGTGAATGTGGTGGATGCAGGGTCCACAGGCGACATCAATTTAGGGACAGTTGTGCCTAGCCCACGGTCTAGGAAACAGTTGGCTGTAGGCGTTCGCACCCCCTCCTCCTCCTCCTCCTCGTCCTCCTGCAGAAGCTACAGCTCTTCCACAGAACGCAGTCTGCCAACCACTCCATCGGCAGATGACACTGTTGCACACCAGTTGTCCCATTATGGGCCAGCTACTGCCAAGCGTCAGCAGGCTGTATTGGCTATGAAGTGCTTGGGCGACAACAGACACACCGCGGAAGTTCTGTCCGAGTTCTTGCAACAAGAAACACAGTCGTGGCTGGGCACAGTAGATCTTGAGGCAGGCAAGGTAGTGAGTGATAACGGAAGGAATTTCATGGCTGCCATCTCCCTTTCCCAACTGAAACACATTCCTTGCCTGGCTCACACCTTAAACCTGGTGGTGCAGTGCTTATTGAAAACTTATCCTGGGTTCTCCGACCTGCTCCTCAAAGTGCGTGCACTTTGCTCACATATCCGACGTTCGCCTGTACACGCCAGCCGTATGCAGATCTATCAGCGGTCTTTGAACCTTCCCCAGCATCGCCTAATCATAGACGTTGCAACAAGGTGGAACTCAACACTGCACATGCTTCAGAGACTGTGCGAACAGAGGCGTGCTGTTATTTATTTGTGGGAGGATACACGGGCAGGCAGTAGGATGGCAGACATGGAGTTGTCAGGTGTGCAGTGGTCTAAGATACAAGACATGTGTCAAGTCCTTCAGTGTTTTGAGGAATGCACACGGCTGGTTAGTGCAGACAACGCCGTAATAAGCATGAGCATCCCCCTAATGCGTCTGCTGATGCAAAGTTTGACGCACATAAAGGAGCAGGCGTCTGCACCAGAGGAAGAGGAAAGCCTTGATGACAGTCAGCCATTGTCTGGTCAGGGCAGTGTACAGGACGAGGTAGCGGGCGAAGAGGAGGTGGAGGACGAGGAGGATGATGGGGATGAGTATATTTTTAATGCCGAACCTTTCCCGGGGGCACAGGAAATTGGTTGCGTGTCACGGCCGGGTTCTGGTTTTTTGAGGGACACAAGTGACGTAGATTTGCCTGCAACTGCCCCTCAACCAATCACAACCGGAGATTTGACAACTGGAACTTTGGCCCACATGGCGGATTATGCCTTACGTATCCTAAAAAGGGACACACGCATTACGAAAATGATGAACGATGACGATTACTGGTTGGCCTGCCTCCTTGATCCACGCTATAAAGGCAAATTGCAAAATATTATGCCACATGAGAACTTGGAACTAATATTAGCAACCAAACAATCAACTCTTGTTGACCGTTTGCTTCAGGCATTCCCAGCACACAGCGCACGTGATCGTTCTCACACGAGCTCCAGGGGGCAGCAGACTAGGAGTGTTAGGGGTGCACACATCAGAAGTGGCGTTGGACAGAGGGGTTTTCTGACCAGGTTGTGGAGTGATTTTGCTATGACCGCAGACAGGACAGGTACTGCTGCATCAATTGAAAGTGACAGGAGACAACATTTGTCCAGTATGGTTACTAACTATTTTTCATCCCTTATCGATGTTCTCCCTCAACCGTCATTCCCATTTGATTACTGGGCCTCCAAATTAGACACCTGGCCAGAATTGGCAGAATATGCATTGCAGGAGCTTGCTTGCCCGGCAGCAAGTGTCCTATCAGAAAGAGTATTCAGTGCTGCAGGTTCAATATTAACCGAAAAAAGGACTCGTCTGGCTACCCAAAATGTTGACGATCTAACATTCATTAAAATGAACCACAACTGGATTTCGAAATCTTTTGCCCCACCTTGCCCGGCCGACACCTACCTTTCCTATGAAAAGCTCTTGCCTGTGAATTACTTTTCTAATGTCTAATTTGCTGCAGCTGATTGTACAGCATACGACATGTTTACACCTCCCTAAATGGCAAAACTCCCCACACGGGGCCGTGGTATCGCGACTTGGCGCAAGCACCCGTGAGACTGCTGTTTGTCTGAAGAGGTGGGTGTGCTCGCTTTTGGTTGACGGCATTGCTACTGGGTCCCTCATAGTACAATGTAGTGTCTCTGGCGGTGGTGGTGCGCACCCAACGTCAGACACACCGTTGTAACATGAGGGGCCCTGGGGCGGTCCCGCCGGCCTCAAGAGAGTTCCCCCCTACCCCAGCTCAAAATGTGCTCTACCACGTCCAAAATTATGTCGCACAGCTCCACCAATCTTTAGTCTATTCGCTGACATCATTCAATGTCTGGCACTGACAATACAAATTTGTAGACATCTATGATGCAACTTAAAGTAGTCTGTGTCTGTGTCCTATATTGGCACCATTAAATAGTTACTGCCAAATTACTATGTCAGAAACTCAGTAGATGCGCCCACCCCTGTACCTAAGTATGCCACCTTTTTTTTTGTTGTGGTTGTTTTGCGAGACATTAACATCTATTTATATTTTGGGAGTACTGGGACAGACACTCCTTGCACTACTCCTCCACTCACCACCAAGCTGCCTGTGTATCCATGTAACCGCTGTAAAGCTGCCATGAGCCTATTGTTTGTTATTTTAGGCCTTTGATAGCCTGTCTGCGGTCCCTACTTTAAATACTCCTCCACTCACCACCAAGCTGCCTGCCCGTGTATCCATGTAACCGCTGTAAAACTGCCATAAGCCTATTGTTTGTTATTTTAGGCCTTTGATAGCCTGTCTGCGGTCCCTACTTTAAATACTCCTCCACTCACCACCACCAAGCTGCCTGCCCGTGTATCCATGTAACCGCTGTAAAACTGCCATGAGCCTATTGTTTGTTATGTTAGGCCTTTGATAGCCTGTCTGCGGTCCCTACTTTAAATACTCCTCCACTCACCACCAAGCTGCCTGCCCGTGTATCCATGTAACCGCTGTAAAACTGCCATAAGCCTATTGTTTGTTATGTTAGGCCTTTGATAGCCTGTCTGCGGTCCCTACTTTAAATACTCCTCCACTCACCACCAAGCTGCCTGCCCGTGTATCCATGTAACCGCTGTAAAACTGCCATAAGCCTATTGTTTGTTATTTTAGGCCTTTGATAGCCTGTCTGCGGTCCCTACTTTAAATACTCCTCCACTGACCAGACCACTGCTGCCCGTGTACCCCTGGAACCAATTATAAAGTGCCTACAGCCAGCCCATTTTCTTATGTTAGGCCTTTGAAGCCTGTCTGCGGTCCCTACTTTAAATACTCCTCCACTGACCACCAAGCTGCCTGCCCGTGTATCCATGTAACCGCTGTAAAACTGCCATGAGCCTATTGTTTGTTATTTTAGGCCTTTGATAGCCTGTCTGCGGTCCCTACTTTAAATACTCCTCCACTCACCACCACCAAGCTGCCTGCCCGTGTATCCATGTAACCGCTGTAAAACTGCCATGAGCCTATTGTTTGTTATGTTAGGCCTTTGATAGCCTGTCTGCGGTCCCTACTTTAAATACTCCTCCACTGACCACCAAGCTGCCTGCCCGTGTATCCATGTAACCGCTGTAAAACTGCCATAAGCCTATTGTTTGTTTTTTTAGGCCTTTGATAGCCTGTCTGCGGTCCCTACTTTAAATACTCCTCCACTGACCACCAAGCTGCCTGCCCGTGTATCCATGTAACCGCTGTAAAACTGCCATAAGCCTATTGTTTGTTATGTTAGGCCTTTGATAGCCTGTCTGCGGTCCCTACTTTAAATACTCCTCCACTCACCACCACCAAGCTGCCTGCCCGTGTATCCATGTAACCGCTGTAAAACTGCCATGAGCCTATTGTTTGTTATTTTAGGCCTTTGAAGCCTGTCTGCGGTCCCTCCTTCCACTAGTCCTCCACTGACCAGACCACTGCTGCCCGTGTACCCCTGGAACCAATTATTAAGTGCCTACAGCCAGCCCATTTTCTTATGTTAGGCCTTTGAAGCCTGTCTGCGGTCCCTACTTTAAATACTCCTCCACTGACCACCAAGCTGCCTGCCCGTGTATCCATGTAACCGCTGTAAAACTGCCATGAGCCTATTGTTTGTTATGTTAGGCCTTTGATAGCCTGTCTGCGGTCCCTACTTTAAATACTCCTCCACTCACCACCAAGCTGCCTGCCCGTCTATCCATGTAACCGCTGTAAAACTGCAATGAGCCTATTGTTTGTTATTTTAGGCCTTTGATAGCCTGTCTGCGGCCCCTACTTGCAATACTCCTCCACTGACCACAATGCTGCCTGGAGTGCCTGCCTGTGTATCCATGTAACCGATGTAAAACTGCCATGACTGCCTACTGTTTGTTATTTTAGGCCTTTGATAGCCTGTCAGCAGCCCCTACTTGCAATACTCCTCCACTGACCACACCAATGCTGCCCGTGTACCCCTGGAACCTATTTAAAAGTTCATAGAGCCTAGTTATATATTTTATTTACTATTAATAAGGCCATGATGGACTACGCTGTACCACGCTACAAGCTAACCAGTCGACACTTCTTTTGCGAGAAAAGCCATCCCAACCCTCCACCAGCATGTAGAAGACCGCATTGTCCATGCACTCTGGCAATCTGTGAGTACAAAGGTGCACCTGACAACAGACGCATGGACCTGTAGGCATGGCCACGGAAGATTACGTGTCCATTACGGCGCAATGGGTTAATGTGGTGGATGCATGGTCCACAGGGGACAGCCTACTAAGTCTGTCTGCAGTCCCTAATTCAAATTGTCCTCCACTGTCTAAATCGGAGCTTCCACCTTCTGGCTTTCGGCCTATAGTATCAGAAATTAAACTGCATTTGGCCTTCAACTTTGGTTAGGGCCTACTAACGGCTTCTGCCCCTCCCTGGTGTTGCCCTCAACTAAATAAAGCTGAGCTTCAACCTTCTGCTCCAAATTACCATTTTGAAAAATGCAATAGGCTTTTCCGGCCTACTAAAGGTGTCTGTCTGTGTGCCCCTGCCTGGTGTTGTCCTCAACTAAATAAAGCTGAGCTTCAACCTTCTGCTCCAAATTACCATTTTAAAAAATGCAATAGGCTTTTCCGGCCTACCAAAGGTGTCTGTCTGTGTGCCCCTGCCTGGTGTTGCCCTCAACTAAATAAAGCTGAGCTTCAACCTTCTGCTCCAAATTACCATTTTGAAAAATGCAATAGGCTTTTCCGGCCTACTAAAGGTGTCTGTCTGTGTGCCCCTGCCTGGTGTTGTCCTCAACTAAATAAAGCTGAGCTTCAACCTTCCGGCTCTCATTAAGTGGTTTTAAAAAAAAAAAAGGTGGTTAGGGCCTACTAACGGCTTCTGCCCCTCCCTGGTGTTGTCCTCAACTAAATAAAGCTGAGCTTCAACCTTCCGGCTCTCATTAAGTGGTTTTAAAAAAAAAAATGGTGGTTAGGGCCTACTAACGGCTTCTGCCCCTCCCTGGTGTTGTCCTCAACTAAATAAAGCTGAGCTTCAACCTTCCGGCTCTCATTAAGTGGTTTTAAAAAAAAAAATGGTGGTTAGGGCCTACTAACGGCTTCTGCCCCTCCCTGGTGTTGTCCTCAACTAAATAAAGCTGAGCTTCAACCTTCCGGCTCTCATTAAGTGGTTTTAAAAAAAAAAATGGTGGTTAGGGCCTACTAACGGCTTCTGCCCCTCCCTGGTGTTGTCCTCAACTAAATAAAGCTGAGCTTCAACCTTCCGGCTCTCATTAAGTGGTTTAAAAAAAAAAAAATGGTGGTTAGGGCCTACTAACGGCTTCTGCCCCTCCCTGGTGTTGCCCTCAACTAAATAAAGCTGAGCTTCAACCTTCTGCTCCAAATTACCATTTTGAAAAATGCAATAGGCTTTTCCGGCCTACTAAAGGTGTCTGTCTGTGTGCCCCTGCCTGTTGTTGCCCTCAACTAAATAAAGCTGAGCTTCAACCTTCTGCTCCAAATTACCATTTTGAAAAATGCAATAGGCTTTTCCGGCCCTCTAAAGGTGTCTGTCTGTGTGCCCCTGCCTGGTGTTGCCCTCAACTAAATAAAGCTGAGCTTCAACCTTCTGCTCCAAATTACCATTTTGAAAAATGCAATAGGCTTTTCCGGCCTACTAAAGGTGTCTGTCTGTGTGCCCCTGCCTGGTGTTGCCCTCAACTAAATAAAGCTGAGCTTCAACCTTCTGCTCCAAATTACCATTTTGAAAAATGCAATAGGCTTTTCCGGCCTACTAAAGGTGTCTGTCTGTGTGCCCCTGCCTGGTGTTGTCCTCAACTAAATAAAGCTGAGCTTCAACCTTCTGCTCCAAATTACCATTTTGAAAAATGCAATAGGCTTTTCCGGCCTACTAAAGGTGTCTGTCTGTGTGCCCCTGCCTGGTGTTGTCCTCAACTAAATAAAGCTGAGCTTCAACCTTCCGGCTCTCATTAAGTGGTTTAAAAAAAAAAAATGGTGGTTAGGGCCTACTAACGGCTTCTGCCCCTCCCTGGTGTTGTCCTCAACTAAATAAAGCTGAGCTTCAACCTTCCGGCTCTCATTAAGTGGTTTTAAAAAAAAAAATGGTGGTTAGGGCCTACTAACGGCTTCTGCCCCTCCCTGGTGTTGTCCTCAACTAAATAAAGCTGAGCTTCAACCTTCCGGCTCTCATTAAGTGGTTTTAAAAAAAAAAAATGGTGGTTAGGGCCTACTAACGGCTTCTGCCCCTCCCTGGTGTTGCCCTCAACTAAATAAAGCTGAGCTTCAACCTTCTGCTCCAAATTACCATTTTGAAAAATGCAATAGGCTTTTCCGGCCTACTAAAGGTGTCTGTCTGTGTGCCCCTGCCTGGTGTTGCCCTCAACTAAATAAAGCTGAGCTTCAACCTTCTGCTCCAAATTACCATTTTGAAAAATGCAATAGGCTTTTCCGGCCTACTAAAGGTGTCTGTCTGTGTGCCCCTGCCTGGTGTTGTCCTCAACTAAATAAAGCTGAGCTTCAACCTTCTGCTCCAAATTACCATTTTAAAAAATGCAATAGGCTTTTCCGGCCTACTAAAGGTGTCTGTCTGTGTGCCCCTGCCTGGTGTTGCCCTCAACTAAATAAAGCTGAGCTTCAACCTTCTGCTCCAAATTACCATTTTGAAAAATGCAATAGGCTTTTCCGGCCTACTAAAGGTGTCTGTCTGTGTGCCCCTGCCTGGTGTTGTCCTCAACTAAATAAAGCTGAGCTTCAACCTTCCGGCTCTCATTAAGTGGTTTTAAAAAAAAAAATGGTGGTTAGGGCCTACTAACGGCTTCTGCCCCTCCCTGGTGTTGCCCTCAACTAAATAAAGCTGAGCTTCAACCTTCTGCTCCAAATTACCATTTTAAAAAATGCAATAGGCTTTTCCGGCCTACTAAAGGTGTCTGCCCCTCCCTGGTGTTGTCCTCAACTGAACAAAGCTGAGCTTCCACATTCTGGCTTTCGCCCTATACTATCAGATATTAAACTGCATTTGGCCTACTAGTGTGGTTAGGCCCTTGAAACAGTGTCTGCTGCTCTTGGGTTTGCTACTCCACTGAACAAAGCAATGCCGCCTGTTTAGTCCTGTTACCAATTTTGAATTGCATGTAGCCTACTTTATTCTTTGGCCCTATATCTGTTTCCTCCTCATCCTGCCCATTGCCCAGCCACTGCTAAATGAGTCTGCTGGTACATTGACCTAGACCACTACATTCCCCTTGTACTCTACACAGCCAGAATCTGTCCCTGCTGAAAGTAAGGTTCCCCTTCCCGCATGTTATACCACCTTACACAGGGACAAAGAGGAAGGTGCAGATGAAAGTGCAGGTTCCTTCATCAGGTGGGGGGGCATACTCGTTGGCGACGTCACTGGCACAGGGCCCCTCAGAGTACGCAAAAGTGTCGCTGCTGGTGGGAGGCGCCCCCGCCATGCAAACACACCGCCGTACTTTGAGGGGCCCTGTGCCAGTGGCAATGCGAACGAGTGGGCCCCCCCCTGCTTGCTCAGGATCACAGCACTTGCAACTTTTAAATACTTACCTTTCCCTGCAACACCGCCGTGACGTAGTCCGCATTTCCTGGGCCCACGAAAAACTTGAGCCAGCCCTACTCCCCCCACAACTTTCCCCCAATTCCCTATGCCCAACTATTATTATACAGTTAATTAAGATTGGCAAGCTTCAGAAACAAGAATGGATGTTTTTGGCATTAAAATGGGCACTGTAGGTGTTTTCCTGGCCTCCACTCACTGCCGACTATGCTTCCCCATTGACTTGCATTGGGTTTCGTGTTTCGGTCGATCCCCGACTTTTAGCGATAATCGGCCGACTGCACTCGACTCGACTCTGGACAAAATCGGGTTTCCCAAAACCCTACTCGATCTTAAAAAAATGAAAGTCGCTCAACCCTACTCAACTGTGCTAGCAGGGATCTCACCGAGGTCACCGCAGTTCAGCCTGGCTGGGAATGCAGCCTCAATGATAGGCAATGTCAGGAGTGGCAAACCCGAAAGTGGACCCTCTGGGTCATGGCTCCAGAGCCCCTGAAGGAGAGCGAACCAGATGGGACCACCCCCCTATACAGGGAGTGTTAGGAGCAGGCCCAAGGGGGATGGAACCACAACTGCCGGAGCCAAAGGGATGACTGGGGCAAAAAATGAAGATAGGCGGTGACTGGAAACAAGGAGGGATCGGGAACTGAGGGTGGCTGGAAGCTGGGAGCTGGAAAGGAAGAAACAAATAGTAAATGGCAGGTATATTAATGGGCTACAGAGTCAAAGGGAAGACAAAAAGACAAGGCAAGGAAGTGGAAGGGACAAGATAACCAGGCTAGGGAAAAGGAAATGGCACAGGGCTAGGGAAGGAAAATAGCAGAGGAACGGGACCTGAGGACGTAGAGGAAAACCTGAGATAAGCAGGCGCCACTACGACAAAAGATACACAGGCGTATTACCTGGTTAAACGCGAACAGAAATACCCGGTGGGTGCCGCCATATTGGGACAGAGCCACCGGGTCACGACCTCCCAGAACCCCTGGCAGCGGAAGAGACGCTACGACGCATTCACGAGACGCCGAAGCGCCGTGAGCCTGTGAAGCTGTGCGGAATGCAGCGAGAAACCACATCAGGAGCGCGCCGGCCGTACAGGAATCGGAGGGCGCGACAGGCAATAACCTCGATGACGTTACCACCAGTCACTGATACTGCACATGCAGCAGCTCATTCATCAGTGGTTCTCAGCCTGGATGGTCATATTTTGGCACCGTCCAGGATGAAAACAGTTTATTCCCAAGACATGGATTACGTTGTGGGACAGAACGACAGACAGGTGAGGGATATTGTTTTTTATTTTATTACAGGAGGGATTCAGTGGAATTAGGCATTAGGTGAGTATAACTGCTATTTTTAAATAAAAATGGAAAAGTGTGTTTTGTTTTATTTCAAATAAAAGACTGGCTGTGTCTTTATTCACCATATAAATATAGGATTAGTAAATAGATAGGTGTCTTATAGACGCCTCTCCATTACTAATCTGTGGGCTAGATGTCACCTGACAATACAAAGGTAACAAACCCCACAAATACGAACCCCACTTGCCACCGCTACAGTGTAAGTGGGAAGAGCCGCGCAAAGCACCAAAATTGGCTCAGCACTGCACCAGGAGACTTTTTCTCAGGTTGATAGTGGTGATCTAACTGAGGTCACCGTAGTTCAGCGGCGACCTCAGGGATTTATTATTTTCATTTTTTTTTTTAACAGGAGACTATGGCTTCAGTGGAATGCGCTTAGGTCGAGTATAACTGTGTTTGTTATTTTTAACCCCTTTACCCCAAAGGTGATTTGCACGTTAATGACCAGGCCAATTTTTACAATTCTGACAACTGTCAATTTATGATGTAATAACTCTTGGAATGCTTCAACAAATCCTGGTGATTTTGAGAATGTTTTTTGCGACATATTGTACTTCATGGTAGTTGGTAAAATTTATTCGGTATGACTTGAGTTTATTTGTGAAAAAAATGAAACTTTGTCGAAAATTTCACAATTTTCCAACTTTGAATTTTCATGCCCTTAAAATTAAAGATGTGTCACACAAAATAACTAATATGTAACATTTCCCATATGTCTACATTACATCAGCACAATTTTGGAACTAAAAATGTTTTTGTTGGAAAGTTATAAGGGTTAAAAGTTGACCAGCAATTTCTTCATTTTTCCAACTAAATTTACAAAACCATTTTTTTGGGGACCACATCATATTTGATAGAAGATACTCAAAAGATACACCATTCTAACAACTGCACCCCTAAAGGTGCTCAAAACCACATTCAAGAAGTGTATTAACCCTTCAGGTGCTTTCACAGGAATTTTTGGAATTTGCAAAACAAACAAAATGAACATTTAACTTTTTTTCACAAAAAATTTACTTCAGATACAATTTTTTTTATTTTGACAAGGGTAACAGGAAAAAATGGACCCCAAATTGTTGGGTAATTTCTCCGGAGTATGTTGATAGCCCATAGGAGGAAGAAAACTGTTTGTGTGCACGGCAGGGCTCGGAAGGGAAGGAGTGTCATTTGACTTTTTGAATGTAAAATTTCCTGGAATCATTAGTGGACGTCATGTTCCATTTAGAGAGCCCCTGATGTGCCTTAACAGACCCCTCAAGGAATGTATTTAGGTGTGTAGTGAGCTCCTTGAACTCCCAGGTGCTTCACAGAAGTTTATAACTTTGAGCCTTTGTTGTGCAATGTCTCGTGATTATGCCAATACCCCATATGTAGGGCAATACTACTTTTGAGGCACAATGCAAAGCTCAGAAGTGAAGAGGCGCCATATTGGAGTTCAGATTTTGCTGGAATGGTTAGAGGGTGCTATGTCACATTGGTAAAGCCCCGGGGGTGCCAGAATAACAGAAACCCCCTATATGTGAACTCATTTTACAAACTACACTGCCCAATGAATCTAGGGTTCCCTGAAAAATGCCCACAGGAAAATTGCCCACAGGAAAAATGCCCACAGGAAAATTGCCCACACGGAAAATTCCCCACACGGAAAATTGCCAATTACAGCATCACAAAAGTTTCAGATCTATGATATTTCAGGTGCAAGGTGAGGATGTTCACATAATATGTGATCAACTTGTGATTTACAGTTGACCTAGTGCAAAACTGCAAAAATGATGATCTGTGGTTTGCAGCAGTCTGTCATTCTCAGCAAGATAGATCTAGTCTGCTCTCATCTCTCACTGATTCTGCCTTACTCCTCCCACCAGCCCAAAACAGCAGCACATGCAGAACCAGCAGCAGTGTGATCCAGAGGAGCCATCACTGCTATCAGTACCCACAAAAGAATCACTGCTGCTGGCAGAGATATTTGGTCCTGGAAGCCCAGAAGGCACCGCAGAAAGGTGAGATTCTGTCACTTGTACCACTTTGTGTTCTTGCTGAGAATGTATGATATGCTTTTGCAGTGGAGTCCGATGGGCCCCAGTGCGAAATTTGGCCCTCCCCCCCCCCCCCCACACACACACGTTGGTCAGATGTATGGGCCCCTGTAGTGTTCTAAATTCTATAAACATGTATGAATTGCCCCCCTCCCCCTTCATTATGTAGTAATGTCCCCCATACTGGTATATATGCCCATCATCCTGGTGAATATGTCTGCATCCTGGTATATATGTCCTAATGCTGGTATATATGGTCCCCATCCTAGTATGTATGGTCCACATGATCTCCATCCTGGTATTTATGCCCCCTTTCTGGTATATATGTCCCTATCCTGGTTTACATGGTCCCCAATTCTAGGCTATGTGCACACGTAGGAAATGTGGTGCAGAATTTTCTGCACTAAATCTGCATCTCCTGGCAGAATCCACAGGTGCGTTTATGCGTTTTTTTATGCATTTTTTGTGCAGTTTTTGTGCAGATTTTACCACTGCAGATTTCTATTAATGGAGGGGTATGTGCACACGATGCAGATTTAGTGCAGAATTGGTGCAGAACTGCAGCAGATTTTTCTGCTGCAGAAACGCTGCAGAACTGCACTGTGATTTATAGTACAATGTAAATCAATGTGAAAAAAAAAAGCTGTGCACATGGTGCAGAAAAATCTGTGCAGAAACGCTGCAGATTTCAAAGAAGTGCATGTCACTTCTTTTGTACGTTTGTGCAGCGTTTCTGCACCCCTCCATTAATAGAAATCTGCAGTGGTAAAATCCGCACAAAAACGGCACAAAAAACGCATAAAAAAACTCACCTGTGGATTCTGCCAGGAGATGCAGATTTAGTGCAGAAAATTCTGCACCACATTTCCTACGTGTGCACATAGCCTAGGATTGGGGACTATGTAAACCAGGATAGGGACATATATACGAGAAAGGGGGCATAAATACCAGGATGGAGATCATGTGGACCATACATACTAGGATGGGGACCATATATACCAGCATTAGGACATATATACCAGGATGCAGACATATTCACCAGGATGATGGGCATATGGGGGACATTACTACATAATGAAGGGGGAGGGGGGCAATTCATTTAGAATTTAGAACACTACAGGGGCCCATACATCTGACCAACGTGTGTGTGTGTGGGGGGGGGGGAGGGCCAAATTTGCACTGGGGCCCATCGGACTCCACTGAAAAAGCACATCATACATTCTCAGCAAGAACACAAAGTGGTACAAGTGACAGAATCTCACCTTTCTGCTGTGCCTTCTGGGCTTCCAGGACCAAATATCTCTGCCAGCAGCAGTGATTCTTTTGTGGGTACTGATAGCAGTGATGGCTCCTCTGGATCACACTGCTGCTGGTTATGCTGCTCTGGGCTGGTGGGAGGAGGCAGAATCAGTGAGAGATGAGAGCAGACTAGATCTATCTATTGCTGATAATGACAGACTGCTGTGTTATGGTTCTCAATGGCAAGAGAACATAGCCCAGCATACATAAGAACTAGCTCTTGGAAGGATGGAAACTAAACTGACCATGAACTAAACCTGCCGCACAACTAACAGTAGCCGGGTAGCGTAGCCTGCGTTTTATCCCTAGACGCCCAGCGCCGGCCGGAGGACTAACTAATCCTGGCAGAGGAAAATATAGTCCTGGCTCACCTCTAGAGAAATTTCCCCGAAAGGCAGACAGAGGCCCCCACAAATATTGGCGGTGATTTTAGATGAAATGACAAACGTAGTATGAAAATAGGTTTAGCAAAATTGAGGTCCGCTTACTAGATAGCAGGAAGACAGAAAGGGCACTTTCATGGTCAGCTGAAAACCCTATCAAAATACCATCCTGAAATTACTTTAAGACTCTAGTATTAACTCATAACATCAGAGTGGCAATTTCAGATCACAAGAGCTTTCCAGACACAGAAACGAAACTACAGCTGTGAACTGGAACAAAATGTAAAAACAAACAAGGACTAAGTCCAACTTAGCTGGGAGTTGTCTAGCAGCAGGAACATGCACAGAAAGGCTTCTGATTACAATGTTGACCGGCATGGAAGTGACAGAGGAGCAAGGCTAAATAGCGACTCCCACATCCTGATGGAAACAGGTGAACAGAGAGGATGATGCACACCAGTTCAATTCCACCAGTGGCCACCGGGGGAGCCCAAAATCCAATTTCACAACAGTACCCCCCCCTCAAGGAGGGGGCACCGAACCCTCACCAGAACCACCAGGGCGATCAGGATGAGCCCTATGAAAGGCACGGACCAAATCGGAGGCATGAACATCAGAGGCAGTCACCCAAGAATTATCCTCCTGACCGTATCCCTTCCATTTGACCAGATACTGGAGTTTCCGTCTGGAAACACGGGAGTCCAAGATTTTTTCCACAACGTACTCCAACTCGCCCTCAACCAACACCGGAGCAGGAGGCTCAACGGAAGGCACAACCGGTACCTCATACCTGCGCAATAATGACCGATGAAAAACATTATGAATAGAAAAAGATGCAGGGAGGTCCAAACGGAAGGACACAGGGTTAAGAATCTCCAATATCTTGTACGGGCCGATGAACCGAGGCTTAAACTTGGGAGAAGAAACCCTCATAGGGACAAAACGAGAAGACAACCACACCAAGTCCCCAACACAAAGCCGAGGACCAACCCGACGCCGGCGGTTGGCAAAAAGCTGAGTCTTCTCCTGGGACAACTTCAAATTGTCCGCTACCTGCCCCCAAATCTGATGCAACCTCTCCACCACAGCATCCACTCCAGGACAATCCGAAGATTCCACCTGACCAGAAGAAAATCGAGGATGAAACCCCGAATTACAGAAAAAGGGAGACACCAAGGTGGCAGAACTGGCCCGATTATTGAGGGCAAACTCCGCTAAAGGCAAAAAAGCAACCCAATCATCCTGATCTGCAGACACAAAACACCTCAAATATGTCTCCAAGGTCTGATTCGTCCGCTCGGTCTGGCCATTAGTCTGAGGATGGAAAGCAGACGAGAAAGACAAATCTATGCCCATCCTAGCACAGAATGCTCGCCAAAATCTAGACACGAATTGGGTACCTCTGTCAGAAACGATATTCTCCGGAATACCATGCAAACGGACCACATTTTGAAAAAACAGAGGAACCAACTCGGAAGAAGAAGGCAACTTAGGCAGGGGAACCAAATGGACCATCTTAGAGAAACGATCACACACCACCCAGATGACAGACATCTTCTGAGAAACAGGAAGATCCGAAATAAAATCCATCGAGATGTGCGTCCAGGGCCTCTTCGGGATAGGCAAGGGCAACAACAATCCACTAGCCCGAGAACAACAAGGCTTGGCCCGAGCACAAACGTCACAAGACTGCACGAAGCCTCGCACATCTCGAGACAGGGAAGGCCACCAGAAGGACCTTGCCACCAAATCCCTGGTACCAAAGATTCCAGGATGACCTGCCAACGCAGAAGAATGAACCTCAGAAATGACTTTACTGGTCCAATCATCAGGAACAAACAGTCTACCAGGTGGGCAACGATCAGGTCTATCCGCCTGAAACTCCTGCAAGGCCCGCCGCAGGTCTGGAGAAACGGCAGACAATATCACTCCATCCTTAAGGATACCTGTAGGTTCAGAATTACCAGGGGAGTCAGGCTCAAAACTCCTAGAAAGGGCATCCGCCTTAACATTCTTAGAACCCGGCAGGTAGGACACCACAAAATTAAACCGAGAGAAAAACAACGACCAGCGCGCCTGTCTAGGATTCAGGCGTCTGGCGGACTCAAGATAAATTAGATTTTTGTGGTCAGTCAATACCACCACCTGATGTCTAGCCCTCTCAAGCCAATGACGCCACTCCTCAAAAGCCCACTTCATGGCCAAAAGCTCCCGATTCCCAACATCATAATTCCGCTCGGCGGGCGAAAATTTACGCGAGAAAAAAGCACAAGGTCTCATCACGGAGCAATCGGAACTTCTCTGCGACAAAACCGCCCCAGCTCCGATTTCAGAAGCGTCGACCTCAACCTGAAAAGGAAGAGCAACATCAGGCTGACGCAACACAGGGGCGGAAGAAAAGCGGCGCTTAAGCTCCCGAAAGGCCTCCACAGCAGCAGGGGACCAATCAGCAACATCAGCACCCTTCTTAGTCAAATCAGTCAATGGTTTAACAACATCAGAAAAACCAGCAATAAATCGACGATAAAAGTTAGCAAAGCCCAAAAATTTCTGAAGACTCTTAAGAGAAGAGGGTTGCGTCCAATCACAAATAGCCTGAACCTTGACAGGATCCATCTCGATGGAAGAGGGGGAAAAAATATATCCCAAAAAGGAAATCTTTTGAACCCCAAAAACGCACTTAGAACCCTTCACACACAAGGAATTAGACCGCAAAACCTGAAAAACCCTCCTGACCTGCTGGACATGAGAGTCCCAGTCATCCGAAAAAATCAAAATATCATCCAGATACACAATCATAAATTTATCCAAATAATCACGGAAAATGTCATGCATAAAGGACTGAAAGACTGAAGGGGCATTTGAAAGACCAAAAGGCATCACCAAATACTCAAAGTGGCCCTCGGGCGTATTAAATGCGGTTTTCCACTCATCCCCCTGCTTAATTCGCACCAAATTATACGCCCCACGAAGATCTATCTTAGAGAACCACTTGGCCCCCTTTATGCGAGCAAACAAATCAGTCAGCAGTGGCAACGGATATTGATATGTAACCGTGATTTTATTCAAAAGCCGATAATCAATGCACGGCCTCAAAGAGCCATCTTTCTTAGCCACAAAGAAAAAACCGGCTCCTAAGGGAGATGACGAAGGACGAATATGTCCCTTTTCCAAGGACTCCTTTATATATTCTCGCATAGCAGCATGTTCAGGCACAGACAGATTAAATAAACGACCCTTAGGGTATTTACTACCCGGAATCAAATCTATGGCACAATCGCACTCCCGGTGCGGAGGTAATGAACCAAGCTTAGGTTCTTCAAAAACGTCACGATAGTCAGACAAGAATTCAGGAATCTCAGAGGGAATAGATGATGAAATGGAAACCACAGGTACATCCCCATGCGTCCCCTTACATCCCCAGCTTAACACAGACATAGCTTTCCAGTCAAGGACTGGGTTATGAGATTGCAGCCATGGCAATCCAAGCACCAACACATCATGTAGGTTATACAGCACAAGAAAGCGAATAATCTCCTGGTGATCCGGATTAATCCGCATAGTTACTTGTGTCCAGTATTGTGGTTTATTGCTAGCCAATGGGGTGGAGTCAATCCCCTTCAGGGGTATAGGAGTTTCAAGAGGCTCCAAATCATACCCACAGCGTTTGGCAAAGGACCAATCCATAAGACTCAAAGCGGCGCCAGAGTCGACATAGGCATCCGCGGTAATAGATGATAAAGAACAAATCAGGGTCACAGATAGAATAAACTTAGACTGTAAAGTGCCAATTGAAACAGACTTATCAAGCTTCTTAGTACACTTAGAGCATGCTGATATAACATGAGTTGAATCACCGCAATAGAAGCACAACCCATTTTTTCGTCTAAAATTCTGCCGTTCACTTCTGGACAGAATTCTATCACATTGCATATTCTCTGGCGTCTTCTCAGTAGACACCGCCAAATGGTGCACAGGTTTGCGCTCCCGCAGACGCCTATCGATCTGGATAGCCATTGTCATGGACTCATTCAGACCCGCAGGCACAGGGAACCCCACCATAACATCCTTAATGGCATCAGAGAGACCCTCTCTGAAATTCGCCGCCAGGGCGCACTCATTCCACTGAGTAAGCACAGCCCATTTACGGAATTTCTGACAGTATATTTCAGCTTCGTCTTGCCCCTGAGATAGGGACATCAAGGCCTTTTCCGCCTGAAGTTCTAACTGAGGTTCCTCATAAAGCAACCCCAAGGCCAGAAAAAACGCATCCACATTGAGCAACGCAGGATCCCCTGGAGCCAATGCAAAAGCCCAATCCTGAGGGTCGCCCCGGAGCAAAGAAATCACAATCCTGACCTGCTGAGCAGGATCTCCAGCAGAGCGAGATTTCAGGGACAAAAACAACTTGCAATTATTTTTGAAATTTTGAAAGCAAGATCTATTCCCCGAGAAAAATTCAGGCAAAGGAATTCTAGGTTCAGATATAGGAACATGAACAACAAAATCTTGTAAGTTTTGAACTTTCGTGGTGAGATTATTCAAACCTGCAGCTAAACTCTGAATATCCATCTTAAACAGGTGAACACAGAGCCATTCCAGGATTAGAAGGAGAGAGAGAGAGAAAGGCTGCAATATAGGCAGACTTGCAAGAGATTGAATTACAAGCACACTCAGAACTGAGAAAAAAAAAAAAAAAAAAATCGTCAGCAGACTTCTCTTTTCTCTCCTTTCTCTGTCAATTAATTTAACCCTTTTAGGCCGGTCAAACTGTTATGGTTCTCAATGGCAAGAGAACATAGCCCAGCAAACATAAGAACTAGCTCTTGGAAGGATGGAAACTAAACTGACCATGAACTAAACCTGCCGCACAACTAACAGTAGCCGGGTAGCGTAGCCTGCGTTTTATCCCTAGACGCCCAGCGCCGGCCGGAGGACTAACTAATCCTGGCAGAGGAAAATATAGTCCTGGCTCACCTCTAGAGAAATTTCCCCGAAAGGCAGACAGAGGCCCCCACAAATATTGGCGGTGATTTTAGATGAAATGACAAACGTAGTATGAAAATAGGTTTAGCAAAATTGAGGTCCGCTTACTAGATAGCAGGAAGACAGAAAGGGCACTTTCATGGTCAGCTGAAAACCCTATCAAAATACCATCCTGAAATTACTTTAAGACTCTAGTATTAACTCATAACATCAGAGTGGCAATTTCAGATCACAAGAGCTTTCCAGACACAGAAACGAAACTACAGCTGTGAACTGGAACAAAATGCAAAAACAAACAAGGACTAAGTCCAACTTAGCTGGGAGTTGTCTAGCAGCAGGAACATGCACAGAAAGGCTTCTGATTACAATGTTGACCGGCATGGAAGTGACAGAGGAGCAAGGCTAAATAGCGACTCCCACATCCTGATGGAAACAGGTGAACAGAGAGGATGATGCACACCAGTTCAATTCCACCAGTGGCCACCGGGGGAGCCCAAAATCCAATTTCACAACACTGCTGCAAACCACAGATCATCATTTTTGCAGTTTTGCACTAGGTCAACTGTAAATCACAAGTTGATCACATATTATGTGAACATCCTCACCTTGCACCTGAAATATCATAGATCTGAAACTTCTGTGATGCTGTAATTGGCAATTTTCCATGTGGGGAATTTTCCGTGTGGGGAATTTTCCTGTGGGCATTTTTCCTGTGGGCATTTTTCATGTGGGCAATTTTCATGTGGGCAATTTTCCTGTGTGCATATTTCTGGTCACCAAATTTCAAACTGCCGTTGTAGTGACCAGTACGCTGTAGTGACCAGTGCTTTGCAGTCACTAGTACGCTATGCCCAGCCCATGCTTCTGGACACATGCACCCGTAAGTTAAGCGAGCTCTCCATCGCTTCAGAAATGCCAAACATGTGGACACTATATGTGGTTTAGGTACACTGTGGGGCTCAGAAGGGAGAGGGCATTTGGATTTGGAGGAGCAGAATTTGCTGAATTTCTTTTGGAGTGTTCTGTAGCCATTTCACTTTTCCAGAGCCTTTGTACTACCAGTAACATGGAAGCCCCCTATATTTCCGTTAACAGATGACAGATCTGAGTGGGGGCTTGCTTTTTTTGTGGATTGAATTTAAGTTTTATTGGGAACATTTTACATAACGTTTGGGATCACAATTATCCAGCGTTCTACGCTGAGCACTTACTTTGGGGATTCTAATTAAATCTCTGAGAGACAAGATTCAGATGAAACTCCTGAGGGATCCATTCACTATAATGAGGCAGCAGAGTTACTCTGGACTCCGTCTGGCCTCTGCTCAGTGGTGTTCTTCTTTTCAGAAGTGCACAAAACTGTGGCCGATGGCACTTTTATGCAATCCAAAAAGACAGACACCACCAGATCACAGATCAGACAGTGTCGACAGTGGCTCCATCTGCCTCATTATAAGGAATCTTCTGGCAGAGGTTCCTTCTGAATCACGTATTTCAGAGATTTACATGGAAACCCCAATGCAAGCGCTCAGTGCAGAGCACAGGATAAATGTGCGCAGAACCTTATTGTGATCTTTGGGAGGCAGAATGAAAAAATCAAAAGCAGGTGAAAAATTGGTTTTATTTATTTTTTATGCAGTTCTTCTGGGTCTGTGCGATTACAGCAATACCAGATGTCACGGTTCACACCATGCTGCCAACAATATGTCACGGATCCCAACAATATGTCAGGGATCCTGGGGAGGATATCTTTATCGTCCCCACACCAATTTGTTACGAACCAGGGTGGTTTGGTTGCCCCTAGTTCCTTCTGAAGGGGATTTATCTATATCCCACTTCCCAGCTCCTTTGGAACTTGCAGCCCTATGGCGCCCCCCTTACCCTCAGGGTAGACTAGGTACTGCACCTATGGTAATTAGTCACCAGAAAGGCTGCCTGCTATGTACTGGCTATTGGGCACGCTGCAACGAGGGCGATGTAACTACTCCCACGCAAGCGGGAACAATAATTATCAACGCTGATGTCACTAAAGATTCCCAAATGCACAGAACAAAGTATGCTACCACCAGCTCCGATTGCACTAGGATTAACGGGTCCGGAGCCAACCCAAATCAGTAGCGTAATTCACTTCAGAGGAAGCGACAGTTCGTTTATAGAGCAGTGAGACAAGCTAGTAAATTATATATTTTACTCCATAAAAAGGTAGGCAGTGTTTACAAAGTATACAATATATTATAAGGACAAAATCATGTGTACATTACAGATTACAAATAAAATGGGATTAAAGTTGAATATAACACTTACATAGCGTTCAGATCATTTCAGCTTGTGACTCGCCGTGTGCTATGGGGGAGAAATGGCTTCCATATATCCAGATGCATGAGCACAGCTTTGCCGAGCTGTTAGTGCGCTTCCTGGACCAACTCTCTCCCTCACAACTCAGCAACTCCGGGTAAAGATATGCCCTCTTGTCGTGACATCACTGAGTGGGCTGAATAATGATATGCACTCCTTTTTTTCTACTATTTACATTTTTTGAGTCACCAGACAAAGACATTCCTTGGAAAAAGGGGAGGGGGGAATGAGTGGTTTTACGGGATTGGTTGTCTGCAGTTTAAAAGCCATAAACTGCTCACACATTGGTATCAAGTTGCACAGTGTCTCTGCCATAGGGCTTTGTTTGTTGTATAAGCGAATGCAGAGGGAGAGAAAGGGGGGTCAAAACTGCAGTGTGTGTCTGTGACATGGTACTTTCTAGAACTAATCTCACATTATGACATTTTTACATTATCATGACACCAGATTTATATCGGGTTTTTATGTTTGGCTGCTGTCACACACTAAAGACGTTTTTTATTGCAAAAAATAGTTTTTGGCATCACCATATTTTGAGAGCTATAATTTTTCCATATTTTGGTCAACAGAGTTATGTGATGGCTTGTTTTTTGTGGGACGAGTTAGTGTTTTTATTGTTACCATTTTCGGGCACATGATTTTTTGATTGCTTTCTTTTCTGATTTTTGGGAGACAGAAAGAACAAAAACCAGCAGTTCAGGATTTTTTTGGGTGGGGGGGTTTATGCCGTTCCGTGTGTGGTAAAATTGATGAGGCAGATTTATTCTTTGGGTCAATACGATTATAGCGATTCCTCATTTATATATTTTTTTATGTTTTGACGCTTTTACACAATAAAAACTATTTTATAGAAAAAATAATTATTTTTGCATTGATTTATTCTGACAGCTATCACTTTTTAATTTTCCCGCTGATGGAGTTGTTTCCAGCAGTACCATATTTATATCCGTCTTATTGATCACGTTTTTTTCCACTTTTTGTTTGGCGGTATGATGATAAATAATGCTTTATTTATTTTATGGTGTTCACTAAAAGGGTTAACCAGTGGAACAGTTTTAAAGGTTGAGTCGTTGCGCAAGCGGCGATACCAAATATATGTACTCTTATTGTTTATATTTTTCTTTTCATACAAAAATGTATTTAGAGATACAATATCTTTTGATTTTTTATTATTATTTTTGTTTGTTTTTTTAAAATATTTTTACAATTATTTAAGTTTTTTTTTTACGTAGCCCCCAGCGTCCCCATAATATGCAAGCTGTCAGCTTTGCACTGACAGAGAAAGTTGCTGATCACGCACTGTGCATAATCAAGTAACTTTCCCAACTCTGGTGACCCGGATGTCGTCATGATGACATCGGGTCACAATGGCAACTACCGGGACCCCATGTCATGCCGCGGGGTCTCCGATCCAAAGGCAGAATGGCAGTCATCCCTCTACCTGCTCCCGGAATACTGTGATTGCGTTCGATCGCAGCATTCACAGGGCTAAAGTGCGGGGAGCGATACGGGACCACTCCTGGCACTTAGTGCCGGGTGTCAGCTGTCAGAATCAGCTGACACCCGGCGGCGATTGCCCGTGCACCACCCAATAGGCCCAGGGCACATGGACGGATTATTATGTCAGATGTCAGAAATTGGTTAAATAAAGTTAAAGTGTGTTTGTTTGTTTTTTAAAATAAAGAAAGGATTTCATTCTGGTTGTGTGTTTATTTACAATATAACTATATGATTAGTAATGGATAGGCGCTTCTCCATTACTCAGCTGTGGCCTTGATGTCCCCAGACAATACAAAGGTGAAAGCAACCCCACAAACATGAACCCCACTTGCCACCACCACAGGGCAAGTGGGAAGAGACGGGCAAAGCACAAGAATTGGCGCATCTAATAAGTGCGCCTTTTCTGGGGCGGCTGCAGGCTGCTATGTTTAGGCTGGGGGGCAATATTACTGCCTGAGAATACCAGCCCCTAGCTGCCAGCATTAGCAAGGCTGGTTGTAAAAAATGGGGGGACCCCACTCTGTTTTTCTTTAATTATTTATTTAAATAATTAAAAAAAAAAAAATCGGAATGGGGACCCCCCTATTCTTGATAACCAACCTTGCTAATGCTGACAGCTGAGGTTTGCCTCCAGCTGTGATTTTTGCCTGGCTGGTTAACAAAAATACAGGGGAACCCACGCCGTTTTCTTTAATTATTTATTTACAGGGCAGGCTGATGAATACTCCCATCAGTTGCTCCTGCTCTCACTGTTTGGCCGGGGTCACACTTACCGTCTAGAAAATCGGTCTGAGTCTCCCTGACGAGAGTCACACGAGTGTTCTCCATATGGTCATCCTTGTGTAATGTGTTTGCAATGTGATGATGCAATTTTCTCCCACCCATGTATCCGTATGACATGGGTATGGCTTTACATTCCTCACTGACTTTCCCCATTGAATTAAATTGCTCAATAGACTGAAATGAGGAAAATGTGTTTGTATTTCTCGCAAGCTAGATGGATGGTCCATGTGGCGTCTGAGTTTTTCTTGCTCCCATAGGCTTACATTGGCGAGTCTCGGACGATAAACGAGTACAATCGCAGCATGCAGCAATTTTACACGCACATCGAATACGCCTGAGAAAAAAATACGGTGATGTGATCTGCCCCATAGATTAACACTGGGCCAAGTGCTATGCAATGTTTTCTCGCATAGCACTCGCCCGTATTCTATGGTAGTGTGATGCCGGCCTTATTAGCATTATAAGCAGGCGTGGGCTTCCCATCAGCCGACACCAATGACTGGAGGTAAACTTTATACCTCCGATCATAGCTGTGGGTTCACGCTGCCATTTGATAGGGTAGGAACCGTGGCTGTCTGACCGGTGGTGATGATTTTACCGCCAATCAAAAGCAGTGTTTGCTGCATTGTCATGCACATGACAGCGTGACAAACACCTGGTGTTCTGGGAGAGAACCCGTACAGTAGCACAGACTTCCTGTTCGGTGTCCGTGCCCCAACAGTAGGTATTCAGTACAGACACCGAACTTTACTGTTCGGGTTCGCCCATCTATAATAACAACCAGACTGAAGTAATCATACTTTAAAAAAAAATTCTAAACGTTTGGTCGTCACTCTATATACACACACTAAGTTTCAACCGCTAAGAAATTCTCATGAAAAATTAGCACAAAATTTTGAGTGAAAAAAAAAAAATGTGGACATCCACTTCAAGCCATTACAGGCTTGAAGATGCTCACACTGGGTCCAGAAACGTGTTAATTGGTCAATGCTTTATCTTCAGGTCTGAGGGTATGTGCACACGCTGCGGATTCCCTTGCGGATTTTTCTACGCGTATTCTGCAGAATCCGCAGGTAAAACACCTTCTGTTTTACCTGCGGATTCCCCGCGGATTTTGCCTGCGTTTTTACACCTGCGGATTCCTATTATGGAATAGGTGTAAAACGCTGCGGAATCCCCACAAAGAATTGACATGGTTTCCGTGCGGAATTTTCCGCAGCATGTGCACTGCGGATTTGGTTTTCCATAGGTTTACATGGTACTGTACACCGCATGGAAAACTGCTGCGGATCCGCAGCCAAATCCGCAACGTGTGCTCATACCCTGAGTGTCCTTGGATACATTTACTTTAATAACCTTCAGTCTTTTGCTTTAGTTGACTTCTACATGAGACACAAGAATAAAAAAGGATATTTTTCTATACAGATATTATTGTCAGATTACTTTTAGTGCTCTTTGACCTTGACAGTAAACAAAGACAAGAATATAATATACAAAAATGAACAGTTACACTACTCATATGTTTTTATAATCCTTTGGCAAGCGGCGATCTCACCTTCTGGTCAGAGGAACTCCCAAGTTTGCCACAGTGAGTTAATAAATCATAGTCATTATCCAATACTGCAGAATATGTCCGTACTTCATAAATAAGGGATAAAAAGAAGAGTGATCTCTAACCGCAAAATGTCAAGGGCCTCGCTCTTATATTATTCCATAAACTTTTACTTTTGCAGCAAGAAATTGAAAAATTTAGCTCAACGCTAAATAAAACATGCTGTGTAAATAGATATCTTGTAACCACTTATTCTTACGTCTTTGTCCTTATTTTTTTGGGACAGGACACAGCAAATGGGTTAACATGCATCACTGTGGTGATACTTAGAAAATCAAATTGTATAAAAGAGTAGGACTCAGTATGCAAATATTTCTAAAGCTAGTGAGCGTGATTAACCCCTTAGTGACCAAGCCCATTTTGACCTTAATGACCAGGCCAAATTTTTTAAATCGGACTGCTGTCACTTTGTGTGTTAATAACTCTAGAAAATTTTAACGGATCCCAGTGTTTCTGAGATTGTTTTTTCGTGACATATTGTATTTCATGTTAGTGGTAAATTTTGGTCAATATGGCTTGATCTACGAAAATATTGAAAATTTTACAAAAAATGTCGCAATTTTCAAACTTACAATTCTGACCAGAATTTTTTTTTGTGACATGTTGTACTTCATGATAGTGGTAAAATTTCTTCAATATGACTTGTTTAATTGTGAAAAAAACTGAAATTTGGTGAAAATTTCGCAATTTTTAACCCTTTTTTTTACATCAGACGTACCATCCCGTCGAGGTGACCCGGGCCCGTATGACCATCGACGGGATAGTACGTCATATGCAATCAGCTGCGCTCATGGGGGGAGCGCGGCCGGGTGTCAGATGATTATCACAGCTGACATCTGGCACCATGTGCCAGGAGAGGTCACAGACCGCTCCCGGCACATTAACCCCCGGAACACTGTGATCAAACATGATCGCAGCTTTCCGGTGGCATAGGGAATCCAAATGAGCATATTTGGGACATCATGTCTCATTCCGTTCACCAACGCCACATTGCACCACAGACCGTCCAGGAGTTGACTGATTCTTTAATCCAGGTACGGGAGGAGATCCCTCAGAACATCCACAGCCTCATCAGGAGCATACCCAGAGGTTGTAGTGGGGGTCATAGAGACACGTGGAGGCCACACACACTACTGAGCCTCATTTACTTGTCACGAGGCATTGCCACTGAAGTTGGATCAACCTGTAGTTAGATTGTCCACTTTGATTTTCCATGGGATATTAATTTTGATTTACCATATATACTTGTGTACTAGATGGTGGCCCGATTCTAACGCATCGGGTATTCTAGAATATGCATGTCCACGTAGTATACAGCACAGAGCCATGTAGTATATTGCTCAGCCACGTAGTATATTGGCCAGTTACGTAGTTACGTAGTATATTGCCCAGTCACGTAGTATACAGCACAGAGCCACGTAGTATATTGCCCAGCCACGTAGTATATTGCCCTGCCACGTAGTATATTGCCCAGCCACGTAGTATACAGCACAGAGCCACATAGTATATTGCCCAGCCATGTAGTATATTGCCCAGCCACGTAGTATATTGCCCAGCCACGTAGTATATTGCCCAGCCACGTAGTATACAGCACAGAGCCACGTAGTATATTGCCCAGCCACGTAGTATGTAGTATATTGCCCAGCCACGTAGTATATTGCCCAGCCACGTAGTATATTGCCCTGCCACGTAGTATATTGCCCAGCCACGTAGTATACAGCACAGAGCCACATAGTATATTGCCCAGCCATGTAGTATATTGCCCAGCCACGTAGTATATTGCCCAGCCACGTAGTATATTGCCCAGCCACGTAGTATACAGCACAGAGCCACGTAGTATATTGCCCAGCCACGTAGTATGTAGTATATTGCCCAGCCACGTAGTATATTGCCCAGCCAAGTAGTATATTGCACAGCCCATGTAGTATATTGCCCAGCCCATGTAGTATATTGCCCAGCCCACGTAGTATATAGCAATGTGGGCATCATATCCCTGTTAAAAAAAAAAGAAATAAAATAAGAAATAGTTATATACTCACCTTCCGGAGCCCCCACATCCAAGCGAAGACGTTACCGACGCTGCTCGTGCGCTTCGGTCTCAAGAGCGCATTGTGGTCTCGCGAGATGATGCTGTAGCGGTCTCGCGAGACCGCTACGTCATCATCTCACGAGATCGCAGCATGGACCGGTTACCGGAGCGTCGCGAGCGGGAAAGGCCTGTTGTCGATCCGGGGGCCGACGGACGGTGAGTATATAACGATTTTTTATTTTTTTTTATTATTTTTAACATTAGATCGTTTTACTATTCATGGTGCATAGGCTGCATGAATAGTAAAAAGTTGGTCACACAGGGTTAATAGCAGCGTTACCCGAGTGCGTTACACCGCGGTCAACGCTGCCATTAACCCTGTGTGAGCGCAGACTGGAGGGGAGTACGGAGCGGGCACTGACTGCGGGGAGGAAGGAGCGGCCATTTTTCCGCCGGTCTGTGCCCGTCGCTGATTGGTCGTGGCTGTTTTGCCACGACCAATCAGCGACTTTGATTACATGACAGACAGAGGCCGCGACCAATGAATATCCGTGACAGACAGACAGACAGAAGGATGGAAGTGACCCTTAGACAATTATATAGTAGATAAGCTGAGCCGAGTATAAGCCGAGGCACCTAATTTTGCCACGAAAAACTGGGAAAACTTAGCCCCTTAGGCTGGAGTCACACTTACCGTATAAAAAATCGGTCCGATTGTGATGACCGAAAATCGCACAAATGTTCCCGAACAGTGATCCGTATGTCATCTGTGTGCAATGCGAGGATGTGATTTCCTTGCATCTAGTAACAGTGTGACATCCATATGGCATCCGTATGCAATGCGATTTTAACATGAGCTTTTACATACAGCAGTTCTTTCTATGTAAAAGCTCATGTTAAAATCGCATTGCATACGGATGTCACACTGATGGTCCGTGTGGTATGCAAGTTTTTCTCGCACCCATAGACTTGCATTGGTAAGTCTCGGCCGAGATACGCTGACAATCGCAGCATGCTGCGATTTCACTCGGATACTGAATACGGTCGAGAAAACAACGAATGATAGGAGCTGCTCCATAGATTAACATTGGTCCGAGTGCTATGCGATTTTTTATCGCATAGCACTCGTCCATATTACGGTCTAGTATGACTCCGGCCTTACTGACATCGGACATAATAATATGCTGATGTCAGTATCCCTGCGGCTATGAACTAGTTAAATGCCGCTGTCAAACTGACAGCGGCATTTAAATTGCGCTTCCAGCCATCGGGCCGGAAATACGCGCAACGGTGACCCCCGTCATATGATCGGGGGTCATCAGTGCGTCGGCATGACAACCAGAGGTCTCCTTGAGAGCTCTATGGTTGTCAGTGCCGGATTGCTATGAGTGCCACCCATTCAGAATCACCCGACCTATCAATAAAGAAAAAAGGATTAACCTGATCGCTAAACGGCTTAGTGATAAAAAAGGTCAAAACGCGAGAATTTAATTTTTTTGGTTGCTGCAACACTGCATTAAAATGCATTAATGGGCGATCAAAATAGTTATCATTAAAAACGTCAGCTCAGCACGCAAAAAATAAGCCCTTACCCAACCCGAGATCACGAAAAATGGAGACGCTATGGGTATCGGAAAATTGTGCAATTTTTTTTTTTTTTTTTTTTTTTTTAGCAAAGTTTGGAATTTTTTTTCACCACTTACATAAAAGAGAACCTAGACATGATTGGTGTCTATGAACTCGTAATGACCTGGAGAATCATAATCACATTAAGTGAACCTAGCAAAAAAGCCAAACAAAAACAAGTGTGGGATTGCACTTTTTTTTGCAGTTTCACCGCACTTGGAATTTTTTTCCCATTTTCTAGCACACGACATGGTAAAACCAATCATGTCGCCCAAAAGTACAAGTTGTCTCGCAAAAAAATAAGCCCTCACATGTCCATATTGAAGGAAAAATAAAAAAGGTATGGCTCTGGAAAGGATGGGAGTGAAAAACGAAAAAAACTCTGGTCATGAAGGGGTTAATGACTTGAGTACAAGCATGGTATGCATTGTCCCTTCATCCCTATCCTGGTATGCATGGTTCCTCATTCCCATCCTTGTATGCATGGTCCCCTCATCCCAATCCTTGTATGAATGGCCATCTCATCCCTATCCTGGTATGCACAGCCTCCTCATCCCTATCCTGGTATGCATGGTTCCTCATTCCTATACTGGTATGCATGGCCTCTTCATCCCCATCCTTGTATGCATGGTCCCCTCATCCCCATCCTTGTATGCATGGCCATTTCATCCCTATCCTGGTATGCATGGCTCACATACCTATCCTGGTATGCATGGCCTCCTCAACCCTATCCCAATCTGCATGGTTCCTCATCTCCATTCTTGTATGCATGGCTCCTTCATCCCTATCCTGGAATGCATGGTTCCTCATCCCTATCCTGGTATGCACGGTTCCTCATTCCCATCCTTGTATGCATGGTCCCCTCATCCCAATCCTTGTATGCATGGCCATCTCATCCCTATCCTGGTATGCACAGCCTCCTCATCCCTATCCTGGTATGCATGGTTCCTCATTCCTATACTGGTATGCATGGCCTTTTCATCCCCATCCTTGTATGCATGGTCCCCTCATCCCCATCCTTGTATGCATGGCCATTTCATTCCTATCCTGGTATGCATTGCTCACATACCTATCCTGGTATGCATGGCCTCCTCAACCCTATCCCAATCTGCATGGTTCCTCATCTCCATTCTTGTATGCATGGCTCCTTCATCCCTATCCTGGCATGCATGGTTCCTCATCCCTATCCTGGTATACATGGTTCCTTATCCCCATCCTTGCATGCAGCTCCTCCATACCTATCCTGGTATGCATGGCCATCTCATGCCTATCCTTGTATGCATGGTTCCTCATCCCTATGGTATGCATGGTTCCTCATCCCCATCCTTGTATGCATGGCTCCTTCATCCCTATCCTGGTATGCATGGCCATCTCATGCCTATCCTGGTATGCATGGCTCCCATCCCTATCCTGGTATTCATGGTCTCCTCAACCCTATCCTGGTATGCATGGTTTCTCATCCCTATCCTGGTATGCATGGCCCCCATGAGAAAAGCATAAAAAAAAAAAAAAAAAAACATCCAACTTACCATCCCTGCGCACCCTTGCAGCATCTTGTACTGGTGCCAGCAGCTCCTCCTGCTGAGCGATCACAAGTCCCAGCTCATTAAGGGAATGAATATTCACCTCTCTCCACACCTATGGGAGTGGACAGAGGTGAATATTCATAACTCTTAAGTTGCGTGCACCTGTGATCGCCCGGCAGCTGCTGGAAGCCCGCGACTGCAGCTGACACTGTGTGCGCTATAAGAGAAATAAATATTCACTGCCGGTGTAGTGATTATTCATTTCTCTTTAGCAGCGGGTACAGTACTTAGCCGCCGCCACTGGCTCCTGCCTCTGTGACCCGCTGCTCCGCCGCTCCCCCTCCAACGCCGCATTCTGTTACAATAACTCGTAACAGCCGAGGGGGTGTTTTTAGCACACAAAAAATGTGCTCAAAAACTCAGCTTATACTCTAGTATATACGGTACATTGATCATTGCTGTATTCTATTGTTCTCAACGCATTCCACTATGTACTGAATAAAGATTTGCAACTGGAATACTTCATTCAGTGACATCTAGGATGCGGTATTTTAGTGTTCCCTTTATTTTTCTGTGAGCAGGCTACTTTATATATATACACACACACATATATACCATGTATATATATATATATATATATATATATATATATATACACATATATATACAGTATATATATATCTATTGTGTATATATATATATATATATATATATATATATATATATACACACACACACATTATATACACACATACATAATATATACAGAGAGAGAGCGAGATAGGGAGAGACAGATATAGAGCGTGTGTTGTGGCTGAAGATGTTTGCACCCTTGAAATTGTTGCAGAAAACTAAATATTTTAAGTGATTGCAGTTATTTATTCCGAAGGGTATACAACCAAATATTAAGTTGAGGGTGCCAACAATTTTGTCTGGCCCATTTTCTGTTTTCTTTGTTGTTGTTCCAATAAAAACAAAGGAAATAAACATGTGTATAACAAAACGTGTGTAATTGCAATAAATTTCTGGGAGAAATGCTTCATTTTCTGGAACAATTTCAGGGGTGCCAATACTTTTGGCCATGAGTGTGTGTGTGTGTGTGTGTGTGTGTGTGTGTGTGTGTGTGTGTGTGTGTGTGTGTGTGTGTGTGTGTGTGTGTCTGTGTGTGTATCTATATATATAATTGTCTAAGGGTTTTTCTGTCTGTCTGTCGGTCTGTCTTGGAAATCCCGCGTCTCTGATTGGTCGAGGCCGACAGGCCTCGACCAATCAGCGACGGGCACAGTATTGACGTAGATGTCACAATGGTTGCCATGGTGACGATGATGTCATAAAGGTTGCCTCGACCAATCAGCGACGGGCACAGTCTGCCGCGAATTCTGGAATCATCATTGTCCTCCACTGCTGTCAAGTGCCGCCATTGTGTAGGGTGCGTGCCTGCGTCTCCCTGTATGGGCGGCATCTCCCTGTGTTTCTATCTTAGAATGGGTCGTAAACGAAAATACGCCAATGAGGATGACCGAAAAGGAGCAGCAGCAGCAAGAAAACGACAACATCGGGAACAGGATGACGTAGATGTCATAATGGAAATCCTGCGTCTCTGTCACAGTCTGCCGCGAATTCTGGAATCATCATTGTCCATATACTACAGGGACATGCATATTCTAGAATACCCGATGCGTTAGAATCGGGCCACATATGGCAACCATTATGACATCATCGTCGCCATGCTGTGCCCGTCGCTGATTGGTCGAGGCAACCTTTATGACATCATCGTCGCCATGGCAACCATTATGACATCTACGTCGATACTGTGCCCGTCGCTGATTGGTCGAGGCCTGGAGGCCTCGACCAATCAGAAACGCGGGATTTCCAGGACAGACAGACAGACAGACAGAAAAACCCTTAGACAATTATATATATAGATGAATCATACTTCTCAAAAATATTTTTTCGCAAATTTCTTTTAAAAATTTTTTTTGCAGAAAACTTACAGTAATAGATGAATTGAAGATTCTTAGCGCATAAATTGGCCAATTCATGTGTGCCCGTCAACCACGGCAAGGTGATCTCCTTCTGATGGGTCCTACTCTACCATACATGCCACTTTGAGTGCCTTTACAAAGGATAAAAAATTTGCCTCTTTTACAAACAAAAAAGAGTTTCCAATACGCAGCTTTATAAATTGTAATACGGACAAAGTTATTTATCTAATTCAGTGCAATATTTGTCAACTTCAATATGTGGGTTGTGCCATGAACCCTCTGAAAAAAACGCATCCATAAGCATTTGTCCGATGCTGTTAATTTGCCTCCAGCAGGTTTCTCTGCAGTTTCACGACATTTCGCCAATAAGCATAATGGGGATCTAAAATCTTTTTCCTTCAAAAGAATAGAGAAAGTGTCTAAGCCTGTTAGGGGGGTCAATTTACATAAAAAAATCCTGGCAAGGGAAAGTAAGTGGATTTTTTTACTGGAAACTAGAGTGCCGTGTGGCTTAAATAACCGGATGGACTTGATAACGCAATATTAAATATAAATTGAGATGTTATAATAGAAGCTCTTTAGTCACAGTAATTTATCTAATATGAAATAATTTCACTATTATCCCCCTGTGATGGTGTGATATGCTATGTGGGTATCATTGTTGTGTATATTTCTATTTTACTGAATATCATGGTGTTACTGTGCCTTGTAGGATGAGTTGTTATTTGCCATCTGATATTCTCCCCACAGTTCTGTATTGTTATCTCTCCACAGGGTCAGTGAATAATGTTGTTTGCTAATATGCTAAACATTATGACCTAGCTTGTTGAAACAATGAGCCCCTGAGACCTTCCCCCTCCTGGCCTGTGAATGAGGGGGGAGATTTGTAAATATCAGGGAGGTGAGACACAGAGATCAGTCTGATGTGGAACCATGATGTGAAGAGCATATCAGAGAGAAAGAAGAGTATATAGACTGTTATCCTCTGTGCTGGATTGTTGGACTTTTATCCTGTTACTGAAATGCATTCGTGTTCTGGAATATTTTATCCTTTGTGTGATGGATCGTATATATGGACCTTTCGTACTTTTGCCTAAATAAAGGTCTTGGAATTGTTCACTATTCTCTTGCTCTGTTGATTGTGTGATACTGGAGAAGGAACCCGTGACAACTGGTGGCAAGCAGCGGGATCAACAGAGCGTAACCTAATGGAGAACCACACACAGAGTGAATACAGAAATTGGACTGTATCCAGTTTACAGGAGAGAGCCAGAGACCTGGGCCTGAACTACCAGGGACTGACTAAAGAGGCCTTAATCGATCTACTGGTGGGTGCTAGCCAGACCACCTACTCCCATATGTCTGAAGGATGAGCACTGGAGACGAGGACCCCCACCCCAAAAAGCCAGTGGGTGGTGTGGTATGAAGAAGAGATGGCGGTTCTGGGCCCAGGCGTGTCTCAGGAGTACAAGGAGGAGGCTGCCCGCCAGGCACAGCGGAGACAAGAAGCAATGGAGCTTGAAAGAGAGAGTAACGCAATGTGGAATGTAAACCCAACGATCCTGGAGCCTGTACGGATCACCCGGACAGAGTTTAAGCCATTTGATGAGGCTTCTGGAGATGTGGAGGGGTTCTTCAAGGACTTTGAGCAGCAGTGTGCTGTTTTGGAGGTGCCCCACTCTGGCTGGATGCGTTTGTTAGTGGGACTCCTGAACGGTAGCCTGGCGGAGGCTTACCGAACCATTGACTCACAGCGGAATCGGGATTATAACATTGTAAAGCAGACTATCCTGGATTACCATGCTATCACCCCAGACTCATATAGGGCCAAGTTCCGAGACCTCCCATGCACTACAGGGGGATCGTTTAGGATGTATGCACATAAGATGTCCCAGGCATGTCGGAGTGGCTGGAAGCAGAAAATGCCTTTACTGTGGAAGATGTTATACAGGCGTTCCTTATAGAACAATTTCATGCCAAGTGCCCCGCAGAGGTATGGGAATGGGTCCGGGAGCGCACGCCGTGCACCGTGGATAGAGCTGCAGCCCTGGCAGATGAAGCCCTTACTATCCGGCCACAATGGAGGAGGCATCTGGACAATGAACCACGGCCTTCGACCGCGCCCCGTCCCCCTCCGATTATATCTGCCCCTCCACCCAGCCGCAGGCTGATGACAATCACAGCTCACAATCCTGGGCCCCAACAGTTCCAACCATGACCTGGGGGTATCACAGAGAGGAGATGTTACGGGTGTGGGCAACCTGGACATTTGCAGTCTGGCTGTCCCTCAAGGATTCGGAGGGAGCCCCACCTTGTCCAGTGCATCTTGTGCACTCCATCCCGCCTGAGGAAGAGGAACCACCACCCCCACCAGAGTGGACCACCGACCACGGCACCATAGATACCCCTCCTGGAGTGTACGGACTCCGACCTTTGTCCATCAGAAATGCACGGCAATGGCATTGCCACCTGCAGGATGTCTTAATTGATGGATACAAAGTGTCGGGATTTAGAGACACAGGGGCATTCCTGACTATCGCTAACCCCCGTGTGGTTCGAACCGAGGCAATTCACCAGGGCCCGGGAATTCCCATTGTCCTGGCGGGGGGGTGTCCACAAATATATACAGAGAGCTTTGGTACGTTTGGATTTCGGTTTTGGAGAAAAACTGTGTCGGATTGGCGTTATGGGAGGACTTCCTGCAGATATCCTCCTTGGAAATGACATTGGGGAGTTGCAAAGTCATTTTGTGGGAGCAGAAGGTCCTTGGGCCTCTCCTTCTTCTGAAAGAACAATTGGAGGGAGATATCACAGATACCATAACGCCCATCATTCCCTACATTCTAGAGTTCAGAGACTGTCTCGCCCTTGCTAATGAACATCAGCAAACGGCCCAGTCCAGTCAAAAAGCCTGGTATGACCATAAAGCCAGGACCCGGGAATTTATGGACAAGTGCTCATGATTATTGCAACCCCTGCCACTGTACAAGGAACTATAAACAGTGGAGCAAAGTGGATTAAAGGGAGCAGGCCAGAGGTCTGTGTAGACCTAATGGCGTGCTCACTTATTATGAGGGGGGAGAGGTTGTGATGGTGTGATATGCTATGTGGGTATCATTTTTGTGTATATTTCTATTTTACTGAATATCATGGTGTTACTGTATCTTGTAGGATGAGTTGTTATTAGCCATCTGATATTCTCCCCACAGTTCTGTATTGTTATCTCTCCACAGGGTCAGTGAATAATGTTGTTTGTTAATATGCTAATAACATGTTGACCTAGCTTGTTGAAACAACGAGCCCCTGAGACCTTCCCCCTCCTGGCCTGTGAATGAGGGGGGAGATTTGTAAATATCAGGGAGGTGAGACACAGAGATCAGTCTGATGTGGAACCATGATGTGAAGAGCATATCAGAGAGAATGAAGAGTATATGGACTGTTATCCTCTGTGCTGGATTGTTGGACTTTTATCCTGTTACTGAAATGCATTCGTGTTCTGGAATATTTTATCCTTTGTGTGATGGATCGTATATATGGAACTTTCGTACTTTTGCCTAAATAAAGGTCTTGGAATTGTTCACTATTCTCTTGCTCTGTTGATTGTGTGATACTGGAGAAGGAACCCGTGACACCCCCTTTTTTTCCTGTTTTGTGCTGTGAATATCTGAATATTTAATATGAATCTTTTTTTGTATCCTATAGATATAGTTGATTTTAATTTGTATTTAATTTGGATTTTAAAAATTTTTTTTTTTCATGTTGTTGAAATCCTTGGGGAAGGATCAATACCGCAAGGGGTTGCTGTTGGCTATGGGGTTAACTGGATTAAATCAAATCTACTGGAATTTTCTATACACACCTGTGACACCCAGTAACCCATATGGGCCTTTTTTTTTTTCTCCTTCCCTATACTACATTTGCAGTCTAGATTCAGTACTCATTTGGACCTGGAGGAAGACACATGCGGTGTCATAACATGTCGTCCATAAGGGATTGAATGTATGCAATATTGTAACCGAAGAAATCTTGAACTTTTTAATGGATAAATAAAAGGTATATTTAACTCTACCATTGGACTGATCGCTGGAGAAACAAAAAGTTTTTTCTTTACATGTGTGGATCTGTCCCAATCCGTTTTCCGTGCGAACTGTAACCACAGGTTGGATGTATTCCTGTTTCTTCAAAGCGGTAAGCTGGCCTTGCCAAAAACTCTTTTCATATATATTTTATATATATATATATATATATATATATATATATATATATATATATATATATATATATATATATACAGGACAGACCAAAAGTTTGGACACACCTTCTCATTTTCTCATTGTACATTCACACTGAAGGCATCAAGACTATGAATTAACACATGTGAAATTATATACTTAACAAAACAGTGTGAACCAACTGAAATTATGTCTTATATTCTAGGTTCTTCAAAGTAGCCACCCTTTGCTTTGATGACTGCTTTGCACACTCTTGGCATTCTCTTGATGAGCTTCCAGAGGTAGTCACCGGGAATGGTCTTCCAACAATCTTGAAGGAGTTCCCAGAGATGCTTAGCACTTGTTGGCCCTTTTACCTTCACTCTGCGGTCCAGCTCACCCCAAACCATCTCGATTGGGTTCAGGTCTGGCAACTGTGGAGGCCAGGTCATCTGGCGTAGCACCCCATCACTCTCCTTCTTGGTCAAATATCCCTTACACAGCCTGGAGGTGTGTTTGGGGTCATTGTCCTGTTGAAAAATAAATGATGGTCCAACTAAACGCAAACCGGATGGAATAGCATGCCGCTGCAAGATGCTGTGGTAGACATGCTGGTTCAGTATGCCTTCAATTTTAAATAAATCCCCAACAGTGTCACCAGCAAAGTACCCCCACACCATCACACCTCCTCCTCCATGCTTCACGGTGGGAACCAGGCATGTAGAGTCCATCCGTTCACCTTTTCTGCGTTGCACAAAGACATGGTGGTTGGAACTAAAGATCTCAAATTTGGACTCATCAGACCAAAGCACAGATTTCCACTGGTCTAATGTCCATTCCTTGTGTTCTTTAGCCAAAACAAGTCTCTTCTGCTTGTTGCCTGTCCTTAGCAGTGGTTTCCTACCAGCTATTTTACCATGAAGACCTGCTGCACAAAGTCTCCTCTTAACAGTTGTTGTAGAGATGTGTCTGCTGCTAGAACTCTGTGTGGCATTGACCTGGTCCCTAATCTGAGCTGCTGTTAACCTGCGATTTCTGAGGCTGGTGACTCGGATAAACTTATCCTCAGAAGCACAGGTGACTCTTGGTCTTCCTTTCTTGGGGCGGTCCTCATGAGAGCCAGTTTCTTTGTAGCGCTTGATGGTTTTTGCCACTGCACTTGGGGACACTTTCAAAGTTTGCCCAATTTTTCGGACTGACTGACCTTCATTTCTTAAAGTAATGATGGCCACTTGTTTTTCTTTACTTAGCTGCTTTTTTCTTGCCATAATACAAATTCTAACAGTCTATTCAGTAGGACTATCAGCTGTGTATCCACCAGACTTCTGCACAACACAACTGATGGTCCCAACACCATTTATAAGGCAAGAAATCCCACTTATTAAAGGGAACCTGTCACCCAGTTTTTTCAGTATGAGATAAAAATACCGTTAAATAGGGCCTGAGCTGTGCTTTACAATAGTGTATTTTGCGAACTCGGCTTCAGGAAAATGGCCGCCGCGATCTCCATCTGCGCACGCGCGGCATCTCACGGCCATTTTCCTGAAGCCCCGGGAAGCAGAGCACTCCATCTGCGCACGCGCGCCCTCAGGAAGATGGCCGCCGCCACCGATAACCAGGGGAATAGCACAGACCGCGCTCTTTTTTGGCTGTTGCGCATGCGAGAACCACTACGCCAACGCCGGGAAGATAAGCAAGAGGTGGGGGAGAAACAGCCATTTCACCACGCCCTTTTGACCAGACCAGCGTGATTCACAGGTGAAAACGGCGACTTTTGTAAGGTATTTCGGCAGCATAGGTGGGGAATCAGGGGACAAAAAATACACTATTGTAAAGCACAGCTCAGGCCCTATTTAACGGTATTTTTATCTCATACTGAAAAAACGGGGTGACAGGTTCCCTTTAAACCTGACAGGGCACACCTGTGAAATGAAAACCATTCCTGGTGACTACCTCTTGAAGCTCATCAAGAGAATGCCAAGAGTGTGCAAAGCAGTCATCAAAGCAAAAGGTGGCTACTTTGAAGAACTTCACACTTTTTTGTTAAGTATATAATTCCACATGTGTTAATTCATAGTTTTGATGCCTTCAGTGTACAATTTACATAGTCATGAAAATACAGAAAAATCTTTAAATGAGAAGGTGTGTCCAAACTTTTGGTCTGTACTATAAATATATATGTATGTATATATATATATATATATATATATATATATATATATATATATATATATATACTGTATATACACTCACCGGCCACTTTATTAGGTACACCATGCTAGTAACGGGTTCGACCCCCTTTTGCCTTCAGAACTGCCTCAATTCTTCGTGGCATAGATTCAACAAGGTGCTGGAAGCATTCCTCAGAGATTTTGGTCCATATTGACATGATGGCATCACACAGTTGCCGCAGATTTGTCGGCTGCACATCCCAAAGATGCTCCATACAAGGCAGGATGGATCCATGCTTTCATGTTGTTTACGCCAAATTCTGACCCTACCATCCGAATGTCGCAGCAGAAATCGAGACTCATCAGACCAAGCAACGTTTTTCCAATCTTCTACTGTCCAATTTCGATGAGCTTGTACAAATTGTAGCCTCAGTTTCCTGTTCTTAGCTGAAAGGTTTGAACTGCAGGAGATTGTCTTGACCATGTCTACATGCCTAAATGCACTGAGTTGCCGCCATGTGATTGGCTGATTAGAAATTAAGTGTTAACAAGAAGTTGGACAGGTGTACCTAATAAAGTGGCCAGTGAGTGTATATACACACACACACATACACACACACACACAGCTGGTGAAATAAATATTGAACTCGTCACCATTTTGTTAGGTATATATCTCTCTAAAGGGAAAGGGACAAGCTCGGGGAACAATGTATTGCAGGTCTCATTCCTGGACATGAGCCCACCTCAAGTCTAATGCCTACATACTCCTGTCTCCTGCTGACCAACAGCAATCAATGAGAATTAGGTCAGCTTTTTGTAAGATACAAATTAGACCCCATGCTAGAGGGTCAGTGCTTCGGCGGCTCAGCCCCCATTAGAGAGGAATCTCTCTCCTGAATAAATCAGTCTTGATTGTAGAGCATTGCACCCGCCAGACACAAACTCATTCACATTGATTTGAAGATAAATTATTGAAAGTGGCTTCACTCACTTTCTGTATTTATGAAAACTACAAAATGAATGTAATAGCAAGGTAGAAAAAGATAAGCACTCATTGTCCTCTTCCCTTTTAGTAGCATGTTGCTTCATCAGCCTTCATGCAAACTAATTAAAGTATTCATAGACAGATTGAAAAGCAAGTTGCATCATGCACATGACAGTTTAGGAAAGAAATGACAGAAAACCAGCCTGTAGACAACTAATAGATAATGACACACAACTACTAAGAAAAATGGCGATGTATAAAACGATGGAGGCAAACATCCAGGCTCCGTAGTATCTAAAAACTATAGTACCTACAGAATGGCAGGCATTATTGCCCTTGATGGTGAAGGGCACTATCTGATCAGGGCATTTTAGAAGCATAACTCTAGTTCAGAGGATCTAATAAAGAATTCAACGTCGGCTCTTCTAAATGAACGTCTGCTTGTTTTCCTGGTCTGATGTAAATGGCACTGCAGGTCCCAGTGCTCTCTCTTCTACACAAACATCCGCTCTTGAACCAGTCTGTCTGGAACATGATCGCTCTGCTGAAGAGAAAGATTTCTTAATGTTTCCTTCTCATAAGTCACATGGTCACATGTGAGGCATGGAGACCAACTTAGAAGCCTGTCACCTTCAGTTGGCACACAAACTAATATAATATCATCAAGAATATATTTATTATATAGATTATTGACTCTGCAAATCACTGGTACCAAGGGGAAGTATTTTACAACAAGATCTGTATCAAAGCAACCTGAACAATACTGACATCTGCTACCTCTATCTCACCATAGAATGAGTAGAGCTCACATACTCAGTTAAGATGCACATAACTATCACAATCAATTGGCCCAGCCACAACCAGGGCCATTGGATCAAATACCATAGAGAATACATCCGGTGTTTTCAATAACAACAGTATATTATACAATTAATAGTACATGTGCACTTGCCCTGTATATCTGATTTCAGGCCCTGCTGTTAATACCAGCTAATCAAGTGAGGCATAAATTTGGTCTCTACTCTGCTTGTGGACAATCACAGCTTGCATTTCGAGTTCAGTAGCTGTGAATGTGGCCAACTAAACTAATCTGACGGACATCAGATGGTGAGTATGTACTGTTTGGTTTTTTTTACATTTACGCTGGTAACCAGGGTAAACATCGGGTTACTAAGCGCGGCCCTGCGCTTAGTAACCCGATGTTTACCCTGGTTACCAGTGAAGACATCGCTGGATCGGTGTCACACACACCCGATTCAGCGATGTCAGCGGGACATCAACGACCAAAAAAAGGTCCAGGCCATTCCGACACGACCAGCGATCTCACAGCAGGGGCCTGATCGCTGGTACGTGTCACACATAGCGAGATCGCTACGGAGGTCGCTGTTGCGTCACAAAACTTGTGACTCAGCAGCGATCTCACTAGCGATCTCGCTATGTGTGACGGGGCCTTAAGCCATGAGAACTAGGAGATGGTAACTGCAGTACAACATTTTAATTATGCCCAAGTTTTTTTTTATGGCTGACTACATTTCAGAACTTCACTAAACTAATATAACTCAATGGAGATATTAAATGATTAGGAAAAAGAGAACCGATACTATACAGAGACAGGGTCAGGACGATAAACCCATCAGGTTATAGCTGGATCAGTATGACACATTGGCAATGAACAGCACATAACTAATATCAGCAATGCCTTGACCAGATTTGCCCCTAATAAGATGTTCCCATCTAGATCAGTTATGATTTAAAAAGAATCAACCTCTGGGACCCGCATCTAACTCCAAAACAAGTCCCTATTGCACATGCACTGCTCTTTATTAATTTATAAGGGAAGTTTGAAAGTTGCAGAGTGCTCATCTATTGGACATTTATAGGATGGGAATATCCCTTTATGACTACATAACAAAGACCTAAAAAGATGTAGCTTAGTGGTGGAGATGAAAAACACCCCATTATACAATCCTCTCCAGTTCCAGAAACAATGAAAGGTAAAGTTGCAAACATGTATGTTTATCGCTCCAATCATACAGTCCCTAAGATTGGTGGGGGTTCCACCACTGGGACTACCAGCGAACAGCTATTTTCACAAGATCATGCAAGTCACAGAGTTCAGTGCTATTCGGAACAGTCCTATTTGGTTCACAAGCTGCTGCTCTCAGCCTGTGGAAAGATTTGCTCACTTATCTTCTTACTTCTAACCCCTGGGCTCTTAAAGGGAATGCATCATGAGAAAATTACAATATTTAAATCAGGTTTCTGTGCCAACTCCTTAACCACCTATGACGTACGGTGGATTTTCACTAAGAAAAGTTTCAAACAGTTCAGGAGCACAGCCTGCTTTAAGGGGTTGTCCACCAGTAGGTGAATGTTTGCCAACGCCCCCCCCCCCCCCCCCAATTGAAACAACAGATAGAGAAGGGTCTTGTCCTAGTAGTGGACAGGCCCTTTAAGGGCTCATTCAGAATAGAATAGAATATGGATGTGTGTTCTGCCTGAGCAAAAATTAATTGGGGCAGTTCAGATGACAGCTTTTCACATGGACAGTTAAAAAAAAAAAAAAAAAAAAAAAGAATCCCAGCATGCATTTTTCTCTTCCGTAAATTGGATGGGACTCGCCTATAGGAACCTATGGGTGCACAAAAAAAAAAATTGTGTCCCATACAGATCATCTAGCATCTGATACTTATGATTTCATGGCCATTAGTAACATAGTAAACTGTATATTATCAAGTACATCTTAAAAATCGTAAAATACGGACACACAGATGAAAATCGTCCATGCTTTCTTGAAGGAAATTGGTCAAGTCTTTATATTCTCGTCTAAGACTTCACAAGAATGAAAAAATAAAGTACCATAAAACAATTTTTAAAATATATATATAAAAAAAGTAAAGGTTTAAATAATCTCCCCTTTTCCCAAAAAATTGGTATGAATAAAAACCATTAAACCCCCCACAGCTCTATTGATGAAAAAAATAACGAACTGTTATGGGTCTCAGGATTTTACAATGTAAACAAAGTTAGTTTCCTTCACATACTGTATTTCACATTTTTCCTACCACTACAATAAAGGACAAGTGTGATATTGCTGTGATCTCACAGACCTGGGGAATAATGTTGCCAGATATTTTTTTTTTTACTGCAGATTGAACTCTGTAAAAACAAAACCTGAAAAACAATTGTGAAATTGTGCTTTAAAAAAAAAATTACTGCACTTGAACCTTTTTTTGACGTGTTTTCCAGTACAAAGTATGGTAAAATTCATGTTGTATTTCAAAGCTAAAAATCATCCCACCAAAAAAAGGCCCTCAGGGGGCTTTGTTAAAGGAAAAATAAAAAAAGTTATGGATATTCAAGAAGGGGAGAAAAAAAAAGGAAAGCACAAATATTTAAATTCCAGTGTCCTTAATGGGTTAAATATGCAAATTGCCTCTTCTGAGAAAAAGAGGACTTAACTCTATAGCGCCACCTGTTGGTAGTAGCGATTCCCAGAGGAGCATTGCACGGCGAATAAGCCTCCTTACCTTGACAAGCCAGCTGGTATGTCACTCTCCATAAGGAGAAACCTTACCCCTTAGGGTATGTTTCCACGTTCAGGATGGCCGGCGGTATCGCCGCAGCGGCGAAGCCGCTCGGCGCTAAGCCCCGCCCCCTTTCTGGGACGCGATCATGCCGGATGTGTTAACTCTTCACATCCGGGATGATCGCTCTCTCCCATAGGGCCCTGTGATATGCCTTGCGGGGACGCTGCGTCCCCGCAAGGTGTACGAACATGCTGCGATCTGAAAAGACGCGCAGCATGTCCGTAGTCGCAGGGCCGCCGCGTGCGGGTTTCCACGCATAGTGGAGACGGGATTTCATAAAATCCCCTCCACTATGCTGGAACATCTGGACGCTGCTTGTTTGACGCTGCAGCTCTGCGCAGCGTCAAACAAGCAGCGTTTCCTGACCGTGGAAACATACCCTTAGACCTTAATGGGTTAAATATACATTTTTACATTTTTTTTGTCAATGTTTTTTTTTTCCCTAATATTACAATCTGTATAATAAAACATATAAAAATCTTGCAATTTTCATACTGGCCATTTAATAGGACCACTCATTCTGTGTAAGACTTTTCGCAGACTATAATCACAAGCAGGCTTACAATAACTCTATAGCACAGCAGGTGATGATCCTACACACGGGTCCCACCAATCACCGCAGGCGATGTCACAGATGCCCTTTCCTGCACAATGACCTTTGCACACGCTCATTAGATGCATCAATACAAAAGATAGAGACAGAGGTTGTCGAATGCTGCTAACATACCGGTATAAGCAAATTTCCTAAAAAAAAAACAAAAACATGAAGTAGTCAAGAATAATAGCCAGTTTGAAAATTGCAAGATTCTGGAGTGGCCTAGCCAGTCTCCAGATCTCAACCCTATAGAAAACCTTTGGAGGGAGTTGAAAGTCCGTGTTGCCAAGCGAAAAGCCAAAAACATCACTGCTCTAGAGGAGTTCTGCATGGAGGAATGGGCCAACATACCAACAACAGTGTGTGGCAATCTTGTGAAGACTTACAGAAAACGTTTGACCTCTGTCATTGCCAACAAAGGATATATTACAAAGTATTGAGATGAAATTTTGTTTCTGACCAAATACTTATTTTCCACCATAATATGCAAATAAAATGATAAAAAAACAGACAATGTGATTTTCTGGATTTTTATTTCTCAGTTTGTCTCCCATAGTTGAGGTCTACCTATGATGTAAATTACAGACGCCTCTCATCTTTTTAAGTGGTGGAACTTGCACTATTGCTGACTGACTAAATACTTTTTTGCCCCACTGTATACAGCTCTACACTCCAACCTTACTAGCTCACTATACCATTAAATACAAAAATGGTGATATTAACAGAAATCATGACAGGAGGTGCAGTATGTAGAAAAGCCGCGGAGACACCATCACGTGTTTCTCAACGCAAGCAATGAATAGCCAGGTCTTCCCCTTCCCGTGGTTGTTCCTTCCCGGTGAAAGGCCTGGCTATTCATTGCTTGCGTTGAGAAACACGTGATGGTGTCTCCGCGGCTTTTCTACATGCATTTGCCTATTTCCCATAAGGGATGGGGGCAGTGTTCTGGATCACTGCGTTGAGAAACACGTGATGGTGTCTCCGCGGTGTTGGATGTTTTGATCTCCCCGAGGTCATTCATCCTTATGTTTATAGGAGGTGCAGTATGTCTGGTCGGAACACTGAGGTTAACGTTTGGGAGGTAATTGAGAACCATTGTACAATATGGACTTAAGTCAACGTATCTTTTTATGTTGAGTCACCTATATTTTTCCCTGATTAAAACCTAACAGCTATACATATATTCTTTATTTTCTGTATAAAATTATGGTGGCAGATATCTTGTCTGGGCTGATGTTATAAGGATCTGTCTGCAGCTTTTTTTTTACCTAATCTGAGTGCAGCATAATTTAGGGGCAGAGATCCTGATTTCAGGTGTGTGTCACTTTACTGGAGGGATGCAATTTTGATTAAAAACATTTTTCTCTGCTGCAGATCTCCCAGTTCTATAATGCTGAGCTCTGTATACCCCCAACTACACCAGTAATTGGCAGCTTTCTGTGTACACTGTGCGTAGGCAGAAAGCTTCCAGTCAGTGGTGGGAACGTATTTAGATTGCATGGTATCATCTCCTGCTGATAAAACAATGAGTTTTATAAAACCTACAGCAAACAGGCCAGTAAGTGAGTCAATCCTGGAATAAGGGTCTCTGTCCCCACATTATGCTGATATCAGATTAGGTAGCAAAGCTTTGGTGAAAGATTCCCTTTAACGACATTCAGAGATGCACTGTACACAGCCACAGATCACTGACAAAAATAGACCAGATCTGACTCACTGACTTTTTTGGGAGAGTATTATGGGTGTGATCTCTAATCATATAATCCTGAATTATATATAGGCGTTAACTTTCTATCCAGCCTAAGATAATGAGGGCGCCAATTTATTACAAAACTGAGTGGCCAGAGTAGAAAGTTATGGTTTCATTAACGAGAGCAATGTTGAAAATAATAAACACACTAGAAATTCTAAAAATAGTTTTAACATAAAAAAAATTTTCGGGAACCTACAGGCAACTTTCATTTGTCACATTCTATATTACAAAAACTTTTTAAAAATTTTTAGTTTGTGTTGTTTATAAGACTCCAATCTAAAGACCATGCAAGGGATTCCAGATCTGTGGTGCACATCTTAAGGGCACACTCACACTGGGATATAAATCAGATGAGTGCAATGCGGGAAAACATTGTATTGCACTCTGACAAAGTTAGTAACGAGTTAGTTAGGGGGTGGCTGACATGGGTGACCTCACGTCATTTTTTTTTTGGGTCCCCCTTTTTGATAACCAGTAAAGGATAAGCAGACAGCTGTTAGCTGATATTAACATGGTCGGGAGCTCCATGGATATTGGTCCCTGCCCAGAATAACACCTGCTCACAGCCGTCTACCTTCCCTTAGTTGGTTATAAAAAATAAGTGGGATCCCAAGCCATTTTTTTTAAATTATTTATTTAATAGGTTAAATAAGGCTAACACTCTTTAGTGCCACATGAAAGGCTGTAAGGCTATGTGCACACATTGCGGAAAGTTGTGCGGATTTTTCCGCACTGTTTATAGTAAATCCGCAGGTAAACCTCACTGTGGATTTCCTGCGGAATAACCACGGTTTTATCTCTTTTTTTGCGGTTTTTGTGCGGATTCCACCTGCAGTTTTACAACTGCGGATTACTATTATGGAGAAGGTGTAAACCGCTGCAGAATCCGCACAAAGAATTGACATGCTGCGGAATAAACAACGCAGCGTTTCCGTGCGTTTTTTTCCGCAGCATGTGCACTGTGGATATTGTTTTCCATAGGTTTACATGGTACTGTAAACTCAGGGAAAACTGCTGCGAATCCGCAGTGGCCACTCCTCTGCGGATCCGCAGCAAAATCCGCAACGTGTGCACATACCCAAAAGGGTGCTAGTTTACTATATGTAAGGGGCTTGTGAAATTAAATATCTACAGGACATCTATCCTGATTATTCTATCTATATCTGTATATAAGATTGGTTTATTAGTTTGAAAACTAGATTTAAATGACAGAGAAAAATCACATGACACTCGTCCTACTTTTCTGGATCAACATTGGACTGATTTTTTATACACTAGTGTGACTCTAGTATGAAAGGGGTCAGCAGGGAGACGTGTGGATACCACCATCTATGATGGGTAAGTTGGGCTAACCATTTATGGTTTACTAGATGGAGGCGCGATGCTATCGCATCAGGAGGGCGGTAATGTCACTATGGGGGCAGGCTTTGCAGCGTTGAGAATCTCTCCCCCTCATGTGCTCACCCACCTATTCACTCTCTCTTTCTACATGTGCTGACTTCTCCCGTCTGTGCTCTCTTCTTTGACCTGTCTACCCAATGTGCTATCCCCCTTGTCTGCTGTCTCTCTTTCTTGTGCTGTGTTCTCCTCATGTGCTGTCCCATTTGAGCTGTCTCCCCCCCATGCTCTGTCTCTCTCACCCCTTTGCACTTTCTCTCTCCCCCGTCTGCTGTCTTCTCCTCCTCTCATGTCATCTCTTCTTTGACCTGTGTACCCCATGTGCTCTCCCCCTTGTATGCTCTCTCTCCACCACTGTGCTGTCTTCTTCCCTCATGTGTTCTCGGCGGCGGTCAGTGAATAATTCGGCTGATCCCGGGGGCTTGTTCGCGACGGTGTTCCGCTGGTGATGCCACGCAAAAGACTGCGTACGGCGTATACAGTGTGTGTGGTGTGTAAAGCATATGCAGTGTGTTTGTGTGTGTGGTGTGTACGGCATATACAGTGTGTGTTTGTGAGTGGTGCGTACGGCATATACAGTGTGTGTGTGTGTGTGTGGTGAGTACGGCGTATACAGTGTGTGTGTGTGGTGCGTACAGCGTATACAGTGTGTGTGGTGCAACGGTGTTCCGCTGGTTGTACCACGCAAGAGGCTGGTACCACCAGCAGTTTCCATATTGAGACACCCATCACTTGGGTGTCCCTATATGGAGGTCGGTAAACTTCCACAGCTTGGAATTCTGGGATCCAGACACATCTGGACGGAACAGGATGTGAAGACATTACAAGGTAAGTACAGTGCCTTGAGAATATATTCGGCTCCCTGGAAATTTTCAACCTTTTCGCACATATCATGCCTCAAACATGAAGATACCAAATGTAAATTTTTGGTGAAGAATCAACAAGTGGAACACAATTGTGAAGTTGAACGAAATGTATTGGTTATTTTAAATTTTTGCGGAAATTCAAAAACTGAAAAGTGGGGCGTGCAATATTATTCGGCCCCTTTGACTTAATACTTTGTTGCGCAACCTTTTGCTGTGATTACAGCTGCAAGTCGCTTGGGGTATGTCTCTATCAGTTTTGTACATCGAGAGACTGAAATTCTTGTCCATTCTTCCTTGGCAAACAGCTCGAGCTCAGTGAGGTTTGATGGAGATTGTTTGTGAACAGCAGTTTTCAACTCTTTCCACAGATTCTCGATTGGATTGACGTCTGGACTTTGACTTGGCCATTCTAACACCTGGATAGGTTTATTTGTGAACCATTCCATTGCAGATTTTGCTTTATGTTTGGGATCATTGTCTTGATGGAAGACAAATCTCCGTCCCAGTCTCAGGTCTTTTGCAGACTCCAACAGGTTTTCTTCAAGAATGGTCTTGTATTTGGCTCCATCAATCTTCTCACCAATTTTAACCATCTTCCCTGTCCCTGCTGAAGAAAAGCAGGCCCAAACCATGATGCTGCCACCACCACCATGTTTGACAGTGGAAATGGTGTGTTCAGGGTGATGAGCTGTGTTGCCTTTAAGCCAAACATATCGTTTGGCATTATTGCCAAAAAGTTTGATTTTGGTTTCATCTGACCAGAGCACCTTCTTCCACATGTTTGGTGTGTCCCCCAGGCAGGGCCGGACTGGGACTAAAAGTCAGCCCAGGCATTTGAAGTTACACAGGCCCACTTGTCACATGGTGACTGTATAATATCTTTGTACACCTGTAGGTTACAAGAAGTGAGGGGAGTGTAACACAATTATATAACATATAATCACAGCTGTATCCAGCATTACAGCTCAGTCCTATTTATTGCTTTTAGTTGCAGTACCAAGAAAATCCGCTACTTTACCTACATAACTGGATCTCGTAGATCATGAAGGGATTGAGACGACCAAAGGCTATGGAACCTCATTCTGATGCTCCATAAACATTGCCTACAGCCACTTTTGGTTCCGCTACGCAGCACGAGACCCGGTCACTCTGAAGAGTGGTGGCATTAGTAACGTCACCGCTCTTCAGATATTCCGGGTCTTGCGCTGCGCTCGGCGACTGTGAAGAGTGGTATTGTTACTACTGTCACCGCTCTTCAGAGTCGCTGGGTCTCACCAGGTCTGGGCTAGTACTGGAGGTGTCTGATAGACACCTCTCCATTACTTACACCAGGGATTAATAGCAGCTGACATTACGCAGCTGACATCAACCCTAAAAATCATTACACATAGCAGAATTAAATGCTCTGGCGGCTGGGAAAAGCAGTAGAGTTAGCGCTATTCCCAGGCGCCGAGTGCTAACTACAACTGTCATCATCCTTGCCTCATCTCCCTGCAAAGCATTTCTGTTGTATTTACATGCGCTGATCTCTGGCCGCTAAACGAGTGTGATCGACAATACAGAAGTCGTTTGCTTGTTTCCCAGCCTCTTTACACCAACTGAGAAAGAATGAAGGGAAAAGAACAATCACAATTAGATCAATCTGTCCCCATACAGTATCATGATATCAGCAGCACAACTGCAGTTTACACCGGCGATGTGCTGCTGAGAACAAGGATTTCTGGTCCCACAAACAATCCAATCACTCGATGAATAGGCAGCATTTTGCTTGTTTAGTATAAACATATATTATAATGTGCACCTCAGTCTTCCATATAGTATAATACACTCCTCAGTCCTTCACATAGTATAATACACTCCTCAGTCCTCCATATAGTATAATACACTTCTCAGTCCTTTGGACAGAGACAACATTTTTCTTATTTTGGTTATAGACATTACCACAATGAATTTTAAACAAAACAATTCAGATGCAGTTGAAGTTCAGACTTTCAGCTTTCATTTAAGGGTATCCACATTAAAATTGGATGAAGGGTTTAGAAGTTTCAGCTTCTTAACATGTGCCACCCTGTTTTTAAAGGGACCAAAAGTAATTGGACAGATTCAATAATTTTAAATAAAATGTTTATTTTTAGTGCTTGGTTGAAAACCCTTTGTTGGCAATGACTGCCTGAAGTCTTGAACATCACCAGACTCTGTGTTTCTTCCTTTTTGATGCTCTGCCAGGCCTTCACTGCAGTGGTTTTCAGTTGCTGTTTGTTTGTGGGCCTTTCTGTCTGAAGTTTAGTCTTTAACAAGTGAAATGCATGCTCAATTGGGTTGAGATCAGGTGACTGACTTGGCCATTCAGGAATATTCCACATCTTTGCTTTAATAAACTCCTGGGTTTCTTTGGCTTTATGTTTTGGGTCATTGTCCATCTGTAGTATGAAATGACGACCAATCAGTTTGGCTGCATTTGGCTGGATCTGAGCACACAGTATGGCTCTGAATACCTCATAATTCATTCGGCTGCTTTTGTCCTGTGTCACATCATCAATAAACACTAGTGACCCAGTGCCACTGGCAGCCATGCATGCCCAAGCCATCACACTGCCTCCGCTGTGTTTTACAGATGATGTGATATGCTTTGGATCATGAGCTGTACCACGCCTTCGCCATACTTTCTCTTTCCATCATTCTGGTAGAGGTTGATCTTGGTTTCATCTGTCCAAAAAATGTTCTTCCAGAACTGTGCTGGCTGTTTTAGATGTTTTTTAGCAAATTCCAGTCTAGCCTTTTTATTCTTGATGCTTATGAGTGGCTTGCACCGTGCAGTGAACCCTCTGTATTTACTTTCATGCAGTCTTCTCTTTATGGTAGATTTGGATATTGATACGCCTACCTCCTGGAGAGTGTTGTTCACTTGGTTGGCTGTTGTGAAGGGGTTTCTCTTCACCATGGAGATTATTCTGCGATCATCCACCACTGTTGTCTTCCGTGGGCGCCCAGGTCTTCTTGCATTGATGAGTTCACCAGTGCTTTCTTTCTTTCTCAGGATGTACCAAACTGTATATTTTGCCACTCCTAATATTGTAGCAATTTCTCGGATGGGTTTTTTCTGTTTTCGCAGCTTAAGGATGGCTTGTTTCACCTGCATGGAGAGCTCCTTTGACCGCATGTTTACTTCACAGCAAAACCTTCCAAATGCAAGCACCACACTTCAAATCAACTCCAGACCTTTTATCTGCTTAATTGAGAATGACATAACGAAGGGATTACCCACACCTGTCCATGAAATAGCCTTGGAGTCAATTGTCCAATTACTTTTGGTCCCTTTAAAAACAGGGTGGCACATGTTAAGGAGCTGAAACTCCTAAACCCTTCATCCAATTTTAATGTGGATACCCTCAAATTAAAGCTGAAAGTCTGAACTTCAACTGCATCTGAATTGTTTTGTTTAAAATTCATTGTGGTAATGTCTATAACCAAAATAAGAAAAATGTTGTCTCTGTCCAAATATATATGGACCTAACTGTATAATATATGGTAGCCCCCTCATAGAGCATAATGCAGCCCCCCATAGAATGTAGCCCCTCCATAGCATACAATGCAGCACTCCTCATATAGTATAATGCAGCTCCCCACAGAATATAATGTAGCCCCCTCATAGAGTATGATGCAATCACCCCTCATAGAATATAATACAGCCCCCCATAGAATATAATGTAGCCCCCATAGAATGTAATACAGCCCTTCCCCATATAATGTAATGCAGCCAGCCCCCATATAATGTAATGCAGCCAGCCCCCATAGAATGTAATGCAGCCAGCCCCCATAGAATGTAATGCAGCCAGCCCCCATATAATGTAATACAGCACAGCCCCCATAGAATGCAATACAGCCAGCCCCCATAGAATGTAATACAGCACAGCCCCCATAGAATGTTATACAGCACAGCCCCCACAAAATGTAATACAGACATTCCCCATAGAATGTAATGCAGCCAGCCCCCATAGAATGTAATGCAGCCAGTCCCCATAGAATGTAATGCAGCCAGCCCCATAGAATGTAATGCAGCCAGCCCCCATAGAATGTGATACAGCACAGCCCCCATAGAATGTAATACAGCCCTTCCCCATAGAATGTAAAGCAGCACAGCCCCCATAGAATGTAATACAGCCCTTCCCCATAGAATGTAATACAGCCCCCCCAATAGCCCCACAATCCAGTTAACACTCATTGATATATTTAAAAAAAACCACTCTCCTCACCTCTCCTTGTGCCCCGCGCTGCTCCCGGCTCCGGTCTCAGCAGCTGCAGTCTGCCCAGCCACACAGCAGGTGCGCGATGATATGACGTCATCACGCACCCGCAGTGTCAGAGGCAGAGCGGGCAATAATGGGAGAGGGAGCGACAGCAGACGCTCTCTCCTCCATCATTGCATTCAACTGTAGACGCCGGTATAGTTGAATGCGGGACGGGGAGTGTGCTGATAGCGGCACACTCGAGCGGCCCACTACTGCCACCGGCCCTTCTGGCATTTGCCAGAACTGCCCGATGGCCAGTCCGGCCCTGCTCCCAGGTGGCTTGTTGCAAACTTTAAACGACACTTTTTTATGGATATCTTTGAGAAATGGCTTTCTTCTTGCCACTCTTCCACAAAGGCCACATTTGTGCAGTGTACGACTGATTAGTGTCCTATGGACATGTAGCGCCCCCACTGCCGCAGGGCCGAGGGGTACCCGGTACCGGGCCTCTGAGTCTCTGTTCGGGGGTTGTCACGGTGGCTAGACCCGGTCCGTGACCCTGCTGAGGGGCGTACAATGAAGGTGGAGGTATGGTGATGATGTTATGATGTGGTGCAGGTCGCAGTAAATAACGAGGACACCAGGTTGCAGTCTCTTTACCTCTTTACTGAAGGCTTCAGGATCCTCAGTCCGGAATACGGTTAACTAGGCTGCGCAAGTCCGGCCGGTCCGATGGCACCTCCAGGGTTCCCTTTGCAGGTGGAAATCTGTGCCTACCTTCTAGCGCTTGTGTGTTGTGGTCCTCCCCTGCTGTGCTTACGGGATAGTCCCCACAACCGTTGTGTCTGTTTCTGAAGTTCCCTCACAACTCGATTATGATGTTCTGCTTCGTCCCCCAGATCATATGGCTAGGACGCACCCGTATGACGGGTAGGCTCGGAGGTCTTCCGGGACCCTAGAGTCGCCCCTCTCCAAATGTTGCCCCCTATGTCTTCTTAGGTGATTTGAGTGAGACAGCCCGCCTATAACTGACTGTCCTGCCGTAGGTTTGAAGTAAGGCCTGGAGCTCAATACTTCCTCGGCGTTCCGGCCACCGGCTACGCGCCTCAGTAGGATGTTGCCTCGTCTTACAGCACGACTCCTACTGGTGTTTCTCCTTGTTGCGTTGATCTCGTTTCTCACTCAGCACAATAAACCTCGCTTCTTGTCCTTTCTTGGGGTACCGCCGCGATGAAATGCAGGCGCGGTCCCGTAACGTTCTCTCTGTTCGCTAGGCCTCTGTCAGGATCCCACCCCTGACAGGGACCCCCCTGAATCTTCCCCTGCAACACCCTCTGCCACAGGATGTTGCCTGGTTCCAACCCAGTCAGCTTCTCACTAACTTCCTATCCAACCCCCAGTTTTACCAGATTGTGAGGAGTGGCCTAATACATAGCACCCTTAGCTCCCCCTGGAGGCCAGACTGTGAAGTGTATTGGTGTCTGTGATACCTGGTCAGGTGAACTCCTTCAGTGCCATCAGACGTACCATAGCCCCCCTTAGCGGCGGAGCATCAGTACTGCAACGACCAGGACTCTGGGGCGCTGCAGACAAACTGTCCCTCCTCAGCTGTAGATCTCTGCAGTTCACCCAGAGTGATCATGGGTCTATTGGCTGCATTTCTGATCAGTCTTCTCCTTGTTTGATATGAGAGTTTAGAGGGACGGTTTTGGTAGATTTGCAGTGGTATGATTCTACTTCCATTTCAATATGATCGCTTGCACAGTGCTCCTTGGGATGTTTAAAGTTTTGGAAATAATTTTGTATTCAAATCCGGCTTTAAACTTCTCCATAACAGTATCACGGACCTGCCTGTTGTGTTCCTTGGTCTTCATGATGCTCTCTGTGCTTCAAACAGAACCCTGAGACTATCACAGAGCAGGTGCTTGTGATAGTATATGGAGACTTGATTACACACAGGTGGATTATATTTATCATCATTAAGCATTTAGGACAACACTGGATCATTCAGAGATCCACAATGAACTTCTGGAGTGAGTTTGCTGCACTGAAAGTAAAGGGGCTGAATAATATTGCTCACCCCACTTTTCAGTTTTTGAATTTCCACAAAAATGTAAAATAACCAATACATTTCATTCAAGTTCACAATTGTGTTCCACTTGTTGTTGATTCTTCACCAAAAATTTACATTTGTTATCTTTATGTTTGAAGCATGATATGTGGGAAAAGGTTGAAAAGTTCCAGGGAGCCGAATACTTTCGCAAGGCACTGTATATATTAAGATGCGTCTTGTGATATATGTATCTTATTTTTTGATTGGTCACCAGTCTCTTTCACTTTCATGTACTATTGCCATGAGTTGCATGTATTTTTTGATCCCACCCACCCTTGGTGATTTGGTTGTCCACCCTCTCCTCGCTGTACGAGCATGTCTCCTAACCTTTTATCCTCTTTGTGCCATAATTTATAATGTATTTCATACTTTTACGTGATACTTTATTAATAAAATCTTTGTTTTACATTTTTGGTGGTGTTTCTGTACTCTGTTTACTTGGTGTATATACTAGTGTGACTCTAGCCTAAAAGATTTGCATTCCTTTAGGCTTTTTCTACTTATCTCTAACAGAGAAGGTACAACCTAACCCTTCTCTTTTCCTACTAAGCATTGGGACAACGTACAAGTACAATTAAACAGGTTTTCAGTTTGTACTAGGTCCTCTTCTAAAATCTGTTCCCATTTTTCATAGAAGGCAATGGATGGAAGAAATCAATATTAAAAATAATATCCTACAGCCCCAAAATTTTACAAGGAAGATCATGGAAAACAAATGTAATTCAGACAAATCAGGTGTATTATCATTATATTTACTGATACCCTGCCAATAGAGGTCATTATTTTTTTTTATACCTATATCAAACACACACAGTGAACTGTCACTTAACTCTGTCCTTATTACTGGCTACAAGGACTATCCAGAATCATAATCCTTTACTGCTGCAAGATGGGTTTGTCAATCCAATTGGATCTACATAAATTTTTCTTCCATTTAGCGGTAAAGCTGTACATTTTACATGTAACCAAGTGTATGTACAGGGGATTCGTCTTATAGAAATTGAGCTCAATATCAGAAAAAATGGAGCTAAGACAATGTCATTAGCTTATTGAGATTCATCATAAATATGAATTATTAAAAGAAAGTGCCAAAATAAAAATGAGATTGGTAAGATAGAATACCACCTATTTTGTACCTAAGCACAGCATTAATAATGAAATGCTCAACACCCACCACTGATGTAGAGCAGTTTCAGTACTTGTAGGCACCTGCTCCCTCCCATGTGATCAGGTAAGGTGAAGCTTTAGTGGAGTGTCTTCCTGGCATTGTGCTAAGTGATACTGCCCCCTCCATATGGAGCAGGCCAGTAAAAGTATCCCAGTCCTGCTGTGCAGCTCCCATAGGGCTACAAAGTGATCTGTCTCACTTTCTTGCTGCCTTACGGGAAGTCTCTCCAGAGAGCAGGGTTTTTTTCTTGCTGTAATCGCAGACAGTCTCTGTGCTCATCCACATTTATTGCCATTAATGGCCCCAGTCTTCTAGCTGTATTCCAGCTCATCTCCAAGACGACAGGAGGGCTCGAAAGGTCTCGAGCACAGAAAGAAGGTCAGCTCTGATAGATTAATATACTAAGATAGGAATCCGTCTTACATTTGGTCTTTGTGTAATGCATGCAATCACATCAGAAGGCAGTTGATTAGAATCCCATCACACAATGACTTTTTATGACAGTATATATTTTACGCATACTCTGCTTAAGTTATGACAGTAATCCCAAAGCTGGCTCTTACTGATAACTCCTTATGAGTGGAACATCTCACATGCATTATGTTTAAGGTGAATTTTTGGTTTTGTAGTCTAAAAAGAACTGTGCATGTAAAACAGGCACTGACATTTATATATATTCCTATATTTGACCAAGTTCCATAGCCTATTTTTAAATAAACTCCTCTTTCTCCCTTGATATCTGTAGTACATTCTTATCTTGTTTCTTGACTAGCAGCTCACAGATAGAAACATTTTCCCTAATAATTATATGTTATATTTTTACCACTTTGTACAGCATCTTGAAAAATAAAGACACTGTAATAAAAAGAATGCCTAATATAGTGAGCTACACACAACCGCTTTCCCCAGATTTCAATTTCCTAAAGAAGTTGTCCACTAGTTTGATGCTCTTATGGCAGTCCTAATATTACAAAACAAAAGAAAAACAGACCATAGATACCCACCTACTGGACATGCGCCATTTCTCTGCACAGTCAAGTTGTGTTGACTGCCAGTTACTTGGCTTCCTCTTCCAATGAGGAATATCACATAACTGGTGCAAGCAGTCAGCGGCCACAAATTATCTGCATACTTGACTTTTCATGTGAGCTACAATAGAGAAGAGATTCTCTTTTCCCGGCTTTGCCTGCAGCAGTCATCTTCAGACTATCACTGATTAGCTGTGCTCACATGACGTTTCTTGCTGTTAGAAGAAAGTGAAGTAGCTGGCAAAGGGCATGTGGAATGATGGGGTTCCATGAGGGGAGTATCTGTGTTTTTTAGTGTTTTTTTTTCTTTTTGTATTTCAAGACATCCATGGACCCATTTTTTTAATTAAAAAAAAAAAAAAGTGAACAACCATTTTATTTGCCCATACATTATGTTAACACTGTACCTATATATTCTCTTGCATTTAGGTAGAAACCCAATTCCCAAAAAATTAGAAGTTGAAATTTGGTAACAACTGCATCAAAAAAATTGTGAAAATTTTAAAAAATGTTACCCAACATGAAATTGTAAATACTTTCATTATCCCACAATCTACAGTACATGTCATCAAAAAATTCAGAAAATCTGTAGAAATCCATAAGCACAAGAGAAAAGATGGAGGTTTGCGATCTTCGTGCCCTCGGGTTACACTGCATTAAAAATGAGCGTGAGTTGGTCATGAAAATCACTGCATGGGCTCAGGAATACTTCCAGAAATCATTATGAACACAGTTCACTGTACTATCCACAAATGTAAGTTAAATGTTCCATCATGCAAAGAAAAAGCCAAACACAATCCAGAAAAAGCTGCAGTTTTCTCTAGGACAAAGCTCATTTAAAATGGACTGAAGCAAAATGGAAAACTGTTCTGCAGTCAGATGAAACAGAATTTGAAATTCTTTATGGAAACCACTGACGCCTTGTGCAGCAGACTCAATAGGAGAGGGACCAACTAGCTTGTTATCAGTTAAAAGCCAGCATCTCTGATAGTATAGGGTTGCATTAGTGCCTACGGCATGAGAAGCTTACACTTATTGAAAGTCTCTATTAATGATGAGCATTATATTGAGGTTTTAGAACATATGCTCCCATCCAGACAACAACTTTAGCAAGACAATGCTAAATAACATACAGTCAAGTCCTTGGGTTACAAACTGGGCTCTGTAGGACGGTTCGAAATCCAAATTCCCAAATTTGTATGCAAGTTGAAACAGAGTCAGCAAAATAACACAAGATGTCCACCCCCGCCCTGCACAACTAATATTCAGCTCACTGGTCACCAATCCATCACTACGCTACTCGCAGTCCACCATCTGGTCATCTTCTTTCTGCCGTAGAATGCAAAATGTCCCGCCTCTTCGTAATAGAACGTGAAGTGGCTATAGATGCGGCACTTTATGGCGGAAAGAAGAGGACCTTTTTTCTTTTAACCAATGTACACCTCTTACCTCCTCTCTGGTTTCCTCACCGTTCAGTCCTCTCCTTTCCGTCATCTAGTGCCACAGATCAGGACTCTTCATTATAGACCGGTTCTTCTGGCCGCAACCAGGACCGAGGCTAGAGATACGGCGCATGATGAGTAGCGAGGCAGCCGGAGAGGTGTTTAGTATTACTTTTGCTTTTTAACATGCGACATTCAGAACTAGGGGTTGTGCTTAATGGGGTGGGTCAAAGGCAAACATATTTTGGTCCCAACTCCCTATGTATTTAGTCCCATAATCTAAACTATTTTCCAGTATACTTGCTTTAAAAATTCCCATTTTCCAAATGCTTAGTTTCAGGGAGTGGGTAGGGGCTATGGCAGTGACCGCAGTCTCTGACCACTGATAACGCGAGAGACTCAAACGAATCATAATCAGATCGGAAATAGAAAAAAAATACAGTAGCTGTTAGACAGTGTACTTAAAGAACAGTAGAAATTTTTTAAAGCAAGTTTGGTATATTAGAAAATAGCTTAGATTTTGGTACTAGATAGATATAGAGTTAGTAGCAATTTGCCTTCGGGCCACCCCTTTAAATCGTATGTTTATAAATCGCGTACTGACTGTACTGCATTCATCACAACAGCATGGCTTCACAGAGGAAGAGTTTGGGTGAACTGGCTCCCTGCGGTCCAAACCTTTTACCAATAGAAAACATTTGGTGCATTAAGAAATAAAAAATCTGGCAAATAACACGCAGGACTGTACAGCAGCTAGAATCCTGCATCCGACAAGAATGGGACAACATTCCTCTCCCAAAGCTCCATTAGCTGGTCTCCTCACCTCATGCTACACAATGCTCTGTACAACCTTTTTTGAGTTGTGTTTCTGCCAACAATTTCTATATGAGTTAATTTACTCAAATAAATTGGAAGCAAGTCTAGCTTTCACCTTCTGTCTGTGTCCTATGTTCCATTGTGAGTAAAATATGGTTATAAATGATTTACAAATCATTCATTATTGTTTTCTGCACATTTTACGCAGTGTCCCAACTGTTTTGGAATTGGGGTTGTATAGTTTCTTGCAATGTACAACAGAATTCTTTATATCAGTTAAATATTTTTTGTAGCGTTAAGATTTATAAACAAAAAAAGTGAATAGCTGCTGGACCTAGCATTACCGACTTTGCAGTCTGAGAGGAAGATCCTGCTATAAAAAAGCTGGACATATGGAGATCGTGGACATTTCTGCCAAATTGCTCTTTATGAAGAGCATCTTATTTGTCCCCCTGCAAGTTGCTTTCCTTTCTCTTGCACCAAGTGGGCACTGGGAGTCAAGGAAAAAAAACACCAGCCAGTTGTGGCAGAAGGACCAGTGGTGCAGAAACTAGGAGCCTGCGGCACAGCTGTGCACGGACTCTGAACAGTGACAAAGTGGACGGCACTACAGAAAAATCTCGCAGGAGCTGGGTTTTAATGTAGCAATTTGATTCAATTTTCCACTCTATAAAATTACCCATCACCGCTCCTTGCTGTCTAACAGACACCTTCACTCTTAATTTAACAATCTGATCCAATTCTGCCAGGGAAATTGGAAAAATTTATCACCTGTGAAATTTTATTTTTCCTTGGTTGTATCTGTTTTTGTAAAACTTCATTAACGACGATGACTTGCTGAGGAAATAATGTTTTTTTATCTGCTTGGGACACGAGAAATAGCCCCAGCAGAGACTGTATGCTCATTAGCATAATAAAACAAAGAAGCATACAATGAGTGAAGACAAATACCCTACAGCTGGATACCACACAACCTGTGGGGAATCGAGTGTCGCCCATGGCTTTAAATAATTAACCTCTTACCTGGAACTACCTCGTAGATGTCATCATCCTCAATGGGACTGCCTGCCCTGCTCAGAGGTGGAGGGTGTATCATATGAGGGAAGTTAAGGCTGTCCACATCATCGTAAGACTCTTCATCATCTTCACAAGGTATAGAGGATGAGATGATATCTGAGAGAAAACAAGAAGGGTCCACAAACAATGACATCCATACATCACTATACAATTACCTTCGCATTTCTGAGACAACTAATATGATCACATCCCTACAAAAGTGTCTGCCTTTATGTAACCCATTTGTTGCCATCCTCATAAAACGTAAATCCTGAACAAGTTTCCCTACAGTAAAAATGCTGGCAGGTGCAGGTGAAGTACATAATTCTTGTCAATCACCATTATCCTGCTGGGGATGTGTGGACCAAGCATCACTGAGCGATCAGTCACCGATCTTGTTGTTGTGGTGTTCTGGGGGAACCTCTCTCACCAGGGTCCAGCAAACCTTGTCAGAAAACTTTGCCCTAACCTGTAATAATAGGGCTTATTATTGTTATTAATAATTACAGTACTTATCTGCATTGTAAGACAAGAGGGGCACAAAAGCCCGTTGTTCTCAGAGATCCCCCCATAACATAATGTTGCACATTGCAATGTGAGGTATGTATTCTTTATTGGCAATGACACGCAGCCTCCCTCTGCCCTGCAGTCTTCTCCCCCTCAGTGCAGTCCACGGAGGAGAGAGTGTGCTCAGATCACAATGCTGTAGAAGCACTCGTTCCCATATATCCAGCCACTTGTTGTTTTTTTCCCCCTACAGCATGATAGTGACATGCCAGAAGGAATTGATGGCAGAACTGATGCAATAGTTTTTTTTGGATTGTTCCTGACATCAGGAGTAGAAGCTGTTGCGTTAGACTAATATACCGTATGTGATCCCAAAGTGGCTCCTGTCCCTACCCTCTTAGTCACTTGTACCCGCTGTCCTTTAAAGTGTGGAACAAAGCTTTACAGAATATGACTCCTCCTATTGAAAAAGTGTTTTATAAAATTCTGGACAGTATTCACAACAAGAAAACTCATCACACTCGCACACTGCTGCTATTAAAATTAAGATAAACACTTTATACACAATTCAATTCAAAGTGGAAAGACATGTAATCAAGAATCTGGATAGAAGCCTTGGGCGTGATTTGTGTTCTGATTCTGTTAAAAGATGGGGATAATTTTTGGATTGTTATGGATCACCAGAATGGGGGATTTGGGTCCAATGTTCTCCCATGGCTACAAACATTCAAGAGTTGAACAGAATCGACAAACCGGATCTGCAATTAGGGTCCCACTACAATAGTTGTCACCAATCAAGTGGATAAGGAATCATTTATGTACAATGAAGGATAATTCATTTAACCAGTTCATGATAGGGCTCCTAACCAGCCACATTTTCGGGTTTTATGGTAGATGCTTTCTTAACGGCTGTAAAAAAAAAATCTTGTTCGGATATTAAAATTCATTTTGCCTCTTTTCTTTTCTATTTGGAGCTTAATTTTTATGTCATTTATGTATTCGTTTTTTAAAAAATAGGAAATACGAATCTATTTTTCATCATTTTTTTATTATTAAAAAGGCCAGCTAGAAATATTTTAAATTGCATTCTCCTTTGTGTAGAACTTATTTGTATATATTAAACACATTTTTTCCAAAGGGGTGGGGCTAGAAATAGTCATTTAGACTGCTAGTGGCTGTCTTTTTTTTATGCTTTTATTTCTGTTTTACTTCTGCCTTTTCCTATATTAATTTTATACATATATTGTATGCGAGAAGGTGCAATATGACATATCAATACATTGCTCTTTTATTGCCAATTTACCAGACATGGCTGTGCAAATTGCCTCTTCAGAGAGGAACAGGACTAGAACTCTATAGCGCCACCTGTTGGAAGCAGCAATCCTACAAGTCACAATCAACCCTTTAATGAGCCTTGCAATAGGACTTAGGATAAAAGCCAAATCAGTATCTCAATTTGCAGACACGGTGTTTTGGAGTATTGCCCCTCATCAGTGCAAACTATGAGATCTGACTTGGCTAGGTGAGAGGCTTTGGACTGAGATCTAAGGGGTAACTTTTCTCCTTAGCAGCAAGGAACATTCTCTGACCTCAGATTTTGTCTTAAGCCATATAATGAGCGAATACAAAGTCTATTGTGAAAGGAAGGGGAGCAGGATTAGCTGTGACATCGCCTTCTGTGAATGGTGGATCCTGTCTCATCAGCTGTATATAAAGGTGTTGTCTGTCATTGTAGTCCTGACTCTGATGATAATGAACGTGCTAAAAACTCTTCCTAAAAAGCACAGAAGTCTCAATAGCCCAGTTGTTAGTGTGAACACTGCAAGATAACTAATTGTGTGTTTTTTTCTCGTTCAGAATGTGATATGAAAAAAAAAATTGCCAAAAATTAGATTAAATAAATGTGCCTATATAATAATTCAAAATCTTGTCCTTTTAATGTCAAAGTGTAATGTATTATATACTCACCTTTTACCAAAAATTGTATTTGTTCCACCCAGTTCTTGGCTTCTCCTGGACTGGCCGCGGTGAACTGTTAATAGAAGAATAACAAAATTGTTAAGTAGGTTTGTGTTGGCCTCCTTTAAATTCATTTTCTACAACACTGGGCATTACCTCATAACTGCGATTACCAGGAGAGATTAACTCAAAGCAGGAATCTCGTCGAGAGTCTTTGCGGATATTTGAAACCAGCTGGGCACCACAGTCTTTTATCAGGAAGCCACCCTTGGGAACTTTCCCTGCAATAAAATCTGCGAACAATTACTTTGTAAAGGACAGGACTCTGATATATGTTTTATCCCACTAAAGCAATAACAGTTGGAATTGCTTTTCATACTATAAGGTCTGAACCACAAGCAGTGGTCTGCTGGTGGATGGCAAGGCCCTGGGCAGCATGTTGGGACATGAGCCATTGTGTAAAAAACATGTGAATGCCACCCTAAGGCATAAGGGAGACATTCGCTAGGAATGTGAGTGAGAATATGTTCTTTCTCTGTTCTCTTGGGGGCTGTTGTAATATTTCTCTATAGAATAAATGTATTTTACATATAATGATTGCAATCTAGCGATATTCCAGCTGTGCAATCTACATCAGCCTAGCTCAGTTGTATTCATTCACTTTAAAGGGGTTGTCAACAACTCAGACAACTTCCTCTCAATCCCCATGATCACACCAAGTAAATTAATAACACTTACTGTGCACTCACCTCCGGCGCTGTTCCAGGGGTGTCAGCACTGGCTCTCCCAGAGCTTGTGTGACATAACAATGCAGCTGCTCACTCACTTCTTCCAAATGTCTGATTTGTACAAAGGAGGGAATAGTGAAGAGACCGCTGATTGGCTGCAGGGATCACGTGACATAATGTCACTGGAGCCCTGGGAGAGCCAGTGTCAACACTGCTGGAATGGCGCCATAGGCGAGTATAGGTTTTATTATTTTACTTGGAGGAAACATGCTGACTGAGAAGGGGTGGTCACAAATCAATATGGCAGATAACCCATAAATGGCACATAGACTAACACCGGTAGGTATACACATGGCATACCCACAAACCTCTACAAAATTCTTTAATGAAAGCTCATGCTGAATTACATAGGCAAAGATACATTGCTAGAGGACTGCTTTAATATTTTGGCCATATTGTTTGTAGCCCTATACATAATTATTATTTTCTTTTTGTTTTTGCATAGAGTAGCTGTTTGATTCATATTATAAATAAAAATGTCTAATTGATATTTAGTAGGTCCAACATAACAATTTTACAATTAAAGCTGCTCTTGTGTTAATCAGAAGAGGCTTCTAATTTGGCTTCTCTGCTCAGTATTCAACTTCCTGCCCTATGAGATTTGCAGTTATGAGGTGGGCATCATTATTATTCCAAAGCTACAAATAAAACATGAATTTAAGAGCTGCTTTTTATGTTCATCAAGCAGAAAGTAATAATTCACATATTACATAACTAGTAAAAAATGCAATGCATTATTTAGAGGTCACGTAGCTGATTTCCTCCGTGTTATGAACCTACTCCCTTCGCACTCGTTCATGAGGCCATACGGATAATTGTGGCTAACAGCAGGATAGCTGCATCCAGATGTGTAAACCCTTCCTTCCTGAATGGTGTATACATGCAGTAGAATAAAACTTGGCAAATCAAAAAACATGGAAAATATAGGATTTGTTACCATGCCATTACAGAGAAATTTGAAGTTGTAAATCTAATTAAGATGTGTGTCACGTAGCAGATGAAAGAAAATTATTATTACATGTGCCCCCATTATAACAATACATGAGAAAGTTAAAAACAACTAGATTCATACATTTTATATAGATATAAAATTTTCTGCATCTCCTGGCAGAAAACGCAGGTGCAGATTTGATGCAGTTTCTGTGCAGATTTTACCAGTGCAGATTTTTATGATAGAGGGGTGCAGGAACGCTGCAGAACTGCACAAAAGAAGTGACATGCACTTCTTTGAAATCTGCAGCATTTCTGCGCAGATTTTTCTGCACCATGTGCACAGCTCTTTTTTTTCACATTGATTTACATTGTACTGTAAATCACAGTGCAGTTCTGCAGCAGAAAAATCTGCTGCAGTTCTGCACTAAATCTGCATCGTGTGCACATACCAATACCAGTTCTAAATACCAGTGGCAACTGTATCATGCCCCAGTCTATAATACAGACATTCGAGTCAAGTATCGCGGGTGCTCGAGTGACATGGTCAAGTCCCTGCACCCCATGTTTTGTGGCTGTCCAAATACAGACACATGTACAGTATACTGTATACACATGCTCACATGCACATTACTTATTTAGATCTGTAAGAAATTCTAGATTCAGATGAATTTTAGGTTAAATCCTGATACACTGCTGTGTTAGGATATCTCTACATTTAACCCCTTCAAGCCATGGTCATTTTTTCATTTTAGTTTTTCCTCCCCTTCTTCCAAGAGCCAAATCTTTTTTATTTTTCCATCAAAATAGCTGTACGAGGGCTTATTATTTCCAGAACAAGTTGTACTTTTGAATGACACCATTCATTCTATCACATAGTGTAAGGAAAAATGTGAAAATAAATTTCAAGTGCGTGAAAAGAACGGAAAAAAGTGCAATTTCACGCTTGTTTCTTTCTTTTTTTTTATTTACCATGTTCATTATTTGACTCACTTAGCAATATGATTCTCCAGGTCAGTACGAGTACCCAGATCCCAAACATGTATAGTTTGTTTTTTATTTAAGTGGTGAAAAAAAAAATTGTAAATTTGTAAGAAATTTATTTTTTTCTTATATCAACATTCTCCAAGACCCGAAACTTTTTCATTTTTTGGGATATGAGGCTGTGTGAGGTATTGTTTTTTGTGCACTGGGCTGATGTTTTTACTGATACCATTTGGGGGTAGATACAATGTTTTGATCGTTTGTTATTACATTTTATTTAATTCTGGCGCTTTTATTTTTTTTCGCTACGCTGTTTACCAATCGGTTTAATCTACTATATAATTGTCTAAGGGTCACTTCCGTCTTTCTGTCTGTCTGTCACGGAAATCCCAAGTCGCTGATTGGTCGCGGCAAAACGGACACGACCAATCAGCGACGGGCACAGTCCGCGGCAAAATGGCCGCTCCACTCCCCGCAGTCAGTGCCCGCTCCATACTCCCCCCCAGTCAGCGCTCACACAGGGTTAATGGCAGCGTTACCAGACCGCGTTATGCCGCGGTGTAACGCACTCCGTTAACGCTGCTATTAACCCTGTGTGACCAACTTTTTACTATTGATGCTGCCTATGCAGCATCAATAGTAAAAAGATCTAATGTTAAAAATAATAAAAAAATAAATAAAAAATCATTATATACTCACCTTCCGTTGGCCCCCCGGATCCAGCCTAGGCCTTTCCCGCTCCTCGCGAAGCTCCGGTGACCAGTCCATGCATTGCGGTCTCGCAAGATGATGACGTAGCAGTCTCGCGAGACCGTTACGTCATCATCTCGCGAGACAGCAATGCACTCTTGGGACCGGAGCGTCGCGAGGAGCATCGGTAAACGCCTCGGCTGGATCCGGGAAGCCGACGGAGGGTGAGCATATAACTTTTTTATTTTAATTCTTTTTTTTAACAGGGATATGGTGCCCACATTGCTATATACTACGTGGGCTGTGTTAGATACTGCGTGGGCTGTGTTTTATTACGTGTCTGTGCTATATACTAAGTGGCTGTGCAATATATTCCGTGGCTGTGCAATATACTATGTGTCTGTGCAATATATTACGTGTCTGTGCTATATACTACGTGTCTGTGCTATATACTACGTGTCTGTGCTATATACTACGTGTCTGTGCTATATACTACGTGTCTGTGCTATAAACTACGCATCTGTGCTATATACTACGTGTGCTATATACTAAATGGCTGTGCAATATAATACGTGGCTGTGCTATATACTACGTGTCTGTGCTATATACTACGTGTCTGTGCTATATACTAAGTGGCTTTGCAATATACTACGTGGCTGGGCAATATACTACGTGGCTGGGCAATATACTACGTGGCTGTGCTATATACTACGTAGCTGTACTATATACTACGTGGCTGGGCAATATACTATGTGTCTGTGCTATATACTACGTGTCTGTCATATATACTACGTGTCTGTCATATATACTACGTGTCTGTCATATATACTACGTGTCTGTCATATATACTACGTGTCTGTCATATATACTACGTGGCTGTGCAATATACTATGTGGCTTGGCAATATACTATGTGTCTGTGCTATATACTACGTGGGCTGTGTTATATGCTATGTGGGCTGTGTTATATACTACGTGGCTGTGCTATATGCTACGTGGGCTGTGTTATACGCTACTTGGCTGTGCTATATTTCTCTGCTGTATCTGTGCATCATGAATCGTGGTATGTGTTAAAGAGGGGGGCCCACTGAGACTTCTTTCGCCCGGGGCCCTCAAAAACCTGGAGCCGGCCCTGGCTTCACTGATTGTTCGCGACTGGACATGACCAATCAGCGACAGGCGCAGTCCGCCCGCAAATTGGCGCGGAATTTGAACCATGCTTCGCTAATTGGTCGCGGCCGGCCGGCTGAATCCTGTGTAGAAATTGCATTATTCTGAAAACTTCATAAATAAACTACATACATATTCTAGAATACCCGATGCGTTAGAATCGGGCCACCATCTAGTTTATTTTATATTAGGATAGATCGGACTTTTAGGAATGTAGTGATACCAAATATGTGTATTTTGTTTTCAGGATTTTATTTTTAATGGAGTAAAAGGGGAGTGATTTTAACTTTTGTGTGTTTTTTTTTTTTTTTTCACTTTTTACTGGACCGAATTATTCTCTCAGGGGACTGTTATGTATAGTGAAAATCACAATCTTCGGCTGTCATAACAACCCATTGGCGCCCTAAAATCAGGCCAGGGACGCGCCGTTGGAAGCATGGAATGACACATGCCCCTGACGGCAGGGACTAACTGCTGTTGTCAGAGAATGACAATGGGATTAATAGCCATGGGCAGAGATATACTCCACCCGTGGTTGTTGGAGGCCCATGATGGCTGATTAATCCAGCGGTCACGTGCGCAGAAAAATGCGGGCTTGGCGTGAGAGCCTGCATGAAAGTCAGGGAGCCGGCATATGACATACCGGTATGTCTTATGTCAGTAAGGGGTTAAAGACAAGTGAATGCCGATTTTACATGCAGGATATGAAGCTACAATTTCTTTGCAGTGGGAATGATAATATGTATTAAGTACTTTACGCTGACCACATATACGGTACTCTTGAACATTGAAATTGAACCTCCAAGAAGGAAAATTTGTAAATTATGGAAATCACAGGATGGATAGACATTCTAATGAATTGCAAATGAAAAAAACATGGAAACATTTTTAAAACATCTTGATTTACTCAGTACGGAGTATGAGTGCCAAATGGAGAAATACATGTAGTCACACTTCTTGGCTGCTATCAATGAAGTTATTAATGGCTGTTTAAGGAATTTACTGCCACGCTGCATTCATTTGGGCAAATCATCAAGATCCGCTGCTGTACCATGAATGAAGAATAGAGGGGTCGGGCTTCCATACATTATGCCACCTCTCGCCATAATCCTGGGAATAGGACTGGTGTGATGCTCCCACTCCATGGTGTTGTCCATGCGGTCTCTAGATTAATCACTGGGTATCACTGTTTCCAAGAAAAAAGAGGGATTCATCAATGAAGATGATAAAACTTCATTCCAGACTCTGGTCTCCATCTGTAGAGGATGTAGGCAATGCTATGAAAAGGCCTTCACCTCAGTCCTATTTCTGGGCTTATGTTACTGGGCCGGTTACTTCTAGCCTTCATTCCAGGTACACTAAAAGCTTGGCATTACATTGATTTTGCCACAGAACCAGTGTCACAGCCACTATTCTAGTGTCCCAGGAGTAATTTCTCAACATGACAACGCCAAGACACATGTTGCTTGTGTTACTGTGAGCCGCCTTTGTGGCCGAAATAGGCTACCATGGCCTACAGCATCCCCGGACTGTCTCCCATCTAGCACATCTGGGATATCATTGATCGTGAATTGCAAAGGGAGTGGCCAGCCACAGATCTTGATGACTTATATGACCAAATACATTTAGCATGGCAGAACATTCCTCTGACAACAATTAATAGCTTCATTAACAGTAACCAATGTGTGTAAGTGGTGGGATTTCTGAGAGGTGGTCATAATGAATACTAAATAAATTTAGAGGTTTTTAACATTTTGTTTCCATTATTCACCATTTGTATATGATTAAACCCTTTACGACATATGATATACATTTACATCATATATTGTGTCCCTAACCTTGATGCGGGCTCACACGCTGAGTCGGAATCTTTCCTTACAGATGATGACTGATTTAATTACCCATCATGTGACTAACAGCCTCAGGTGGATCTCCACCCATGGCTGTTAACCTGTTAAATGCTGCTGTCAATATCTGACAGTGGCATTTAACATGCGCCGGTAGGGGGCGTGTCATGCGCCCATCGCCATACCTATGATGTGATCACCAATGGGTTTCAATGACAGCCGGTGGCCAGCTGAAGACCTCTGATTCTCATAACAATTCTCCTGTGAAAGCCAGCATTTACCTGGCATTCATAGGAGACTGAGATTTTCGCTATACATTGCAGTGCTGATGTACTGCTATGCGATCCGACGATCCCAGCTTCAAGTCCCCCAAAGGGATTATTAAATACAATAAAAAGTCAAATAAAAATGTTTCTCAAAAATATGAAAAAAAAAAATATAAACAAACCACCTCCTTTTTTGCCTAATTAAAAAATAAAATACATATATTTGGTATTGCTGCATTTGTAAAAATCAAATCTATCAAAACATAACATAATTGAATCTAATTGGTAGACAGCTTAATGAGAAAAAAAATCCAAAAGCCAGAATTAAGCTTTTTGGCTGCCACAAATTTGCAATAAAATGCAATCAAGAGGAGATCAAAACATTGTATCTACCACAAAATGGCCTCATTAAAATATCAGCTGAGGGCACAAAAAACAAGCCGTCCCACAGCTTCATATCTTGAAAATCGAAAATGTTATGAGTCTCAGAAAATGGTGACAAGTTATTTTTGTTTGTTTTAACAGATTTCTGAATTTTTTTTCACCACTTAAAAGAGAAAAGTAAAAACTGTACATGTTGGGTATCTGCGTGATCGTACTGACCTGGAAAATCATATCGCCAGGTCAGTTTTACAATATAGTGAACACTGTAAATAAAAAATCCAAAACAATTGTGGAATTAACTTTTTTTTTTTCAATTTCAACTCACGTGAATTTATTTTTTCCCCGCTTTGCAGTGCATCACATGATAAAATGAATGGTGTCATTCAAAAGCACAACTTGTCCAGCAAAAAAAAGCCCTCATACTGTTTTGTGGACAGAAAAATGAAAAAGTTATGGGTCTTGGAGGAAGGGGAGGAAAAAACAAAAATGAAAAAAAAAAAGAAAAAGAAAATTGCCTGGTCCTGAAGGAGTTAACATGTCTCTATGATCCTATGGTTTTCATAATTCCAAAACTTTTGATTCTTGGTGCTGCAATTTCAATTTTGAGGTGTGTACACTTACCTTTCTCATTAGAGTAGTAGCAAAAGCTAATGTTAGAGAGAACACACCACCTTTTCTGCCACTCGGACCCAAAGAAGCCATGATCTGTGGAAAAAAAAACGCATGCGGGTTGGACAAGATTTTTTATTTGGGTTGATAGGGGCCAAAAGTAGGGTGTGCCCAGGCTTGGACTAGCCCACAGGAGAATTCTCCGGTGGGTTCCTGTGTAAGAGTGGGCCACCACCCTCTTATATGAGCAGTACTTGGCACTATATACATGAATCACTATGAACAGACAAAGGAAGCATCTTATTCATTTACAATCTACCCAGTTCAATGTCACATTTCATGTAGCTGAAAAGTGTCGCCCTGGAGTTGGATACTGGTGGGCCCTTTGCACCCCAGTCCGGCACTGATGGTGCCTTTTTAATGTTTACACCTCTAATTTCTGTAATGCTGACTAAATTAAAGATGTGATGTGATTGGCTGCTACTGGAGACCCCTCCTATGCACTACCACTTGGAAAAAAGGCCCTTTATGTCATACATAGTCCCAGTTTACACCCTAATAATGGTTTAAAAACTTAGAGTGAATGCTTAGAAAAAAACCACCTGTTTAAAGGGCCACTGTCACCCCCCTCCAGCCGTTATAAACTAAAAGAGCCATCTTGTGCAGCAGTAATGCTGCAGTCTAACAAGGTGGCTCTTTTAGTTTTTGATTCAGTTATTCCCTCAATAAAGCGTTTTAAAATTTGTACAAAATAACCTGTCCTTAGACCTGGAGGCGGTCCGAAGCCTCCTCTGTGAATCTCCCAACGGCCGTCACTCTTCTCTTCTGGGGATGTGGTCGCCGCCCCCTGCGCGCTGTTTCTTCTTAAATCCGGCGCCTGCGCTGTGCGTGCCTGCCTGGGGCAGGCGCAGTCTTCATTGTCCGTCATAGGTCAGATCCAGGGTGCCTGACTGCGCCTGTGCGGGCAGTGCGGCAACCCTGTTGCTGAATCCCCGCCCCGCACTGTGTTATTCATTATGCACAGTGCGGGGCTGGGGTTCCTGGGCATGCGCACTGCGCTGTTCAGACGCTCCCCCAGCTCAGACGCTCCCCCAGCTCCCCCGCCTTCCAGCGTTGTTATTTGCGGCTGCTTCATTCCAAACGCTGGCAAGGAAACCTGTATATTACGGCAACGCTGGAAGGCGGGGGACCGGGGGAGCGTCTGAACAGCGCAGTGCGCATGCCCAGGAATGCCATTCAGAAAGGGGCTAATGAGTGAATCACCAGAATGGATTTAATATTATATGTGGGCATATATATCGGGCAGCACGGTGGCGCAGTGGTTAGCACTGCAGCCTTGCAGCGCTGGAGTCCTGGGTTCAAACCCCACCAAGGACAACATCTGCAAAGAGTTTGTATGCTCTCTCCGTGTTTGCGTGGGTTTCCTCCGGGCACTCCGGTTTCCTCCCACATTCCAAAGACATACTGATAGGGAATTTAGATTGTGAGCCCCATCGGGGACAGTGATGATAATGTGTCCAAAAATGTAAAGCGCTGCGGAATATGTTAGCGCTATATAAAAATAAAGATTATTATTATTATGCTATGTTATGTAAGAATAACGGATTTCTAAGAAGAGGCTTTATAAAGACTCCTCATAACTAGAGATGAGCAAATTTGCTTGGGTTCCCTCTTATTCAGCAAGCTATAGCGCTTACCTAATAAGCAGCAGAGGGAACCCGGCTTCCTGGATTGCTCCGACCAATCAGCTGATCGGCGCCGCAGCTGTATGTGTCGCGGCTGTGTGACAGTCACGACACATGCATGGAGAGTCTGTTTATTGGGCTCCTTGTACGTGTCGTGACTGTCACACTACCGCGACACATGCAGCTGAGGCGCCGATCAGCTGGCGAGATCCAGGAAGCCGGGTTCCCTCTGCAGCTTATTAGGCAAGTTTTTTAGCTTGCCAAATAAGAGGGAACCCGAGCAAATTTGCTCATCTCTACTCATAACTTATACCAAATTTTGGTAAGCAGCAACTCATCACATCTTACCTCTGTTCCTCTTCTCTAAGTAGCCCTGTTTCAAAAGCTTTTCAGGCTCTTCAGTATCTCGAGATTCTAAAACAAATAAAATAAATTATATATATAACTGAAAGGAAACTGAAATTAAAGGGAACCTATCACCTGAATTTGGCGGGACCAGTTTTGGGTCATATGGGCGGGGTTTTCGGGTGTTTGATTCACCCTTTCCTTACCCGCTGGCTGCATGCTGGCTGCAATATTGGATTGAAGTTCATTCTCTGTCCTCCATAGTACACGCCAGCGCAAGGCAATATTACCTTGCGCTGGCGTGTACTCCGGAGGACAGAGAATGAACTTCAATCCAATATTGCAGCCAGCATGCAGCCAGCGGGTAAGGAAAGGGTGAATCAAACACCCGAAAACCCCGCCCATATGACCCAAAACTGGTCCCGCCAAATTCAGGTGATAGGTTCCCTTTAAATACATTGTTAAGTTCTCCATAAACTTACTGATAAATCTTACTCTTATTTTAGTTTGCTCAGTAGCTCACTTGTTAAGAGCAAAATTTGAGCTAGTCTACATACTACAATTGGGGAGGAAAAGTTGCAATTACAGTAAACTAGTAAACTATGGTATAAGGGGTAAGGTTTCTCCTTGTGGAGAGTGATAAGCCAGGTCTGGCATGCCAGTATGAGGAGACTTAAATGCCTTGCAGGCTCTTCTGGAAATTAAATATGCAAATTGTCTCTTCAGAGAGGAAGAGGACTTGAACTCCAGAGCCAAACATTGGAAGTAGCAATCCTACAAGTCATTATCGACCCTTTAACAAGCCTTGCAATATGACTTAGGATAGCAAGGTGTTTAAGTGTACTCATGCTAGCTGCCAGACCTGGCTTGTTGTCACTCTCCACAAGGAGAAACGTTACCCTTAGATACCAGTTTTAGCCAGTGACTCAGCCAAATTAGATCTCATACTTTGTACTGACGGGGGACACCACCCTGAAAAACCGTGTCTGTAAATTGAGATTCTGATTTGGCTTTTATTCTAAATCATATTGCGAGGCTCGTTAAAGGGTCGGTATTGACTTTTAGTATTGCTACTTCCAATATGTGGCACTAGAGTTCAAGTCCTCTTCCTCTCTGTAGAGACACTTCTGGTCACTTATTCATCTGCTTGAAAACGGTGAAGCAGGCCTTAATAAGAAATGTAGTGGGTTGCATAGAAAAATAACATCCGTAAATGAAGAGCATCCTCCCAGGCTTTTATTTACCAGAATGTAAACACTATGAGTCAAAGGGGAATCTATATGTGAAAATGCTGTCATCATTTTCCAACAATTCATTTCCATCTCAAGTTCTCTGATCTTCTACCTAATGTACTTATTAAACACTACACTATAAATTAGGTCAGTACCAATAAACGTCTGCTGTGGATAATGGATTACACAATTCAGTAACAGATCTGTCTGGTTAAATACCTGCAATGCTATTCTAGGGATGATCTGTGAAGAGTCAGGTGGAGACGCAGAGCGGAGATGGTCACTAGATTTATGACTGCTGCACCTCTCAGGACAGACAAGTGATACAGATGGGCAGCCAAGCAGTTAATAACAAAGAAAAAAAATTTGCATGGAAATTAAAATTCACGACAGCTTATTTAAACTGCAGTGCATATTTATGGAATATTTAGTAGGCTGGTATATGGCACGCACAACATGGGAGGAAATATGAATATTACATTACTGTCCCCAAACCAGCATCCAGGACCCTGCTGGCATGAGAATAACAAATGCTGCAGTAAAAAGTTTTATTTAGATGTTAAGTCTCCCGCCCGCAGCAGGATTTCAGAGAGTGTGCCGCACGCGCCCATCACAGCGCACTCAGGAATTGAATTACCCAGGGGGGAGACACTGCTGATGAGCTTTGCTGCGCTTATTTAATTTCATTTACTTTCAGTCCATTAGCAGCATGGGGCTTTCTGTATCCCCACAAGAATGTCACAGGCATGAAAATGCTGTATAAATTACAGGGAGATAAACCTTGGACTTCGAGCTCCATGAAAGCAGAGATCAGTGCTTTATTCTTCTCTTCTACAAATTTTGAGAAGTTAAAAGAAGTACCGTAATTTCCCCTTGTGTAAAAGATAAAGGATATCTGCAATGGAATATTGCCAGATGTAATGCAGGTATAAATGTATATATGGCAACGATATCACCCTATGGCCAAGTACAACGGCCAACTAATCACATAAACGCTGGCTTTAAACTGACCAGACAACTATAGTCCTCAGAATAGTGTAAGGTAATGCAGCTTCTATGGGTAAGATGGGTAAGAATTCTCACTACATGTATGGCCATCTGGTCAGACTCTTACCCTATTGCACCACAATCATCTGGCAGCACTTCTACTCTGAAGATTCATGCAGCACAAACTCCCCTCAATATACATAGCAAAAAACAACAACAGTCAGCAACATATTAATCTCATTGTATTACTAAAGAGTGATCCATGGCACACCACACACGATTTTAGAGTGTTTATACTGTGCAGAAAACACTATGTACGCTGCTCTCAAAGAAACTGTAATAAGGGTAAATGCATGTAACGTTCCATATTAAGACATATTATTTATATATATATATATATATATATATATATATATATATATATATATATATTATATTGGCCCCTTTTTTTCTCAACGGGGCGGAGCTAGTAAGATGATTTGTATTGGCAGAGGCTTTTTTTTAATTTATTTTCTACTTTGTTTTTATTTGTATACTTATTTTTTTTTTACATATTCCTCCCTCCATAAGGTCATAAAAGAGCTTTGGGGGCTTAACAACATTAAAATATTTTTTTCCCCTGATCTCCCTCTGTAACTGCGGCTGGTATATTAGCCCCAGTTACAGAGGAAATTTAGCCTCCTTGCTACATAGCAGAGCTGAGTCTTCCAGCAGCTCCTGCTCCCTACAGCCAGCAATCACATGACCTCTCTGAGTCAAGAGGAAGTGCTAAACAAAAGCTGCATTTGGAGTCCAGAGCAGAGCAGCGTCAAGCAACGAGAGGTGAGTATTTCAATTTTTTTTTTTAATATTTGGAGCAATATATGGGGACCATCAGAAGGGGCCCATATATGGAGCATTATATGGGGCTAATTCTATATGGAGTTTCTTATGTGGCCAATTCAATATGGCGCAGTATATGGGGCCAATTACATATGGAGCAGTATATGGGGCCAATAATATATGAAGTATCTTATGGGACTAATTATATATGGAGCATTTTATATGGCCAACTATATATGGAGCATTATATGGGGCCCATTATACATGGAGCATCTTATGGGGCCAATTATTTTGGGAGCATTATATGGGACCCATTCTGTAAGGAGTATTATATGGGGCCCATTCTGTATGAAGCATCATATGGGGCCCATTCTGTATGGAGCAATATATGGGACTCAGTATACTGTATGGGGCCAATCATTTACTGTATGGAGCATTATATGAGGCCCATTATATATGGAGCAATAGATGGGGCCCATCATATACTGTATGGAGAATTATATGTGGCTCACTATACTGTATGAAGCATTATATTTGGTCAATTCCGTATGGAGCAATATATGCGGCTCATTCTGTATGGAGCACTCTGTGGTGCCCATTATAATGTATGGAGCATTATATGAGGCTCATTATTCTGTATGGAGCATAATATTGGGCTCATTATTCTGTTTGGAGCAATATATGGGGCTCATTATTCTGTATAGAGGACTATGTGGTGCCAATTATACTGTATGGAGCACTATATGGGGCCATTATACTGTATGGGGCAATATATGGGGCTCATTATTCTGTTTGGAGCAATATATGGGGCTCATTATTCTGTATAGAGGACTATACTGTCCGGTTTCTGAGCTAATGTAGAATGTACAATAGATATCACTCATGTAATGTAAGAAGTAAGTGAAATCTTTGGCATTGTACTATACCTAGATTTCTCTGCCGTATCGGTGCATTATGAATTGTGGTATGTGTTAAAGGGGCCCACTGGGACTCTTTCACCCAGGGCCCATGAAAACCTGGAGCCGGCCCTGATTTATAGCATATAGGAAGCGTTACCTATATAGAGATCCGCGAGACAGTGATGTACAAACCCTGCCTTCTATATGGTGAGCTCAGCTATGTTTGACAGTCGGCTTCCCTATCGCGCTCCTGTAAAATGGTGTGAAGCTTTTCTACACTGCAGAGATTTTTCTACACTGCAGAGACGTTTCAGAAGGTCATACATAATAGAACGAGGACCACTCGGACATTTAAAGTCTATGGGCAATACACAACTAGTTAAAGAGGTTTTCCATGACAAAAAATAAATAAATCGGTGCTCAAATGTACTTCTAAAAGAACAGATAGTACTCATCCTACTATGGTCCAGTGTCAGCTATCCGCTGGTGAGTACTGATGTGATGTCTACTTTGCACATCACTACTCCAGTCAATCGATGCTCAGCAGTCCTTTCTTTTTATCATCCTAGTTTACTGTTTTAGACATATACAAGCAATTGGGGACAGGAAAAAAGATAACAAATGACACTTTTAAAAAGGGCAGATCATCAGATCAAAAGGGACCAGTCAAGCGCTGTGACAGAGTCACTAGATTTGTAGAAGATTGGAGGTATGTGTCACTGTGCATGTAGTGGTCAGTGATGTGAAACTGAAGTGTTTTTGTGCTTCCAGCACACTAGGTGCTGAAAGGCCGTGTAGAGAGTTTAATGGGCCGGTTTCATGTGAGCACCTGCAGTGCAGGTGGGAGGGTGCTCACCGTACCCCTTTCCCTGCAGGACCTGCAGGGGTTTGAGGACCTGCAGTGATGTCATGATCACGTGACTAGCACATGACATGATATACCTGGACTTGTGCTTCAGTCGGTGTGTGGTGCTGAGGGGAGAAGTTGTACTTCCCACAGAATGACTGAGGCTACGTTCACATTAGCGTTATGTGGCGCAGCCGCGGCGACGCATGCGTCATGTGCCCCTATATTTAACATGGGGGGGCGCATGGACATGCGTTGTCTTGCGTTTTGTGATGCATGCGTCATTTTGGCGCAACTGTCAGGGCGCAGAGGATGCTGCATGATGCAGGTTTTTCTGCGCCAAAAATCATGCAAAAAAATGAACGCATGCGTCACAAAACGCTGCGTTGTGCATGCGTTTTGCATGCGTTGTGTCGCCGACGCTGCGCCGCACAACGCAAATGTGAACGTAGCCTGAGAGTGTTTTTTCCTAACTGTGTGTGGGAGGAACCCGCATCAAGGAGGACTGAACTGTTTGCTACTATTTTTGTTGTTTTCTACCGTGCACAGAGGGCTGTGTTTTGTTTTAAGCACCGTGGTTTATGCTGCACACAATAAACCCACTGGTGTTTTCAAGTCCATGTGCTCCTGAGTCTACCTGAAGGCTTTTACAGAGAGTGGCAACCTCTTACACGTGGTGGATCGAGTGCGGGCTGCGATACAGGAATCCAGATAGAGGCTGCGAACAACTACATCTCATGGGTGAAATCCACAATCCAGCACGAGATGAGAGGTGCTGTTGAAACATCTCATGCAGGCGCATCAGCAACACCAACTTGCTAGTCAGCAGGTTGAGACGAATAAGCTGCTGGTACAGCAGCTTCAGGAATTTCAGCAGCAGCAGCAACAGCAGCAGGAGGCGCTAACGCAACAAATGGAGCTCCCAGCAGAGGTGGTTCGGGTAAGGCCAGCGGTCTCCTCCTCAACTCCAGAAAGTGATGCATATGCCCGGAAAATGGTAAGGCGAGCTATTCGGAAAAAGACCCCGGGGGATGACGTGGAAGCCTTCTTGACAATTTTTAAGCTGGTGGCTGAACGGGAGAGACTTCTGCCAAAGCAGTGGGCAGAGGTACTCGCGTCGTACCTGACGAAGGAGCCCCAAAAGGCATCCTCCAGGATGCCAAGGAGTATGGGAAGTTAAAAACTGAGATACTGGCACGCCTCGGGGTGACAATGTCTGTAAGGGCTCAACGAGTCCACCGCTGGGCATATGCTGGCGATAAACCACCTCGTTCACAGATGTGTGACTTGCTACACCTGGTCCAAAAGTGGCTGCAGCCAGAGCTGTCCACTCCAGCCCAGATGGTGGAGCGTGTAGTGATGGACAGATTCATCCCCTCCCTACCCAGGACAATACAGACCTGGGTTGCCCAGGTCGACCCCCGGAATGCACACGATCTGGTTGGACTGGTTGAGAGGTACCAGGTGGTGGAGAAAGCCCTGAAAAAACCAGACGTTACTAAGTCCATGTACTGGGATACCCAAAAGGGGGCGGGCTCGCTGCTATCAGCGAGACCAGGTATAGGATGATGAGTAGTACTCTCATCAGGCAACGCCTGTGACTGGCAGTAACCTTTTTACTGCCAGTCACAGCTGCTGGGTCACACACTGTCATTTGTATGACAGCGTGGGAACCACATTGCTCTAACTGGCGGTAACTAACGATCAGAGCTGGTGTTTCTCATGCTGTCACACAGATGACAGCGCGGGAAACACCCGATGTTCGGGCCCTCCATTCATTTGAATGGGGTCTAGGTTCGAGTTCCGGTAATGGTATAGTACCCAAACTTTTTTTTAAATGTTTGGCAGATGCCCCTAGACCCAAACATCCAGGGGTTCGCCCATCTCTAAACAAGAGCAAAAACTGGCCATGTTTGAGCAGATGACAGGTCCTCTTTCAAGATATTGTACAAATCTTACAAAATGTTGGGGTTGGTTACGAAATCATCAAAAGGATGCATTCTCACTAATCCCTGAGGATCAAGTACTAGCTGCTCCAGTGGTCAGTACCAGGACAGAAGCTGATGACATTCTGTTCATTGATCATTTGAGTGGTAAGGTACCCAAAGAACAGGACGGCATTGCTTCCTGCCCGGTCACACCCAAGCAAAGTAAACTGTGCATTTGGTAGTTTGTGGAATCAGCACTAATATTAGTATATACATTCGCCATTAATGGTAACAAATTATTGGTATAGACGTATGCCAGACATTAGGTACAATTATGAAGAGAAGAGAATTTAACATGAATTGCAAGTAGTGTTAAATGTTATCCGTTTTCATAAACGTGACATCATTTTTTTTCATTTTTGTTGGATCTTAAATTCATGCATCTCATGTCTTTTCATGGTTCTGTCTTCCCATATTCTGTTGGTTTAATTCAATTACCTTATACAGGTGCTTCTCACAAAATTAGATCATCAAAAGGTTAATTTATTACAGTTCTTCAATACAAAAAGTGAAACTCACATTATATAGAGTCATTACAGAGTGATCTATTTCAAGTGTTTATTTCTGTTAATGTTGATGATTATGGCTTACAGTCAATGAAAACCCAAAAGTCAATATCCCAGTAAATTTGAATAATTTACAAAAAAACACCTGCAAAGGCTTCCTAAGCGTTTAAAAAGGTCCCCTAGTCTGTTTCAGTAGGCTCCACAATCATGTGGAAGACTGCTGATTTGACAGCATTGACAAACTCCACAAGGAGGGTAAGCCACAAAAGGTCATTGCTAAAGAAGCTGGCTGTTCACAGAGTGCTGTATCAAATCATATTAATGGAATGTTGAGTGGAAGGAAAAAGTGTGGTAGAAAAAGGTGCACAAGCAACCGGAATCACCGCAGCCTTGAAAGGATTGTTAAGAAAAAGCCATTCAAAAATTTGGGGGAGATTCACAAGGAGTGGACTACTGCTGGAGTCAATGCTTTAAGAGCCACCACACATACAGTAGATGTATCCAGGACATGGGCTACAAGTGTCGCATTCTTTCTGTCAAGCCACTCACGACCAATAGACAACACCGGAAGCGTCTTACCTGGGCCAAGGAGAAAAAGAACTGGACTGTTTGCTCAGTGGTCCAAGGTGTTGTTTTCAAATGAAAGTAAATTCTGCATTTGATTTGGAAATCAACGACCCAGCGTCTGGAGGAAGAGTGGAGAGGCGCACAATCCAAGCTGCTTGAGGTCTAGTGTGAAGTTTCCACAATCAGTGATGGTTTGGGAAGCCATGTTGTCACGAATCACAGGGGGATATTTTTATCATCCCCACTGCTGACACCCATATGTCATGAACCGGGGGTGTTTGGTTGGCCCCGGTTCTTTTCTGAAGGGGATTTATCTATATCCCAATTCCCAGTTCCGGTTTGGAACTTGCAGCTCTCTAGTGCCCCCCTTACCCTCAGGTCAGACAGGGTACTGCACCTAGGATAATTAGTCACCAGAAAGGCTGCTTTACTATGTCCTGGCTAATGGGCACACTGCAGCAAGGGCAATATAACTACTCCCACTCAGGTGGGAACAATAATTATCAATGCCGTACGTCGCTACCAGTTTTCCCAATGACTCAGGACACTTTCTGCTGCCACCAGCTCCTATTCCTGAATAGGTAATGGGTCAGGAGCCAACCCAATTAGCGTAATTTACTTCAGAGGCGTAACAGTACGTTATAGAGAAAAAAGAAACAAAGTTAGTAATTTTATATATATCCAAAAGGTAGGCAGTGATTACAAACGTATAAAAAGATATTCTAAAAGGAGACAAGTATCGTATGTACAGACAATTACAAAAATAACAGGGATTAAAGGTGAAAATCAACTAACAGTTCTTTCATATCATTCATTACTCCTGGCTTCCAACCGGGTAATAGCATCAGTTGATTCACTTTGATAATGTTATAACCACTGTAGGAGGTTTAATGTTGATGCATGTGGCCACATGGGGAATGTGCAATATAGATGATGATTATATGCAATATTACCTAGGTCTCCTTTTCACTATATCCTAGTACATTACGTCTTTGTGAGTGCTCTATTTTTGCATGTGCTATTTGGTGTAACCCTTCCTCCTCCTTTACCTGTGTATTTAATAAAATGATTTTTGCATATTTAATATTTTCTTGGAATTTTTGATTGCAGGTTTTCTTCTGTGTACCATATCATTCAATGGTACACCATGCGGTGGCGGGGGAGGGGACCTTCCCAAAATCATCAGGTCAGATTGCACAGCCTGTTGTAGCTGAATCCCCCGGCAAAAGACCCCCCTTTGTCTGGGCCTCTGAGTTTTATACCTTTGCCCAAAACTAAGGGTCTCCCCCCTGGATGACCTCATGGGGTGGGCAAAACTATGGAATGCATTCCCCTTTTCACAAGGACTGAAACCTTATAAATTCCATAACTCGGGGTGGAAGTCTCGTCGAGCAACGGCGGGACCATCATCATTCTGGTTTTGAAATTTGTTTTCTATTAAGTCTAAACATGGTGGGGAAGTATGACCCGGTTAAGCAGAAATCCATTTCTGTGATTGTGCTGGTTCTGGACCCTAGAAAACTCACTGGCTGGTAGTTCTACCGAGGCACATGCCAAAGATGTATTTGTCCCACTTCTATCATTACTCGGCGCTAAGATATTTACGTTTGCAAGGACAAAGAAACTGCGTTTTTTCCATGTGCTTCTACTTTGTACTTTCAGTTTAGGGCCATAAACTACTCAGGGAGGGTTGCTGGCACACTGGTCTCACATTACAGCTGTAAAGTAGGGGAGAGGGAGGGTGGGAGTGAAATCGAACACAGGCACATGCAGGCAGAGGAAACTGCAGCTGAGAGCCCTTTATGTGTAATTGAAATAATAGGAAATTCTTCATATTTCCTGACACATGTCATCTGCTGGTGTAGGTCCACGGTGTTTTATCAAGGCCAAAGCCAGCGCAGTCGTCTACCAGGAAATTTTAGAGCACTTCATGCTTCCCTCTGCCAACAAGCTTTACGGAGATGGAAATTTCATTCTCCAGCAGGACTTGGCACCTGTCCACACTGCCAAAAGTACCAATACCTGGTTTAAAAAAAACAATATTTTTGTGCTTGATTGGCCAGCAAACTCGCCTGACCTTAACCTCATAGAGAATCTATGGGGTATTGTCAAGAGGAAAATGAGAGACACCAGACCCAATAATGCAGATGAGCTGAAGGCTGCGATCAAAGCAACCTGCGCTTCCATAACACCTCAGCAGTGCCAGAGGCTAATTGCCTTTATGCCACGCTGCATTGATGCAGTAATTGATGCAAAAGGAGCCCTGACCAAGTATTGAGTGCTTTTACTGAACATACATTTCAGTAGGCCAACATTTTAGATTTTAACATCATTTTTCAAGCTGGTGTTATAAAGTATTCTAATTTACTGAGATAATGACTTTTGGGTTTTCATTGGCTGTAACCCATAATCATCAACATTAACAGAACTTGAAACAGATCACTCTGTAATGACTCTATATATGAGTTTCATTTTTAGTATTGAAGAACTGAAATAAATTAACTTTTTGATGATATTCTAATTTTTTGAGAAGCACCTGTATATGGAGAAGAGAAGATTATTAAAAAAGATCAGACAGACGAGTGTTTGTCATCTGGAGAGACAACAATCCTGATACCACGTAGATAGTAATCGACCTCACCCACATTCAACAAGAGCACCATCCATCTCTTCACCTTTTGTCCAACCTTTCCAGGAAGGAAATTCAAGTTCACAGCAATTACCACGCTTTGAGGAGCACTGGAGTGTCTGTTTTTTGAAACATCCTTCAGCCAAGAAGCATTGCTGTGAAACCTTTGCGGGTTTCAGGTTACTTAAAAGCACGCAGACATAAAAACTGAAGGGCTTCACGCTCAATTAAATTAGCCAAGTTTTCGTAGTGCAGTGTTAAAATTCTATCCATCCTTGTTCTAGATACTCCAATTTATTTAATTGAACTAATCAAAGATGGCCTAGGAATCAGCAGCTTATTAACCATACTTTGGAAATTAGGAATACAATAGTCACATTAAAATGCAAGGGATGTAAACATCTGCTGGCTGCTCTGCAGTCTGTCACCATGCTTGTTCTTCTAGCATTTTAGTGGTTTTATTCTGCTACCTGGGTATTCATGTAAGAGCAATAGCTTTAAAAAAAGTACCAGCAACACAAAAAGTCTAAAAAGCTTCAGATTTTCTGACACAAGTTTACAGATAACTTACAGCAAGGTTTACATACAGTGGAGGAAATAAGTATTTGACCCCTTGCTGATTTTGTAAGGTTTCCCACTGACAAAGACATGAACAGTCTATAATTTTAAGGGTAGGTTAATTTTAACATTGAGAGATAGAATATCAAAAATAAAATCCAAAAAATGGCATTGTATAAAATTATATACATTTATTTGCATTTTGCAGTAAGAAATAAGTATTTGATCCCCTACCAACCATTAAGAGTTCTGGCTCCTACAGACCAGTAAGGCTAGTTTCACACTAGCATTCCACAGGACTGCGGATGAAAGCCTTCTTCCTCCGTGAAGCCCCACCCACTGCCGCGCCTCTTCCTTCAGCTCCGCCCACGTCTGTATGCGTCCTGCGTACCCTATCTTTAACATTCGGTACGCAGGTCATGCGGATGCCTCAGCATGTGTCGTTTTGAAGCTGCGCCGACAGCAAGAAAATGCAACATGTTGCGTTTGACGCAGGTCAGCGCAGCATCAAGACGACGCATGTGAAGGCATCCGCATGGCCTGCGTACCCAATGTTAAAGATAGGGTACGCAGGACACATGCAGGCGTAGGTGGAGCTGAAGGAAGAGGCGCGGCAGTGGGCGGGGCTTCACGGAAGAAGAAGGCTTTCATCCGCAGTCCTGCCGAATGCTAGTGTGAAACTAGCCTTAGACGTTCCTAATCAACTCGTTACCTGCATTAAAGACAGCTGTCTTACATGGTCCAGCTGCCGTAGACACCAAGAACAGCTGATCGGCAAGGGTGCCAGATGTCATTCCCCAGGTGTTCAGACATTGATGACCTATCCTAAGGACAGATCATCAATGAAAAAGTAGTGGACAACCTCTTTAACTAAAGTTCAGTCATTAGGTGCAAAATACTTTGATAATATCTTTGCAATGAAGAAGCAAAAAAACAAACAAAATAAAAAAAGTTTTATTCTGCTTTGTAGCCAGTATTTCATCATGTGTCTAGCACAACATGAAAAATTTGGTGAAAGGCAAATTACATGGTTGTGACAGTATAAAAATTTGTATTCATGTTTTGACTGCATGTTGTTTAGCAGGGTTATTACTACTTGTTTTCCAATTTTTTTTTTTAAAGCGTTGTCGGGTCTTGTGCTGAAACTTTTCAGTGACTACACGTGACTGCAGACTTCTGAATCGTTACAGCACACACATTGTGCATTGTCAGGATTCTCCAGTATTGCTTCCCAGACCAGGCAGTCACATAATCGCAAGTAGATGAGCTGCATGTTTCTGGCAACATTCCGACTAGATGTGTTTGGTCTTGCTCAGTTCACTTCACTAGTATTGAGCGAAGGCAAGAACGCCTAGACAGCACATGATTGCAAGTATTCAAATCTCATACAACTCACTCTCACTGGCAACACAAAGGAACCCTGACAGCGTGCAGTGTATTGTGACTGCATGTTGTTTAGCAGGGTTATCACTACTCGTTTTCCAACCTTTTTTTTTTTTTTTTAAAGAGTTGTCCTTGTGCTAAAATTTTGCAGTCACTATATATGCTGCAGACTTCTGAATCCTTACAGCGCGCACACTGTCAGGATTCTCTGGTGCTGCCAGTGAGAACGAGTGGTCACGTGACAGCAAGTATGCGATTTGAATACTTGCAATTATGTGCGGTCTAGATGTGCTTGTCTTTGCTCAATACAAGTGAACTGAGAGAGATGGGACACATCCAGTCGGAATGTTGCCGGAAATATGCAAATCGTATACCTATGTTTATGTGGCAGCCAGGTCTCAGAAACCATACTGGAGAATCCTGACAGCGTGCGATGAGTGTGATTTAAGGATTCAGAAGACTGCAGTTAAATAGAGTGCAGACATTTAACAGAAGACTGGACAACTGCTTTTAGTTGGGCTCTTAAATTTAGGTTACACACGGTTACAATGCATCTTTTTATTTTTGCTCTCTACATACGAGAAAAACCGATGCCGCTCTGATCAAACTCTGATCAGAGTAATTGGATCGTTTTTCTTGGATGAGGAAAAATGGTTGTGTGACCCTACTCTAAGAACCATAATTGTCTGCTTCCAAAGCATGGATAGTAGCTCTGAGCTCTGTGCATATGATTAACACATGGATGTGTAGTTTGCTATATAATAGATTGCCAATTCTACAAACAAACCAGTACTTTGCATCTGGTTACTTCCAAAGATCGCCCTAACAAAACTGGTAACCCCCTGCTTGGGCACTTTTGTTTGCAATAAATGAAGAATACTGAAATCCCATTTTATGGCTACGAGCATGAAGGACGCAACTAAAGCTCACTTCAAAATGGCAGCATTTATCATGATAAAACAAACAGTAAATTTGGAGCGCTCCTTCCACAGCTCATTAAGCCGGCTCAGAAACATACGTGCAACGTTGCTGGAGTCCTGCCGGGCTACTGAGCACCACTATGAGCTAGAGAGTCAGGCTTCAGTACTGCAGCAGCTGGACCTGCACGCATGCGGTTTTATGTACACTGCGTCCGTGAATCTGGTGTGCAAACAAAGCACCAAAAGCAGAAGAGAAAGAATGCTCTGCGCCTCCTGAAATATAGATCAAGCAGTCCTTCAGGAGTTAGGATGCCAAGGAAAATGATACAGCTGTTAGTTAGAATTGTGCTCCAGGACATGAGTACTGCTCGGCAGATGTGATCTCCATACACACAGCACAAGCATCAGTCACATCACTGAAGATCATTGTAGTGTGCATTTATAGGAAGGCATTGGCTGCTCACCTGAGTGAGTGCAGACCAGAAGGCAGCATTTAAGGCCGGGGACACACTTAACGTATAAAAAAACGGTCCGTTTTTCACGGCCGAGAATCGCACAAATGTTTCAAAAACAGTGATCCGTGTGCAGTGCGAGGATGCGATTTCCTCGCATCAAATGATCCGTGTGACATCCGTGTGACATCCGTATGGCATCCGTATGCCGAGATTTTCTCGCAAGCTTGCAAAACCGACATCTAATGGATTTATGTGCTCAAATGTTCGGGAAAACATATATACAGTATATATATATATATATATATATATATATATATATATATATATATATATGTCATTGAGACACATATATATATATTCTGTATTTAGATTTCATTCAGCGCGATAGCTGTGAAAAGTCGGTAATTCAATTGCCGGCTTTGCATTTCTCCTTCCCAAACCCGACAGGATATGAGACATGGTTTACATACAGTAAACCATCTCATATCCCCCTTTTTTTTGCATATTCCACACTACTAATGTTAGTAGTGTGTATGTGCAAAATTTCAGCGCTGTAGCTGCTAAAATAAAGGGTTAAATGGCGGAAAAATTTGGCGTGGGCTCCCGCGCAAATTTCTCCGCCAGAATGGTAAAGCCAGTGACTGAGGGCAGATATTAATAGCCAGGAGAGGGTCCATGGTTATTGGCCCCCCTGTGGCTAAAAACATCTGCCCCCAGCCACCCCAGAAAAGGCACATCTGGAAGATGCGCCTATTCTGGCACTTGGCCACTCTCTTCCCACTCCCTGTAGCGGTGGGATATGGGGTAATGAAGGGTTAATGCCACCTTGCTATTGTAAGGTGACATTAAGCCAGATTAATAATGGAGAGGCGTCAATTATGTCACCTATCCATTATTAATCCAATTGTCTGAAAGGGTTAAAAAACACACACACACATTATTAAAAATTATTTTAATGAAATAAACACAGCGGTTGTTTCAGTATTTTATTCCTCTCTCAATCCATCAGCAACACCCTCGCTTGGAAAAATAATAAACGCACAAGATACATACCCTCAGCTGAACCGTCACATCCCACGAGGTAATCCATGATCTGAAGGGGTTAATTATTTTACAGGCAGGAGCCCTGCAAATGCAGCTGTGCTCCGTGCCTGTAATCCCCGGCGAATGAATGAAATGTAGGTCATTGACCTACATTTCCTTCAGTCGCGGTGATGCGCCCTCTGGTGGATGTCCTCATATGACCTGGAGCGTGGGAAAAAGTTCCCAGGCTGCAGTTCATGAGAACATCCAGCAGGGGCGCATCACCGCGACTCAATGTAAGTACAGATCCTGCTTTCCTTTCAGCACCCGGGGATTACAGGCACGAGCGAGTGGTTTATCGCAGCTCGTGCCTGTAATATTAGTTAACCCCTTCAGATGGATTACCTCGTTGGACGTGACGGTTCAGCTGAGGGTATGTATCTTGTGCGTTTATTATTTTTCCAAGCGAGGGTGTTCCGGATGGATTGAGAGAGCAATAAATTATTAAAACAACCTGTGTGTTTATTTCATTAAAATACTTTTAAATCATGTGTGTGTGTGTTTTTTAACCCTTTCATACAATTGGATTAATAATGGATAGGTGACATAATTGACGCCTCTCCATTATTAATCTGGCTTAATGTCACCTTACAATAGCAAGGTGGCATTAACCCTTCATTACCCCATATCCCACCGCTACAGGGAGTGGGAAGAGAGTGGCCAAGTGCCAGAATAGGCGCATCTTCCAGATGTGCCTTTTCTGGGGTGGCTGGGGGCAGATGTTTGTAGCCAGGGGGGGCCAATAACCATGGACCCTCTCCTGGCTATTAATATCTGCCCTCAGTCACTGGCTTTACCATTCTGGCGGAGAAAATTGCGCGGGAGCCCACGCCAATTTTTTCCGTCATTTAACCCTTTATTTTAGCAGCTACAGCGCTGAAATTTTGCACATACACACTACTAACATTAGTAGTGTGGAATATGCAAAAAAAGGGGGATATGAGATGGTTTACTGTATGTAAACCATGTCTCATATCCTGTCGGGTTTGTGAAGGAGAGATGCAAAGCCGGCAATTGAATTACCGGCTTTTCTATAGAACACCGCTGCATATTTCTCGCAATGCACACGCATGGTCCGTGTGTAATCCGATTTTTTCTCGCACCCATAGACTTGCATTGGCGAGTCTCGGCCGAGATACGCTGACAATCGCAGCCTGATGCGAGTTCCCTCGGATCCGAAATACGGTGGAGAAAATATCGGATGATGGGAGCTGCACCATAGATTAACATTGGGCCGAGTGCTATGCGATTTTTTATCGCATAGCACTCGTCCGTATTACGGTCTAGTGTGACCCCGGCCTAATATCTCTGCTACATGTATTGTCATATCTGTAGAAACCTTACTGTACTATGGCCAGCCAAGGGACCTTGTGGACAAAAATTGAATATTTGATTCCCTACTATTAGTCTCATTTACAAGTCCGTGTTTAAACATATACGTGAAAAAATGGTACCAGTGTCAACAGTGTTTTGGATCACTGTGTCATCAGTGCATTGTCCCTCTGTGGCTTTATACCATCAGTGTTTTTAAAGGATGGGTAAAGAAATAGATAAACTACAAAGCTTCTCCTATCCTTTAATGTTAAATACGGACAGCACACTGATGTCATCCGTGTTTTTTTCACAAACCCATAGACTTGTATTGGCCCTTTTCATCCGTGATACTGGTGAAAAATGGACATGTCTCAGAGTCTGGATGGATACACGGTCTGTGAAAAATCTACAATTTTGGACAGTTAAATGTATGTAGGGGGGTAGCCAAAGTTTAGCATTTGTTGCGTTAACCCCTTCAAATGACGTCCCGGCTTGAAGTAATATTAATGATGTATACTACTGTGTATTTATGTAAAAGTATTTGTTGCTGCCATTGAACTATATATATATATATATATATATATATATATATATATATATATATATATATATACACATATATATATATATATATGTATATATATGTGCTTAGAGAAAGTGCAGGGCTTTCAATTGGCCACTAGATGGGGGCATTATGGTACCTAGTTGTAAAAGTTAAACATAGGAGGGACAAGGTGCATAAGGCAGGAAAGACTTCCTAATAGTCAGTGAGGGGGGGCCAGGGCGCCCGTTGAGCGCAGAAGGGGTCTATAGCCCCTGGGCAACACCGTGTCACATAGCAGTTGCCACAAGGAAAGGGCCCAGCCATCTATTTTCTGGGTGGAACATCAGCAGTGGAAACAGTGCAGCAGTGCTAACGGTGCAGTATAAGTGGGACTGCAGTTGCTACAGGAAGACTAAGCAGTACGGGCAGGTCACTCATCATGTGGCAGCTTATGGTGTGGGCTTATGCCCTCAGAACCGGGTTGAAACAGCTGAGGGATCTCACAAACAACGTGAGCCTGGCCAGGGAGGACGCTGAGGAACCGAATGGTATGGTTCATCCCGGAAGAGAGCTTAGTGACAGGAACAGGAACGCAGGGAAAGAGACAGAATTGTATACATTGAAACCTGATGTTGATGCTGTAAAGAATATGGATGTGCTGCGTACAGAACCAAGTAAAGCTGTTGTTATTAAAGTTGAGCTGGACTGTCTCTCTTTGTGCGGTACCATCTATAAGGAGCCTTCGGCAGCCCAGGTTGGACCCTGATGGCGCAGAGACCCATGACACAGGTACGCAGAAGGATAGACATAATTGTATTGTGAGGGGAGGCCAGGGTGTGATACAGGGATTGCTCTCAGCCACGACTACCACTCTGGCCCACCCTCACATGTACAGGAAGGAAATGAAGCTTCTGACCCCATAAGGGAGTTCCCAAAGTTCATGCAGTAGGCCTGGTTTGGAGAAGCCTTGGTAACGCAGGATGCCTCAACCAGCTCAATAAAGAAAGAATGGCAGCGGAGTATGTATCCAACGAACACTTCAGGCCTCATTTTACAAACGATGCAAAAAATGTCACGTAGAACTGTCGTTTCAGGCGAACTTGCGGTAGGATGTGTGTTTCTGCCTCTACTTCCTCCTCCCCCTGCCCACAGAGAAACTGCCATCCCTATCTCAGTAATGTAATAAAAGTAGAAGGATTTCTGTGGAGAAATTCTGCCCTGCTGTAAAGATTGAGATGTAGATCCAGGTAGGATTTGACAGAAAAATAGTGGTTTATTCGATGCGTTTCAAAGTTAAAAGCACTGCTTTGTCAGTAGTCACCACATCACAGGTGTGCTTACTTCCTGATGCATAAGTGCTTTTATGCAATGTTCTGCAGGAGGAGGCTGTGTATAGAGGGCTGCGTTGAATGTTCTGCAGATGGAAGCATACAACAGCCAATACAGAGCAATGGATAAACAGGGAAACCCAGGCAGGAGAATAGGTGAAAGAATATATATATATATATTTTTATTGGTTACAGACATCATTCCATAAGAATAAAAAATGATAAAAACAATGTGCACGTATGCAGGACCAAAATATGGCAATATATATAATACTATAGCCCATGTATTGCATACATTAAAAAATATAAGTGAGAGGTTATGATAATAAAAAATATATATATACACGTGTAAAAATAAATATAATATTAACGTGAGGGCTGTATACACAACCTCACAAAGTGCAATGTGAAGGACAACTAGTCACTAAAAATAAAACGCTGTGTACTCATATAAAACAAGAAGTGAGGGTAGTGCACGATATAAGCAAAAGTGATTGCAAAGTACAATGGGTATAGATAAAGATGGTATACCTTAAGGGGTTAGCAGGTCCAGTACACACGCGCACCCCTACACGCGTTTCAGAACAAGTCTTTCCTGAGGAAAACTCCTTAAAAATGATTATTGAGGCACTTGCTGTTGATTTTTGAAGTAAACTAGCCTCATTAGCTCTTCTGGATCTATTTATTAATGTATGCATCATGCATTATGAAATCTAATATCAGTTCCTTTTTAAAGAGAAGGTGTCATCAGCATTTTATACCCCTACTGAGAGCATGTATGTAAAGGTGCAATAATTCTGACTGATTTAGAGACATCCATAGCTGAAGTTGTATGCTAATTACAAGTGCAGTGGGTTAGGTCCTGACTCACAGCTCTACTGCCTCTACTTTCCCGCTCTTACTGCCTGCCTCCTGTACCTAACTGACAGGTCACTAAAACATAAGTGACTTGTCTCTTAGATACAGGAGACAGGCAGTATGAATGGAATAGGGGGAGAGGCAATTATTTAGTGTAACCCAGTCTTTCGAGTTCACAACACTGGCTTTAGGGAGTTATCCCACCAGTAAACCTCAATATATTAACATCTACTACACCACATTAGCGTAGCCAGGAAAAAAAAAACGGCCTACGGCCAGCCAATGCTTCTTCCCATGTACTCATGTTTTGGTTCTCAGTAGAACTCCAGGCAAATAAAGACTGAGTTGTAACCAAATAAGGAAATTACATCAACCTTAATTTCTCTGATCGTCTCTCCTGGACCAAAGTAGGATATGAACGGTTACCTTTCACTAGTCTAGATAAAAGCATCATCTATCAGGAAAGGTGTGGTCTATTGACACCATGTCCGTCTGTCCTCACGCCTACTCAAATAAATACCTCTTATCAGCAAACAGCTGCACACCTGCACATCACAGTCCGCTGCTACCCTGACACTGAACTCCACAGTAATCTTTTAAGAGAGAAAGTCACAATGATTAATTTAACGTCTTAATTAATGCAAACAAATAAGGAGGGAGATGGAATTCTGCCAGCACAGCTTGAGGAGGTGATGAAGAGCAGAGTACATCTGAGTGGAGCCTGACTTTTCATGTGAGGACTGCAGTAAAATAACATGTAAATATCATCAGCTTCACATCACAACCTATCCAAATATTTTCATTTCCATGGCCCAACAGACACTGTAAGTCTGCAGGATGGGGGAGCAGAAAGGACGTTTTCAGAAGAGACATTGAAAAGCTTTATTGACTCAGACAGGATCGAGAGGGTTAACGTTTAAAAAGCATCAGTCACAGCCTTTACTAATGTTCATTGTCAGATTAAAAATGAGGATACCATTACCTAATGTTTTATTTTTCCTGTGAGCAGTTTTTCAGGAAAATTTAATTTGATGTAAATAAGTCGAAGTGGTTTGCTTTAAAAGGGAACCTGTCGGGATGTGCACTGGGATCCTGTCACTTCTTCCAAGAGCACTGACTTCCGCCCTTGCACTTCCAGCCTGATATACATTTGGCTTCTGCACTAAATTTCTCATGACGGATTCATCGGTTTTGGATAAAACAAAATGCCAGTTTAGGACAAGCACCTATTCAGCCATACTGCTAGTTTCATATTTAAAAACAAGATGGCAGGTTCCCTTACAAACTTGATTAGTGAGGGGGTCAACTAGCCGTACTCAAGGCTGCTCAGTAGCACATTTCTAGTACCCCCGCTGTCACTTTATGAGGTAATAACTCTGGAACGCTTCAACGGATCCCACTGATTCTGATAATGTTTTTTTGTGACATATTGTACATCATGTTAGATGTCAAATTTCTTTGACAGTACTTGAATTTATTTGTGAAAAAAATTGAAATTTGGCAAAAATTTAGCAATTTTCAAACTTCTAATATATATGTCCTTAAAAAATGGAGCTTTTTTCAGTTTTGCGTTTTTGCTTTTAGCTCCCCTTCTTCCCAGAGCCATAACTTTTTTATTTTTCCATCAATATGGCCATGTGAGGGCTTATTTTTTGCGGGACCAATTGTACTTTTGAACGACATCATTGGTTTTAGCATGTTGTGTACTACAAACTGGGAAAAAAATTCCAAGTGCGGTGAAATTGCAAAAATAAGTGCAATCCCACACTTGTTTTTTGTTTGGCTTTTTTTTACTAGGTTCGCTAAATGCCGAAACTGACCTGCCATTATGCTTCTGCAGGTCATCACGAGTTCATAGACATCAAACTTGTCTAGGTTATTTTTTATCTAAGTGGTGAAAAAAAATTGGGAAATTTTCCAATACCCGTAGTGTCTCAAATTTTTGTGATCTCGGGTTGGGTGAGGGCTTATTTTTGGCGTGCTGAGAAGACGTTTTTAATGATACCATTTTGGTGCAGATATGATCTTTTGAGCGGCCATTATTGCATTGTAATGCAAGGTTGCGGCAACCAAAAAAACGTAATTTTGGCGTTTTGACATTTTTCTCGCTACGCTGCTTAGCGATCAGGTTAATCCTTTTTTTTTATTGATAGATCAGGGGATTCTGAACACGGCGATACCAAATATGTGTAAGTTTGATTTTATTTTTATTGCTTTATTGAATGGGGCAAAGGGAGGTCATTTGAACTTTATTTTTTAATTTTTTTTTAATTTTTAAAAACATTTTTTTACTTTTGACATGCTTTAAAGGGAACCTGTCACCCCCCAAATCGATGCTGAGGTAAGCTCACCATCATCAGGGGCTTATCTACAGCATTCTGTAATGCTGTAGATAAGCCGCTGATGTTACCTGAAAGAGGAGAAAAAGACGTTAGATTATACTCACCCAGGGGCGGTCCCACTGCGGTCCGGGTCCGATGGGTGTCGCGGTCTGGTCTGGGGCCTCCCATCTTGAGGGCAGAGCAAAGTACTGCAGTGCGCAGGCGTCGGGAAAGGTCAGAGAGGCCCGACGCCTGCGCACTGCAGTACTTTGCTCTGCCCTTAACAGGGCAGACAAAGTACGCCTGCGCCGGAGCCACGGCATGAAGACAAGAAGAGGACGTCATGGAATGAAGATAGGAGTCGCCGGAGCGGACCTGAGACATCCATTTGACCGGACTGCAGCGGGACCGCCCCTGGGTGAGTATAATCTAACGTCTTTTTCTTATCTTTCAGGTAACATCGGGGGCTTATCTACAGCATTACAGAATGCTGCAGATAAGCCCCTGATAACGGTGAGCTTACCTCACCATCGATTTTGGGGGTGACAGGTTCCCTTTAATAGCCTCCATAGAAGACTAGAAGCTGCCATAGCCCGATCGACTCTGCTACATAAAGGCGATGGTCAGATCGCCTCTATGTAGCAGAATTGCTGACTTACTGGGTGGCGCTCATAGGAATCCAGCACCGACAACCATAGAGGTCTCCAGGAGACCTTGGGTTGTCTTGCCAACACACCGGTGACCCGTAGTCATGTGACGCAGGTCACCGATGTGTGTATTTCCGGCGCGATTGCCGGAAGCGCCATTTAAATGCCGCTGTCAGAGTTTGACAGCGGCATTTAACTACCGTATATACTCGAGTATAAGCCGACCCGAGTATAAGCCGACCCCCCTAATTTTGCCACAAAAAACTGGGAAAACTTAATGACTCGAGTACAAGCCTAGGGTGGGAAATGCAGCAGCTACCGGTAAATGTCAAAAGTAAAAATAGATACCAATAAAAGTAAAATTAATTGAGACATCAGTAGGTTAAGTGTTTTTGAATATCCATATTGAATCAGCAGCCCCATATAATGCTCCTTAAAGTTTATGATGGCCCCATAAGATGCTCCATATTAAAATATGCCCCATATAATCCTGCATAAAAGTTAATAATGGCCCCATAAGATGCTCCATAGACACATTTGCCCAATATAATGCTGCACAAATGTTGATTATAGCACCATAAAATGCTCCATAAAGATATTTGCCCCATATAGTGCTGCACAAACCTTGATTATGGCCCCATAAGATGCTCCATACAGACACTTGCCCATTATAATGCTCCACAAATGGTAATTATGGCCCCATAAGATGCTAAATAAAGATATTTGCCCCATATAGTGCTGCACAAACGTTATGGCCCCATAAGATACTCAATACAGACACTTGCCCCATATAGTACTGCACAAACGTTGATTATGGCCCCATAAGATGCTCCATGCAGACACTTGCCCCATATAGTGCTGTCAAACATTGATTATGGCCCCATAAGATGCTACATACAGACACTTGCCCCATATAGTGCTGCACAAACGTTGATTATGGCCCCATACAGACACTTGCCCCATATAGTGCGGCACAAACGTTGATTATGGCCCCATACAGACACTTGCCCCATACAATGCTGCACAAACGTTGATTATGGCCCATAAGATGCTCCATACAGACACTTGCCCCATATAGTACTGCACAAACGTTGATTATGGCCCCATAAGATGCTCCATACATACACTTGCCCCATATAGTGCTGTCAAACATTGATTATGGCCCCATAAGATGCTCCATACAGACACTTGCCCCATATAGTGCTGCACAAACGTTGATTATGGCCCCATACAGACACTTGCCCCATATAGTGCTGCCCAAACGTTGATTATGGCCCCATACAGACACTTGCCCCATATAGTGCTGCACAAACGTTGATTATGACCCCATACAGACATTTGCCCCATATAATGCTGCACAAACGTTATGGCCCCATAAGATGCTCCATAAAGATATTTGCCCCATATAATGCTGCACAAACGTTGATTATGGCTCCATACAGACACTTGCCCCATTTGCTGTTGCTGCGATAAAAAAAAAATCACATACTCACCTCTCCGTCGCTCAGGCCCCCGGCACTTTCATTATTCACCTGACTTCGTTCCGGTGCCGCTCCATCTTCAGCGTCTTGTGCACGGATGTTCAGGCAGAGGGCGCGCACTACCCACGTCATCGCGCCCTCTGACCTGAGCGTCACTGCAGAAGACGCTCAAGACGGAGCAGCGGCTGGAACGGGGAACAGGTGAATATCGTGCAGCGTTCCCCCTCCCCATTATACTTACCTGCTCGTGGCGCGGTCCCTGCAGGTCCCTGGTTCCCGGCGCCGCAGCTTCTTCCTGTACTGTGCGGTCACCGTTACCGCTCATTACAGTAATGAATATGCGGCTCCACCCCTATGGGAGGTGGAGCCGCATACAGTATTCATTACTGTAATGAGCGGTACCATGTGACCGCTCAGTACAGGAAGAAACTGGGGCATCGGGAACCAGGGACCCGCAGGGACCACGCCAGGAGCAGGTGAGTATAATTAGACAGCCCCCGCTCCCCCTCCCCTGCCGACCCCTGGGTATTACTCGAGTATAAGCTGAGAGGGGGACTTTCAGCCCCAAAAAATGGGCTGAAAATCTCGGCTTATACTCGAGTATATACGGTAGTTAATAGCCGGGGGTTGATCGCGATTCCACCCGCGGCTATTGCGGGCACATGTCAGCTGTTCAAAACAGCTGACATGTCCCGGGAAAGATGTGGGCTCACCGCTGGAGCCCACATCAAAGGGAGGGATACCGACATCGGCGTACTATTACGTCCGATGTTGGTGACGACTTAAATCAGAGAGTCATGTCACACAAAATAGTTAATAAACAACATTTCTCACATGTCTACTTTTCAACAGCCCAATTTTTGAAACATTTTTTTTTGTTAGGACAAAAAAAAGTTGACCAGTGATTTCTAATTTTTACAACAAAATTTACAAAACCATTTTTTTAGGGCCCAAAGTACATTTGAAGTGACTTTGAGGGGCCTATATGACAGAAAATACTCAAAAGTGACACCATTCTAAAAACTGCACCTCTCAAGGTGCGGAAAACCACATTCAGGAAATGTATTAGCTTTACAGGTGCTTCACAGGAATTAATGGAATGTGTAAAGAAAAAATAAACATTTAACTTTTTTTCACAAAAAATTTCCTTTAGACGCAATTTTTTTACTTTCACAAGGTTAACAGGAAAAAATGGACCATACTCTTTGTTGTGTAATTTCTCCTGAGCACACCAATATCCCAAATGTGGGTGAAAACCACTGGGCACACAGAGGGGCTCAGAAGCGAAGGAGCGTAATTTGAGTTTTTGAATGTAAGATTTGCTGGCATAATTAGCAGACGCCATGTCGTGTTTGAAGAGCCCCTGATTTGCCTAAACAATAAAAAAAAAAACACAAATGACACTATTTTGGAAATTAGACCCCTAAGGCAACTTATCTAGATTTGTGGTTAGCACCTTGAAACCCCAGATACTGTACTTAACAGAAGTTTATAATGTTGAGCTGTGAAAATAAAATGAAAATCAAATTTTTCCCCAAAAATGTTTTTTAGCTCCAAATTTTGCATTTTTATAATAATTTCTCCTGAATACGCCGATACCCCATATGTGGTCGAAAACTATTTTTGAGGCACAGTGCAAAGCTCAGAAGGGAAGGAGCGCCATATTACAGTACAGATTTTGCTGCACTGGTTTGACGGTGCCATGTCAAATTGGCAGAGCCCCTGAGGTGCCAGAACAGCAGAAGTCCCCATAAGTGACGCCATTTTACAAAACTACACCTCTCAATGAATTTATCTAGGGGTACAGTGATCATACTGACAACACAGGTGTGTCGCAGAATTTTATACCATTGGTCACTGAAAAAAAATGTATTTATTTATATAGTGCCAACATATTCTGCAGCTCTTTACATTAGAGGGAATTTGTACAAACAATAGACATTACAGAATAACAATAATCACAGTTCAAAACAGATACCAAGGTGAGTGAGGGTCCTGCTCGCAGGCTTACAAACTATGAGGAAAAAGGGGAGACACGAGAGGTGGATGGTAACAATTGCTCTCGTTGTTCAGACCAGCCATAGTGTAAGGATCGAGTGTTCATGTAAAGCTGCATGAACCAGTTAACAGCCTAAATATGTAACAGTACAGACACAGAGGGCTATTAAATGCATAAAGCGTATGAGAACATGATGCGAGGAACCGGATTATGGTTTACCGTAAGTTTTTTGAATGGGCCACACAGGGATAGTTAGGTTAATGCGTTGAGGCGGTAGGCCAGTCTGAACAAATGCGTTTTTTAGAACTGTGGGATTGGGGATTAATCATATTAACCTGGGTAGTGCATTCCAAAGAATTGGAGCAGCATGTGAAAAGTCTTGGAGACGGGAGTGGGAGGATCTGATTATTGAGGATGCTAACCTCAGGTCATTAGCAGAAAGGAGAGCACGGGTAGGGTGGTAGACCAAGACCAGGGAGCAGATGTAGGGTGGTGCTGAGCCATGGAGTGCTTTGTGGATGAGGGTAACTGTTTTGTACTGGATTCTTCAGTGGATGGATAACCTGTGTAATGACTGGCACAAGGTAGATGCATCGGTATAAGGATAGGTGAGGAATAAGATCCTGGCTGCAGCATTCAGGACAGATTGGAGAGGGGAGAGCTTAGTAAGAGGGAGGCCGCTTAGTACAGAGTTACAATAGTCCAGACAAGAATGAATGAGTGAAACAGTAAGAGATTTTGCACAGTCGAAAGTAAGAAAAGGGCGAATTCTAGAAATGTTTTTGAGATGCAGATAAGAAGAGCGAGCCAGTGATCAGATGTGGGGGGTGAATGAAACCTCGGAATCAAGCATTACCCCAAGGCAGCTGGCATGTTGCTTGGGAGTAATGGTGGAACCACACATCCATCCCCCCTCAAGTGACCCCATTTTGAAAATTATACCCCTTTGGTAATTTATCTACAGGTGTTGTATTGATTTTGACACCATGGGTGTTTTCTAGAAATAAGTAGCAGTGAAAATTGCCGAGTGAAAATTGCAAACTGACATTTTAGTGTCCAGTACGTTGCAGTGACCAGTATGTTGTACCAAGCTCATGCTTCTGGAGACATGAACTTGGAAATTAGGCGGACTCTCATCACTACAGAAATGCCAAACATGTGGACGCTAAATGTCGTTTAGACACACTGGGGATCAGAAGGGAGGGAGGCATTTCGATTTGGGAGCGCAGAATTTGCTGAATTTCTTTTGGGGGGCTAGGAGCCATTTAGCTTTTCCTGACCCTTTTTACTACCAGTAATGTGGAAGCTTTCTATAATTTCCATTGACAGACGACGGAGCCGAGTGGAGACTGGCTTTTATTGTGGATTGAGTTGAAGCTTTTATTGGGAATATTTTATTTTGTATCACATTTATCCTGTGCTTTATGCTGAGCACTTGCTTCGGGTTTCCATCTAAATCTCCGAATGACACGATTCAGATGAAACCCCCTGAGGGATCCATTCACTATAAATGATTCAGCAGAGTTACTCTGGACTCTCTATGGCCTCTGTTAAGGGGTGTCCTTTTCAGAAGTGCACAAAACTCAGGTCGACTGCACTTTTATGCTTGCCTAAAAAGACAAACACTGCCGGATCACAGTTCTTATGGCATCTATAGTGCTTCCATCTGCCTCATTATAGGGAATCTTCCACCAGGGGTTCTGCCAAAATCATTTATTTCAGAGATTTACAAAGAAACCCCAGTGTAAGCGCTCTGCACAGAGCACAGGATAAATGTGAGCCAAGCCTATTGAGATCTTTGGGAGGCAGAATGAACAAATCATCAGCAGGTCAAGAATGAGTTCTGTTTATTTTTTACGCTGTTCCTCGTGCAGTATAAGTGATTAGATGACTTATTCTTCAGGTCGCTGATATTACAGCGATACCAGATTTATATCGGGTTTTTATGTTTGGCTGCTGTCACGCAGTAAAAAACGCTTTTTATTGCAAAAATTAGTTTTTGCATCGCCATATTTAGAGAGCTATAATTTTTCCATATTTCGGCAGAAAGGGTCATGTGTCAGCTTATTTTTTGTGGCACGAATTGACATCTTTATTGGTACCATTTTCGGGCACATAACATTTTTTAACAGCTTTCTATAATGAGTTATGGGAAGTAGAATGAACAAAAACCAGCAATAATTGTTTTATTTTTATTTTTTTAAATACTGTTCCACGTGTGGAAAAATTGATAAAGCAGCTTTTTTTTCTGGTCAGTACGATTACAGCGATACTACATTTATATAATTTTTAATGTTCTGACACGTTTACAAAATAAAAACTGTTTTATAGAAAACAATAATTATTTTTGCACCACTTTATTCTGAGAGATATAACTTTTTATTTTTCTGCTGATAGAGCTGTATGACAGCTTTTTTTTTTGCAGGACAAGATGATATTTTCAGCGGTACCATTTTTATTTACATTTGTCTTTTTGATCGTGTTTTATTGCACTTCTTGTTCGGCAGTTTTTTGCCTCATATTTTTTTAAACTTTTTCTTACACGGTGTTCACTTAAAGGGTTAACTAGTGGGACAGTTTTAAAGGTCGGGTCATTCCAGACACGGCGATACCAAATATATGTACTTTTATTGTTTTTTTTGTCTATGTGCCTGTCCACCTGCCTCTCCATAGATCCTCAGTATGGGCAGACTGCATACAGCTCTGCACTAATAGTCACAGCTACGATCCTCCTCTTAATATCAGCATCTGCTCTACCATCTAGGTTGGAGGCGGAGTAAGGGGAGCTGGCAGGAGCTGGAGTAGCAGGAGGGTATCTGGCAAGAGCTGATCTCTGTGTAAGGAGAAGGATCGTAACTGTAACCAGTAGTGCAGAGCTGTCAGCAATCTGCCCATACAGGAGATCACTGTGTCAGTACAGAAGAGAACGCAGCCTGCGGCTTTTAAGCCCATGGGGCAGTGATAAGCAGCAGCTATGGGCAGAAGGCAGCAGCCCTCAATGATGACAACTGTCCACTGGATCAGCTGTGCCGAGCGGAGTGCAGCACATTGGGAAAGCTCTCATATGAGCACTGCGCTCACCTCTGCACCTTGTTTCTCGGCTGTGGTAATTAAAAGTCCTGTGGTAACTTGCTTTCCTATGACGCTATGCATCATAGGAAAGTGATGTAACCAGGAGCAGAGGATGATGGGTAATCATGAATGAATCCCTGGAAGCAACTTTGCCCGAAGTTGGCTCATTTACATAAAGAGCTTATACCATAAAAAGCTATTTTCCTCATATTATGGTTTACTTTTGTAATGACATATTTAAAAAAAATGTGTCTTTTTATTTTACATGTACTATTAACCTAAATGATGATAATATTAGTGATAGCTTCTCTTTAATATGAATTCAAGGCATGACTAACCAGCGTGGGAATCACAATTCTTCAATTACATACAATCCCATGTGGTTTGCACTTAGTGGGACCAACCTTTGTATAGCAACAGGACAATGACCCAAAACACACCTCCAAGATATGTGAAGGTTATGTGACCAAGAAGAAGATGGATGAAGTGCTATGTCAGAAGATTGACCTCCACAATCATCCAACCTCAACACAACTGAAATGGTTTGGCATGACTTGGAGCACAGAGTCAAGGTGAAGCAGCCAACAAGTGCGCCGCACCTTTTTGGAACGCCTTCAAAACTGTTGGAAGCCATTCCAACAACCTGATGAAGCAGACTGAGAGAATGCAAAGAATGTGTAAAGCTGCTATCAGAGTGAAAAGCGGGTACTTTCAGGAATCTAAGGTTTAACACTTATTCTGGTTTGTTTCACAAGTGTTTCTTCATAACCCCTTTTTTCTACAAGTGTTCCTTCTTTGTTCTGCTGCCTTCAATTAAAATCCACAACGTGCACATTACAATAATTAGGAAATCCAATACATGAACAGGTGTGTCCTAACTTCTTTCTCCTGCTAATATATATGGATAATATACTATGTGTATATATATATATATATATATATACACTCACTGGCCACTTTATTAGGTACACCTGTCCAACTTCTTGTTAACACTTAATTTCTAATCAGCCAATCACATGGCGGCAACTCAGTGCATTTAGGCATGTAGACATGGTCAAGACAATCTCCTGCAGTTCAAACCGAGCATCAGTATGGGGAAGAAAGGTGATTTGAGTGCCTTTGAACGTGGCATGGTTGTTGGTGCCAGAAGGGCTGGTCTGAGTATTTCAGAAACTGCTGATCTACTGGGATTTTCACGCACAACCATCTCTAGGGTTTACAGAGAATGGTCCGAAAAAGAAAAAAAATCCAGTGAGCGGCAGTTCTGTGGGCGGAAATGCCTTGTTGATGCCAGAGGTCAGAGGAGAATGGGCAGACTGGTTCGAGCTGATAGAAAGGCAACAGTGACTCAAATCGCCACCCGTTACAACCAAGGTAGGCCTAAGAGCATCTCTGAACGCACAGTGCGTCGAACTTTGAGGCAGATGGGCTACAGCAGCAGAAGACCACACCGGGTACCACTCCTTTCAGCTAAGAACAGAAAACTGAGGCTACAATTTGTACAAGCTCATCGAAATTGGACAGTAGAAGATTGGAAAAACGTTGCTTGGTCTGATGAGTCTCGATTTCTGCTGCGACATTCGGATGGTAGGGTCAGAATTTGGCGTAAACAACATGAAAGCATGGATCCATCCTGCCTTGTATGGAGCATCTTTGGGATGTGCAGCCGACAAATCTGCGGCAACTGTGTGATGCCATCATGTCAATATGGACCAAAATCTCTGAGGAATGCTTCCAGCACCTTGTTGAATCTATGCCACAAAGAATTGAGGCAGTTCTGAAGGCAAAAGGGGGTCCAACCCGTTACTAGCATGGTGTACCTAATAAAGTGGCCGGTGAGGAGTGTATATATATATATATATATATATATATATATATATATATATATATATATATATATATATATATATATATATATATATATGTATATATATACACACACACTTTAGAATACCCTTGTACAGGTATGTTAGCACAACTGAAAACAGATTGGCTGATTAGAGAACTTATAAACCTGACCAAACCTGACTCTCAAAATGGCCAGAAAAAAAAGAACTTTCATGTGAAACTCGACAGTCTATTCTTGTTCATAGAAATGAAGGCTATTCCATGCGAGAAATTGCCAAGAAACTGAAGATTTCCTACAACGGTGTGTACTACTCCCTTCAGAGGAGAACACAAACAGGCTCTAACCAGAGTAGAAAGAGAAGTGGGAGGCCCCGCTGTACAACTGAGCAACAAGACAAGTACATTAGTGTCTGTAGTTTGATAAATCAACGATTCACATGTCCTCAACTGGCAGCTTCATTAAACAGTACATTCAAAGCGCCAGTGTCAACGTCTACAGTGAAGAGGCGACTCCGGGATGCTGGCCTTCAGGGCAGAGTGGCAAAAAAAACCCATATCTGAGACTGGCTAATAAAAGGAAAAGATTAATATGGGCAAAAGAACACAGACATTGGACAGAGGAAGATTGGAAAAAAGTGTTATGGACAGACAAATCCAAGTTTGAGGTGTTTGGATCACAAAGAAGAACATATGTGAGACGCAAAACAACTGAAAAGATGCTGGAACAGTGCCTAACGCCATCTGTCAAGCATGGTGGAGGTAATGTGATGGTCTGGGGTTGCTTTGGTACTGGTAAAGTAGGAGATTTGTACAAGGTAAAAGGGATTTTGAATAAGAAAGGCTATCACTCCATTTTGCAATGCCATGCCATACCCTATGGACAGCGCTTGATTGGAGCCAATTTCATCCTACAACAGGACAATGACCCAAAGCACACCTCCAAATTAAGCAAGAACTATTTAGGGAAGAAGCAGGCAGCTGGTATTCTATCTGTAATGGAGTGACCACTGCAGTCACCAGATCTCAACCCTATTGAGCTGTTGTGGGAGCAGCTTGACCGTATGGTACGCAAAAAGTGCCCATCAAGCCAAACCAACTTGTGGGAGGGGCTTCTGGAAGCATGGGGGTGAAAT